>NC_139644.1:12579929-12634929 GCF_964638095.1 Poromitra crassiceps
TGGCTAAATCTGTTGCAAAGCATCTCTTCCGCTATGGGGTTTAATGTTTTTTGTATTTGTCCCTGCCAAATAAACGAATAAAATGAAATGGATAAATATAGGTTATTTGGACAACAATACGATATTTGCTGATATCACAAATTCTATTCTATAGATTATATATTCGTATATATTCTATATACGATATCGATTCAATTCAGGGGTCTGCGATCGATATTGGACGATATCAATAATGCTCATTTGACACCATCAGCACAATAGCTACAAAATGTAATACGTCTCAAAATGCAATTAAGAATTTTTAATACTTTTTAAGGGGCTTAATTTTCCATAATTTGATTGAACAACTTTTAATACTTTTCAAGACCCCGTGGATACCCTGTAATCACAGCTCCACTGTGCCCTGACTGCCCATTACAGGCTGGCAGCCCCCCCCCCCCCCCCAACCTGCCCTGTGGGGAAAAGCCCCCCAGGCCCCTGGACTTCCTCTACTTCTCTCCTCTGTCTTTTCATGCGAGGAGAAGCCCTCAACCCACTATAATGGGATCTTCTCTCGCTGTAGCTTCGCTACATTAGCTCCTACTTCTCCTCTCCAAACGTTCCTCCTGCAGGGGGGAGATCTCACCCGCCACCATATACCTCAGACTCCTTCCTGTCTTTATTTCCCTCATTATACCCGGCACGTCGCCCCCTACTGTCGGCTACTTCTCATCTTCCTTTCAAAGACAGGAGACTTCAGGTGCAGCAGCTTTCTGTTTAGGAGAGGTTGGCGGTTCTGCTTGCTAAATTCTTCTTAATTTATAGAGCTTTGGTGGGAGCTTAATACCCACACACTAGTACATGTACTCCCAACCCCTCTGTCTGTCTTGATATCTCCGTTTCTCTTTAAGATTTCACTTTTTTTCCTACCGTACTTGTTCCATCTCTCTTATTTTTTCGCTAGCCATGCGTTTTCTTTGCGAGGTCCTCACTTTTTTTTCTGACAGTCTTTTGTTTCTTTGTTAGCCAGACTTCCTTCCCCTCTGAAAAAGATGCCAGGCCAGCGAGACAACAGTGTGGGCGGGGCCAGCCAGACAACAGTGTGGGCGGGGCCAGCCAGACAACAGTGTGGGCGGGGCCAGCCAGACAACAGTGTGGGCGGGGCCAGCCAGACAACAGTGTGGGCGGGGCCAGCCAGACAACAGTGTGGGCGGGGCCAGCCAGACAACAGTGTGGGCGGGGCCAGCCAGACAACAGTGTGGGCGGGGCCAGCCAGACAACAGTGTGGGCGGGGCCAGCCAGACAACAGTGTGGGCGGGGCCAGCCAGACAACAGTGTGGGCGGGGCCAGCCAGACAACAGTGTGGGCGCACTTCGGTTCCCCCTGATTAAAGGGAGAAAATTAAATCTCCTCCACACATGACCTGCTCCCGCTAATTAACAATTCATGAGGAACTTGGATATAATTGGCATGCTGGGCTTGTGGATAAGCAAGATAAATGGCTCTGAAAATGGATCTGAAATAGTATCCGTGTTTATCTCGCTGATGATGATGATATAGCCGTAATTACCCTCCATAAGAAATGTATTGGCCACGCTGGGTTGGATGTCTTGGGGGTATTGAGAGAGCTGGAGAACTCTTTTTCCATCAGTCCTCTTGAACCTATAAACAAGCTTTGGGACCCTGCTGTTACGGGTGAAATAGGCCAGAGGCTAATTAATACTTTCAATGTCCAGTTATATTATGTTACTCTCTATTATATAGGCTATATATATATTTTTTTTAATTATAATAATGATCAAGGGAGATCATTAGATAACCCATTCATCATGCATGCTGTTGTTGAGCACGTATTAATATGCAGTAGATATGAGCACACACACACACACACACACACACACACACACACACACACACACACACACACACACACACACACACACACACACACACACACACACAATGCAATTACATAACGATAACGTTCAACATATCTTCCAAACACAGAGTGTGGGAGTCATCAGACACTGCTCTTTCATGTCCCTGACTACGTTTACATACACTACACAAAATATTCACGCTGTTACACACAAAATGACAATATTCTGAATTTGATAAGGGTCATGTAAACAGAATATTCCGGTTGGATTTTCCTAAATTAGTATTTTCTGATTAAGACGTGAGAAATGTTCATATCATTCGGGTTTTAGGAGCATTCTATGGACATGTATACAGCCCATTCGGAATACTGCACTTCAATCAGGGTTTTTACCGCAGTTGTAGTGGAGCAGATTACCGGTAAATACACTTTTCATGTAAAATCGTTCACAAGTGGAAATAAGTACCAAAATTGGCACGAATACTCATTGCAAAAATCAAGATTTGTCAAATATGGCCGGAAATACAATTTTCTGGGCAACTGTGTAGAATTGCCTAATATGAATGATCTTATGGCCGAACAAACTGACTAACGTCACATGCAATCAGTGTGAATTAAATGTACACTGATCCGGTTATTTTGACTTCAGGACCAATGGCATCAATCACTGATGACATCACAATTGCTCCAGTGACATCACTGATGACATCACAACTGCCCAAGTTACTTAGCAGAGCTGTTTGAGAAGAGAAACAGGAGTGGATGGATCAATCCATAAGGAGGCGGTAATGCAACATAAAGACTGCCAACTGCCATAAAACACCACAGAAGAAGAAGAGAAGGGAAACAGTGGATGGATAAATCCAGAAGGAGGCGGTAATGCAACATAAAGGATGCCAACTGCCATAACACCACAGAAGCAGAGAAGCATAATTTATTTATTTAGTCATAGCTTATGTGTATTCAATAGTAACCAAAGGATCTCTTCATGTGCAAAAAATAAATAAAAAATAAATCTGTACATAATTTCTAATAAATGTTTTTATCATGTGTATCCATATTTTTCATATTACTTTAAAGGGGCCAGGCTTGATAGAGCTATTCAAGTTATTTGGTGAAAATTCCAGTATTTTTCATATCGCAATATATATCGCAGAAACAAAATATATATTTTTTTCCAATATCGTGCAGCCCTACTATGAAAGATACATGTGAGCCTCTTTTGTACAGTATCATTTTTCCAGTATACAAAATGAACAGGTGGCATAACATGGCAGTTGGATTAATGAAATTGTGAAAACTGTTTTGTTTGTTTTCAGATGTCAAGTTAAATGTGTCTGCCCTGAGGAAAACATTCTCCCTGCAATTCGACTCGAAATCAAGCGGTGGAAAGGACACCCAGCCAGCGCAGGAAACAAAATGGCAGCTGTGAGTGTGGCCTATTGCAGGCTTAGCCCACTAGCTCACCCAGCAGACCTGTACTAATGTGCCCCCCCCCCCCCTCCCTCCCGTACTCTGCCACAGGCCAGGGCTGGGAAGGGGGGTAGAGGCAGACATTTGCAGAAGACAGTTGGTGTCTTTCGCTACAGTACAGATTTCCCACTGTGTGTGTTTTGGGAAGGCAGCCATTTGCAGACAGGAGTAGAGCGAGCTGGGAGATAATAAGGGTGGAGAGACAGAAGGAGTGGAGGATCTGAGAGGAGAAGCAGACTACCAGTGTGTAACTCTCTCCTGGGGACAGACAGGCCTGCAAACTGTGTTCTTCACACATTCCTGCTTTTAGACCTGCTGCATTTTTAGGTCAAGTGTGATTCGCACACTATCAGCAGCACTCAAAAGTGTCTGACACTACATAGTAGTATCGATGTACTCACACTTAAAGTGATCATCTCGAAGATTTCAGTTTCGTTCTCTCTGGCGACACCTATGGCGATGAGCAGTAATTGCAGGTGAGATCCCAAACAGTGTTGCATGTGACGTTAGTCACAGGCCGACATGCAATTTTCACAGAAAAGGAAGTAGCCTATTGTTTAGCACCAGGCTAACCAGCTGGCACATCATGTAATTAGCCTTAGCTCAGCGACATCCCTTTCCTGTCGACCAATTTCCAGATGTGCTGATTACAGGAACACATCGCCCCCTGTGTCTCACATTCTTAATTTTTCACCCTCGTTGTCATATTCTCTTGGCTTGAGACAGCAGGAGGAAACCAGCATGTCACCAACAAGCCCCAAAATTCATTAGCAAACTAACACTCTGGCTTATGCAATCAGACTTGGGTCTGATAGCTGCAGATTGCAATTTGATATCTGTAATTAAATCAACCACCTACATAAGCGCTCATATTTGTCAGCTGCTTAGACAGTGCCAGTTTAGACACCTGTTAGTTTGATGATTGTCCACAAATTTAATATATATTTAATATTTGATATCCAGTGGGATTTTAACTTGCTCCTCCTACACACATTACAACAGAATACAACACAGCCAATTTTGCTAAATCTAATACACAATCTAATTTGCAGAAGTTTTCAATAAAACACTTATCTTAGTTAAAGCAGCTACGAGCAAGATTTTCGATTGTTATTAAACAGTCTAAATGTAATATTGATGCATCACATCTTACCTATAATAGTAGCTGAGACCAAAGCCATGTGAATCGGAGATTGCTCTCTTGATGATTATAGAGTCCGTGTCTGTCTTCTGGCGGGCCGGATAGACCAGGAAGTGAAACGAAACGGTTTACGGCAGCTGCCTGCATTCAACGGTTTCGGTCTGCCTAGCAACAGACCATAAACAAGGAGAACGCCATGCTCGCTACATCCAGGGGCTTGCTACTCTCGGGAACATCTCTCGTTATATTCTAACAGTTTGTTTGGAAGTAATTTTGTTATTTTGTGGTTCTGGCCCAAGTGGCTGCCGCAAACCGTTTCATTTCACTTCCTGATCTGCCCCGGCCCGCAGACAGATTAATCATCAAGACAACACTGGCCGATTCACTCGGCGTTCAAGCGAGACTACTCAGCGTTGGTCTTGTCTACTATTAGAAGTAAGATGTGAGGCATCGATATTCAATTTAGACTGTTTAATAACAATCGAAAATCTTGCTCGTAGCTGCTTTAAAGAAAAAACAATCTTAACCAATTTTACCTGACCAGAATTTCTCATTCTCATTATTACTATTATTATTTAGATCACAAAAAGTCATTCCTAATCATCAAATGGCCATATTTGAGAGCAAATGGAGTCATATTATCTGACTAATTTGAATGCACTCTTTCTTACACTTCACAGCTACTATGCAAGTCATTCCATTTCCACAGTGAGATATGAGACAGGACTATTAATTGAGTTGCTGTTAGAAAACTTGCTACCACAGCATATGCTTAAACATGGTTGACATAAATAAAATTGCTCCGGGCACGGTAGTGCCCAGAGCAATAAGGGTTTGATTAGAGATACTATGAAACACTATGTTAGAAATATGACTTTGACAAAGCAGTCTGATAGTAGTAGAGTAAAATAAAATGTTTCCATGTCATTCCTGACTCTGAGAACAATCAGCGTAAAAGCCCAGTTTACACCAACGATCCACAACGAGACAAAACCGTTTTAGAACGTTGCAGGGAAACGTTGTATCGCTGTAAACTGGCCCATCTCATCTCCACTCCAGCCGGCTGATGGCGTCGCCAGCACTTCAACTTGTCAAGTCGCAGGCGCTGGTTGCAAGTAGCCTAGTTGCAAGTACAGGTAGCAAGTTTCAACTGGTCTGATGGTGAATCTTTGGTCTAAACTGGGCTTAAAGTAACATTGCTTGGTACTGCTACACTGCAGTCTGCCTCGTGTCCACAGATCCTCAGTGGAGCCGGCTTACATAACATAGCTCAGCATCTGTAATCTGTTATTCTGGGTTAATGACACACAGACAGACGTCCAACACTGCAACTCATCTTCTAGTCTGACCCCTGACCTTTACATATGTATGCTGTTTGGATCAAGTTAATGCCCTTGGCCTGCGCCCTGTTGCCGAGTGAAGGCTTCTCTCCCTAAGCTGTAATCTGCTCTCTGTGCACTTCTGCTCTAACATGTAGAGAGACTTGTGGACACTGCGGCTGTAGATGTGCTAGGCGCAGTTAGCTAGCTCTCCCAGCTGTTGCTGCAGGTTAGAGCTGAGATGCTGGGAGGGTAATTGCTTGAGACTGGCAGGCTAATGGTGTGAGGCACCGCTATTACTGTCAGGGATGTACAGTACTGTACGCTAGGCCAGCCCAGGCTGATGCGACTGTACCAAGGCGCGTTGCTAAGCTTCTGATTTATCTGCAGTGGGGGAGGGACCCGGTAATAACTGATATCCGAGTCCAGGAACTGAGCGTGAAATATCCTCTCATTTGATAATATACGGTAGTAATGATGATTACAAACTTAATTCATCTTCAGTCATGTGCAGTGACTTAAATAGGCTCTATTCTATACGGGTGACGTCTTTCCTGTCTCCAATTTATTGATTCTAATTTATTGATTCCACTTCTTTTGCCAAGTGAATAAAGACAGATGATTTTTGAAGAAGCATAAAATGACAATAAAGGCACCTACATCTCTCTACACTGTAGGTCAGTTGTTCTCAAAGTGGGGTCCGAGGACCCCCAGGGGTGCTTGAGGGGGTTCCAGGGGGTCCCCAGCAAAAAGGAGGTACATTTATTTTCACTATAATTCCATCCAGAATGAACACAATGACAGAATGTATGACTATAGTGGTCATGGGTTTCATACACTTTCTGTAATAAAACATCTAAAAGCAAAAGTCGTATCAGATGGGGGACCCTAGCACAAAATCTCTTCAAATGGGTAGGTGACCAAACACTGGAGCAGTGAAAGTGTCTGCAGAACTGCACTGCATGGTGCAGACTGAGGCTGTAACCCAAACGAAAGCACTCAGCAGACTGAGGCTGTAACCCAAACGAAAGCACTCAGCAGACTGAGGCTGTAACCCTTAAGGGGAAAGGAAAGCACTCAGCAGACTGAGGCTGTAACCCTTAAGGGAAAGGAAAGCACTCAGCAGACTGAGGCTGTAACCCTTAAGGGAAAGGAAAGCACTCAGCAGACTGAGGCTGTAACCCTTAAGGGAAAGGAAAGCACTCAGCAGACTGAGGCTGTAACCCAAACGAAAGCACTCAGCAGACTGAGGCTGTAACCCTTAAGGGGAAAGGAAAGCACTCAGCAGACTGAGGCTGTAACCCTTAAGGGAAAGGAAAGCACTCAGCAGACTGAGGCTGTAACCCTTAAGGGAAAGGAAAGCACTCAGCAGACTGAGGCTGTAACCCTTAAGGGGAAAGAAAATACTCAACTGACTGAGGCTGTAACCCTTAAGGGGAAAGAAAGCACTCAGCTGACTGAGGCTGTAACCCTTAAGGGGAAAGAAAGCACTCAGCTGACTGAGGCTGTAACCCTTAAGGGGAAAGAAAGCACTCAGCTGACTGAGGCTGTAACCCTTAAGGGAAAGGAAAGCACTCAGCTGACTGAGGCTGTAACCCTTAAGGGGAAAGAAAGCACTCAGCAGACTGAGGCTGTAACCCTTAAGGGGAAAGGAAAGCATTCAGCTGACTGAGGCTGTAACCCTTAAGGGGAAATAAAGCACTCAGCTGTCACAGCTGCCAGCAGCTAGAGGAGGAGAAGAGAGGAAGAAGTGATTTGGCATTTGTCAGTTCTCCACCTGTCAATGTGTCAAAGTGATGCAGACACATGTTGCAGTTCTTCTCTATCCATATCTCTCTCTCTCTCTCTCTCTCTGTGTCTCTCTCGGTCTCTCTCTCTCTCTCTCTCTCTCTCTCTCTGTGTCTCTCTCTGTCTCTCTCTCTCTCTCTCTCTCTCTCTCTCTCTCTCAACTCTTTCTATACAGGTTGACAATGGGCAGGTGATTTTGTTTTCTACACAAATAAGTAGGACATCCACAATAAGCAGAGAGGGAAGGATTCTGTTGGCTCATTATGTCATCAAGAGAAATATCATGCTCAGTGTAGCACTAAGAACGATGTAGCGCTAAGAGATATATTATGCATAATTAGTCGTAGAATTGTAAATAAATAAATAAAATCTAATTGCATGCCTTAAGATAGCTACTACTGCAAATGCCCTATCATTTGACATAGAGGACATGAGTTTGGTGACTTTTCCTCTTGCCTTCTGTTGATCCTCACCCCCTTCATAACACCATCATCACTGTTCGCAGGTGAACAGTAGTGAGATACATCACAGCTGACAATGACATCATCACTGTTCACCTTTGCAGTTGTGACAAGTTACAGCTGCTGATGATGACATCATCACTGTTCACCTTTGCAGTTGTGACATAAGTTACAGCTGACAATGACATCATCACTGTTCACCTTTGCAGTTGTGAGATATGTTACAGCTGATGATGACATCACATCATCACTGTTCACCTTTGCAGTAGTGAGATACATCACAGCTGACAATGACATCATCACTGTTCACCTTTGCAGTAGTGAGATGCATCACAGCTGACAATGACATCATCACTGTTCACTTTTGCAGTAGTGAGATACATCACAGCTGACAATGACATCATCATCACTGTTCACCTTTGCAGTAGTGAGATACTTCACAGCTGACAATGACATCATCATCACTGTTCACCTTTGCAGTAGTGAGATACTTCACAGCTGACAATGACATCATCACTGTTCACCTTTGCAGTAGTGAGATGCATCACAGCTGACAATGACATCATCACTGTTCACCTTTGCAGTAGTGAGATGCATCACAGCTGACAATGACATCATCACTGTTCACCTTTGCAGTAGTGAGATGCATCACAGCTGACAATGACATCATCACTGTTCACCTTTGCAGTAGTGAGATGCATCACAGCTGACAATGACATCATCACTGTTCACCTTTGCAGTAGTGAGATGCATCACAGCTGACAATGACATCATCACTGTTCACCTTTGCAGTAGTGAGATGCATCACAGCTGACAATGACATCATCACTGTTCACCTTTGCAGTAGTGAGATACTTCACAGCTGACAATGACATCATCACTGTTCACCTTTGCAGTAGTGAGATACATCACAGCTGACAATGATTGTCACTGCCTGTTTGTGGGTGAAGATTTCATTGATCTATGAAGCAGTGCCAACTCAAACAGCAGCCAAACAAACAGCAGCACTGTCCCATAAGCATCAAGCCGGTGTTGGGTGAAAACCTCATATCTCTGGTATTGTCGGTCAACGGAACGCAGTAAAGTGATAAACAAAGCAACAACTATATAAACTATATAGACTCAATAAACGAATAAACTAACATAAGCAGGCCCGACAAACGCCACACACACACATGCTTCGGAGGCACCGTGAAATTTGTCCTCCACTTTTGACCCATCCCGGCTCGTCCTCCATGGTTCAGGCCAGGAGAGGTGAGCAGCTGTAGTGAAACGCCCGGGGACCAACTTCTTCCAACCCGTCCTTTCTCAGCCATACCCTCACCCCTAGCCTTCCTCTCCCTGTCTTTTCTCAGCCATACCCTCACCCCTAGCCTTCCTCTCCCGGTCTTTTCTCAGCCATACCCTCACCCCTAGCCTTCCTCTCCCTGTCTTTTCTCAGCCATACCCTCACCCCTAGCCTTCCTCTCCCGGCCTTTTCTCAGCCATACCCTCACCCCTAGCCTTCCTCTCCCGGTCTTCTCTCAGCCATACCCTCACCCCTAGCCTTCCTCTCCCGGTCTTTTCTCAGCCATACCCTCACCCCTAGCCTTCCTCTCCCCGTCTTTTCTCAGCCATACCCTCACTCATAGCCTTCCTCTCCACGTCTTTTCTCAGCCATACCCTCACCCCTAGCCTTCCTCTCCACGTCTTTTCTCAGCCATACCCTCACCCCTAGCCTTCCTCTCCACGTCTTTTCTCAGCCATACCCTCACTCATAGCCTTCCTCTCCCCGTCTTTTCTCAGCCATACCCTCACCCCTAGCCTTCCTCTCCCCGTCTTTTCTCAGCCATACCCTCACCCCTAGCCTTCCTCTCCACGTCTTTTCTCAGCCATACCCTCACCCCTAGCCTTCCTCTCCCCGTCTTTTCTCAGCCATACCCTCATCTTTCCATCAGCAGAGAGAGAGCCAGTGGCTAAGGACACCACTTGCTCTGCTTTTCACACCAATTACACCAATAGCGTTTGAACATAGTGCTAACAAGCTGGCATGCTGAGGACTGCTGTAATGAGGGACAGGGGCTGAGGACTGCTGTAATGAGGGACAGAGGGTGGAGGGTGGCTGCTGCTGTACTACTTCATAGATATTCACTTCATGATGAGGGGATTGCAAGTATCACTGTGTGCTCATGGTCAGTGTGCTTCTGACTTCAATTATGTAAAGACTAGAATGTTTCTTCAGAGGCAAAAACCCATGGAAACAGCGACATGACTGAGAAGTTGAGAATAATACTGTAATCTTTGAACGGCCTTCCAAAGCACGTTTCTTGCCATTTTATCATCACACATCAGGAGTTGGTTGCTTTGAGAGGCGTAGATGTTAATATATAAAGATATAAATTATGAACATGATAAGTCTTGTAACAGAAAGTAACCGGGGAACCTTGGTTGAGGAAAACATGCAACTGGTTATTTCTATTTAAGATGCCACCAGGTCAAACTCCCAATTGATTGATTTCATAATCCCACTGATCTATCTACTGTAACATATGCAGAGGGTGATCTAGCTACTGTAACACATGCAGAGGGTGATCTATCTACTGTAACACATGCAGAGGGTGATATATCTACTGTAACACATGCAGAGGGTGATATATCTACTGTAACACATGCAGAGGGTGATCTATCTACTGTAACACATGCAGAGGGTGATATATCTACTGTAACATATGCAGAGGGTGATCTATCTACTGTAACATATGCAGAGGGTGATATATCTACTGTAACACATGCAGAGGGTGATATATCTACTGTAACACATGCAGAGGGTGATCTATCTACTGTAACATATGCAGAGGGTGATCTATCTACTGTAACATATGCAGAGGGTGATCTATCTACTGTAACATATGCAGAGGGTGATCTATCTACTGTAACATATGCAGAGGGTGATATATCTACTGTAACATATGCAGAGGGGGATCTATCTACTGTAACACATGCAGAGGGTGATATATCTACTGTAGCACATGCAGAGGGTGATCTATCTACTGTAACACATGCAGAGGGTGATATATCTACTGTAGCACATGCAGAGGGTGATCTATCTACTGTAACATATGCAGAGGGTGATCTATCTACTGTAACATATGCAGAGGGTGATATATCTACTGTAACATATGCAGAGGGGGATATCTATCTACTGTAACACATGCAGAGGGTGATATATCTACTGTAGCACATGCAGAGGGTGATCTATCTACTGTAACATATGCAGAGGGTGATCTATCTACTGTAACATATGCAGAGGGTGATATATCTACTGTAACATATGCAGAGAGTGATCTATCTACTGTAACACATGCAGAGGGTGATATATCTACTGTAACACATGCAGAGGGTGATATATCTACTGTAACACATGCAGAGGGTGATCTATCTACTGTAACACATGCAGAGGGTGATCTATCTATTATAACATATGCAGAGGGTGATATATCTACTGTAACATATGCAGAGGGTGATCTATCTACTGTAACATATGCAGAGGGTGATATATCTACTGTAACATATGCAGAGGGTGATATATCTACTGTAACATATGCAGAGGGTGATCTATCTACTGTAACATATGCAGAGGGTGATATATCTACTGTAACATATGCAGAGGGTTATCTATCTACTGTAACACATGCAGAGGGTGATCTATCTACTGTAACATATGCAGAGGGTGATGTATCTACTGTAACATATGCAGAGGGTGATCTATCTACTGTAACATATGCAGAGGGTTATCTATCTACTGTAACACATGCAGAGGGGGATCTATCTACTGTAACATATGCAGAGGGGGATCTATCTACTGTAACATATGCAGAGGGTGATCTATCTACTGTAACATATGCAGAGGGTGATCTATCTACTGTAACACATGCAGAGGGGGATCTATCTACTGTAACACATGCAGAGGGTGATCTATCTACTGTAACATATGCAGAGGGTGATCTATCTACTGTAACATATGCAGAGGGGGATCTATCTACTGTAACACGTGCAGAGGGGGAAGCCATCTAAAGTACGTGATCAGAAAGCCATGCGTAAGCCGCACAGCAGTGTTGGTAATAAAGACAGATGGTGTGAAAGAGGATTTGCCAGCGAGAGTAACAGCAGTATACTGTACACATGTAAAGCATCATCTCCAGAGCACAACAACCACATCTGTCACTGTACGCTAAGTCAAATCACAAAAACAAACAAAGACACTTTTTTAATATACGAGTTCTGCACTTAATGAGACATTGTTTCGGATGAGTCACCTTCATTCACTGGTTTCAGAGTGATCCTTGACTGACAATACAGCACGATATATGCCACCTACGCTTCACACTGTGGTGAGTGGAGAACAGAGAGAAGGGAGAGAGAGAGAGCAGGGACAGACAGAGAGAGAGAGAGAGAGAGAGAGAGAGAGAGACATAGAGAGAGAGAGAGAGAGAGAGCGAGAGAGCACTTAATGCACTCAAATGCTAATGTGAACATCGCCATCTCCTCTCTGTGTTGTTTCTGTTTGTGGATCAAAGCATCTGCCAGACAGATGATGCAACTCACGCACACAGGCCAGCGCAAAGATCACAGCCCATGGTGAAATGTGTGTATGAGAGAGAGAGAGAGACACACACACACACACACACACGCACACACACGACAGAGAGAGAAAGAGAGAGAGAGAGAGAGAGTGTGTGTGTGTGTGTGTGTGTGTGCCCAGCCAGATTCAGAGAGAGTCCTGACACCACACTGGGCTGAGGGGCAGAGGTGGAGGAGTGTAGGGGGAGTGATGGGGAGAGAGAGAGATGGATGGAGGGATGGTGTTGTGCTGTTGTTGGTGGTGAGTCATCGGCTATCACTCCGAGGCCAGTTGACCATCTGGGTTTCAGACCCGAGCACAGATACTTCTATATACTGTATGTCACAGGGTTTTGTTTTTTTCTCCACAGATTATGAAAGTGCAGATTGTAAGCTTTCAAATGATGTGTCACAGTCACACACTGAAATCTGAAAATAGTTGAAGAAGAAGAGAATGCTTATTTGAACGTCGTACTCCTATCATTCAGAGAAAATCCAGTTTGGTTTAGGGTTGCCAACCGTCCCTTAAAATACGGAATCGTCCCGTATTTGTAAACAAAAAGACGTGTTCCGTATTGAACTGATACGGGACGCGCTTTGTCCCGTATTCAAGAGACACTGTAGTACAAAGCTATTTGAGCGAGTAAACTCCACAGAGGAGTCTCGTCCGCTGGCAATGGCACCGCTGCCTCTCCCCCTATGTAGCCGGTGACACCGGCCCGGTGGCATGTTACAGCAGCCTAGCGAGAGGCTGTGGACAGTGTGCAGGACGCAGGGAGCACTCAAAACAAGTTCCTCACTCACCAGGCATCACAATGCCATTGTTTTTTCCACATTGTCAATATATTTAGATGTGATAATAAAGGCTACCTTGAAAGTGCTTGAATTACTCTTAAAAGCTGTCCAAACCCTGCTTACAACAGTAGGCTATTGCAGGTGTAAGACTTGTTACAGTAATCAGAGATATCCTCAGTCTAATTCAAACTTTTCAATAGCCTAATTGGCAGGTCTGTCTATTCAAAAGAATAGCTATGTAAAATTTCTGTTTGCACTGTTGAAATAAATGTCTTGAATGAGTAGGCTACATGCCAATGTGAAGATAAATTAGGCTATCTCAAAATGTAATTTGCACTACTGTTTATTGTTTTTCATGTTGAACTTTATCCATAGCGCAAAAAACAGCAAAGACTGATCAAAACCAGGTCTGTGTGTTTGCTTGTATTAATGGGTAGCCTAAATGGTTGAAGCCAAAGCCATTAGTTAGAACCCCCCCCCCCCCGCCCCCGTTTCTTATTTCCATTTCAAGAAGTTGGCAACCCTAGTTTGGTTTGCCCTGAACAAGCTTAGTTTGCAAACAAATGATGTACAAAGCTGCAGACTTTGTATTATATCCTAGAATAATCTAAAGCGTAAACTTATGAACTATATAAAGTCCTGGCCTTCCTTGCTGTCTTGAGCTTGAGGCCTAACTAATCAGCTATCACTCAGTGAGTGACACTATTGTCTCTTAGTTATCTGCTTCTGTATCAACTCATTGAGCCTTGCAGATTTGTTGGCCGTGTAAATGTTGTGATGAATGAGTGAAGTCTGAAGCATTGACACAATGACAGCATGAACTAACTAGCTCCGCCCATAGCATCAATCACACGGGGCCATCGCCAAAGTGTTCCCTGCTCATGCTCTGCCAACGCCAGTAGGCAGGTAATGTGCACATAAGAAACATGCAGGACTAAACTGGCGGGGGACACTCGAAGCCAGCAGTGCACGTGCACGTGTGTGTGTGTGTGTGTGTGTGTGTGTGTCAGAGAGAGAGAGAGAGAGAGAGAGAGAGAGAGAGAGAGAGACACACAGCGGTACAGAGAGATAGGGCCGAGGAGAGGCAAGACTGAATAACAACAAGGTAACCTATGCTTGATCTACACGGAGGGGTGGAACAAAAGTGCTCTCTAGATTGCCTGCAACACAACACCTCTGCTAAATTGCATTGGCTATCTTTCAGAAAGGCATGGCGGGACAGGCCACTTCAACTGCTTCCTGCGTTATCTAGCGAGGAGAACCTGAATATGACTGCGAAAAGACGGCAAGCTTAATCTGAATATTGTCACCGGAGTTGATCAATAATCAATAATAAACGTTGATGCGCTTGCTTGTATCAACATGGGAGAATACAATTGATGGGTGGGTGTGTCTGTTTGTTAATTGGCTTAACGAGGGAACGTTCATTAGCAGGTCTTTCAGTCAGAGCTCGGGCACGCCGGCGTCTAATTGGCTCTTTGCGGTTGTGATCATAGTGGAGTTGGTGGCTGATGCTGATGGGACACAATTGGGGCTTAACCTCTAGGTATGTGTGTTTGTAGCACGATTGCCCACTGAAATATATTCTATGCGTTAAGTACAAAGACACAGACACGGGCAGGTGGCCACACACACACACACACACACACACACACACACACACACAAACACACACACAGCGCGTTCCAGATTTGCTTGACCTCAACCCCTTATCTAAGCAAGGAGGGATTCATTCCCAGCGTGAGGGAAGGAGAGAGGGCGGTTGATAGTTAACAGTTAGTGCAGGGTCATACTGTACACACACTCCAAACAGAGATCCCCCAGGGGAGCAGAGAGGTCACACTCCAACACAGACACAACACACCCTGCCCTGACTGACCGACTGACCTGGCCATAGATAAACAGGTGAGTTACCTACATACAAATGTATATACACAGCTGTCGTGAACGGGGAAATTATCTATAGAGACCAAACCCATTGTTTTTTACCCGTTTATTTCTGCTGTAAAGTTGGGTATTTACTCACTTTTGCAGCCAGCCTCAAGTGGCTATTCGAGGAACTGCAGTTTTTGCTACTTCCGCATTGGCCTCATTTGTCAGAATATGTTGTTCTTCCGGGTCAGCGCTAGTTGGCGGTCATTTTCAAAATAAAACGTCAGTATGAATGAAGTTTGGCAACATTCAGAATTAAGCTACACTGCGGCCAACTTCAGTTACATGTTCATAACGTTACTGCTGCGAGGAGCCGATGGCTGTACCCGGTCGGCATTTAACGTTAGTTACAAAAGAACGTCGACAGTGTTTTCTCACTGCCAGTAGTAGGGATGACAGATAGCTAGTCCGACCGGTGTCAGCACAGTCAGGATTTCCAATAGGCGTTATTCTGATAAACTGGTCAGATATATGTTACGTTCTCACCCGACAAATATTAAAACAGTTTGTTTTTTTTAGCTTGAAAACAGCTTTTTGGCAAGTCTAAACGTGACTGCAGTAGGCGTACTCTACTTCCGTGTTTAAAACCGGAAAGACGATTACGAAATTACGTCATGCAGAAGCGTCCTTGTATGGGCAAAGAATAAGGTGAATAAAGAGGTTGGCTATGGCAGCTGTCATTCTCTTAAGATATCAGGCATAGTAACCTGACTCCGCCAGATGGGGCGGTATTGAGTTCACAACACCACTGTGAAACAGAACGTGAAGCAAACCCATCCATCTGGCAGCGTCAGGTTACAAGCATAGATAGACCACATAGCAAAATCCATAAGAGACAGACTAAAAAGGCTCTTACAAAAATAAAAATAAACATCGAAAGCAACCCGATATCCTGGTCTGAATGGAGAACTTGACTTCTCTCCCTTTCTGCAAATCTTTGATTTAAGCCTTATAGAGTTTGTAAGTCATTTCAAGTCGAAGTGAACCGGAATGAAATGCACCAGCGCGAGCGTCGGACACTGAAAACGAATTGAGAGGCGGACCATATACGTGTCGATGATTTGATTTGACAATTCTGAGGACTGGCTTTGGCATTGGCCAATCCTGGCGTGTTCCACCCCCAAATCAAGTGGGATTCAGCCTGTTGTCATGCTACGCGAGTGGGATCCGCAGAATACCAGGGAGCCAGCTGCTTCGTGCGGAGCGAGCGGACAATCCGATCCATAGGTGCTGCCCGCCTGCCTGGAATCTCCGAGACAGACAGGGAGGCTGTCAGGCTCGGAGGCGTGCGCCATTATCGTTATAAATGTAAATAATATTCCTGGAATGCGTGTTTTAACGAGCCAGTTACATTTCTTTGCATTTTTAGACATTACCGTTTGATTTAGTTTGCATAATTGCTCAAGTTAATAGTTAGTTTATGGGCTAGAAACTCTGCCAGATGACAGGCACTACGCGCCATTTTCCCCTTCATTTGGAAGAGAAAATTATCCTGAAATGAAGATTTGATTGACAGCTGCATGTCGTGAAATGATTGGTTGAAATGGGGTAGAAATTTGATAGTACTAGGTGACGTCAGCAAACTGTAAATTACTGTTATCAATGAAATCTTGAAAAACTAACTTTTGATGTGAAAAAGTGTGAAAAACTAAAGAAATTAGATTGTTGTGATTTGTTTTGCATACATTATTAAATAGGTGCAGTGCATACCCAGGTATTTGAACTAAAAGAAAAGAAAAGTCATTATTGGGTTCAGCTCGACTTTAAGCATTTGTTCTGATTTATATGCTCTGAAAATTTAAAGATTTTCTAATGTTTCATGTAGGGATGTTCATTTTGAAAAATTTCCATAATCGAAAATCGGGGGAAATTAACGATCAATTATCGATCATATTAATAATAATAAATGTTTTAATATATATATTTTTTTTTACAAAATGAATGCCTATGGCAGAAAATACGAAAGACAACGTGTTCTCCTCAATGTACTCTTTATTTCAATGTGTCTCCTCTCCAACACTCTGCTGTCCCCGGCGCATGCCGGTGTGAATTCCCCATGTTTAAAACAGTTTTGTTGGCACAAAGGCCCTTGCCCAGCCAGAAAACTAGAGACTATATGAAGCTCCACCTCACGTTAGTCGGCTGTGCAATGGAGTGGGGCGAGGAGGAACGAATTCCACCCAAACCTAGTCCGCAATTTTTTATTTTTTTTAATAATAACAAAATCGATAAGAATTCCACATGATCGATTCCATTCCTTAACGATCAATTATCGATTTTCGATAACTGATGAACATCCCTAGTTTCATGTATTGTTGTTGACATATTTTTTTTGTGTTATATTTTTTTCTTTTGATATTATATTAAACATGGGTTGTCATGTGACTGTTTGCCCTGCCTTACAGACCATGTGATCTCTGGCTATGTAAGAAGCAGCTGAAAGGCGTGCCCATTTCATATACATGTACTTGCCCTGACGAAGGCCGAAAGGCTGAAACGCGTTGGCATGATTTTAATCTAATAGCCATGAAAAATTCAAGGCTTTTTAAACGTTCGCCCTCCTGAGTGCCTCCGATTTTTTTTTTTACCTATTAAAAAATACTGTTTTAATTCAAAGCAATGGGATTTATATGAGAAAAGAAAAACATTGAGGTACAGCTGGAACACTAGTACATGCTCAAAACAAATAATCACAATACATTTGAAAATAACACATTTAATATATTCATCCGGAGCAACTCGGTTTGTTTACAGAAAGTCCTATGTCATTGTGTTACTTATGGATGAAATTCTATGGAAAATAAATTATTCCCATTTTTGCTGAGGACCCCCTGGAACCCCGTCAAGGACCCCTTCGGGTCCCCGGAGCCCATTTTAATGCCACTTTGAGAACCACTGTTTTAGATTATATAGTATCTTCCATTCATTTCTTATTATGGATGTTTTTTTGTGTTCTTGATCACATCACAGATTTTTCTCTTCCTTTTTTTGTATGTGAAATGTGAATGAAAGGATCTGTAATCCCTCATCACTGCAAATTACCATATGGTTATAGTAGAATGGACACTCAAGTGTCCTTAAAGATCTTCTCTTCCACAACAGACTCACCACAGTACCATGAGCCCAGTCCCAGACTGTACCTCGGACATGGCCTGTTCTCGGACGATAGCCTGGGTAAACCCAGCCTCCACGTGACGTGACCTCTGTGGTATCGGTCAACACTACCGGCAAAGTCTGTGACGTCACATTGAAGGCTGGGTTTACCCAGGCTACCCGGACGAGGGTGATGAAACTCTTCCTGATGATGATGAGGAAGATGAGGATGAGAGGGTCAATGGTGGCCCTGGAGAACTAACAGAAGTACCTCTGTGATAACTGAAGACTTAATTTGAAAATGGGGAATCTGCATACTATCTTGCTGAGTGAAGCCCAACTATCCCTCCAACATTTATTTTCACAATTGAACATTTAAAATGACAAAGAGAAGCCTCTGTTGTGTGATGGAAGCCCAAACTCTAATCTGTCCATTTCTACAGGACAGCTTGGAGACAAATGCAGCTTTTACCTTTATGAAGAATGCAGGACCTGCTACCAAATCTAATGAACGTCATTCTCAAGCTATTGGCTGGGACAGGATGTGGATTTCTTGGTGATTGCTGAGTGCAACACAGGGACACATAAGCTCGATGATATACTAACAGCATTTACATAGTCAAGTTGATTTCATCTTGGAAGTGGGGAAGATTTCAAGCAAAATGTTGGTGAATGGAGGATCTAGCATTGCTGCCAAAACCCAAATGATCGACCACAACCTTGAATGGTTGACCTCTGAGAAACCCCACAGAAACTTTAGTTTGAAAGAGAAGGGTTTTCTTTATTCACCTTTAATTTCGCAAGTGTGTGTTGTATGTTCATGTTTTTAAGCTTTCAAGTTTTAAGCAGTTTCAGAAGCCAACGCTGTTACAGGTAGACATTTCCCAGAACCCCCCACAGGAAATGAGTCCACCCCCTTTTTTTTTTTCTTTTACCAGCGTCATCAAGACCTTTATTTGTATTCCATATTTCAAACATAAAAGTAAGATTTAAAAAAGGTAATGTGGAAAAAAGTAAAGTGAATAAAAACACAGTAAATGACGGTCAGTGAATTAAACATAAAACAAGTGAGCCAAGTATACATTCTGAAGGAAAATGTGTTTTTGTGCCCAGTAGATAGAACAGTTATACAGTGACAGATTCAATTATTACAATTATTCTACCTGCTTTAACAAAAAGGATATAATAGAAGTGTCTGGGAAGAGTACTAACAACTGTATAATCCAGCAAGTCCAATTGGGGTGTGAATTGAATTCACAATGAATGAATGAGAAGGCTACACTGAATTAAACCAGACAGGAATCAATCAATTGTTCATTGCTGATTGTATTTAAATGTGGACAACTGATGAAAAAGATCCAAAAAGTACAGCAAACCTTTTCTGACAGATGAGCCAATTAGTGCGTTCATGTGCTGCCGGAGTCATTCAGAGAGGGAAAATTCCTCCACTCAAGTTGGAAACAAGTCGGCAACTCTGTGAGAATTTTGGTACACGAGTTGCCGACCTGACGTCATATGCAGAAAACATGGCGGACAAGAGTGGATGTTTTGTTGACGCTAAGAAACTTTTTATGTAATTAGTGTGTTTTGCATCAACTATTTGCTCCAGTGTAGGAAATTTAAAATATATTTTGACTGTCTAAAAACTATATACTGTCTAAAAACTGGGGGCATTTACAAAATTTTGGGGGCACTTTAATTTTTTTAAATTAGTGCATAAATTTGCTAAAGCGTAGTGTAAACAACAGCGCTGTTTGTGCATGTTTGTTCTTCATCGTCGTCTTCTGGCAACCAGCCTGCAGGTGAATGAAAATTTAATTATCAAAATATTGGGGCCATTTTTGCCCCTGGACAATGGTTTTTGAGGGCATTCTGAGATTTCTTAGGGGCATTTTTGCCCTTGCCCCTGGCTAAATTCCTACACTGATTTGCTCACGTCGTCATGTCACGTGGTACTGTATTACGTTTAGGGATGCACCGATATGAAAATTTTGGCCGATGCCGATAACCGATATTAACATTGCTGTTATGGCCGATAACCGATATTTACCGATGTCGATATGATCTGTATAAAACCACATTTTTATGATCATCACATTTTGTACATACTGAAAAACACATGTTAACACTGAATTTGAAAAAGTTATGCATTTCTTTATTTGCAAAGCCTTTGGAAAAGCCCATAAATCATAGATTTACTGCATTATTTCATATCAATGTGAAGAATTTGGCTGATAATGATAACCGATATTAACATTGCAACATCTGACCGATACCGATATGACCGATATGTTAAAAAATCGGCCGATACTGGCCGATACCGATATGATTGCCGATATATCGTGCATCCCTAATTACGTTAGTTGCTGTCCTCCTAGACCTAGAGTGACCTAGTTTACTTAGAAAACGTATCTATTACGTGATAACAACTCAGGTAGGAGCAATAACGTTATCTGCATTGTGCGCCTCCACCAGTAACGTTACATTCCCACAGATATTGCTTACAGACTACAACCAGTCTAGTTCAAAATCACTAATAATATAAAGTTCCATATTGTTTTCAGCCTATGTGGATAGCAACATGACTCTGCACTGGGACAGTTTCTATTTTTCTGCCGCTGGTTTCCGATCATCCCGACACTACAAGCACATGAACACCCGCGCGTCGGAAAAGAAATGACTGGCCAACTCGGAAAATCAAACCATCCGAGGAGCACATGAATGCACCATCTGCCCTCATCCTGAACAGCCTCCACTTTTCCTAAATGTCATAGACCTTGATTCAAATCATATTCCCTCGTTTATTTAATCTCATTTTTAGATACTATTTATTTGCATTTTATCACTTAGAACAGAAATATGAAAATCAGTCGATCAATGATCTGATAATATGTTTCCATTGACAGAGAATTATAATACTGAATTATTGTCCAGCCCAATATTAAGTGACCCCTACTCTGTGGACTCTCATGTGTTCTTTCAAGTTTCCTTTCAGACAAAAACATTTACCACAGACTGAGCATTTAAATTGTTTATCTCCTGTGTGGACTCGTGTCATTTCAAGGATTATTTTTGACAAAAACTGTACCACAAACTGAGCATTTAAATGGTTTCTCTCATGTGTGGCCTATCATGTGTTCTTTCAAGGTTTGTTTATAACCAAAACATTTCCCACAGACTGAGCATTTAAATGGCTTATCTCCTGTGTGGACTACCATGTGTCTTGTCAAGTTTCCTTTCTGAAAAAAACTGTTACCACAGACTGATCATTTAAATGGTGTATCTGCAGTGTGGCCTCTCATGTGTTTTTTCAAGCTTCCTTCCTGACAAAAACTGTTATCACAGATTGAGCATTTAAATGGCTTATCTCCAGTGTGTCCTCTAATGTGTCGTTTCAAGGATTCTTTACGACCAAAACATTTCCCACAGACTAAGCATTTAAATGGTTTATCTCCTGTGTGGACTATCATGTGTAGTTTCAAGGTTCCTTTCTGACCAAAACATTTCCCACAGACTAAGCATTTAAATGGTTTATCTCCTGTGTGGACTATCATGTGTATTGTCAAGTGTCCTTTATAGCGAAAACATTTACCACAGAGTGAGCATTTAAATGGTTTATCTCCAGTGTGGACTATCATGTGTGTTGTCAAGTGTCCTTTACGGCCAAAACATTTCCCACAGACTGAGCATTTAAATAGCTTATCTCCTGTGTGGACTACCATGTGTGTTGTCAAGGATCCTTTACGGCCAAAACATTTCCCACAGACTGAGCATTTAAATGGCTTATCTCCTGTGTGGACTCTCATGTGTTGTGTTGTCAAGGTTCCTTTATGGCCAAAACATTTCCCACAGACTGAGCATTTAAATAGCTTATCTCCTGTGTGGACTCTCATGTGTGTTGTCAATTGTCCTTTCTGACCAAAACTGTTACCACAGACTGAGCATTTAAATGGCTTATCTCCTGTGTGGATTATCATGTGGTTTTTCAAGGTTTGTGTATAACCAAAACATTTCCCACAGATTGAGCATTTAAATGGCGTATCTCCTTTGTGGACTCTCATGTGTTGTTTCAACTGTCCTTTGTAACCAAAACATTTACCACAAACTGAGCATTTAAATTGCTTGTCTCCTGTGTGGACTCTCATGTGTCCTGTCAGGTTTCCTTTCTGACCAAAACATTTACCACAGAGTGAGCATTGAAATGGTTTATCGCCTGTGTGGACTATCATGTGTGCTTTCAAGGTTCCTTTATGGCCAAAACATTTACCACAGACTGAGCATTTACATTGTGTATCTCCTGTGTGAACTATCATGTGATCTTTCAAGGTTCTTTTATGGCCAAAACATTTACCACAGACTGAGCATTTAAATGGTTTATCTCCAGTGTGGCCTATCATGTGTGTTGTCAAGTGTCCTTTATGGCCAAAACATTTCCCACAGACTGAGCATTTAAATGGTTTATCTCCTGTGTGGACTCTCATGTGGCTTGTCAGGTTTCCTTTGTGACCAAAACATTTACCACAGAGTGAGCATTGAAATGGTTTATCTCCAGTGTGGCCTATCATGTGTGTTGTCAAGTTTCCTTTGCAACCAAAACATTTACCACAGACTGAGCATTTAAATAGCTTATCTCCTGTGTGGACTCTCATGTGGCTTGTCAGGTTTCCTTTGTGACCAAAACATTTACCACAGAGTGAGCATTGAAATGGTTTATCGCCTGTGTGGACTCTCATGTGTCTGGTCAAGTATCTGTTATGACCAAATCCTTTACCACAAACTGAACAAATATGTGTATTCGTAATAACTTCACTGTTTTTCTGTCTGTCTAAGATAGACTCACATTCACTAGATTCCGTCTCCGAAGAAGTCTTGCCAGCACTAGCTGGTTCTGATACTCCACAGTCCTCTCCATCAGCTTCCGTTTTCATCTGTTCAGTTGAGCTGCTGGCTAGAGGCTCTGCCTTTCTCTTGTCCTCAGTTTGGCTTTGATGAAGCTGTGAGGACTGAGGTTTCTCTTCCTCATCTTCGCTCTTCACAGGAACAGGAGTGAATTGGAACTTGGTGATATCAGCCTCCTCCAGCCCTTGAAGCTGCTCTCCATTCGGACTGATCCAGAGTTCCTCCTGTTCCTCTTTACTCTGTGGAGGCGCCAGGTCCTCCTGATGCTGCTCTCCCTTCTGACTGGTCCAGCGTTCCTCCTGTTCCTCTTTAATGTGTGGGGGCTCTGGGTCCTCCTGATGCTGCTCTCCCTTCTGACTGGTCCAGAGTTCCTCCTGTTCCTCTTTAAAGTGTGGGGGCTCTGGGTCCTCCTGGTCCAGTCTGGGGCTCCAGTCCTGCAGCTCAGGGGGAACTTCTTCTTTAATGACCAACAGCTGCTGGAAGTCTGGAGGTATGGCTACTCTATGTAACCACACTACAGGATTTAAATCAATGTCCAGCAGTGTCCAACAGTGTTGCTCATTCTTTTTGGAACGAGAAGATTCTAGCCTGATATCAGACTGAATTGTTAACTTGTTACACTCCATTTCCTTTTTCAGAAGGAGTCAACTCAGTGGAGTGGGAAGATCTGAACTCAGGCAGAGAAGCTCAAGCTTACTCCTTGTAGTCTGCTATCTTCTTTCAAACAGGCCAAATATCTCTTCAACAGCCGCAGTTAGCTGCTAGTTCACCAACGCTGTCAGGTTTTGCCTTTTGGACATTAGACATTTCCATACAGTGACACAGGAAGTTTTCCTCCTGAATGTTTTACTGACACGTTGTCCTCCAAAGCGCCAATAAACGTTAGCTCCATTAGCTTCACAGTTAACTAAACCATCTGAGTCGATAAGAGCTTCTTCTTCCTCTCAGTGCTAAACGGAGCCTCGTCTCCACTTTATATATTCGTGATAATATCATCCATACATACAGAGTCTTGTTGCTCAATTACAGTTGTAAAAAGCCGATACTAATGAAAAGGTGAAAATCGGTAAGCTACACCTTTGTCTTCGTACTCCGCCACGGTTTTCTCAAACGGCCCACAAATCTCCTGCGCAGCCGCAGTTAGCCGCTCGGTGAGCACTGAGCAGCGCTCGCTCTCAGCTCCTCCGTTTGTTTTCCTTCTTCCAGCAGCAGCAGAAAGTCTTCAGCAGCACAGCTGATCCGCTCCTCCTGTACACACAGCCTCCGCAGCTATGTCCGCAGCTGCACGGCCCCGCTGCTACCACACTCTTTACGAGAAGCGTCCAGCTCCGGCCGGGGCCAGTACAGAGCACGCCCCCCTACGTACAGAGCACGCCCCCCTACGTACAGAGCACGCCCATAGGCGAGAAATAACCATAGCGAGGGTCTGCTTTCTATTTTCTTTCAGTAATGTTGTCCAAATAAAAAAAAAACTTCCATTTCAACTTTATAAAAAAAATGTGTGACTGCTATATCTGTGCTTTTTTAAATAATAAATTGAAATAATCAAACAGAAATTGCAATCACTTTGCTAGAACAAACACAGTTAACCAGATTGCTCCATCAGATAAAAATCTAATGAAATGTGCAATCACTTTGTTATAACGATATCAATAAAGTTCTATATGTGCAAAAAATAACAAATATTTGGCAAGAAAAAGTCTTATTATCACTGTATTAGTGGCTGCAATGAACCTATTTTGCACTGCACATATTTTCAAAATGATAACAATAAAGTGCAACCTGTGCAAAACTAAACAAAACAAGTTCAAATATTTGGCAATATGAATGAGCCATCCATGGAATGAATGCGAAGTCACTACAGAAGCGGGGTTCATTTATTGCTCACCCGGAAAGAAGTCAGACGTCAAAACATTGGTTCCGCACTGCATTTCGGCATTTTGCCACTGCCCCCCACAGGGGGGGCCCGCCCCACACTTTGAGAAACACTGTACTAGGTAGTCTCGCTGGCATAACGTAGCAACTATAGAGACAGTCCGCATGTGTGGGAACGCCCACAAAATGATAAACGGCTGGCGCGCGAGTGGGGTAAAACCGCCGATATATCTCATGGGCTGACTCACCAAAAGACGGTGCTGCTGCTCTAAACTACAGGTTTGGGGGTTCTAGAGCAGAACACAAGATGTCTGCTCAGATGTGCGTTTACTGCGGTGGTTAAATCCCCGATCGTGTCTGCCTGGGCTGGTGCTATCAGCTAAATTCTAACTTTGCTGAAAGGATAGAACGGGAGGATTTACCCCACCCTGACCCCGCCCCCAGCCAGGCTTATATTGTGGGCGTTCCTAGACATGCGGACTGTCTCTATAGTAGTAGGCTAAACAAAACGTGTCCAGCTGCAATAAAGAATTCAGACTATGTGGATAGTTTGCACCTAATTTCAGAGAACATGGTCTCTCCTAGTGGGATGAACACATTATGTCTATAGTCCATTCTTATCGTGATGGCCCGCTGGCAGATGCAGACATGATGAATACAATGCTTTTCAAAATGTAGGCTACACATTCACTGGGCAACTTCAACTTAGCGGTAATAAAACGTGCCACTTTTTTATGTAACATTTTCTTGTTTGGGAAGTGTCAAATAGACTTGTACTCCCCCCAACACAGCTTATTTGTAGAACGAGCGGGTTTATTTACGTCTGAACAACATGAGTACAGTAGGACAACTGTTTGTGATCTCTGCCAACCTTGCTGGCGCACTGCTATGACATCACAGCCTAGCTGCATATCCTATGTCTCTGATTGGTTAACAACTATGTCAATCATACGAATACCAAATACCTTGACATCTCCCCTTCAAATTCTCATCCCTCCGGATCACAGGGTTTCAATAACTCTTTTGGTATAACTTGACATATAGAACAGGAATGTCTTACTTTTACCTTCTAACATCCCGCATCATAAACAACATACATTCAATCTCTTGAGCTGAATGTCCAATAACCAGTTGTTTAACTCTTTCCCCAAGATAACAATAACACTTCTGGTTTCTTTTAGCTTTTACTATTTCAAACAATATGAATCACTGTTCCATTTTCTTCCCCCTCTTTTTTTTTTTTTTTTTAATATATACAGTATATCCCACCTTTAACATTACTCTTTTGTCAGATATTACATATCCCTTCTTATTACCGGTTTACACACTACCAGACCTTGTTACCCTCTGACCCTCAGGTGTGTGTTTTGGTTGAGCCCCACACTTTCCCTCAGTCTCTGACCAGAGCCTTGTGTTTCTGTCCCCGTTGGCTCTGTGGTCTCTTTCACAAGGCTCTTTCATACACAGATCGCGCAAAAATTGCCGTTTAGGAGTCCCGTAAAGCCAGCCGCCTCGCCACAGAAATTGCTTTCACACAGAGCCAAGCAGCATGGCCACATTACCGTGCTGCGTGTACTTTCAGGTGAAACCCCCTGATCCCGGATTGAAAGGCGAGCGGAGGGATTTCCTGCTCCTCCTAGCCCAAATTAATATTTTCATAGGTTAGTGTAGCCTAGGCTACTGTATGATGAACGAATTCATTCAACAAGACTTCCCTCCTAGTCCGCTGAGCAGGGAGGATAGTGCACTCGCATGGTGGGCGGGCAGATCGATATGGTGTCCTACTAAAATTGGAACGATACACGACCGCCTGCATATCAAACAGCTGCAGTCTGCATAACGTTCGTCGGGGAATAGTAGCCTATAGGCTATAAATAGGCTATATCCGTTAATTGTAGCCTTCCTACTAATGTCAACATCGTTTGAGCATAAAGCCTAACCGCACGGAGTATTCCTCCTGGCGTCCCTGCAGTCATGATTGTATAGGCTACTTTTTTTACTTTCACTCGTGCACTTTCTTGATACATGAGGTGATTCGCCCTGTAATTTTTTTTCTGAATGAGCAGACCATTCGCACCTTTTCCGGCTCGCTGCGACGACCTTTCAAATGGAGGTGGGTTGCCAGGTAACCCGGCGCTGTTACTACCTCCCGTCGCGGGACAAAAGGCGTAAAACAATTGTCCACCAAAGCACATTCACGACTTTCACATCGGAGGCGCTAATCCTATTTTCCGTGCATTTTTCGGCTTTCAAGGCCGGTGTGAAAGAGCCTACAGTCTCTGTGTTTGCTGTTGTTGCTACAGGCGGCACAATCTGTAGGTGTCTCCTGTTCCCTCTCACCTCTCCTCCCCTTGGTGAGTTCACTTGGTACGAGCGCTGAGTGCAACTCTCCCGGATCACAGACGCAGGCCCTTTCCACGCTTTGTCCTCATCCAACTTCAGCAGAACTTGGTCTCCTGGTCGTAGCAGTGGCAAGTCCCTTACTCCATGTCTGCTGTTGAAGTAGAACGCCTGTTGTTGTTTAGCCTCCGCATCTCTGCGTCTTATAAGAGCTTTATCCGGCCACTTAGGGACCAGATTCCTCTTGAGAGAAGGGAGTGTGGTTTTGATTTTTCGTCCCATGAGCAGCTCTGCTGGGCTTATCGTGCGTTCCTTTATCGCAAAATAACTGGGATGTGGAGGCTAAATGACATCACATCCGTTTTGTTAGCGTTCCATTTGCAGAAAACTTGAGCTGGGAAGTTCACTGTTCATTGGTCAGATCCAGTCGCTAGCCAGGCTAGCCATTGTTAGCAATAACAATTGACAACATGGCATTTCGCGGCATTTTGCGCATGCAAACACTGCAGCCTCATGTCCACACAGATAGAAGTTAGGCAGTGCTGTGTGTACAGCTGATTTAATGAGACACAAACAAAACAGAAGTGCTAAACAACATTACTATGATTACTACTACTGTTGTTGCGCGGCGCAGCCATCTTGTATTTTTTAGGTTGGGGCTGCTGAAGCTCCTACGAGTTTGGAATGGGAAATACCAGCTCTGATGACGTCACCGCCCGACCTTTGAAGTCGTAAGATTACCAGTCCCCAGTTATAAAGGAATGCACGATTACCCCAGTAGAGGTCGTTGGCGTTGCTCTGTAGCACATCAATGCTAATAGTGGATCTTCTTGAACAGCCCGCTCCGCGTGCCCGTTGCCTTGCGGGTTGTGGGGGCTGGATGTGATATGCACAATGTCATTCTGTCTGCAAAACTCCTTCCAGGTCTCACTCGTATATTGTGGTGCATTATACTCACAGATGTCTGTGGCTACCTTCTGCCATGGTCGTTCAGGCAGAGGTGTGGGCTGTAGTGGCTCTTTGCGCTGTGTCCGTTTGTTTTCCAGGCAGAAGGGACATGTTTCCGCGCAGCGTTTAATATCGGCCGATATTTTAGGCCACCGCACCGTTTCCTTTGCCCGCTCTCTGCACTTTGACAGGCTTCGATGTCCGTCGTGTATGCGCTCCACGATCTCCCGTCTCATCGACCGTGGAATCACAATGCGACAGCCTAGTGTGATGAGGCCCTCACATGTTGACAATGAGTCTTTCACTGTGTAGTCGTCTTTTGCCCTGTTTGGGACACTACTCACTCCATCAGGCCATCCATCTTTGACCAGTTTAAGTACGCTCTGCAGCTGCTCATCCCTCTGTGTAGCAGCCCTTATCCCGTCCAGTTTGTGCTGTGAGATTGGCCAACTGTGAAAGACAGCATCGACGTGACATGCAACTACAGTCTCTGTTGTGTTGTCTCTATCATCCACAGGGCTGCGTGACAAGGTGTCGGCTATGACCAGTGTTTTCCCTGGTGCGTATTCTGCCTTGGCATTAAATCGCATTAGCCGCATTAGGAGCCTTTGGCATCTCACTGGTACCATATCCAGGTCCTTACTGTTGATCAGCGGTACCAGAGGCTTATGATCTGTGACCGCTCACAGGCCCATACTCCTGCTAAACATTCCTTCTCTATTTGTGCCAGTACCTGGTTTCCGCATCCGTCAGCTTCCTTGAAGCATAGGCCACAGGTTTCCAGCTGTCACCGTTTAGCTGCAAAAGAACGGCCCCTATCCCGTAACTGCTCGCATCTGCAGAGACAGCTGTCTCTTTCTGTGGGTCGTAGTGAGCCAGAACGGGTGAGGTG
Source organism: Poromitra crassiceps (assembly GCF_964638095.1). NCBI lineage: Eukaryota > Metazoa > Chordata > Actinopteri > Beryciformes > Melamphaidae > Poromitra > Poromitra crassiceps. The sequence continues at coordinate 12,609,343 of NC_139644.1, forward strand.
CTGAGGGCTTCTTTGAGTCTTTGAAACGCTTGTCGCTGTGCCTGATCCCATGTCCAGGCTGTTTCTCCCTTCAGCAGGTCATACAGGGGACATGCTGTTGTTGCCAAGTCCGGTATGAATTTACTCATGTAAACAATCATGCCCAGTGCACGTTTCAGCTCGCGCACATCTGTGGGCTCCTGTAGCTCGCTGACGGCGTTCACTTTACCAGGGTCCACTTTTACTCCACTGGCGTCCACTATGTGGCCCAGGAACCGTAGCTCCGATTGTCTGTACACACATTTCTCCTTATTGAGTTTGAGGCCAGCCAGCTCCATCCTCTGCAGCATACTCTGCAGGTTTGTGTCGTGTTCGGCCATGTCCTTCCCATGAAGCAGCTCGTTCATTTTGCGCTGGAATATCTCTGGAGCGATATTTATCCTGAAGGGTAGGCGCTTGAAGCAAAACGTCCCAACAGGAGTAATGAAAGTGGTTAGGAGGCAGCTGTCCTCATGTAACGGTATCTGCCAAAAGCCTGAAGCAGCATCAAGACATGTGAAGACAGTGGAACCTGACAGCTTAGCCAGTGTCTCCTCTGCCGTTGGCATTTGATATGTCTCTCTTTTGATGTTTTCATTTAGCTTTTGGAGTCCTACGCAGATTCTGACTGCGCCCGTTGGTTTCATGACTGGCACCATAGGTGCACACCAGTCTGTTGGCTGTGTTACTCTCTATAACGCCCTCCTCCTCCATACGCTTCAACTAGGGGTGTCACGATACACTAATTTCACGATACGATACGATACACGATATTGGGTTCACGATAACGATACGATATTTTAACAATATTTTTTTTAACAAAAGTAAATAATTTTTATGTATTTATTTATGATTTATTTAACCATGTGAGTCCCGTTGAAATCGAAACCTCTTTTCAAGGCAGCCCTGGGAAAATACTGGAAAAATAGTCTTTCATTTGAAATACACAAAATACAAAACAAATGCTGTTTTTGGAAATTGTTATTAACTAGAAAACAACATGGAAGATAATGCTTCTCTTGCAATAGAATGTGTCACACTGTCACAAACTAAATGTTTGTTGCATGGTGAAAGAAAAATAAACTATACAATCTATTTCTTAAATAACTCATGCTCAATGGTCCCTAAACTTATGTAATCTTATGTACCCCTTGAGTTGTTTTGCCATGCCAGTAGTAGTCTGCCCCCTCACTCATGCGTGTTGATTCTGCTAAATTTGCTCTATTATTATTCAGGAGCAAACATTTTTTTCTTTTTCTTTTTTACGATATCATTTTTTTCTGACGATACGCATATCGTGACGTTTCGATATCGCGATATATCGTGCGACAAAATATCGTGACACCCCTAGCTTCAACTATACGCTATACGCTTTACCTTATAGGCATAAGAGGTAGAGGGACTCTTCTGGCTGTGTGGACAGCATATGGCTCAGCTTTATCTTTTAGCCGGATCCTGACTGGGTCTGTTTTAAGTGCCCCCTTCTGTCTGGGTGCTGCACACGCCTGGTCTACTCGTTTTACCAGCCCCATCTCCACTGCTGTCTCCCTGCCTAACAGGTTGCTTACCGTAGGCCCTCTTGCTACCACTATGTTAAATATAAACTTTCTCTGCTTATGTAGTGAGCTAGCAGTGAACTGTCCCACTATGTTTAGTGCACCTCCTGGGCTGTCTATGGGTCCACTATATGCCACTAGCTCTCTGTTTGGACTAAGTGCTTCAAATGTTTCCTCGTTCATTACCATAACATCTGCTCCAGTATAAATCCTAAATCTAACTGGAGTGTTTCCTATGTTTATCAGTTCTGTCCAACGTTCAGCGCTGCTCTGACCGGCTTTACTTACTGCTCCTAGATAAAAGCTGTCATCTGTGTCTGGACTAGTGTAAGTGACCTCTCTCACTGCTTTAGAAAAACATTTCCTCTCCCAATGACCCTTTTTCCCACACTTCCTGCACTCCGAATCCTGTGCTGGACATTTAGATGGGAATTTGTGTCTCTCTTTACCGCATTTTCGGCACGAATCCTCTGAGTGGTCTTGTTCCCATCCGCCACTCTTCCCTTTAGTTGGCTGCCTCCCACCTCTCTTCGATGGTCGCCTGTACGTCGAGCACTTTCAAGGTACCTAAACCAGGCTCTCAAAGCCTTTATTATCTAAATTTCAATGGACCAAGAAAGGTTTCCGATACTTAGGAGTGATATTAACACCATCAACATCCCATTTATTTAAGGCCAACTATGACAAATTGATTTCAGAGATAAGACGAGACTTGAAAAAGTGGGAGCTCTTGCCTCTGACATTAATGGGTAGAGTGGAAATTACGCGAATGAATGTACTGCCACGCTTGCTTTTCTTATTTCAATCACTCCCCAATGAATATTACAAAATCTGTTTTTAAGATTTTAGACAAGATGATTTCAAATTTTGTTTGGCAAAATAAAAAGGCAAGAATAAGTTATAAAAGGTTACAAAGTTCTAAAGGAGATGGAGGTTTAAATTTACCTAATATCTTACATTTCTACTGGGCAGCACAACTTAAAACAATAATGTCATGGATTACAGAAGATACATGGACTCCATTTGGGTGGAAATGGAACAGAACTCTACTCCAGTACCACTAGGCTCTCTACCATTTATGAGCCAGAAAGAATGGAAAAAACTAAGAATAAAAAACGAATGGGTAGAGAACACTTTGAAAATATGGACAAAAATAAGGACTAAGTTAAGATTGTCAAACTCAATATCAAGAGCTACTAAAATTGCATTAAACCCAGACTTTCAACCAGCCAGTTTGTATACAGGCTTTAAGAAATGGATGGATAAGGGACTGGTGTATATTGGCCAACTATTTGATGGGCAAACACTAAAATCATTTGAACAAATTAGTGAGGAATTTAATCTACCCGCCCAAGATCATTATAAATTTCTACAAGTTAGACATTATCTCCAGAAAAACAAGGAATGGGAAAATATATTAAGGGATCCATCAAACATAGAACAACTCATTATAAGAGGGGAGGAAGAAAAACTTAAGAAAGGAATAATTTCAAAATTCTACAAAGCATTGCAACATGATTTAAGGGATAAAGATTGGGACAGCAAAAAAAGATGGGAACTGGAATTGAATAGTGTAATTTCTGAAATTGAATGGGATGAGGCGTGTATGTCTGGTCATAAACTAACAAACAGTCCAAACTGGAGGGAGTTTGACTGGAAGGTCAAAAATAGGTATTTCAGAACTCCTGCCATAATGGCTAAATATGGAAAATCATCAGGATTATGTTGGAGGGGTTGTGGCCAACAAGGAGACCTTTCACATATACTATGGGCTTGTCCTGAGCTGCAGGGGTACTGGGAGGATGTGAAAAAGGAAATAGAACGCATTTTGAATATAAAATTAAATCTTGATCCAAAATTATTTATCCTAGGCATTCCAACAGAAACTCCAATGGAAAAAAAGAAATTGTATTTATTGAGGACCATGCTTTTGATAGCTAAGAAAAATATTACTGTCCTATGGTTGCAGCCACAACCCCCGAACATAAAACAATGGAAACAAAAGGTGAATGAGGTGTCCATCATGGAAATGATTACAGCTAAAATACAATTTAAAATGGACAACTTTAGTGATATATGGTCATTATGGACATCAGTTAGGTCAGAAATGACGACTGAATAAAGATAAGGGTTCAATGAAATACTTGTATTTTGGTGGAATAAGACCTGAACGTTTTGTGATGGAATGTGAGTTACTGATGTGATGGTTGTGATAGACATGAAGTTGCTTCCAACAATTGATCAGCAATCAAACATGGAAGGGTGATGCGTTTCATGTATATATTTTGTTTTGTCATTGTTGGTGATGTTTCTGTATTCTTGTTGTTGGTTTTTGTTTTGTTTTGTTTTTGTTTTTTCTTTTGTGTTTTTGTTTTTGTTTATACATGTTGCTGATTGTTTTGTCTATATATATGAAAAGGCATAAAAAAAAAGTAAAAAAAAAAAAAAAAAAGCCTTTATTATCACATCTAAATATATTGACAATGTGAAAAAACAAATGGCTTTGTGATGCCTGGTGAGTGAGGAACTTTGAGTGCTCCCTGTGTCCCTTTGCAGGGCCGTAGCGGCAATATACATTGAGAACGGCAAATCCCCCCCAATATTTACCCTGATAAAATGTGTGTCCCCCCAATAAATTGATGTAAAAAAAATAAGAAAACAGAGATTTACTGCGGAGCCAGCGCTCCTAGGGGAGAGCAGAGCAAGGAACTAACCATTCTACTAACACGGAAATTGATGTAAGGGGTATACTGTATATACCACTCCCATAACATGTGTGTATCACTTAGGGTGTCGAGTCATAGTCTATTTTTATTTTTGTCTTTATTGAATGTTTCAAAACTGCATGTTTAAATAACAATAGGCTAATTATTATTTCCACCCACCACTCATTTAAAGGTCCCATTCCGTGCAAAAGCTGTTTTTACTTGTAAATGCATATATACTGCTGTCAGCCCTCCCTGTAATGAGTGGTCACACGCTCAGAACTGCCACAGTTGGATTTGTCCCTATCCAGCGTCCCCCTGCAGTCTCCTCCAAGCCACACCCCCAAACGCGTCGTTTGCCCAGAGAGGAATCTGGAGAGAATATCGACGTCACTAGCTTCCTCCTGCATACTGCGCGGGTCCCTCTCACACAAGCTACCTGCACCATTTAGTCTATAGCCACAAAATTAACACTTCTAGCTGGAGCGACGCCAACTGTACGTGATCCAGCAACTGCAGAGGTGCATTCGGTAAGTCTAGGCATTTTGAGATGTCCTCTTTAGCGTAGTACCGTTTAGTTAACGATAACTCGCAACCTAGCGTGCTGGTCCACAGACGCTAATCTGATTGGCCGCTGGGAGCCTGGGGCGGGCTCTCCCTCAGCGGCCAATGGGAACTGTTAGTTCTGAATATATTATAGAAACAGGCCGTTCTTGGGAAGCGACCAGATGAGGAAGTGAGAACTCCGTCACAACAAACGGGTTTGCTATATTTTCGACAGATTAATCCAGAATCATGTTTTATGGACCAGAGACACACGTTTTTAAGAGGTTACAGCTGCACGAATTGGGACCTTTAATTTGGTTAGTTACTTTCATGTAAAAAGTTTGGAAGGAACAAGCGGCAATGCATCCTGGGAGAAATATGCAAATGTATTTGTCCAATGTGGTCCAATGACATTGCTCTCTGTCAGAACTTGTTTGGATGTCCTGATGTTGGTCTTGTTAGTTATGTTGGAAAATGCCACCAGTCTGTGTGTCTGATTGGGGGCAGTTCATTCATTCATAATGTGACCTGCTGTGCTTTTCTTGATGGCCATCCTTATTGATATGTAAACTGCTACCTTGTGTTGATTTGTTAGTTGCTGACTAGCTATTTCAGATGCACTCATCATCAGGGCTGGATTAACACAGTGTGATGCCCCAAGGTGACCCAGACTTGAAGTGCCCCCCACCCCCACCCCCCCCCCCCACACACACACACACACACACACACACACATACAAAGTGAAATGTACTATGGCAATAAATACCACCGATTTACATGACTGTATTGCTAAAGTAGAGCCTCAACACACACATACCAGACACAAGACACAATGTAGATGATGTGGACTAACATCATCACACATGAATACAATTGGGCTAATTTAATTTACAAGACTCTCAGCTTTCCAGTCACACTCAATTTCTGCAATTCCAATATTGTTTAGGGGTCCTATTATGCAGAAATATTCAGAATAGGCAAAAATAACACATTTATAATGCATGCATTTTTTTGGAAGAATAAAATGGATTAGCATGAAGTGGGCATGTCTGTAAAGGGAGACTGGGGTACCAATCGAAACCATTATTATTCAGATATCTTGAGGTGACAGGTCAAGGGACCCCTTTGAATATGGCCATGTCCGTTTTTCCCTTTCCAAAATTTTGTCTAAGTTTGGAGCGGTATTTACCCCCCTTGCTGACAAGCTAGCATGTCCTCGTTGGTATCACTGGATGCCTTAGATCTTCTAGTTTCATATGATATCAGTAGTTTCGCTCTAGCTTTAAAAATGAGCCCGCTACAACCCGGGCAGGGAGGGAGAGGTGACATGGAGGTGAGTGAGAAAAGGTGAATAATGACATCACAACAGTCTAATCTTAATGTTAATATTCCTCTAATCTGGCGACAAAGTGGCCAATTTTTTACTCGCTCATACAAATAGCTTTGCACTGCAGTGTCTCTCGAATACGGGACAAAGCGCGTACCGTATCAGTTCAATACGGAACACGTCTTTTTGGTTACAAATACGGGACGATTCCGTATTTTAAGGGACGGTTGGCAACCCTAGTGTGTGTGTGTGTGTGTGTATGTGTGTGTGTGTGTGTGTGTGTGTGTGTGTGTGTGTGTGTGTGTGTGTGGATAGTACATGCACACGGGCACGAGGGAATTTGAACAAAGAGAAAAAGGAGAATGGAAGAAATATAGAAAGTAAGCCATGAGTATTAATAACTTACGTCTGTGTCGGGACCCTTGTCCGCTCCGGGGCAGCAGAAGGTGACAAACTCATGGCACCGTTTGTGAACCACAAAACAGCACACTGTCCGAGAGGGAGGGAGAGAGGGAGGGAGAGAGGGGGGAGAGAGAGAGAGAGAGAGAGAGAGAGAGAGAGAGAGACTGTTATTTAGCAAAAAGGAACAAGTCAATGTCAATTATTGTCATTCAATCTCAAACAGTTTCGCTAACTCACTCTGCTTATGTCTTGTAAAGTGGTTCGGTTGGTCTGCTAACTCACTCTGCATATTGTCTTTAGTCTTGTAAAGTGGTTTGGTTGGTCCGCAACAGGACTAAAGTGGAAGCAAAACTTTGTGTAAAGACAACTGTGAACGCAGCCTGCAGGCTTTGAATGTAAAGACAGACAACTGTGAATGCACACATAACACATAACTTAGCCATACTTAAAGGGACAGCTCACCCTAAAATACATAGTTTTCCTCTGTAGTGCTATTTATCGTCTAGATCATTTTGCGTTAGTTGCCTGAGTTTTGGAGATATCGGCCATAGAGATTTCTGCCTTCTCTCTAATACAATGGCACAGGATGGCACTCGGCTTGTGGTGCTCAAAGCGCCAAAAATACATTTGAAAAACCCAACAGCAATGTCTCCTTCCAGAAAGCATGACCCGGGTATGACAAGATAATACACAGACATTGTGAGCAGTTTCATGTAGGAACTATTTTCTTTTCGACCAAACTACACCTGCTAGTTGCTAGGTAGCTGCTGCTCTAGCTGCAGTCTCATGTAGGAACTATCTATTCTAGCAGCGTAGCGGGTGTCGTTTGGTTAATTGCAGCTTCGAACACACACAATTAAACCATGCACACTCAAAGTGATTGGTACAAGCAGAAGGTGGGGAATGAATGGCTGCAGGTCAGGTTGAACCTGGTAGCAGAACAACATTTTAATGAGTGATAATAAACCTGAGTGACGTTAACATTTGGATGAAAAGCAAAGCGTGGACATCTGTGACACCTACACAAGCTGCCTCCCTCTCCAACTCGCACCCGGTGGCGGTGCATCCAACTGCATCTTCCCTGGCTGCCACTATTTCAAACGCCTCTGTAACTCTCTCTCTCCTTGTCATTCTTCCACTATGTCTCTTCTCCTCTTATTGTCAAGCTGCCTGCTTTGTTCATGTGCATTTTGGTGCTGCTCCACCATTGTTCTCTCTGTTGTTGTTGTTGCTGTTGCTTTTTTGTCTATGACTCTCCCACCAGATAGTCACAGACGCCAGACAATCTGACAGCCATTGGTTAAACAAGTGAAATGAGTTTATTGATGAATCACAATGAATACCAGGGGCCAGATTCACCAATGTGTTCTTAATCAATCAAGATATATGTTAAGAAATGAGATAAGAGAGGACATTTTAGGAAGTTCTCTTAAGTGCAATTCCTTCACATTTTCTTCGTGATAACAGCCTTCTCACAAATAGCTTTCATTTTTCTACTTGAAGGCATACTATATACTGTGTGTCCAGGTGGCTCCACTAGTAGCAAGGCATACTACGGAGGCTCGGTCCTTCGCGTGGCCGACGCGGGTTCGAATCCGACCCCAGGTCATTTGCCGCATGTCATCCCCTCTCTCTCCCCACCTTTCCTGTCTGCCTACTGTCCTGTCTAAATAAAGGCAAAAATGCCCCCTCCCCCCAAACAAAAGGCATACTATACTGTACAGCATTTTCCTAAACAATGTATAGAGACTCATAAAAAGCAAATAAGCAATCCCTCTCAATCATCAGTGATAGGACCTTTGGCACAAAGGGCAGTAGACCCACGTGGGGGGTGTCGCCCCCAGCCAATAGCGTTGCTGCTGTGGGTGTGTCTGCAGAGCAGAGCCACTGCGGACTACTTTCAAACAATGTAGGGGACAACTTTGAATGCTGTAGTGTGTTTACAAACCACAACCGACAATTCCTGCATAGCATGCCTTTAAGAACTTCTCAAAATACAGCCTGAATTAATTCTGGTTCATAAACTTTAGGCTTTACTACCAATGAGGCTCTGAGACGAGGCTATGAGCCAACCCAGAGCCCAGAGCTTCCATCTACAAAACCATTTAGAGCAAAACGAGTAAAGTCTGCTCATCCTTAAAGCAATTTCACCACCGTCATCATCATCATCATCATCATCATCATCTTTCTAATCCGCATCATCCTCTTGCTTATCAGCGTCATCTCCATCATCATTACTATCATGGCATCAATATCGCCATCATCGTTTCCATGATCCTAATCCAACCTAATCCTCACAACAACAGATCTGTGTGTGTGTGTGTGTGTGTGCTCACGCGCGCGTGTGCGTGCGTGCGTGCGTGCGTGTGTGCGTGCGTGTGTGTGTGTGTGTGTGTGTGCGTGCGTGCGTGTGTGTGTGTGTGTGTGTGTGTGTGCGTGTGTGTGTCAGAGATGGATACTTCCCTGCCAGTGCTGTAGTGCTGAGCCAGTGGGAGAGAACAGTGTGAATTCATCTCTCTCAGTAATAAAGAGGAACATAGGGGGGTAAAAAGCTCAGCAAAATATTAGCCCGCAGTGATTTATTTCTACTCACAAGTTGTCACCAGCTCCATTTGTCATTCTCATAACATAGAGACACACACAGCAGACTATAGAGGCAGGGCTGTGTGCACAGCTAAATGCAGGTAGAGGCACACAGCAGACTATAGAGGCAGGGCTGTGTGCACAGCTAAATGCAGGTAGAGGCACACAGCAGACTATAGAGGCAGGGCTGTGTGCACAGCTAAATGCAGGTAGAGGCACACAGCAGACTATAGAGGCAGGGCTGTGTGCACAGCTAAATGCAGGTAGAGGTAGACACAGCAGACTATAGAGGCAGGGCTGTGTGCACAGCTAAATGCAGGTAGAGGTACACACAGCAGACTATAGAGGCAGGGCTGTGTGCACAGCTAAATGCAGGTAGAGGCACACAGCAGACTATAGAGACAGGGCTGTGTGCACAGCTAAATGCAGGTAGAGGTACACACAGCAGACTATAGAGGCAGGGCTGTGTGCACAGCTAAATGCAAGTAGAGACACACAGCAGACTATAGAGGCAGGGCTGCGTGCACAGCTAAATGCAGGTAGAGGTACACACAGCAGACTATAGAGGCAGGGCTGTGTGCACAGCTAAATGCAGGTAGAGGTACACACATCAGACTATAGAGGCAGGGCTGTGTGCACAGCTAAATGCAGGTAGACACACACAGCAGACTATAGAGGCAGGGCTGTGTGCACAGCTAAATGCAGGTAGAGACACACAGCAGACTATAGAGGCAGGGCTGTGTGCACAGCTAAATGCAGGTAGAGGTACACACAGCAGACTATAGAGGCAGGGCTGTGTGCACAGCTAAATGCAGGTAGAGGTACACACATCAGACTATAGAGGCAGGGCTGTGTGCACAGCTAAATGCAGGTAGAGACACACAGCAGACTATAGAGGCAGGGCTGTGTGCACAGCTAAATGCAAGTAGAGGTACACACATCAGACTATAGAGGCAGGGCTGTGTGCACAGCTAAATGCAGGTAGAGACACATACAGCAGACTATAGAGGCAGGGCTGTGTGCACAGCTAAATGCAGGTAGAGGCACACAGCAGACTATAGAGGCAGGGCTGTGTGCACAGCTAAATGCAGGTAGACACACACAGCAGACTATAGAGGCAGGGCTGTGTGCACAGCTAAATGCAGGTAGAGGCACACAGCAGACTATAGAGGCAGGGCTGTGTGCACAGCTAAATGCAGGTAGAGGCACATACAGCAGACTATAGAGGCAGGGCTGTGTGCACAGCTAAATGCAGGTAGAGGCACACAGCAGACTATAGAGGCAGGGCTGTGTGCACAGCTAAATGCAGGTAGAGGCACATACAGCAGACTATAGAGGCAGGGCTGTGTGCACAGCTAAATGCAGGTAGAGGCACATACAGCAGACTATAGAGGCAGGGCTGTGTGCACAGCTAAATGCAGGTAGAGGCACATACAGCAGACTATAGAGGCAGGGCTGCGTGCACAGCTAAATGCAGGTAGAGACACACAGCAGACTATAGAGGCAGGGCTGTGTGCACAGCTAAATGCAGGTAGAGGCACACAGCAGACTATAGAGGCAGGGCTGTGTGCACAGCTAAATGCAGGTAGAGGCACACAGCAGACTATAGAGGCAGGGCTGTGTGCACAGCTAAATGCAGGTAGAGGCACACAGCAGACTATAGAGGCAGGGCTGTGTGCACAGCTAAATGCAGGTAGAGGCATACACAGCAAACTATAGAGGGAGGGCTGCGTGCACAGCTAAATGCAGGTAGAGGTACACACAGCAGACTATAGAGGCAGGGCTGTGTGCACAGCTAAATGCAGGTAGAGGCACACACAGCAGAATAGAGGCAGGGCTGCGTGCACAGCTAAATGCAGGTAGAGACACACAGCAGACTATAGAGGCAGGGCTGTGTGCACAGCTAAATGCAGGTAGAGGTACACACAGCAGACTATAGAGACAGGGCTGTGTGCACAGCTAAATGCAGGTAGAGGCACACACAGCAAACTATAGAGGCAGGGCTGTGTGCACAGCTAAATGCAGGTAGAGACACACAGCAGACTATAGAGGCAGGGCTGTGTGCACAGCTAAATGCAGGTAGACACACACAGCAGACTATAGAGGCAGGGCTGTGTGCACAGCTAAATGCCGGCAGAGGTACACACAGCAGACTATAGAGGCAGGGCTGTGTGCACAGCTAAATGCAGGTAGAGGCACACACAGCAGACTATAGAGGCAGGGCTGTGTGCACAGCTAAATGCAGGTAGAGGTACACACAGCAGACTATAGAGGCAGGGCTGTGTGCACAGCTAAATGCAGGTAGAGACACACAGCAGACTATAGGGGCAGGGCTGTGTGCACAGCTTAATGCAGGTAGAGGTACACACAGCAGACTATAGAGGCAGGGCTGTGTGCACAGCTAAATGCAGGTAGAGGTACACACAGCAGACTATAGAGGCAGGGCTGTGTGCACAGCTAAATGCAGGTAGAGACACACAGCAGACTATAGAGGCAGGGCTGTGTGCACAGCTAAATGCAGGTAGAGGCACACACAGCAGACTATAGAGGCAGGGCTGCGTGCACAGCTAAATGCAGGTAGAGGCATACACAGCAAACTATAGAGGCAGGGCTGCGTGCACAGCTAAATGCAGGTAGAGAGGCACACACAGCAGACTATAGAGGCAGGGCTGTGTGCACACTGCACAGCTAAATGCAGGTAGAGAGGCACACACAGCAGACTATAGAGGAAGGGCTGTGTGCACAGCTAAATGCAGGTAGAGGCATACACAGCAAACTATAGAGGCAGGGCTGCGTGCACAGCTAAATGCAGGTAGAGGCACACAGCAGACTATTGAGGCAGGGCTGTGTGCACACTGCACAGCTAAATGCAGGTAGAGAGGCACACACAGCAGACTATAGAGGCAGGGCTGTGTGCACACTGCACAGCTAAATGCAGGTAGAGAGGCACACACAGCAGACTATAGAGGAAGGGCTGTGTGCACAGCTAAATGCAGGTAGAGGCATACACAGCAAACTATAGAGGAAGGGCTGTGTGCATAGCTAAATGCAGGTAGAGGCACACACAGCAGACTATTGAGGCAGGGCTGTGTGCACAGCTAAATGCAGGTAGAGAGGCACACAGCAGACTATAGAGGCAGGGCTGTGTGCACAGCTAAATGCAGGTAGAGACACACAGCAGACTATAGAGGCAGGGCTGTGTGCACAGCTAAATGCAGGTAGAGACACACACAGCAGACTATAGAGGCAGGGCTGTGTGCACAGCTAAATGCAGGTAGAGAGGCACACCAGCAGACTATAGAGGCAGGGCTGTGTGCACAGCTAAATGCAGGTAGAGGCACACAGCAGACTATAGAGGCAGGGCTGTGTGCACAGCTAAATGCAGGTAGAGACACACACAGCAGACTATAGAGGCAGGGCTGTGTGCACACTGCATAGCTAAATGCAGGTAGAGAGGCACACACAGCAGACTATAGAGGCAGGGCTGTGTGCACAGCTAAATGCAGGTAGAGAGGCACACACAGCAGACTATAGAGACAGGGCTGTGTGCACAGCTAAATGCAGGTAGACGCACACAGCAGACTATAGAGGCAGGGCTGTGTGCACAGCTAAATGCAGGTAGAGAGGCACACACAGCAGACTATAGAGACAGGGCTGTGTGCACAGCTAAATGCAGGTAGACGCACACAGCAGACTATAGAGGCAGGGCTGTGTGCACAGCTAAATGCAGGTAGAGGCACACAGCAGACTATAGAGGCAGGGCTGTGTGCACAGCTAAATGCAGGTAGAGGCACACAGCAGACTATAGAGGCAGGGCTGTGTGCACAGCTAAATGCAGGTAGAGGCACACAGCAGACTATAGAGGCAGGGCTGTGTGCACAGCTAAATGCAGGTAGAGGCACACAGCAGACTATAGAGGCAGGGCTGTGTGCACAGCTAAATGCATTATACGTTGGGAGTAAAAGTAAAACATTTAAATACAAATCTGAAATTTCCCCCCTATTTTCCCCAATTGTACTCGTGTTGGTAGGCAGGGAATCTACCGCTACGCCCGTAAAAGTACTAGTTTAGATCGTTTTCTGCAGTTGTAACTACTGTAGACTCTTCTCGTTCTGAAAATGTCCTTGCATGACTCATTCAAACCTAGCTTTCAAAGAATATTTCAACTGGCTTTCATGAATGTCCCGACATTTGAACAACAAACCGCACTGCTTATCAATTAATTCTTTTGGTGTTTTTCCAGTATGGTTCCTTCTATAAAGGCAACAAAGACAGCATGTGTTCTCGTTACTGTTAGGAGGGAGAGGAGGACCTCATGTGAAGTGGCCTTGCTGCTAACCATCAAAAGCCACGCTGGAACGCTGCTCAGTGGCCGGCTCCGGGAAATCAATTCTCAGGGCCTCTGTTCTCAGAACAGATGGAAGATCATTATTTCGCTCCAACGTGCAGCCTTCTGAAGTAGCTTTTCATTTGTGCATTCAAAAAGGCGAAGACAAAAACAGACCACGACCGCCGGGCGTCCAGGTAGTGCAGCTGCACTAGCGGTACATTCACTGCCTTACCAACACGGGGGTTGCAGGTTCGAGCCCCCGTGTTACCACCGTGTTTGGTTGGGCGTCCATACAGGCACGAGAGAGAGAGAGCGGTGCTGAAATCCGACATGATTTCTGGCCAAATACTTAGAATAAATAGAAAAATAATAAATAAATAAATAAATAAATAAATAAAAACATACATAAATAAATACAATTTCAAATCAGACCTCTGTATCCGTGACTAGTATTATGTGCAGTTTGCAGTATTGGGCTCACAGCGTTCGTATACATGTATCTCCTAACTCAGCCCTCCAGCATTCTGATCCATCCCACATCCAGCCCACTGAAATGAAACATTTGCTTACGTGCAAAGGAGGAATACAAATCACAGGGAGAAACGGTGCATATCACTATTGTCATTTCACTATCAGTTCTGTCAAACAGAGTTTTCCTCTATGCCTATGTGTGAATCAGTGGTGTGATGACGTCCACAGCTCCTCACACCCCCACTCACCCACCCGCACCCCGCTGACTGGGTTTAAGACTGATCCCAGACCAGACTGAGTGTCTGGTTATGCTGCAGTGTTTTGTGCACTACAGATTTGATACTGATTTCAGTTCGCGTCACTTAGAGGTGAAGGATGGGCTCCGTATAGTGGAAAGGATAAAAAATAGCTTTGTGTGTGTGTGTGTGTGTGTGTGTGTGTGTGTGTGTGTGTGTGTGTGTGTGTGTGTGTGAAGCCAGAGACTATATAGAATAGAAGATGTGTAGAATGTGAATGCTGGGCATTAAGAATGTGTGAGCCAATGTGTTCCAGTGGTTGGAGCACAGAGGAGCTCAGGAGGCTTTACAGTATGGGAGTATGGGAGGGTGGTCAGGTGGAAATCTATAAGAGAGTATAAGATGCGTTCTCCTGCTCTCTCTCTCTCTCTCTCTGTCACACACACACACACACACACACACACACACACACACACACACACACACACACACACACACACACACACACACACACACACACACACACACACACACACACAAACCGCACACCATCTTACATCTACACCTGCTGCATGGGCTGAAACAATGAGGTCGAATAGAAGTCATACACTCAACAATGTACATGCATGAGAGTTTGAGAGAGAGACAGAGAGAGACAGAGAGAGAGAGAGAGAGAGAGAGAGAGAGAGAGCGAGAGAGGGGAAGAAAAAAGAGAAAGACAGAAAGAGAACTGCATGAGTCTTGATGCTTGTTAAATAAGTAAATAAATAAATAAATAAATAAATAAATACATACATACATACATACATACATACATACATACATACATACATACATACATACATACATAAATAAATAAAATGCATCTTTTGTCAGCCGGAGACAGGGATCTGGCTGTGAAGCAGAGTGGTGGTGGGCAGTGTAGTTCTATCCAGATGGTTGTAGTCCTCAGAGGCAGAGCAGCAGGAGCAGAGGTGGCACAGTGACATGTCATCAGGGATGCTGTGATTAATTACTATGGGCTTTTTCTTCCTCCTGCCTAATTACATAAGCACACAGATGAGGGCCTTTGGCAGCAGAAAGCAGCTTAGACACAACTCACACATTTCTTATACATTCCCTAGATGTCTACTACATGTGTGCACGCACAGATGCGTCCGTGCCTGTTTCCAAGGGAGACTAGGCAGAGCATTCACAAAAGAATATATATACATTTTTTCCTCACACATACACATTCTGTGGTATTTCTACTGTACACCTCTCTATCCACATCCCTATCTCCCCACAACCGATCCTTTCAAGTGTGGATTTGGGGCCGGTTAATCTGGTGGAAATCGATAATCTGCCGGGCGGCTGTTAATGGGATTACGGCATGGTGTCCCCCAGAAGAGATAAGAGGCTCACGGTGGCGATAAGGGAGAGGGCGGGACACCTGCCACACCGCCGGACCCACAATCAATACCGTCCAGACACTTTCTCTTGATCCCTGGCACCCAGAGTGCAGCGGAACACAAAGAGAACCCGGCTTTGATCTAACATCCACAGGAGGGACGAGGGAACCGCATGGGGGTCAAGTCCACAGGGAGTTAGGGACGTGTCTCTGGTATCTCTGGAGACGGATGGATGGAAAGCAGCCAAATGGAGGATTAGTGCATAGAGATGTCTCTTTTATCTGCTCAAACAACTGTTGCACTCTGCTGTGTGTGTGAACGTACAGTATTCTCTAGGGATGACGAAATATGGTCAAAGGAAGAAATCAGGACATACGGAAGGTCCTGACCAGATTAAAATGATCACCCGGAGTAATAGGGATTGGCATTTCTAGCAAAAACACTATTCGAAATTCGCTGGGCCAAAGTCGACTTTTCGTTGAAATTCGCCCACCCCTAAAAAAAAAAGTGTAGTCAAATTTTAGATGGTCACTCTCCCCTGATTCTTTTTAAATGGTCCCCCCTGATTCTAAGTATAGTTGAATCACTTGGTTTGACCAAGTAAAAAAATCTTTATAAGCATTTTACGCAAGCTCTATGGAAAAATGACATTCACAGACTACCCCGACTACGTTAGCCACGTTAACATCTTTAGCTTAGCTTCCCGAACGAAGCCGAGATAGCCCATGGAACAGACAGAATATCAGCTTTTCTTCATGCAGTAAGGAGCCTTGAAACCTTTTCCTTGTGGCTGAGTGTTTTTTTGTTTTTGTTTTTTTGTTTTAAATTTTTTCCCCCCCATGTGGCTGAGTGTTGATGTAATGTAGACACCATTTCTACAACGTTTCTACCGTTTTTCTATCAAGGAGCTGCTGGGAGCTACTGTCGCTAATGCTCCGTGCGTGACAGAGTGCGGACTGCGTAGCCAGCAGCTACGGCAACATCACATGGACAAACGTGCTGCTCTTAAAGAAACAGGCGCCGGTAAAAACAATGGAAAATGTACTTTTTAAGACAAGATTGTCAATAAACGATTTTTCGACTTTCAATAATACAAGTCGATCTTGATGATAAAAAGGATTATTCGAAAATTCGAAATTCATTGCCCATCCCTAGGAAGTAACACAAACGCTACAAAACTGAACGAATCGGTTGACGCAATGGTGGAAATAGCACCTTACGAATGAATGCTTAGTAGAATAAGTGGTGATCAGGAGGAAGGGGTGTGTCCTTGGGAGCAGTTTTGGCCTCAGATCAAAATGGAAGAAAAGTCTAAGTATAGTATATCACTCTGGTCTGTGACTGTGTGATCCTGTAGTAGGACTCAAGATATAGGCCTACTCTATGTATGACATATCTTCCCTCTGTTGCTGTTTTGTTTTTGGTTGTTTTTGATCTGTTTATTTTGCTGGACTTAGGTACTACTGATGCCCACCTCCACAATATAATATTAAAATGTGCCACGTCGTGTTCCTGTATTCTGGTACAACAATATGTATTCCATGCCCCCACCCCCCTCCCCCCGTAAAGACAAATGATCTCTTCATTTTCCAATCTCACTGAACAGGTAGAATAGATGGTGCTCCTCTTCCCCCTGGCTGCAGATCTTTGGTGTTTGTGCAGCAGATTCTCTGCCATTTCAGGCCAGACAGGAGAAAGGCAGAAGAAAGGAAAGGCTGAGATGAGGAGAGGAGGTGATGGTGGTGGTGGTGGGGGGGGGGTGTGGTGGTTAGGTGTATTGTCCTTTCAAGGTTATTTTTAGCTTTCATTCTGGCCATGGTTAGAAGGAATGGGTGGATGTTTCCCCCGCCCTGCTCTCCACCTGGCCAATGGACACTATATAAACACATGCACACGCGTGTAGTGTACACACACACACACACACACACACACACACACACACACACACACACACACGTGTGTAGTGTACACACACACACGTGAGAATACACAATGACCGTATCAGACAGACACGCATGTGAGAGCAGCGCGATGGTGAATGAGAAGCTATTCCTGTCCTGAATTTGTTTAAGTGATGACATGGGGAGAGCTGGGGAAAAGGTAACCATGGAAAGAATCATATAATAGACGGATTGAACAAGCCTACAGTAGCAATCCATACTCCTGTCCTGTGTCAAGTTCTCTTCAAATTTTGATAGGGTTTACATGTCAACCTCAAAGAGAAACTCTATCTGTCTGTTGTATACCGACCTGCAGCCACTTCCTCTTAGCCTGCCCCCCTCGCACTCTTGGACACTCAGATACAGTCCTGCACGCTTTCAGCTGGAATTGAAGGAAATTGCTTCCCTGGCTCTGCAAAAGCACTAAAAAAAGAGGGGGGGTCCGGGGGGTGGGGGGTGGGGGGCTGCCGCAGTGTTGTACAGTAGCACTCGAGTGGAGGACTCGGACTCCAGTCCGAGACTTGGCCGAAACATCACTTCCTGCTTTCTCCCTGCACCAGCGCTGCGAAAAATATGAATGGTGGTGGACGGAGAATAAGGTTACTTTTTTTTATCCCGTTTGAATTGTGCCACGGGGTGCCCATGTTCATTTTGTCAATTTAAAACATAACTTTGCATGTTAAGAAAGTCACAGTTTGTCCTCAAACTGAAATGTAGGGGTTAGTTTCGTATAAAAAACTACATAGCTCGTGGAAGCTTGTGGCATGTCGCCGGTCTTCAGCTTTGCCGGTAGATAAAGTGACGTCACTTAGGCGACAGTGTATGTAGTCTTTCTGATGTATAACTTCTAGTGTAACAGTTTGGCGACAAACTGCGACTTTCTTGACATGCAAAGTTACGTTTTAAATTGACAGAATTAGCGTTGGCACCCCGTGGCACAATTCAAACGGGATCAAAAAAGTAACCTTATTCTCCGTCCACCGCCATTCATATTTTTCGCAGCGCTGGTACAGGGAGAAAGCAGGAAGTGACGTTTCACTTTGGCTCTCTATTGATAATGACAGTTATTTTGTTTTTTTGTTAGTTTTTTTGTAATATGTCCTAATACTTTGGCATAAGATATTGACAGCTATATTAATACCGTGACATTATTCAATTTTGTTTGTACGTGTGGATTCACACTCATGTTCAGTAACTCCGGACTTGGACTCAGGTCATGTGGACTTGACTTGACATGGACTCTTCTTTGTGACTCAGACTCGAACACTGGGGGTAGTGACTTGACTACAACACTGGTCTGCACCGTCTGCCTTATTTGGTACCTCTATACAACTAAGCAGTTTCCTGTCTTGTTGAGTGTCAGTATAAACTTTTTGAGGAAAATAGCTTTACAAAGAGGTGCAAACTTTGAAACACTACACTGCACAACTGGCCAGGACTTTCAACTGCCCATGCTGGCCTGCAGTAAGCAGATGGTGGTGCTTGACTGTGTGTGTATAGACATTTATCTGTCCATACCACTCGGTGTCAATATCGTCATTAAAAAAATAAACATATTTATATACTACATGTCATGACATGATATGCCCTGCAGAAATCTGTCAATCTCTTGACTTCAATGACAAGAAGTGACCTTTGACCTCACCATTGTGGTGAGTGACAGATCTGGGCGTCCCAGATCACATGACCCATAACCGACTTCTCTCTCACAAGACAGGAGAGATGGATGGCCAGCGACCTCACCTGGACCACAACTCTGAACAACAGCACGGACAGGTACAGGTATTACAACAGGGCTATCTGCTTCAAGGTGTGTCTTTAACTGGTGACCCGCAAAGCAACGGCAGCATCGATATGGCTGTGTGACTGATTAGTCACTAATGGTCGGTCACAAGTCGTGATTAAAAGCATGGATAAACATTGCTTTCCTATAAGTCCTTCAAAATAAAAGGCCTTCCGCTTGTTTGTAAGTGGAAAGCTTTAATATGAAGCAGCAGCAGCAGCAAGAAATATTTCCATCATCTCAGCAGTAACATCTGATATGGCTGAAAGCGGTCGGGAAATGGTAAAAAAACAGTTATCTGAAAGTACAAATGGAAACACAGGAGAGAAACTAAACTTCAAAGCACAGAGAACTACAAAAGTACTTTGAGCTGAACAACATCTTTCTGTCTGCTCTCTCCTCTCAGCACAGAGACATGAGAGTTTCTCATTGCAAACTATGCTGCTCGCAGTCGCAACGCAGCTGTTTGAGGGGGAGGAGGGGGGTCGTTACGGGTTGGCCGCGGTTGATGAGGCATCACCGCTCCCCGCTGGGGGGCGTGGCCAGCCCGGTCTGGCTCTCTGCGGCGCAACACGTCCAGACCGTCCAATCTGCCCACTCCACAGAGTTGACTTTTGTCTGCTTCTGGGTCTGGCATCGTCATATGCAAATGCCTTTTCTCGGTTTTACCAGCGGTTCACCAATCAGCACCGAGGGGGACTATCTATTGGCCAATCAGCATCAATAAACAACTCAACAGGCGGGACTAAGCCGTTGTCAAGCGGTTGTCAAGTGCGTCGAGGAGTAACATTAACAACAACAATGGCTGCGGCCGCCGCCTGCTATCGAGGCTGTTTCTAAATGGATTAAAAGTACCGATTACTTTGAAATCTGAACGGCACACTGCTCGGAAGGCATTTATTCAAAGGTGATGTTTTTCTTTTACGTTCTCCCGACTGAAGTAAGTAAGGTCAGAATCATGCCGATACGTCTCTAGTGAGTGGTTAGGGAAAATGGAATTCCCCTGGGGAAATGCCCTCATAGGAAGTGTTTAAAGAGAGGCTAATCTCAGACTAGAAGGTGGAAATGAGCTAGCCCCGCCCCCACACCGCAGGAGGTCCATCTCGGGGCGCGCTCGCACACGGCCCGGTGCAATAAAACCGATGAAGGGAAAGGGAATCAGCACGACTTGGTGCGGGGGCCAGCACGGGCACAAACGGCAGTGGGGAAGAGCCATTAGTCTGTGCATGCTGCTGATATCAAATGTCTAAAGTTAAAGATTTAGCTCACCCTAAAATCCAAAATACATATTTTTCCTCTCACCTGTAGTGCCTATTTATCCATCTATATCGTTTTAGGATAGTTGCCTGAGTTTTGGAGATATCGGCCGCAGAGATGTCTGCCTTCTCTTACAATACAATGGAACTGGATGGCACTCGGCTTGTAGTGATCGAAGCACCAAAACAATACATTTGAAAAACTCAACAGCATTGACTTTGTTGTGAGCAGTTTCGTGTAGGAACTATTTTCTTTTGCAGTCTCATGTAGGAACTAGCTAGCACTGCAGCTAGCGGCTGTAGTTGGGTCAAAAGAAAATAGTTCCTCCATGAAACTGCTCACAACAACAAGGTCTGTGGATTATCTTGAGTAACGGGGTCATGAGTTCTGGAAAGAGACATTGCTGTTGAGTTTCATCGAATGTATTTCTTTGGCACTTTGAGCACCACAAGCGGAGTGCCCTCCAGTTCGATTGTATTGGAGAGAAGGCAGAAACTCTGTGGTCGATATCTCCAAAACTCAGGCAACTAACACAAAATGATATAGATGGATAAATAGCACTACAGGCGAGAGGGAAAAGGGTATTTTGGATTGTAGGGTGAGCTGTCCCTTTAAGGTCCTTATTAAACTTTAATAATCCCTGTGAGGAAATTGGGCGTTAATCAGGTAAGTCGGAGCTGGGCCAGGCCAGGCCGGGCTGTTTATGAACTGTGTGGAGGGAACATTGGAGTAGAGCAAATTGCCACAGGACATGACAATATAACTCACTGTCCTTTTCCAACCACTCCTGGGAGGTGCAGTGTGTGTGTGTGTGTGTGTGTGTGTGTGTGTGTGTGTGCGTGCGTGTGTGTGTGTGTGTGTGTGTGTGTGTGTGTGTGTGATACAGTATACACCAAGTAGCAAAGTACAGGGAGCGAATGACAAGCGAATGTAACTGCAGCTGCAGCCACGGCTGGAAACTCAATTTCAACCCACGCATTCTATTATGCATGCCACGGGGACACGAGCACACACACATACGGGCAGGCACGCACGCACGGCAGTAAATAATGACCCTGAAGGCAGCACACACACATACGAGCAGGCAGGCACGCACGGCAGTAAATAATGACCCTGAAGGCAGCACACACATACGAGCAGGCACGCACGCACGCACGGCAGTAAATAATGACCCTGAAGGCAGCACACGGAGCTGTTCACACAGAGACCACTGACAAAAGTGCACATATCAAGAATAGAGGAGGAGAGGAGCGTGAAAGACAGACATGAGCAGAAAGGAGACAAACAGATAAGAAAGGATGGGGTAAGATACAATGAAGAGAAGAGAAAACCACAGGATAGTCTTCCTCCAGACCTCCACACGTCTCCGTATGGCAGAACACCTCTCCAAGATCTGGTTTGTGTGGAGCAATTACCTCCACCACCATAACACACACAATCTAATAATCGAAGCAACTCATAATCAACTCTGGATGTGTGTGTGTGTGTGTGTGTGTGTGTGTGTGTGTGTGTGTGTGTGTGTGTGTGTGTGTGTGTGTGTGTGTGTGTGTGCGCGTGTGTGTGTGTGTGTGACTGTGAGGATTCCTGCAATTTCTACTTGGGAACGGGGGAACTGCAGAAGACAGAGAGGAAAATACCTCGGGGGTATTTTCAGCGCAGCACAGTATGGATGCTGCTCAGTTTTGAAACAAGCAAAACAAAACAAGCTAAACAAAACAATCGTGACGAGCTCAGGCGAACAAACTGCTGTGTGTCGGTTGGCATTTAGAGTCAAGCGGATGGGAGCTACGGATGTGACTCGTCGGTTTAAACGTTTAAACGTCCGCTACCCTCATTACGTCGCCAGTAAAATACTAGTCGGCAGGGTTCGAGTTCGGACAGGAGGTGGGGGGGGGGGGGGGGGGGGGGGGTGTTTGGGGGTCAGCAAATACAAGTGTCGGTTACTTTTTAAAGTGGTCGGTTAAAATAGAGAGAGACTTCACTGCTCATTATGTGGTGCAGCACTTCCACTCTTGCACACACACACACACACACACACACAGCCTAGTCCAGCTTAGTCATCTTTCATAACCTACGACACCGTGGTTATGAGTGTCTTAACTGATCATTAATCCAACATTCTCTTTCTCTCACACACACACACACACACGCACGCACGCACACACACACACACACACACACACACACACACACAGGCGCGCGCGCGCACAACACAGCCCATTTTCACACCCCACACAACAAACTGTGCTGTCCAAGGTGCTGAAGTGCAGCCCTCCTGTCATTCACAACAAGATAATAATGGGTCTTTGTTCTTTTAGAAAACTGAAAGCATGTTTCTTTTAGCCTATCTCGTTAACATGAATAATACTAATAATTACATTGAAAAAGGCATTATTTGCAATTAAAATAATGGTTACATTATTTTAAACGTTAAATAATAATCTTCTGAAAGTTAATGGACTATATTGGGCCTGAATACACGGTGCCGGGGTGAGCGTCATGTTTCGTAATGTGCAATGTTCATAAAAATATTGCGCAAAGTTTGCGCTATTTAAAAAGATTTGGTTATTGACTAACGTAATTAACGGTTTCAGATGGCTCTTAAATACACTCACTATTTTCTCTGACAACGTCTTGAACTTCTAGATTAAATTGTGCTCAGTTGTGACTGTGAGGGTTTTCTTACTTATAGACTAGTCAACTAGTCTAAATTAAAATTTTCGTTTAACCGACAGGGATTGCGGGATTAGTCGCAAGGAACATCCCCAACGCAAGCCGCCTCGGACTCATAACTTTGATCTTATTGGTTAAGACAAGGTGGGAGGAGCTAAAATGCAGATCAAGGTGAGCTTGACCTTGTCAGATTGCATCACAGTTTCCAAAGTTGTGGTTGGTGGAAACCCAGTCTCCTCCCATCATGCAGCGATGCAGGTTGACAGGTGATGGCAGATATCCCAGTGGCTCCTTGTCTCCTGAGATCTCTGCTTGATTATGCATGTCTGAAAGCCTCAGCAGACACAGACAATAGAGATGATGTCCCCTGTGTGTGTGTGTGTGTGTGTGTGTGTGTGTGTGTGTGTGTGTGTGTGTGTGTGTGTGTGCGTGTGTGTGCGTGTGCGTGTGCGTGTGTGTGTGTGTGTGTGTTGTGTTCTTGTTGTTGTGGTGGACGGGTGGTGTGTGTTTCTCACTTTCCCAACACAGAAACACTAAATAGCAACCCAGAAGGCCTGCAACACCTAAAACCAAAGAGTGTAAAAAGAGACAGAGTGTGACATCACCCAGTGGTTTGTGGACTCCCGTTTCGAAGCCTGTAGTTTGGCGTTTTGTCCGCTGCCATCTTTGTTCTCCGGCAGCTCGCGTGAGACCAGGGGCTTCCCACAGAGCCGCCTTGCTATTGGTCAATGATCTCGGAGGCGTGTGATCACTGGACAGGGGGGGTGACTTGTTATATAACTCACCCGTTTAGAGTCTAAGCGTGTGAGTTATATAACAATTCAATATCTCTATTCACATACAGTTGTTATGAATGGTGAAATGAGCTAGTATAGAGACCAAAACCGTTTTTTTTAAAACCAGCTGTGTTTGTTCCTGCTGTAAAGTCGGGCATTTTAACATGGGCGTAAATGGCGATTGATTCCCTTTTGGAGCCAGACTCAAGTGGCCATTCGAGGAATGGCACTGTTTTAGGCACTTCAGTGTTGGCCTCACTGTGACCATCTGAGACTGCCCCCTTGCCTATAAAACACATATCCGAGCATACCGAATTGTACAGATTTGCCGATTATATTCTAGCCGCACAGTAAACAACTCATATCCACTCCTACTTATATTTTATCATTCTTCTCCCTGAGCGGTTCCTTGTTTGAGCCGGCAGCAATAAGTTTCTATCCGCTGAAGTAACTATTTTTTATATCATTATTAGGGTCATTGTTTTGGAATAGAGGCATCCTGGATCACAGCTACAGGCTACAGTGCACCTAACACCTCTGTAGGTGGATGGATTTAGTGCTCAACAAATGTAGCAACACATACAGTACGTTTTCACACATGGCACACACACACACACACGTGCATGCGCGCACACACACGCAAACACAGACACACACACACACGTGCACGTGCGCACACACACACGCAAACAGACACACGCAGACAGACAGAGACAGAGACTCACACACACACACACACACACACACACACACACACACACACACACACACACACACACACACACACACACACACACACACAGAAAGGTGCATGTATACATTCACACAGCACACACACCAGAACACACATACAGACAGAAATGCAAACACACTTTGCAGCACTGATAGTGTTTGAATTAAGAAATACAGAAGAAAAGTAATGTCTGCACACTGAAAATTAGCTCCCAGGTCAGTTTATTGTTTATAGTTCTGTTTATTGTTTACAGTTTATTATTTATGATTATGTATTTATTTATGATGTTTCGACACAGAGCTCTTAATCAGAAAGGAAACTTATTTCTTCATTGAATTAAGAAATAGCCACAGGGGGGGCGGATCAATGATTCCAAACGACAGGTGGGAGTGTTTGGCTGCCAGACATCTGTGAGTCACACAGGGGAAACAGTGATCCAGACTCATGAATTAAATATGACGTTAAAACACAGCGGCAGACACACACACACACACACACACACACAGGCGCGCATGCACACTAGGGCTGGGCGATATGACGATATATTTCGTTTGGATGATAGAAAATGTATTTCGTATGATATGATGCTCTATCGTTTATATCGTTGTGTTGCAAATCACACTCTTTACGGCAATATTGTCTGTCATTTGGATGACGCTGTGCTTTCTTTTTTACTCACGTCCACAGTCCACACACGCACCAGACTGTGTCAACAAGCCCGTTGCGTCCCTTTATAAGTGGCACAAATCAGCCGTGAGTAGGCTAAAGAGCAGGGAGATGTTACCTCCATTCCGTCCGCCTAGTCTACCCAGGCATTTGCGCTGTGTTAAGTCCGCGTTTGATCCATATTTGCATGTGTC
>NC_139644.1:12639929-12642429 GCF_964638095.1 Poromitra crassiceps
CTGAGCCAGTAAACCTGATGTACAGTGTAGTAAAGCAGACAGCGTCCTGAGCCAGTAAACCTGTGCAGTGTAGTAAAGCAGGAAGCGTCCTGAGCCAGTAAACCTGTGCAGTGTAGTGAAGCAGGAATCGTCCTGAGCCAGTAAACCTGTGCAGTGTAGTAAAGCAGACAGCGTCCTGAGCCAGTAAACCTGATGTACAGTGTAGTAAAGCAGGAAGCGTCCTGAGCCAGTAAACCTGTGCAGTGTAGTGAAGCAGGAAGCATCCTGAGCCAGTAAACCTGTGCAGTGTAGTAAAGCAGGAAGCGTCCTGAGCCAGTAAACCTGATGTACAGTGTAGTAAAGCAGACAGCGTCCTGAGCCAGTAAACCTGATGTACAGTGTAGTAAAGCAGGAAGCATCCTGAGCCAGTAAACCTGATGTACAGTGTAGTAAAGCAGGAAGCGTCCTGAGCCAGTAAACCTGATGTGCAGTGTAGTAAAGCAGGAAGCGTCCTGAGCCAGTAAACCTGTGCAGTGTAGTAAAGCAGGAAGCGTCCTGAGCCAGTAAACCTGATGTACAGTGTAGTAAAGCAGGAAGCATCCTGAGCCAGTAAACCTGTACAGTGTAGTAAAGCAGGAATCGTCCTGAGCCAGTAAACCTGTACAGTGTAGTAAAGCAGACAGCGTCCTGCTGGCTGCTGCAGCCCTGTTACTGCTGATGAATGACACTGGGCTGAGGCTCTTCTCATCACTAGGCAGCTCTGTGCTCGGCTAATTGGCCAGGCCGATCCACACGCCCACATCCACCCCTGTGTGGAGCGATTAGTCAGCCTGGCGAACGGATGGCTTGTACTGTTTGGAGCAGCCGTGGCAAAATGGCATTCTGTGCTTTCTGCAAGATGGTTTCAATTAGCACCTGCTCCTTCCCACACCGCCCCCTGCTGTCTCCTTCTTTTTATTCGTCATCTTTATAAACACTCATTTACAATAGCACTTTGATTTGACTGCTCACTTACAGTATGCATAACAATCATGTACAGGGTGTCACAATATTGGCTTTAGGTTCAACCTGCATTTGAAACCGAATAAATCCTTCACTGCTGAACAGTGCAAGTCTTCTACAAGGATATCATGGTAAACTAAAACTGAGATGAAAAAGATGAAAGCTGTTGAAAACATTGTTGTAAATTGGGAAGAAATTGACTGGAAATGATCAAATAAATAAGTAAAATAAATAAAACATACTTAAAATGGTTAAAATCAAGGACATTTCTCTGGAATTTCTGCTTTTTTGCTGTATTGAAAACACACCGAACCGTGACGCCACTGTTTTTTGTCTTTTTGTTTTTTGTCCTCAATTTTACACTGGTCTTAAGTCGGGTGTGTGTCCCCAATTTCGACTTGAAGGCTGACTTTACCGGTAATCAACCCACTTTGTATCATTAATAATCTGGGTAATATAAGCACATGGTCAGTGTTTACCTTCTCTCTCTGTTTTCCTCACAGAGATCTTCCATTTCCTCCTCTGGCAAAGTGCGCCGTTGTGTGACGCGTTCTACGTCACAACTCGTCACAACGGAGCTGCGGAAGTTCTGCTGCAGAGGCAGAATCTGCTCCGAGGGCGGCTGCTATTGTTTATTTTTATTTATTTTTTAAGTATGTGCACATCTACAGGGAAATCGCATGGAGAGCCTTAACGAGCCTTAATGACTTGCAGCTGGTGGGGGCGGAGTTTCTGCAGGCAGCAGCAGGAGCATTTTTCTCTGTGAGGTAAACAGAGAGAGAAGGTAAAACATTGCCTGTGTGCTTACATTACTGAGCCATCTTTTAAGTAAAACCACACGCACACGCACACACACACACACACACACACACACACACACACACACACACACACGCGCGCACGCACACACACGCACACACACACACACACACACATCCTAGGGATTTCAAATGGACAAACTGCATGAGTGATTCATGAAGGGAGATGCTTCTGAGGTAAAAGTCAGGAGAGCAACCTATTAGACCTGCTCCCTGGCCTGCTATATGTGGACAGCACTCCTGCTCGCTCCCCCACACTGAATAACTCATGATGGCCTTCTACTGTACCTACAGTAACCTCCAGAGTCGTTCAGAGATATGGGAATTACCACTTTTACAGTCAATTTCAAACCTGTATCAAAAATATATCCTACACATTGCTGCTATCTCTGCACACTTACTGTAGCAGGCCCAGCGTTCGGTCCTTCATCAGAGCTTAGACGGCGCTCAAACCTGGCCTATTACGTAATGCAAATTGCATAGATCTGAGTGTGCGGAAGAGCTTTTCCACTGTGCTGTCTATAGGGCTACAACAACGCATCGATTCGCTGTCAACTATTGAATTAAACGCCAACTATTTTGATAATCGACGAATCCGTTTTAGTCATCTTTTAAGATTTTTTTTCTTCAAAATTCTCCGATACCTGTGAATATTTTCTGGTTTCTTAACTCCTCTATGACAGTAAACTGAATATCTTATC
>NC_139644.1:12649929-12722429 GCF_964638095.1 Poromitra crassiceps
TGTCACACCATCTATGATCAGTGTGTCACACCATCTACGATCAGTGTGTCACACCATCTATGATCAGTGTGTCACACCATCTACGATCAGTGTGTCACACCATCTATGATCAGTGTGTCACACCATCTATGATCAGTGTGTCACACCATCTATGATCAGTGTGTCACACCAGCTATGATCAGTGTGTCACACCAGCTATGATCAGTGTGCAGTATTTTGGGACAGTGAAACACTTCTGCAGCTGTGTGAACCCTGTCATGTGACTTCACAACAGTTCTGTACACACGTTTTAAAAAGCACAACTTAACAGCTCACCCTAAAATCCCAAATACATATTTTTCCTCTCACCCAGGAACTAGATGGAGTTAGCTTGATAACTGAGGTTCAGGAACACAAGATCACACCATGTCCACACAATATCTCACCACGCCCACCTACTCTAATCCATTCACCCATTCACCTGCGCTCCTCCAATCCAATCACTGAGTTACACCGGCGTTCTATCAGCTCAATCACCAGGGGCCAGTTGCACCAAATGGTCTTAACTATGCCTGGTCGTAACTCCTACGTCGGTCTTAGTTAAGACCAGTCTTTAGAGTGGATTTACGCCTGTTGCACCAACAGGGCTTACGTCTGGTCTTAACTACGCCGGGGAATGCCCCGATTGGCCCAGAAATGTGCCTCGCGCCGTCACTGTGCCACTACGCTCTAATATACAGTCTATGGCCACTACTGTATGTGCGTCACTACACCCTCCCTCCTCCCACCTCCTGTGGAAGCTCCGGGGGAAAATGGCGCCGATTGAGTGACAGGCAGTCTGAATGAAATTGAATGTAATGTTCCCAATTCTACAGGTATGTATTAAATTCTAAAAAACGACCCTCAACATTTGGGAAGGCTAAGCCACACAACTAGTTCGTTATAATCGAACGTCATGCTTCGAAGGCGACTTTACGACGATGAGGACGGTGAGGACTCAATCACAGCAGGTCTCCGCTGATAGACTTAAGACCAGTCGTAAGACCACTTGGTGCAACTGGCCCCTGTAGCCTATATATAATCACTGTCATACCACTTCTCTCCCGTTTGTCCTGTCATCACGACCCCACCCCCTCCACACCCCCTAGTTCACATCTCGCTACGGGCAGCATGAGCGGAGTTTGCATGTTCTCCCCGTGCTGCGCGGGTTTTCCATGGGCACTCCGGTTTCCTCCCGCAGACTTCTAAAGATATGTTTTTGCACATGCCTAATCTTGCCTCTCTATCCTCTGCACACAGGAACCACGGGGGTAGATGGAGATCATCCGCAATCCTGGGACGCAGAGCCACGCGGGCTCCGCCCAGAGACGCGGTCATCATCCTGGGTTGCAGAGCCACGCGGGCTCCGCCCAGAGACCTTCTGGTACCGTGCCGTGTACCAGAAGAGGTCTTCACGCCACACTCACTTATCAATAAATATATTATTTTCTAACCATGGTGTGATCTGTGTTAGTGAACTAGCAGCTAGCGGGTGTAGTTCGGTCAAAAGAAAATAGTTCCTCCATGAAACTGCTCATAACAAGGTCTGTGGATTATCTTGAGTAACGGGGTCATGATTTCTGGAAAGAGACATTGCTGTTGAGTTTTATCAAATGTATTTCTTTGGCACTTTGAGCACCACAAGCCGAGTGCCATCCAGTTCCATTGTATTGGAGAGAAGGCAGAAACTCTGTGGTCGATATCTCCAAAACTCAGGCAACTAACACAAAACGATATAGATGGATAAATAGCACTGCAGGTGAGAGGAAATATGTATTTTGGATTTTAGGGTGAGCTGTCCCTTTAAATAATATGCTTACTTAACATGAATGTGAAAAATATGTATGCTCAACCCAATTACATCCAAACTATGTATAGCTAATCTCAGCCTATAAAACAATACAGAAAGAAATACAGATAGGTTAATGATCAAGTATAGATACATGTTAAAATACAATACAAGTCATCTGCATATTTTATGCATTCATACAGAAACTACAACACACATTTCAGCAGACTAAGTGAACCTCTGGGGGGTTTACTGTACCCCTATATATAGGCACTAATTTGCATATTTTAATTTGTTTACAGCGGGGAATCGGTTTCTGTTGGTAAATATGTGGCCAGATGGACAGTCACTGGTAAAGGCAGGGCGAGGTGTGTGGATGACTAAGAGCCACGCTGCACTCCCTTTTACTGGGTGACCCTCAAACTGCACTACACACACACACACACACACACACGAACAGACACACGCACGCACACATGCACGCACACACACGCACACACACACGCACACACACGCACGCACGCACGCACGCACACACACACACACAAACACACGCACGCGCATACACACACACACGCACGCAGGCACACACACACACACACACGCACACAAGCACGCACACACACACACGCGCATACACACGCGCGCGCATACACACACGCACGTACACACACACACGCACGCACGCACACACGCGCATAGACATGCACACACACACACACACACACGCGCGCGCGCGCATACACACACACACAAGACACCACAGGAGCAGGAAGAGGGACATGCGTGCTTCAAAAAACTGGCACACACATTCTCTCGCCCTGTGCCTCCCTCTCTCTCTCTCTCTCTCTTCCTCCCTGCATCTCTCTCTCTCTCTCTCTCTGCCTCCCTGCATTTTTCTCTCTCTCTCTGCCTCCCTGCATCTCTCTCTCTCTGCCTCCCTGCATTTTTGTCTCTCTCTCTCTCTCTCTCTCTGCCTCCCTGCATCTTTGTCTCTCTCTCTCTCTCTGCCTCCCTGCATTTTTCTCTCTCTCTCTCTCTCTCTCTCTGCCTCCCTGCATCTTTGTCTCTCTCTCTCTCTCTCTCTCTGCCTCCCTGCATCTTTGTCTCTCTCTCTCTCTCTCTCTGCCTCCCTGCATCGTTGTCTCTCTCTCTCTCTCTCTCTCTCTGCCTCCCTGCATCTTTGTCTCTCTCTCTCTCTCTCTGCCTCCCTGCATCTTTGTCTCTCTCTCTCTCTCTCTGTCTCTCTCTCTCTCTCTCTCTCTCTCTCTCTCTGCCTCCCTGTATCTTTGTCTCTCTCTCTCTCTCTCTCTCTCTCTGCCTCCCTGTATCTTTGTCTCTCTCTCTCTCTCTCTCTGTCTCTCTCTCTCTCTCTCTCTCTGCCTCCCTGTATCTTTGTCTCTCTCTCTCTCTCCCTCTCTCTCTCTCTGTCTCTCTCTCTCTCTCTCTCTCTCTCTCTCTCTCTCTGCCTCCCTGTATATTTGTCCTTGCACAGAGATAGTTAAATCTCAGTGTGAGGCTGGGACAGTCCCATGTGTCCATCTTTCCCTCCATGCACACCTTCCATCCTTTCTTCTATTACGTATCTCTCAGCATAGTCGGCCTGGCCATCGGGAGCACCGGGACAAATCCCGGTAGGCTGGTGGGCCGCTTGACTAAAACAAAAAAAAATTGTTGAGAC
The DNA here is from genome assembly GCF_964638095.1 of Poromitra crassiceps. Classification (NCBI taxonomy): domain Eukaryota; kingdom Metazoa; phylum Chordata; class Actinopteri; order Beryciformes; family Melamphaidae; genus Poromitra; species Poromitra crassiceps. The sequence continues at coordinate 12,653,418 of NC_139644.1, forward strand.
AGTGAACCCCAGCGGCCCACTTTGGGAATGCACCATCCCCAAAGGATTACTCCTGTGTGTGTTAATAGTGTAGAAGTGAGTGACTAAGCTAATAACCATAACAGCACATATAATTGTCAAAAACTTCTAAATAAATATAGAGTATTTACCCTAATGAGAAGAGAAGAAACTGAATAATGACATCACAGCCAAAACATTTCGGCTGCAAGGTCGCCGTAAAGATTTTCGGCGGAGACCTTTGGTCGTCGCAGAAGTTTGGCCCGCTCTTGTGTTTGTGCGTCGATGGGGCGGGGGTTGCGGGCTGGTTGAGGTGGGCTGGTCTGGGTAGAAAAGTGCAGGGCCGTATTTTAGTCCCAATCTGACCCTGTCTCTCAGTTCCCTTTTATCTGCATCTTTCTCTCCTCTCCTCTTCACTTCTTGTCTGTACTGACTTCACACTCCTTTCTTACCCCGCTGTTAGTCTGTCTGTTACCCTCTGTTGTTTCTTACCCTCTGAATCCCATTGATCACTGACGCTGTTACAGCCAAAACCCATCCTGATCATGTGACCTCACATCCTGTTTCACTCTACATATCAGTCTGCACTCCGAGCTGTCCACAGTGTTTTCAGTGGGCGGGAGTACTTGCCTTGACAGACAAACTCCTTCAGCCAATCAGCGTCGCCAAATCCACCCGGAAGAATTGCGAAAATGGATTTTCACGCTGACAGAAACGGCGCTGGTGCATACTCTTGTTCTTGTTTAATTGTTGTTATTGAGTCTATTTCCGCAATAACTGCACTGACGGGGTGTGTTTACTCTACTAACGTTAACGTTGCTGCTCGTTGTTTCGGGGAGCCGCCGTACTGTTTTCCCAGCAGCGTCCCTGATTGGCCGAGTAGTTACATTGTCAACTACGAGGCAGGTCGCTGATTGGCCGCGTGCACTTTGTAACTTGTGGAAACGGCTGGGGGGGCGGGGCAGGAGGCCAGACTGATCAACAGAAGGAAACAGAATGTGAGGTCATGTGATCAGGATGCTTTTACTAAGGCTGTTTGCTTATCAAAGTCCAATTTGTTTATGGCTCGTCATCTGTTCCATGTTGCACGACAACAAAAGAACTATGATTCCTGCTGAGATAAAACCCTATTTGTTTTTTGTATTGGAGACTATAGGCATGAATGATGCCATTATATACAGTTAGCTATTGATTTACATCCCACAGTGACCTTTCCCAGGATGGAAAGCCACAAATGACCGTCCACGACCTTTTACAAAAGAGATGAGATCTTGGGGAGGAGACGTCTCACTTTCACTTTTCCTCCCTTGACCTTCAAGCCTTCGTCTATGTTGCTAGCCACAAGCTGAAGTGTGCACGTAGCCGCCCACACACAGTCCCACACAGGCAGAGCTCTGAAGCCACTTCACTGCACATTGTGCTGCTCACCTTATGTGGGTCAAGACTGAGATCTGTGAACGCGCTGCAGGAAGAGCCAAGTGTGTAATCACTACAGAACTCATTAAGTACAGCTGGAGAGTGCTGAGACGCATAGAGGTGAGGTGAGCCTATAGGGAGAACCTCCCCATCCAGAGTAGAGAGCACACACACACACACACACACACACACACACACACACACACACACACACACACACACACACACACACACAGGCGCACACACACACATACACACACACACGGGTGGATTTTTCTCGATATCAATATATATCACGATTTGGTTCATGTTAGGGATGCACCGATCCACATTTTTTCACTTCCGATCCGATTCCGATACCTGAATTTGGATATCTGCCGATACCGATATTATGCCACTACCAATATTTATCTTGAATATACAGTATAGGCAAAGATTTGGCCAATTAAAGTTAGTTTTTTTTAATATACCTTGCAAAAAGCAGACAAAATTAAGAAAATATACAAGGCAAAGAAGGATACTATTATACATGGGCATTACGGCCAGCGCCCCCTGTGCGGCCCGCGCTGGAATTGCAAAAAAACCCCAAAACAACACGATTCCGATATTGGATCGGATCGGCCCCATCCCTAGTTCATGTATGCAAAATCACCTTAAATAATCCAATGAATGTTCATATCATTGAACCGAATGGAAAAGTTATAGGTGTGATGTCAAACAAAAATGAAAATATTCAAATAATATTCCTACCATATCTCATTTGGCCTTGTCATCATCAATTTAGACAGCAGAAACGTGTGTGACAATATGAAAATATCTTCATGTCATCACGGTATGATTAGACTGAAAGATGATCAGAGATAATAAAAGGAGAAGAGCTTGGTATCTGTCACTGCTCACTTTAGTCTTCCGCTCTAAAACACATGAGAAAACCACATCATGACACACTTTCAACTATGAAGCCACACAAGGGCAGCCTGTACATGGCTCATATAACAGCAAGCAGGGCATCCGGGTAGTGCAGTGGTAGATTCCCTGCCTACCAACTCCAGGGTCGCAGGTTCGAGCCCCTGTGTTACCTCCGGCTTGGTCGGGCGTCCATACAGGCACGATTGGCTGTGGGTGGGAAGCCGGGTTAAGGGTATGTGTCCTGGTCGCGGCACTAGTGTTCGGTCAGGGCGCCTGTTCGGGGGGGGGGAAAACAGAAAACAGAAACCTTTTCAAAATAACTCTACCGCTTTTGTGGTAGAGTTATTATCATCATGTTTGTGGCCAGACTCTGAGCCAGCCAAGCGTTTACTGCATCTTGTCAGACATTTAATCTGTCTCGCGCTGACCCATCTTTGGAAACCAAAATGTCACTCTGTATTGGTGTTTACCACACAGACAGACACAGCGTAGCCACTCTCACACACACACACACACACACACACACACACACACACACACACACACACACAGGCACCCATGCACACACACACACACACACACACACACACACACAGTCAGGCACCCATGCGCACACACACACACACACACACACACACAGTCAGGCACCCATGCGCGCACACACACACACACACACACACACACACACACACACACACTCACACGATATTTGACTTCAGGACAGTATCGCACACATCCTTGAGCCTTCTCCTTCTCCATCACTCCTCCCTCTCTCCTCTCTCTAAGGTCTCTCCTTCTCCATCACTCCTCCCTCTCTCCTCTCCTCTCTCTAAGGCTTCTCCTTCTCCATCACTCCTCCCTCTCTCCTCTCCTCTCTCTAAGGCCTCTCCTTCTCCATCACTCCTCCCTCTCTCCTCTCTCTAAGGCCTCTCCTTCTCCATCACTCCTCCCTCTCTCCTCTCTCTAAGGCCTCTCCTTCTCCATCACTCCTCCCTCTCTCCTCTCTCTAAGGCCTCCCCTTCTCCCTCTCTCATCCCTCTCTCCTCTCTCTAAGGCCTCTCCTTCTCCATCACTCCTCCCTCTCTCCTCTCTCTAAGGCTTCTCCTTCTCCATCACTCCTCCCTCTCTCCTCTCTGTAAGGCCTCTCCTTCTCCATCACTCCTCCCTCTCTCCTCTCTCTAAGGCCTCTCCTTCTCCATCACTCCTCCCTCTCTCCTCTCTCTAAGGCCTCTCCTTCTCCATCACTCCTCCCTCTCTCCTCTCTCTAAGGCCTCTCCTTCTCCATCACTCCTCCCTCTCTCCTCTCTGTAAGGCCTCTCCTTCTCCATCACTCCTCCCTCTCTCCTCTCTCTAAGGCCTCTCCTTCTCCATCACTCCTCCCTCTCTCCTCTCCTCTCTCTAAGGCCTCTCCTTCTCCATCACTCCTCCCTCTCTCCTCTCCTCTCTCTAAGGCCTCTCCTTCTCCCTCTCTCCTCTCCTCTCTCTAAGGCCTCTCCTTCTCCATCACTCCTCCCTCTCTCCTCTCCTCTCTCTAAGGCCTCTCCTTCTCCATCACTCCTCCCTCTCTCCTCTCCTCTCTCTAAGGCCTCTCCTCCCTCTCTCCTCTCCTCTCTCTAAGGCCTCTCCTTCTCCATCACTCCTCCCTCTCTCCTCTCTTCTCTCTAAGGCCTCTCCTTCTCCATCACTCCTCCCTCTCTCCTCTCTCTAAGGCCTCTCCTTCTCCATCACTCCTCCCTCTCTCCTCTCTCTAAGGCCTCTCCTTCTCCATCACTCCTCCCTCTCTCCTCTCTCTAAGGCCTCTCCTTCTCCATCACTCCTCACTCTCTCCTCTCTCTAAGGCCTCTCCTTCTCCATCACTCCTCCCTCTCTCCTCTCTCTAAGGCCTCTCCTTCTCCATCACTCCTCCCTCTCTCCTCTCCTCTCCTCTCTCTAAGGCCTCTCCTTCTCCATCACTCTCCTCTCCTCTCTCTAAGGCCTCTCCTTCTCCATCACTCCTCCCTCTCTCCTCTCTCTAAGGCCTCTCCTTCTCCATCACTCCTCCCTCTCTCCTCTCCTCTCTCTAAGGCCTCTCCTTCTCCATCACTCCTCCCTCTCTCCTCTCCTCTCTCTAAGGCCTCTCCTTCTCCATCCCTCCTCCCTCTCTCCTCTCCTCTCTCTAAGGCCTCTCCTTCTCCATCACTCCTCTCTCTCTCCTCTCCTCTCTCTAAGGCCTCTCCTTCTCCATCACTCCTCCCTCTCTCCTCTCCTCTCTCTAAGGCCTCTCCTTCTCCATCACTCCTCTCTCCTCTCTCTAAGGCCTCTCCTTCTCCATCACTCCTCCCTCTCTCCTCTCCTCTCTCTAAGGCCTCTCCTTCTCCATCACTCCTCTCTCCTCTCTCTAAGGCCTCTCCTTCTCCATCACTCCTCCCTCTCTCCTCTCCTCTCTCTAAGGCCTCTCCTTCTCCATCACTCCTCCCTCTCTCCTCTCCTCTCTCTAAGGCCTCTCCTTCTCCATCACTCCTCCCTCTCTCCTCTCCTCTCTCTAAGGCCTCTCCTTCTCCATCACTCCTCTCTCCTCTCTCTAAGGCCTCTCCTTCTCCATCACTCCTCCCTCTCTCCTCTCCTCTCTCTAAGGCCTCTCCTTCTCCATCACTCCTCCCTCTCTCCTCTCCTCTCTCTAAGGCCTCTCCTTCTCCATCACTCCTCTCTCCTCTCTCTAAGGCCTCTCCTTCTCCATCACTCCTCCCTCTCTCCTCTCTCTAAGGCCTCTCCTTCTCCATCACTCCTCCCTCTCTCCTCTCCTCTCTCTAAGGCCTCTCTTCTTGGCTGTGTCTGTTAAAACAGGGATTATGAGGGAAGAGCGTGTCATCTCATTACAACTACGTTGTGTCTCAGCAAACACACACAGGCAGCTCCTGACAATTAGCTCCGCACTGAGCCGACTAAAGCTGCTGAGCCTCCAAAAAAGACTCTTTTTAATGTCACCAGATGACAGCGTGTTATGCAAGCGAAAACATTTGGACCTGATGATCTGCTGAGACTGGTGAGTATGTTCAAATCAAAATAGTGCACTGTTCTGACGGTCACTGCAGTCTGTTGTGAATCGGTTTATGATATTATTGTCTCCTTCCAATGTTGGTGCTCAGGAGTATCATTCATAACTGCTCGCATGGTGGTGGAATTGAGTGTGATGATCACTACGTGCTGTTTGTAATGGATTTCATGATTTCACTCATATAAATTCAGAGGGAAGATATTGACTTCATAATGCCGTCAAGAAGCCAGGCAAAAAATCATAAGGATCCCCCCCCTGGTATCAATATACAGTATATATGATGATATGGATCACTGTGTGCTCTCACTATAAGATATTTGAGCAACTGTTAAATCCATATTGTATTCATGTATACCTGTCATGATGCAGTCTCTTTGCAATCTTCTTTTTTTTTTCAACGATATGTGTTCGGCAATGTATTGATTAATTCCATTCTACAACACTCACATACGCAACATCACGCTAAATAATCAAATGAATCATATTGAACCGAATGGTAATGTTTGATGTGATGTCAAACTAAACTGACTAACTAACTAACTAACTTCACATAATATTCCTACCATTTTGTCTGAGTAAGAGATGCTGCCAAGCTACCATGTAGAAGCACCATTTAAGAGATGCTGCTAAGCTACCATGTAGAAGCATCATATAAGAGATGCTGCTAAGCTACCATGTAGAAGCATCATTTAAGAGATGCTGCTAAGCTACCATGTAGAAGCATCATATAAGAGATGCTGCTAAGCTACCATGTAGAAGCATCATATAAGAGATGCTGCTAAGCTACCATGTAGAAGCATCATATAAGAGATGCTGCTAAGCTACCATGTAGAAGCATCATATAAGAGATGCTGCTAAGCTACCATGTAGAAGCATCATATAAGAGATGCTGCTAAGCTACCATGTAGAAGCATCATATAAGAGATGCTGCTAAGCTACCATGTAGAAGCATCATATAAGAGATGCTGCTAAGCTACCATGTAGAAGCATCATATAAGAGATGCTGCTAAGCTACCATGTAGAAGCATCATTTAAGAGATGCTGCTAAGCTACCATGTAGAAGCATCATATAAGAGATGCTGCTAAGCTACCATGTAGAAGCATCATATAAGAGATGCTGCTAAGCTACCATGTAGAAGCATCATATAAGAGATGCTGCTAAGCTACCATGTAGAAGCATCATATAAGAGATGCTGCTAAGCTACCATGTAGAAGCATCATATAAGAGATGCTGCTAAGCTACCATGTAGAAGCATCATATAAGAGATGCTGCTAAGCTACCATGTAGAAGCATCATATAAGAGATGCTGCTAAGCTACCATGTAGAAGCATCATATAAGAGATGCTGCTAAGCTACCATGTAGAAGCATCATATAAGAGATGTTGCTAAGCTACCATGTAGAAGCATCATATAAGAGATGTTGCTAAGCTACCATGTAGAAGCATCATATAAGAGATGCTGCTAAGCTACCATGTAGAAGCATCATATAAGAGATGCTGCCAAGCTACCATGTAGAAGCACCGTTTAAGGATGATGGTGTTTTGTGCTATGGGTTATTTAAAGGGGAAGGCTCGCCTGGGGTTTACTAGTTGGCACATATCTGGCACATCACAAGCGGAGCGTGGGCCGGACACAGTTACTATGGTAACCTTGGCACACTGTGCTGGCAGTTTACAGTACAGAAGCTTTTGAAGATGAGGGGAAAATACAGAGAAGTTATGCTGTTAGTCTCTACGTGACTTTCTGACAGATAATGGAGGACAAGCTTGGGACATTTTCAGCAGCTTGACATGTCTGTCCCCTGCTGTGGGGAAGGAAATGAACTAGGCTAGGGTGTGTGTGTGTGTGTGTGTGTGTGTGTGTGTGTGTGTGTGTGTGTGTGTGTGTGTGCGTGTGCGTGTGCGTGTGCGTGTGTGTGTGTGCGCGTTAGGGCTGGGCAATATTTCAATATGATCCTTTATCATCTTTCAGCATAATCATATCGTGATTATATGAAGATATTTTAATATCGTGACACATTTCTGCCATCTAAATTGATGATAGCAGGCAAATTGTACTTAAAAACTCATGGTAGGAATATTATTTGAATCTTTTTGTTTTGTTTGACATCACACCAAACATTACCATTTGGTTCAATGACATGTACATTAATTTGATTATTTACCATGATTTCGCCTACATCGATAATATCGAGAAAAATCCTTATGACTCTCATGGTATTGATTTCAACCATATCACCCAGCCCAAGTATGCATGCTCAAAAAAGGGCACATTATATTTTGTCACTGTCCGGTAAAAACAGTTTTTGGTGATTTTCATCTTGAAGGATGATTACTTGCTCCCTTATGGGGTGAATAAATTCCACACAACCCATGTGTTTAAGAAACTTTTTCAAAAACAATGAGATAAATAAAAAAATGTATGGTCATCGAGCTTAAAACAAGACTGTTCTTTCCTGAAAAGTTGACATTTCCGAGATACATACAAGGTTTCCACTTGATGACAGAAACATGCTACATCACCCTCCTAAACCCCAAAATATCCCTTAACTGAAATCTGAAAGTGTCGTCGATCATCCCCTTCCCTCCCTTCCAGTCGCTGTCATCCGGTCCTGCCCGTTCCAATCCTCTGTTGTCCTCGACATTCCCTCTGTACAGTGAGAGCTTCAGATGAGAGCTCTTTGTCTGCCACCCAGACTGTGCTAATCCCCTTAAACCACAAACTCCACCATACAGCTAGAAAAAAGTTGGAAAAAAGGTCCCGTTTATAATAGACCTATATAATCATATAATACTAGCTGGGGATGCTTGATGTACGGACAAAACCGAGGCACTGTAACCAGCAGTGGATGGCTGCTGTCTGATACCATCAAAATATACATCAAACCTGTTACCATGATAACAACATGGACATGGACCATTTACATGCTACAGTGTTTAGTAATGAGCGAAGAGGAGTAGATACAGAGAGAGAGAGAGAGAGAGAGAGAGAGAGACACACACATACACAGAGAGAGAGAGAGAGAGAGAGAGAGAGATAGAGACACACACACACACACACACACACACACACACACACACGCCCGCCCGGCACTCAATAGTAAAAGGAACATTTTGAATGTGGAGTGGAGACAAGCAGAGGCAGACGCATAATTCTCTTGGCTAGCTAAGCCTCCACTCCTGCTGTAATTAATGCCACTCAGCTGGGAGAGAGGGTTTAAAGTCGTTGACATATTGAGGAACGTTTCAATGAGTTCTCAATCTCCACATTCACAGAGAGCCAGGCAGGCAGACACTTCTCAGAGTCAATGCTAAGCTGGGCTTACTTCCAACAAGATAACTGAAATGAAGTTTGGAGAGGATTGCTACAGGACAGGATTGTGATATCAATCAAGTCGTATGGGAAATGATTTGAGACATTCCAGTGGCAAACTACTGTAGTTTCATCAGAAGTTTGACATGCGAGAACTCTGCCGTTACGCAAGAATATATTATAGGATTGGTTTCCTACCTGACTAATCATTGTATGTAATTATGCTGGTCATAGCATGTAATTTGCTTTGAGATTTAGCCTTTGGACTACTGTAAAAAAAACAGCTCAGAGTAATACATTGATTGTCCCAAGTTTCATCTGGCTTAGGAAGAGAGTTGTTGTTAATGTATTTGTATTTATCGTGTTGTCTTACTTGTCTATATATGTCATGTAACTTTCACACCTACACCAAGTCAATTTCCTCGTATGTGCAAACATACTATGGCCGAATAAAAGAATTCTGATTGTGAGCGAGTCGAGGCAAAATGAGTAAACTATGTTACGTGAAGACATTTTTGATGTAGAACAAAATGTCCTGACAACAACCACCACATGAGCTTGTCAACAGTAACAGCGACACACAAGCGTACAGAGTGACAGCCTGTTGTGGGCTAAGCAGTGTAAAAGCAATTAGTTCGGAGTTTTCCTAGTTCCTTCTAGCCTGATAACAGACTGACTTGTCATCTCGTTACACTCAATTTCCTTCTTCAGTCTGACGTTGCCTCCACTCCCCAGGGGAATTCCATTTTCCCCAACCAACCACTAGAGGCCAACAACATATTCACCTGAATAGAATCCAGTGTGGAGAAGAGACAATAATAATACTACTAATTGAATAAATGTCAGCAGACAGCTGGCCTGCTCGGATTTCAAAGTAATTGTAATCCATTTTAAAACAGCCTCGATAGCAGCATCTATCCATCGCAATCGCCATTATTAGGTCGGATGCACTTGACATTGACAACAGTTCGACAACGGTGTTAGTCCCGCCTGTTGCGCTGTGTATTGACTCTGATTGGCTAATTGTTAGTCCCCCAGGAGGCCCGTCAGACCAGAAGCAGCCAACTCGCTGGGCGGATTCAAAAATCTGACTGGACCCAGGCAAAGTTCCCTCCATTTGACATACTAATTTACTCCCACGATGAGATTTTCTACCATGTCAGACTAGTAATGAGGCTAGGCACGGGCTGTTAGGGTAATGGCCTCTCTCTCCCTCACACTCTTTCCTGCAAATACAAGTGACAGGGTAAACACTCAAGTGCTTGCAGAGGAAACACCCACATAACGTTGAACAGTAGGCTTTCCAGAAAGAAAAAACACCTGACGAATTAAAGTAACAAGGCGCAAAACAAAGACTCGGTGAACGAACAAAGACATCAGGGCCATGTAGAGCGGAGCAGGAGGACCCAGGAGCAGGAGGACCCAGGAGCAGGAGGACCCAGGAGGAGCCTCAGTTGAGAGGAGCGGCGCCGCGTCTCAGCCCGGCGTTGTGTAAGATGTTTATAGTTTAAGCCCCCCGTCAGGAGACGCACTGCTCGCTCTCATGTTCCAGCACCCCCGCACTGCTGCTCCTTGATTGGTTGAGGAGGGCCATTGCTCTCTTCTCAGTGGAGGAAGTGATTGGCTCTCCTCCCACGCCGGGCGGCGGTCTCGTCCGAGGCATGTGTCAGCCCTCGTCATGGTAACTGACACATACATGATGACGCCCACGGGGGGGAACAAATGTCCCAGAGAGCAGCGGAGCAGCGGCCTACACCCAAGGAACCCATAAAGAAGGAGAAGACCTCACTCACGTCACAGCGTTTGAAGAAGGGGTATCGCGCTACTTTTGAATGTTAAAATAAAGCTGATAATGTACAATTTGATAAAAATAAAAATAAACTTTAAAAGTACAACACAAACTCTCCATTTTGTTGCAACTCGACAGTGCTGCTTAATCCAGGACCTTACTTCCTGGAACTCTTGAGAGTAAAAAACTGGTCCATTGGAGTGAATGGAGATGTCGGGACTCTTCTATATACATGGCTCTGGTCCAAGCGAACTACAACATGATACATCACCACACGGGGCATCACTCAACATCACGTCATGTGTTTTCTTTAATCTAGTGTGAGCATTGTTCAATCCAAGCTGAAACGACACAGATGCTTTATCGTGGGACTATGTCCGCCCCATTCACTTCCATAGAACTGACCCACGAAGTCTGGCCCCAATGTAAAATCCAAAACGCTGTGACGTCAGCGATGTCTTTTCCTTCTTAATAGGTTCCTTACACACCCAACCCCCTCTTCTGTGCAGATGATAATGATCTCTTTTTACTGTTGCTTGATTAGAAATGCGTATTCATCTGGTGGGAAACAGAGTAGGCAAATGGCTGCATTGCTATGCAAATATGTGTGGAAAATTCAAACCTAACTAGGCCAGTTAGCGTTATGGAGACATCTCCATGGAAGCAGCAGAGGCCTGATGGTGAGGGGCTGTTACGAAGCAGCTCCGGCCATATGGGGATTATACGCCGATACCTTATGTAACAAGGGGCAGCAGGGTGATAGCTTATGTAACAAGGGGCAGCAGGGTGATAGCTTATGTAACAAGGGGCAGCAGGGTGATAGCTTATGTAACAAGGGGCAGCAGGGTGATAGCTTATGTAACAAGGGGCAGCAGGGTGATAGCTTATGTAACAAGGGGCAGCAGGGTGATAGCTTATGTAACAAGGGGCAGCAGGGTGGTGATGAAGTGAGGCAGACTGTCCTTCAAACAGAGGCCAGGCCCCAGCTCCTACATGTGACCACACGCATGCTGAACTGTCCCTGAGCAGAACGCTGAAGCCCTGTCAGCTCCATGGCTGATACTCTGTGGCTGACCTTTGACCTTTCTGCAAAGCACGACAAGTGAATGCCTCTTTTGGCAGTTCAATACAGCATTACAGAAATACTGACCTAACCATCATTTATTTCAGCTGTCTGCTTTCCTGCCTCACTATGGAGAGTGGCTAAGTCACATCCTCTTCCGGGTTCCGGATGGGACCTCATGAAGTGAATTCCCCACTCATTGCTCCATGGACAAACCAAACGCTTCAGCTACGAGATGAACCAAGCGCTTCAGCTACGAGATGAATTGTGAGTGACCTGAAAACATTCTTTCCAGGTGGTTCCAGGACTATCCAACTTGCCTTCCCCAGAGCATACCCCACATCCATGCAAAATTTCATCTCAATCCGAGGTGGGGTGTGGGCGTGAGGTGTTTTCCAGGATTTTCCAAGACTTTCCAGGTGGCTCCAGCAGGACTTGATGGCGTGCCCATGACCTTCCCCAGATCATAACCCACCGTCATGCAAAATGTCAGCCCAATCCGAGCGGGGGTGTGGGCATGCATAAAAGATAGGCACACAGACAACTTCAACTTTAGTATACTAGCGAAATACCCGTCCCTTTGTGACTGGCCACTTAGTCAGGCCTTAGACAGCGCCTAAATGGCATAGCTGTGGCCGAACAGACAGACAGACACTTTGTTTATTATAGGATAGATATTGGGGTTGAACTTTCCACACATATTTGCAAACTGAAGAATCATGCGTGACCATAAGGATTTTACGAAGCGTCAATGAAGAAACGAACGGGGGAATTCACTTCCTGAGGTCCCATGCAGACCCAGGAGGGGGCGGGACTTACGCACTCCTATTATCTTGAGTTGTATCTTGCCAGATACAACTACAGTGAAGAAAAGCCATCAGAGAGATTCCCACTCAGAACAGAGACTTCTGAAGCTCAGGTAAACACTTGGCGGCGGGTTACAATTGGTCATCACCTAGACATAATACATCTAGCACTGTTCTGCTCTCTTCCATCTGCTCTGTGTGCTCAGACTGTTTGCTTTATCTCTGCCAGAGCTCAGCCGCAAGTAGACGTTATCATCTGTCTCACTTCCACCCATATAATGCTGCATTCACGGTTCCTACGCAGGCCCGAAAAGTCTGGAAAAGTATAAAAAATGAATTGGATCATTTCCACGTCTTGACTAGTTTGGGAATTTGAAGAAAATCTCTGGAAAAGTACGGAAAATGTTGTGGTTCAGGTCCGATAAACACATAGTTATAGCTTTTATGCTATTTGCAGAGCCACTTTGAGTCCAGAGTTTTTGTCGATATGGAGAATAATGTTCAGATAGAGCGATGCTCTTATTACCCGGCCGCTGACAGCATGCATTATATCACAATCACATCCAGGCAGGAACAGCCAGGTCTGCCTGGATAAAATATGGACTTTTAAAATGGAAACTGTGTAGGAACCCAGCCAAGTGCCAATCATCCCACATGTTCTGATATCTGTGAGGAACAGTCTTTATCTTTACAGTGGTGATATGACCTATTTAGCAGGGGCAGCAAGACGTCTATCTGTGTAAATCACATTGAACACCAGACAAAATCTTCAAAGGAAATCAAAGTCTGGAAAAAGTCTGGCATTTTTTGATTGAAAATGTGTAGGAACCCTGTGCCTGCTCCTGCTGTGTCTTACGTGCCCACCTTAGACTCTGTCTCAGCTTTTTTTCATCCTCTCTAGATTGTTGTTTATTCGTCTCCCCCCTCCACTCTCTGTTCCCTCCATCTCACCTTTCTCTTGTGTCCACTCCAGACTTGGGTATTGGCAAGGACCTCACGATACGACACGTATCACGATACATGGGTCATGATACAATAGAATCACGATACATTGCCATACGATACCTATTGCGATATATTGCGATACTTTGAAAATTAAAAAAGAGCTGAAAATACATCACGCTGTGTACCGCCCAGGTAGTGTAAATGATGTACATCACTTTATATTGAGAACTTATTGGACAAATGGAGTCAAAACTATTGAGTTTCTGAGTGTGTTACTGAACACACGCAATACAAATAAAGTGTAGAAGTATTCTTATTGTGTCACTGAACACACGGCTGTGCAAAAAAAATCGATACGGCGATATATCGCGATATTTTTCTGAAATATTGATACGGTATTGCGGGAAAAAATATATTGCGATATATTGCGATACTCCAGACGCACTCCTCTCCCCTCAGCCCTGAGCTCTGGACTCTCCAGATGGCACTGTCATCTCCACAGACGCTCCACTTCAAAGGCCACTGGGACGGGGGTGGTGGTGGACGGGGGTGGTGTGGTGGTGGTGATGGAGGTGGTGGCAGAAGAGAAGGAGAGCAGAACATCCCTGTCACCATGGTGAGCCAACGCTGGGACACACTCACAGACACCTACTCATACTTCAGACACCCACGCGTAGCCTGGCTTCAGCGACACGACACCCTGTGAGCGCAGCAGGCCACGCCGCTACAGCAGCACGGCCACATTTGGACAGCTGCTTACGTCTTCATGTGGCACGTGGTGGTTGCTTCAGCACGGTTGCTTTTTGGAGGCGGCGACAGTTTTGCTTTGGGCACATCGGTCAAGTAAAGACGGAAATCAAAGGAGGAACATCTTGTAACTCATGAAACATTGATTCTGGCCAATGTTCAAGTTTCATCCTGTACTTTAAGCAATAGGCACACACATAATTTATTAAGCTGAGGTAAAACAAGTACTGCTAGTGTCTGGAACATCGATGTTTTTCCTACTATGGCATCATCAATCTTACTCCCTGTTATTTGAGTTATGTTAATATGCCGACCCGAATAGAGTGTGTGATCAAGTTACACTTTCTTTCTTTTTCTACGTTCATATAGACCTTCAAAATAAAAGCCCCAAACGCACAAAGATCTTCAAAATAAAAGCCCAAAACACACACAGAGCTTACACACACAACACAACGCAACGCAACACAACAACACACCCACAACAACGGGGCCCACCAAACTAGATTTGAAGGCCGCTTAGCGATCTCGTCGTAATGTAAATTTCCTGAGTTTTTAAACGTTTTACAAGATCACTGAATGGAGGATTATAGTGCAACGCATAATGTGGCTTAATATGCTTACGTCCAGATGCCAAGTGTGAAAAAGGAAGTTGTACACTCGTAGAAAAAAAACATTCTTGGGTTCAGCTGGACTTTAAGTCCACATGCCCACATGACACGAGCGTTTCTTCTGGAGCACGGCTGGGCTACTGGATCACAGCACTGATATGATTCACTCCTCTGTCACATTAAATGTTGCCTATTCTCTCCCAGCGCTCGCTGACGCAGAGAGGGAGATTGTGACGTAAAACAGAGATGAAAACACAGAGTTGAAGGAGAAGAAAAGAGACAGAAAGAAAGAAAGGACAAATCACAAAGAGGAGCGTGGAAATGAAGAAAGACAGGATGTGTAGGAAGAAGAACACGAGAAAGGGAGCGCGTGAGGGAGGGACGTCAAGATGACTGTATAATGTAAAAGGCTGTATGGCGCACAACTCAGCAGGTCCATATGACAGGATATACAGTACCAGCCATGCAGACTCTCTCCACGGTAGATCACGGCCCACAGCCAACAGTGGAAACAAGCAATGCTGTGCTACAATGTCGAGGAAATACATCAAACATATAGAGACAATTGGAATGAAGGAATAACAAAGTTTAGACTTTGAGGCGAGGCACATCTTTGCGAGTGCTCACATGGTGAACAGGAAGAAAGTCGTTGAAAGTTGAGTTGAAAGAAGAAGAAGAAGAAGAAGAAGAAGAAGAAGAAGAAGAAGAAGAAGAAGAAGAAGAAGAAGAAGAAGAAGCTAAATGCAGGCAGAGCACCCACAGCCCTGGGGACTGGAGGGGCTCGGTCCTCCGCCCACACAGAGAGCTACTGTGCAATAAAGACGTCTCCGCCGCCACGACGCTACTTGAGGGCTGCACTCCACTGCTCCCATTTTGCTGTGCGGAGGTGGGCGATCACAGGATGGGAAGAGGCTGCGATCAGGCTTCTCAAAGCAGCCCAGCAGGAGCCCTGTCAGCAGCTCTTGATCCGCCCACAGCTACTGTATAAACACCCATAAACTAGCAGCTGAACACCCGTAAACTCACATCAGCCATGCAGGGACATGGAGAAACATGAATGATCACACGAGCCACGCTCTGAGAACTCTTTTATAAGCCAAGTCAAGTGTTGTGACTGCCAGTGATCCCACCAGCACTACTGTGTCATCTCTAAAGGCATAGATACAGTACAGTACCAGCATTTCACAGTCACAATCATTTGTCTGTCAGTGGTTTTCATATTTTCATGTAATTATGCGTGTCATTTTAATTCAAAGAAAGAAAGAAGATATGCCTTTAGTGTCGCTTGAGCTGAAGCATTCTGTAAAATGTTATTGCTATTGCTTTATTTGTTAAGACTATCTTACTATAATGTGTCTAGTCATCTAGTATCATGTTTATTTCCATATGAATAAAACCTTTTTGCATCCAGCCCATGAAGAAGAGATATATAGGCATCTCTCCCGGGATGATCGGGCCATACAGTAGGGCTGAAAAAAGCCAAGTATTCCTGATGCAAACTCTCTCCAAGAAGAAACAAACACCCTCCACCATGAAACATGCATCTGCTGCTCTCCCATCAGCACACTGCCAAGTCAAGTCAAGTCAAGTCAAGTCAAGTCAAGTCAACTCAAGTCAAGTTTATTTGTATAGCCCTATTTCACAAGCATGTCTCAGAGGACTTCACAGAGAATATGTCTAGCTAAATCTAGCTGACACAACAGTAGGTGCCATGCAATCCCATTCATATTTTCCATAAACTACACACCAAATGACAGAAATCAAAATTGTACAACCAACAGAATAATGACAGCCTTCGCCTCTCCATTGTCATTTTAGAAAAAGTTAATACATTTTTGACTTCCAGAAAATGTATTTACTGCTGGGCACACACACACACACACACACACACACACACACACACACACACACACACACACACACACACACACGTGTCTCTCACACACACACACACACACACACACACACACACACACACACACACACACACACGGCGATATTGTTACATCCATACACTTTAACTTTAACTCCAGCTCCAGGGGAAGGCAAGTTATGGATGCAACCGCATGCAGCCATGTGGATGTCCAGCAGGACCTTAGGTGCTCATGGCGTGGACGGACAGTTAATTAGAGCCTCAGATCTTCTGCCTGCTGGATCATCTCTCTGTAACGTGAGCCTACAGCGTTGGCATGAGAAGAACACGCAGATGCCAGCTGCAGCTCTGGTGCACAACAGTGTGACCAAACATAGGTAAGTGCAAGCCAAAGACAGGTCAGCTTGCACTTACCTATCTTACCTCTCTAACTGCAAGCTAGACGTGGATTACAGATGGATCAATAAATAAATAAATACATGTTATTCTCGCACTAATGCAAGGCCATGTGTACAATTCTCATTCAATTCAAAAGGTTGTCTTGTTCTTGTTTTCCATAAACTGTATTCTCTCTATCCAACAATGTACATATTTAATTATCTATTTTATAATGCACACATTTCACTATGTCCATAGTGTTTGTGAGCCCTTTGATCTATCCCTATTATACCTCTCGTCTTTTCGTCTGTCTCCCTCCTGGACCTTTCTTGAGACGTTCTCCCTGTATACCTGCCAATGTATCAGGTGTCTACAGAGAAATGTTACACTAGCAGAGACGATGGCTACATGGTGTTGATTTCAGGGCACATGTGCCACCATTGACCGCATGTAGAAGCGTTACATGGACATCTCCTCCCACAGCCTTCTGACTGCACTACCACTTGTTCAAATGTGTGATGCAATGCTACTATGTGTCCAATCAAATCACAGTGTTGTTCAAAGAATCCAAATCCTAAATCATGTCAAAGGGGTGGGGCTTGTCCACGCGCCACACCTGCTCCTGATTTGCTAGCTAATTGTGCTGCAACCAGCTGTTGCTAATGGTCTCCATTAGGACTTGAGGAGTCCGTGTGGCATTATAAGGAGAGACGGTGTGGTCGCAAAGTCATGCAGGCTGGAGGGCTGTGGTGCTACGTCTGAGTCAACTGCTTGTCTCAACCCATACCTTCTGAGGAGTTTGATTCTGTTGCTTCTCAGCTAACAGCCATGGCTCTTGGACACCTTTTCAGGTATGTTTCATTGGTGTTGTGAGCTTTTGGACCTTTCCCCCTCGCAATATTTTTTCCCCCATGATGGCGAAGGCATGACCCGCCCCTCTCTGCCTCTGATTGGCTGACTGCACTTGCCTGCCAGAAGTCATCTCAAACGAGCCTAATATACTTTCTTTCAATATCACGATGCAGCGGGGGGAAAAGTAGACTACTTCCAAGGATGATTCCTATAGATATTAGTTGTGTTTGCTGGACAGCAACATTCATACTTTATTAAAATGACTATGCAGTTAGCTGTAGCTGAGGGTCAAAGCATGTCTATAACGTGAGCAGCAGGTGCAAAACAATCATTAAATCAACAAGCATGAGATGACAGATGGCAGCATATTAGATCTTACTTTATTATATTGAACATTACAATTGCAAACCGTATAACGAGTTAGGCCTACTTAGCCTATTGCACACACATATGAATGTATTTTTATACACTAAATTTCATCACCTTGTTTCCTCTGATTATTTCAATTCAAATACATTTGTGTTACAAGAGCTGAATTAAAGTTCACTGTAAATGCGCGTTGACCCTGTTTTTATAGCCCATCACCCTTGATCAATTCTCATGAATCTAATTTTTTTTAATTTGTCTATAGGCTAGATATGTGCACTGCCAAGAGTAGCGGCAGCAATATAGACCAGACTATATAAACAGTGGTGTCTTCATGCCGGCTAGCAAGTGAAAATGTTTTTTGTTTTTTTGAGCAAGTCAAACTGCTGTCTGACCCACTGAGTGACCACAGACTGTAGAAAGAGATGCGATGCTACGCCAATCGGAGGCAGAGAGGGGCTGGTCATGCCTTCGCCTATAGCCTTCGCCATCATGGGGGAGTTTTTTTTTTTGTTTCCCCCTCATGCCACAAGGCCTTTTTCACTGCAGCTATTTTGTATCTAAAAGGCAGGAAGTAACAAAGGTGCACCAAAACATGAATTAGGGTTTCCAACTTCCAGTCCATTTAGGTGTTCCAGTGCTGGAGTCCTATTGAGTTGGTTTCACATGCGTTTACCCTGCCTTTTAGACAGAAAACGGTGGCTGTGAAAAAGGCACATTACCACTTTGTTGTATATGATACTATGTCCTTATTTTTGCAGGGTTTCCTTGATTTGTTTTTTGCTGTTTGGAGGAAGTGTTGGTGTAGCTCTAAAAGGTAAATGTACATTTTGTTGTAACAATTTCACATAGGCCTTAAAAACGGCTCCTTATCTTATCTCAACTTTGACCCTTGCAGGTAAAGGATATCCCCATAAGGCTGATTTACATAACATTGGGGATGATGGAGATGATGACTCTGCTGACTCGGATGACACTGGCCTTTTTAGTCCAGCTACTGGATTCAGGCGCTACAGCAGCCCTTCAGTTCGAAAGCAGCCAAAAGTGGCCCCTGGTAGCCAGAGCCTGACCAACGAGCCCAAGGTCGAAAGAATCGTTAATGTGATTGAAAGAGACTGGGGAGTGGACCGCCTTGACAAACCAATCACATTTCTTGCTCAAAGCGGCAACAGCCAACAGTCGGGAGATGTGTTGAAGTCTCAGCCAGGGGCGAGGCCCGTGTTGATGCCTCAGCCGCAGCCGGGGGCCTCACCCAGTCTTTCTTCTACCTCTGGTGCAAGCGATGGTGTCTCCACTCTTTATGGTAGTAGTCCATTTGGCTACTCCGAGTCGAAACCATCCTCCCCTTCTCAGGGCACTAACACTGGGAGCAAGTTGCCTAGTTATTATGCCAGGCTATCCTCCCCTTCTCAGGGCACTAACACTGGGAGCAAGTTGCCTAAGGTATCCTCCCCTTCTCAGGGCACTAACACTGGGAGCAAGTTGCCTAGTTATTATGCCAAGGTATCCTCCCCTGCTCAAGCCAGCAACTCTGGGAGCAAGGTTTACTCTAAGCAGCCTGAACTAGTCTCCAGCAGTAGTTCCAAAAGTGTTGACTCCGGTTTTGGTTCCCCCAGCCAGAACTTGAACACTGGCTCCAGTGTGAAGGGAGGTGACTTGTTCGTTCCGCACCTGACCTATGAGAGAGTCTTTGACTATCCTGCTCAGGGTACTGGGGCTAGTCTGTCTGCAAGCTATGGTGGAGCCTCCAACTATAGGCAGCAGCAGTATGACCAAGTTAACCAGCCAAGCAAGGGGTCCGGGCGTAACGCTCCTCTCTTCAATGTGGAGTACGCCAGTCCAAATGAAGGCATTTCCCAGCCGGGTCATGGCAAGACTGTTCCAGGACACGTCCCCAGCACCCAAGAACCACCCCCTGCACCTCTATACCGCTACATTGTGCAGAACAGGCACGGCTACCAGCGACACAGAACTCACTCGAGCAGAACCAGCTACTCCAAGGACCTCCCGTAGTCCACCGCTGGTCGAGTTCCCTCTGATCATGTCTGGTAAGTTCCAGTATTGAACTCCCGCTTTCTTTTGCCAAATTCTTGCAATTTAACAAAGCAAGTCTCTTCACATATATTTCAAAGTGTGTATATAGGTAAAACATCTTCTGAAAATGGATTAATAACAACCTCTTTTGTCTCTTGTTTGCAGACTCGTGAGTGGATGTTGTCTGAATGGAGGGAAAATAAAACTTGAATCTTGATTTTTGAACTGAACATATTTTGTTTTTGTAATGGAACCACATATCTGAAATGGGTGAAATTAAGGTCTACTAGATCTAAATGATCACTTGGCACAAAGCACTCAAGTTCTGAACATAAATGTAGGCATAATGCGTCAAAGAGATTAGATTCAGTCTTATGTTGTGCCACAATGCATAAACGGGACATCAAAACTGATGGGAACAACTTCACGTCAAGCCTGCTCTCCGTTAAAAAAAAAGTAAGCTTGGTTTAGGAGCTGATAATTTAGCTATACAGTAGTTATACTGTCACAGGGCTTTGGACCCTACAGCACACACCATCCATGCTGCTGATGCAGCCAACAATGCACCAGTAGTACACTCATACAGCTTGGTTACCTTGGCACTGAAATCCTTGTTTCCCAAATCCCCTGCAAAAGAAGAGAGGAGTCAGTGACAGTGACAGCAGCAGACTGAAGCCTACCTGCTCTCTCACAATCGTGCTGCCTCAACTCGCTAGAGCAATGGAAATTTAATCTGCCCATATTGTATAAAACAAGGCATCAGACATCAGTTTGACTTGATGGGCAATACCTTTTGAAACCATGAGTCATGAGTCATTCTATGTGGGTGAACTTTTTTTTGCATTGCAAAAGCTGTTGCCCTTGGATGGCTAAATAAGAGGCAATACTAGCTTAGCTTATCAAAACAATAGCTTTATCTAAAACTGAGCAAAACTGTCAAACCAACATGTAAGGAGTTGACTGGGTCTGCATTAAGCAGACAGGAGCGTGCAGAAGGGATGCTTACCATATGAAGTCTTTACAGTGGCTGCAGAACGTCGGCTGCTTGAAAAATCTCGCAGTGAATTTGTGGTTTTTCACTTCATGGACATTTTTCTGACGCAAAGCACCTTTACGGGCGAATCTGTTTCCAACCCCAGCTGAGTCATTATAATGCAAAAGATGATCAGCCATAATTGAAAAAAATTAAAACAAAATGCACAGCCCCAACTTTGTGTGTCCTGTCCCGTTTGTTTCCCTCCGTTTCCTTCACCGAATCACCGCTCTCGACAAGTGCTACTGTATCTGCTGGAGGAGCGCCTGTGGACAGACGGCACGTTTCCCCTCTGCCTCACTGCCTGCCTGGACCACAGCTGAGCGCCTCTTTTTCATTCAAAGTGACGTCGATCTAATTCTGCCTTCACGTGCTGTAGGAATATCGTAGCCTCTTCACAAGTTGAGCGCACATAAACGGCCAAACAAAGCGATAGCCTACGCGAGTTGCCAAGAAGTGACAGAGCGTGGAGATGGTACAAGTGAATTTCACTGTAGGCTATTGTTTCTATTTCGACCATCTTTCGCCTTTTAGCCTAGTCTAAATTTTGCTGTAAACCTTTTTTAATAGCCATCCCATTCCCAATTGTTTTGTTTTTAAGAACTGCAACATAAATTGCATGCTTTTATGCCATCATGTGCACAACATAGCTATTTGCCACTTTAATTCTAAAAGAAAACATACGGTGAGCAAAAAAAAAATACTTCTAACAGCTCCATTATATAATCTCACCAAAAGACCTTTACTAATTTAATTACTAGCTATTTAATTACGAATTTCGAGAGGGGAAATATGAGCTTGCCAGGGGCACTTGAACAACATCATATAATTGCAGCGCCGCAGAGCCCGCAGAGCCAGCTGGCTACGCCTCTTGACACTCTTGACACGGTCTGGCTACGCCTCTTGACACGGTCTGGTATACACATCACCCTTCAAAATAAAATACTCGTTGCTTTCTATCTTCCACACAAAATAAAATACTCGTTATTTTTCTCTTGATTTAAAGAATTACAAGAACAATTATGCTTTCTATCTTCCACACTGAGCGTAGTTAGGCTCGTTTTCAACTCACCCAACACATTTTGTTTTTCATATGTATATTTTATGGATTTGGAAAATGTTTCTAAATCCTTTTTAAAGGTTGTAGACAGAGTAGAGTTTTGCTATACAGTATTTACATTTCTGTATAAAATATTTGGTCAAAATAATTACATTGTTCATTAAAAATTATTTTTTTTTACCTTCAATGAATATTCAAAATTTGACAGTTTCAAGTATAAATGGTGGTAGTGCATCAATGCTATATTTAATCCATAAATTCAAATTAGACCAAAAGCTAGTAGCTAATCCAGTGAAAAACATAAATTATCTGTTGTCTCTATCTCTGTATTACAAAAATGGCAAGAATTACAATCAATATTAAAATTATTCTCAGGAATAATCCCCTTGTTGGAGTGGATATTGCGTTATAAGAGTGGGGGGCACAGGACCCCCTGGTGCGCAAGGTCCTGGAGGTGGGGGGTCTCTGCCGGAGGTGTGGTACCCGGGCAAGGTGAGGGGCAGGGCGGGTAGTGGAGGGGGACCTGCCTGGGTCTCTGGTGCCCAGGAGAGGGGCTCCAGGCCTGGGTAGTGGATGGGTGGTGATAGGGGACTTGCCTGGGTGTCTGGTGGCTGACAGAGGGGCCCCAGGCCTGGGTAGGGGATGGGTGGTGATAGGGGACCTGCCTGGGTCTCTGGTGCCCAGGAGAGGGGCTCCAGGCCTGGGTAGTGGATGGGTGGTGATAGGGGACCTGCCTGGGTCTGTGGTACCCGGGAGAGGGGCTCTTAGCCTGGGCAGAGGCAGTGTGGAGGTAAGGGGACCTGCCTGGGTCTGTGGTACCCGAGATAGGGGCTCTTAGCCTGGGCAGAGGCAGTGTGGAGGTAGGGGGCTGGCCTGGGTGTCTGGTACCCGAGATAGGGGCTCTTAGCCTGGGCAGAGGCAGTGTGGAGGTAGGGGGCTGGCCTGGGTGTCTGGTACCCGAGATAGGGGCTCTTAGCCTGGGCAGAGGCAGTGTGGAGGTAAGGGGACCTGCCTGGGTCTGTGGTACCCGAGATAGGGGCTCTTAGCCTGGGCAGAGGCAGTGTGGAGGTAAGGGGACCTGCCTGGGTCTATGGTACCCGAGATAGGGGCTCTTAGCCTGGGCAGAGGCAGTGTGGAGGTAAGGGGACCTGCCTGGGTCTGTGGTACCCGAGATAGGGGCTCTTAGCCTGGGCAGAGGCAGTGTGGAGGTAAGGGGACCTGCCTGGGTCTATGGTACCCGAGATAGGGGCTCTTAGCCTGGGCAGAACTGACACACACGAACTCTTAATGCGTTGTTGGACCGTGTCAAGAGGCGTAGCCAGACCGTGCCAAGAGGCGTAGCCAGACCGTGTCAAGAGGCGTAGCCAGCTGGCTCTGCGGGTCTGCAGTTAGATGTATCTCCACTTGAAGGCAACACGTCCCTACATCTCGAGCTGACCACCTCTTCCTCATCCTCCATAAACCGAAGGTCTGGTGCGCCACGTTGTGGATATAAAGTGCATTGCAGCTTTGGTTGAATACGGTATGTTGCCAGGGCTCGATGAAAAGGTCAAAATTGAATTTGACAGCCTTCCCAACAGCAACTATAAATCCAGAAGACACGCATAGATAGGCCCAATCTAAAGGGACAAAAAGAACATATTGGCTAGAACAAAACATGATTGCTACATTAAAATGGAAAGCTCCAGCCTCCTGGGCTTTATTGTGTTTTCCTTTTGGCAAGTATTGTACAATATGATACCTGTCGATTCGAGGCTGTGCATATATTATTTATGTAATATATTTTTATATTGCCAATAAAGAATTTCAACCAATCCATCCATCCATCCATCCACCCACCAATTTACCTAATATGAGAATGATATTAACGATTGATGCCCTGTGCTAGGTACCATCATCACAAAACCGTACTCTATTTGAATCACAAAACACTAATAATGAAGCAAACACATCGCTTGTCAGTTTCTATGGCAACGGCGAGACGCTGCGTCGTTACGGGAAACGGATGTGGCGCAGGGCGAGGAAGCTGTCCGTCTGAAGTTTTGAGCGGCGAAATCAGTGCTGAAGCTCAAGGTAAAATCGCCTTTTGTTAGTTCATATTGTGTATTTTCATTAACACAGGTTATTTGTAGCGTGGGCATGTTCACTAAAGCCTATAGAAAAGCAGCATAATGTGATAACTCGTGATAACCTTACAGTAACATTAGCTTGTTTGGCTAACGTGTAGTGGCAATGTTTGCTAACATAGTGCTGCTAGTGTAACGTTATCTGGAAGGCATGTCTGTCATGATGTCTGTCACTCAACTTGTAACGTAGCTAGCTAGTTAGCGTTCTTGTCGCTCTGGAACAACGTCAGATATAGCGTTACATTTATTAGTTGTTATGTTGTGCTGGGCTACCCAGCTCCACTTTGTTACTGGTGGCAGCTGTCAGGTCAGCTAACTTTACTTCAGCACTCCCTGTAACTAGCTAGCTATGCTAACCAGTAACATACCTTTTTCATTCCTCCATCCAAGACACTATGAGCAAACATGAGGAGTCCTGGGAGAGGCTGGACTCAGAGTTTGACTATTTTCTACTGGACATGAAACCATATGTCCTCAAACACCCCAACAAGACAGGTAATGTTAGAATGATATTACCCACATAATACAGTTGGATTAATAACATGATTTTGCTGGCTGTCTTCTTATAATTTTCCTTAACACAACAAGAAGATGTGTGTGATTCGCCCCACTTAAAATGAACTGGCTACTGGCTAGTATAACCTAACGGCCTTTCCCCTTTCTGTCACCCAATGACCCCGTGCAGAGCGACAGCGTTGTGCGGTGTGGATAAAGAAGCTGTGTGACCCCGCCGTGTGTGGCTCTGGCCTGATGGGGCGCAAGAACCGCAACATGTATGCCCGCCTGCTTCTGCACATGCTCAAAAGAGGCGTCCTGGAAGGTCCTTTCACCAGCAAGCCAGAGGCAGGCAGCCTCAAGACACTCCCTACCTACATGGTAAACATGACTGTTTATCAAATCTGGGACATGACAATACTCATGGTTTTCAAAACAGTTTTGTATATCATGTATTGTGCAGTCTGCAATGTGATTAGCCCCATTTGTTTCCGACCTCACCCCATCGCCAATGTTTCAGGGACTGCGTCACGTAAGGTTACTATCCGTGATGTGAGGCACCGAGGGGAGAAAATGGTTTCTTACCCGTCTCCGATGTCCGATGTCAAATCGCAGATTTGAAGATCTTCTATTCCTCTTGGATGTCAGAGTAGTTTGTCCGGCGGTGTTACATGATATTCTGCGGTGAAACAACCGTTTAAAAGCTTTTACAGCCAGGTGCCGAATTTACAACAGAGTGTGTTTGAATTGATATTACTATCACGGTGTATTCGTGGAATACTCAAACTCCCAAGGTACTTATATTACCGGTAGTCTCTGTGTGTGCCCACGCATGTGTGTAAGAGGATATAGGGCTAGTAGTACCAGGCAGGCAATAACATAGTTGTTGAATATGGAGGCAAAAAGTATTGTGTAGGATTTCTGGTTGACTAAAGTAATTTGGACCCCATCTGTGGTCTTTGGCTTGTCACCTCCAGTCCATCTACTTTGACGAGCCCCTGGGTGGACAGTCTGTGGAGCAGAGCAATGCTGGTCTGCCTGACTGGGTGACAGGAGAGCTCGGTGTCCATACTGATGACGGTTGGGCTATGGGTCTGCTTAAAGACAGAGCCAGCTCTTCACCTACAGCAGCTCATCTCAGGTACTATTCCACCTTTCACCTGAGCCAATGATGGAAATGTCTCCCCCGTGTTTCCTTTACACTTCTAGTTGCAGTGGCCTCTTACTGTGAGTTTCTTTTTCCTTTTTTTCTCACAGCTTGAAAAATGTAATGAAAATCCATAATCTGGCCTTACTGCTCAACTTGTCAGAAAACCAATTACAGCACAAATGTCTGTATATCATGATATACATTTCAAAGTAAAAGCCATTTTTAAGTGCAGCATCTACCATACTCAGGATCTGACCCTATAACTGGCACAGGAATGAACCTGTGACCCCAGAATGAAAATTATACCTATAAGTACAGAAAAAATATTCTCATTGAGTAGGTAGGTAAAAGACTTCAACACAGTTCAGTTATTTGTTTATAATGTCACAAACGGGGTAATAAAAACTAATCGGTACCGGCTATCCTTATAATGCTTATTTTAAACTGTATTTTAAATGGCATCAGCCCAGAATTTATTTTGCAATCGGTGCATCTCTAATAACAATATTGAATCAGCCGAGATCCCTGCTGGCACATTTCCACTTTGCAGCACCTTGTTGCATCCATGCCTCAAATGAGTCACAGGGCTCTGGAGGCAAACAGGCATCCTACCTGGCACCAGCTAGTGAGTCACAGGGCTCTGGAGGCAGACAGGCATCCTACCTGGCACCAGCTAGTGAGTCACAGGGCTCTGGAGGCAAACAGGCATCCTACCTGGCACCAGCTAGTGAGTCACAGGGCTCTGGAGGCAGACAGGCATCCTACCTGGCACCAGCTAGTGAGTCACAGTGCTCTGGAGGCAAACAGGCATCCTACCTGGCACCAGCTAGTGAGTCACAGTGCTCTGGAGGCAAACAGGCATCCTACCTGGCAGCAGCTAGTGAGTCACAGGGCTCTGGAGGCAAACAGGCATCCTACCTGGCAGCAGCTAGTGAGTCACAGGGCTCTGGAGGCAAACAGGCATCCTACCTGGCACCAGCTAGTGAGTCACAGGGCTCTGGAGGCAGACAGGCATCCTACCTGGCACCAGCTAGTGAGTCACAGTGCTCTGGAGGCAAACAGGCATCCTACCTGGCACCAGCTAGTGAGTCACAGTGCTCTGGAGGCAAACAGACATCCTACCTGGCAGCAGCTAGTGAGGCATAGGGCTCTGGAGACAAACAGGCATCCTACCTGGCACCAGCTAGTGAGTCACAGTGCTCTGGAGGCAAACAGGCATCCTACCTGGCAGCAGCTAGTGGGTCACAGTGCTCTGGAGGCAAACAGGCATCCTACCTGGCAGCAGCTAGTGAGTCACAGGGCTCTGGAGGCAGACAGGCATCCTACCTGGCACCAGCTAGTGAGTCACAGTGCTCTGGAGGCAAACAGGCATCCTACCTGGCAGCAGCTAGTGAGTCACAGTGCTCTGGAGGCAGACAGGCATCCTACCTGGCAGCAGCTAGTGAGTCACAGTGCTCTGGAGGCAAACAGGCATCCTACCTGGCACCAGCTAGTGAGTCACAGGGCTCTGGAGGCAGACAGGCATCCTACCTGGCACCAGCTAGTGAGTCACAGTGCTCTGGAGGCAAACAGGCATCCTACCTGGCAGCAGCTAGTGAGTCACAGGGCTCTGGAGGTAAACAGGCATCCTACCTGGCAGCAGCTAGTGAGTCACAGGGCTCTGGAGGCAGACAGGCATCCTACCTGGCAGCAGCTAGTGAGTCACAGTGCTCTGGAGGCAGACAGGCATCCTACCTGGCACCAGCTAGTGAGTCACAGTGCTCTGGAGGCAAACAGGCATCCTACCTGGCACCAGCTAGTGAGTCACAGTGCTCTGGAGGCAAACAGGCATCCTACCTGGCACCAGCTAGTGAGTCACAGTGCTCTGGAGGCAAACAGGCATCCTACCTGGCAGCAGCTAGTGAGTCACAGGGCTCTGGAGGTAAACAGGCATCCTACCTGGCACCAGCTAGTGAGTCACAGGGCTCTGGAGGCAAACAGGCATCCTACCTGGCACCAGCTAGTGAGTCACATGGCTCTGGAGCCAGACAGGCATCCTACCTGGCACCAGCTAGAAACAAACAGGCATCCTACCTGGCACCAGCTAGAAACAAACAGGCATCCTACCTGGCACCAGCTAGAAACAAACAGGCATCCTACCTGGCACCAGCTAGAAACAAACAGGCGTCCTACCTGGCACCAGCTAGAAACAAACAGGCATCCTACCTGGAACCAGCTAGAAACAAACAGGCATCCTACCTGGCACCAGCTAGAAACAAACAGGCATCCTACCTGGCACCAGCTAGAAACAAACAGGCATCCTACCTGGCACCAGCTAGAAACAAACAGGCATCCTACCTGGCACCAGCTAGAAACAAACAGGCATCCTACCTGGCACCAGCTAGAAACAAACAGGCATCCTACCTGGCACCAGCTAGAAACAAACAGGCATTGGAAGTAAATTCTAGTTTTTTGGCACCAACAATCACACCACATTCAGTGTCACTTAGCTCATACATCTTTCCAATTCTAATATCCTGCTATCGATTCATGAATCCCAATATCGTTTTTTAATATAACACCTTTTCCCATGGATGCTTGAAGCTTTAACGCCATCAGACTCGCATGGTTTGGTTCTTAGCGCAACAATATCTCGTAAACATCTGTACGCGATATTTTTAATAATGCACCAGGTTACAATTTACAGCATTGTTCTTTGAGAATCTCTATCATATCCAAGCAAAAGTGGTACAGTATTGTAACTGAAATATCGATATCATATCAAATGGGAAATCGAATTGGCTATCGGAATCGTATGGAATCGGGAAATCAGTGGCGATACCCCCAGCCCTCCTAAGTGAACCTCTGAATCCTGTCTGCATGCTTTACGTTCATGTTTTATTAATATGACTCACTGTGTGGAGGAACAAGCTGCTTGCACAACCTGGGAGGTGTTCGGAACACGTGGATCCCTGTGTGTATTTGAGAATGTCAGTGATCCAAATGAAAGAACTGAAACGGATTTCCACATATATTGCATTTTGCAATATCACTTTTCTGAGTAGAAACATACCCTCAGCGTGACCTGCTGAGTCTTCTGGAGAAACGATGTGATCTTGGATAGAAACGAGACAGTCAAGCCACACCGTTATTGACCTTTTTCACATCAGCCATTTTGTGTCTAAAAGGCAGGGTAAACACAGGTGCAACCAAAACATGAATGAGGGCTTCCTACTTCCATTCCATTTAGGAGTGTGTTGGGTGTTAGGTGTTGGGGCCATCATTAATGATTTGTTGCACCACCTGTGTTTACCCTGCCTTTTAGACACAAAATGGCTGCTGCGAAAAAGGCCCATTAGATGCATAACGTTGGGAGGAATTTGATGTGACCGTTGAAAAGTGGGAGTGTCTGGGACGAGAGAGACTGCCCCTGCAGTGGTTCCCAGCAGAGGGAGACAGGAGTCCACTCAATAATTTATTTTACAGGACAAATCTGAAACTTGCTGGGCAAATTTCAATAAGTCTTTTACAAACACAATATAATAATGTAAATCCAGGTTACTGCGCTCAGCCCCAGAGCAGAGAACCAGTTTGCGTTTGCCCACGGGCGGACAGCTGTCTCCCCGCCGCCGGGAGAGAACCGACCCCTGAGCCAATTACTATGCATAGACTTTGCATCTACATTAAACTAGAGTATTGACTTTTTTTCTTTTGTAATTTTTGTATGCGTATTTGTGCAGATATTCACATTTCTGGGGGGCTGACTTCCGTGCTGTTTGATGGCCGGTGTGGTGCAGCATCGGGCATGTGACTTACTGTAGCAGCATGAGCTGTGATTGGTCTACTTTTGTGGACCAGACAAAACCCTCTTCGAGATGGCTCGGCCGCCGCGCCATCAAAACTTTTGGGTCAACTATAGAACACATACACAATGTATAGCTTAAGATATGCATCCAATCCTTCTGTTTTGATGTTCTTTCATTATCAGGCTGAAAACGTTGAACTTGGCCGTCAGGCTGAGTTTCTGACTGATCATCACCCACCCTGTTTACTCTGCAGCGCTGCTGTCAGAAGAGTGAAAGGCATTGCCAAGTCCTTGCATCAGTGTACATGAGCTGTCCACTCTGACTTTTCAAAGGGGCGCACTTCAAAACAACATGAGAGGATGAGGAACCCCTTCATATCTCTCTTCTATCCAAGTATCCATCGATCTATATTCCTCTCTTCTTTACACTTTCTTCGTAGTTGAAAGTGAGGTCTCTAGCCCCCCCAAGAGGAGAGAGGAAAGGCTCCGCAACTCATTAGCTTGTCCTCTGTTTCGCCAGCTTTTTTGTTATTGTATTTCTCCCCTTGTAGGAACATCTGCTAAATAGCTAAAAAAATGTAAATGTATGTATTTTTGATTCGGAAATAAGCCCCTTTTCCGCTTCATTAAAGCTGGCTTGCGTAAAAGCCTGCCTGCGTTTAAGGCCGTAGTAAATCAGTCGTCCTGGTTTGCTCGGGGATATTGCCTCTGACTCCGGGCAGTTTAGGGACTTTCACAAAGTGATGTTAGTAATGGCTCGGGCTTTCTCCTCCCAATTAGCCCAGTAGAGGCTCGTCAGAGCTCACTGCCTCGTTAAGCTCATTAGCATAATAAAAAGAGAGAAGCGTAAAGAGAGGCTAATATCCACCGGGGCACTCTGGGAGGAAGACTACAGGCCCTGTGCTGCCAGATTTAATTCACATCTTACATGCAGGGAGGTTGTATTACTTGTAAGACTTGATTCTTAGAAAAGAATCTTGTCTTTAAATATTGATTGGAACTAAATTGACATTGTCATGTTTTTTTTCTCTCTCAAGGCAGAGAGCGCCTCCTCCCCCATGCTTTTTCTATTAAATGAAATGGTTTTCATTATTTGGGGTTGGCGTAAGGCCAGTGGTTGTTTGGTTTGGTTTATTTCGGATCAAGAAATGCATAAAAACCATTACAAATTTACAATTAATACAGTAGTAAAAAAAAGTACACAATATGTAAAACGAAAGTAAAATGATCCAAGGATAACCCAGTAAAGCAGCTTAAAGTTACAAACTAGAAGCCTGCTTATTTCCACTGGGGTCCTTCAAATATCAAAACCTTAATATTACACAATTGTACTTTATAAAAGAAAAACAGAAAAAAGAAGTCTATCGATGACACATAAAATATATGATATATACAAATGAAATCTCAGCGAAGGTGTTGCAATTACTCTCTAGTCAACATCTCATTTTTTAGATGAGTCTTGAGAGCACGTTTAAAGACATTCACAGTGTTTATGCCTTGCACTGAAGCAGGTAAATTATTCCAAAAGTTGATAGCAGTGTTACAAAATGACGTTTGGGTTTGGCTTCCTGCAATAGGTTTCTGAATTGAATATTGGGCAGATCTGGTATTATAGGAATGAATTTCACTTGTTCTTACAACACCCTCCTTGAGATAACCAGGGCTAAGGCCGTTCAAAATGCGATATATGTGACACAATTTAAGTTGCTTCACCCTTAAATCAATCGGTAACCAACCAAGTTTACTAAACTCAGTAGCGCCAATATGAAACCTATTGTGAAGATTAAGCACACATCTTATGGTTTTATTCTGTGCAGTTTGGAGTTTCTGTTTGAGATTTGCCTTTAGGCCAGAGTACCATACACTGCAACCATAGTCATAATGGCATAAGATTAGACTGGAGGCAAGTAATTTCAGAGAACTAGCATTAAGAAACTTCTTGTTCCTTTGCAAAAATTTTACTCTAGAGTTAACTTTACCAATAACAGATTTGCCTGTATTTTCAAAGCTGAGGGTACTGTCAAGTTCAAGTCCCAAATAACTGACAGATGTTTTGTTGATTATTACTTGGTTATTGCACATAACTTTCATATCTGGATGCAGCCGGAGTTTGTGCTTTGAGCCAAAGAGGATAGCATTGGTTTTACCTAAATGCAAGGACAGTCTGTTATCAATAAGCCAGTTATAAATATTTTCAAGCTCATTAGTCAATTGAGCCTGAATAGTTATAACACTCTTACCGGGGACAACCAGAGCTGAATCGTCAGCATAAAGAAGCAATTTACAATTAACAGAAGAGGCCATGTCGTTTATATAGCAAACAAAAAGAAGTGGACCCAGTATGGACCCCTGGGGCACCCCACATTTAACCTCACGCCAAGAGGAAAGAGTACCGCCAATGTCAACAGCTTGCCATCTATCCTTCAAGTAAGATTGAAACCAAGATATGGACGATTGTGA
Source organism: Poromitra crassiceps (assembly GCF_964638095.1). Taxonomy (NCBI): domain Eukaryota; kingdom Metazoa; phylum Chordata; class Actinopteri; order Beryciformes; family Melamphaidae; genus Poromitra; species Poromitra crassiceps. The sequence goes on from NC_139644.1 coordinate 12,685,656, forward strand.
AAGCCCCAGAGCTTTCAACTTACCAATAAGGATAGAATGGTCCACAGTGTCAAATGCCTTTTCAAGATCTAAGACAACCATGCCGGTGAGTTTCCCTTCATCTGATTGTTTCTTTATGTAATCTGTTAAATGAATGAGACATGAATCTGTTGAGTAAGATGGTCTAAAGCCGGACTGAAAATCATAGATAAGAGAGTTGGTGGTCAAATAATTCATAATCTGATCATGAATAAGTCTTTCAACAATTTTCGAAAATGCAGAAAGGATAGAAATTGGTCTATAGTTGTTAACTAGTGTTTTGCTCTCCTTCTTGTGTAGAGGAGTAACACGAGCTAGTTTCAAGTCTTTGGGTACAGTTCCAGTTCTTAAAGATTGATTAATTATTTCAGACAGGGGTTGGGCAACAACAGAAGCACCATCTTTTAAAAATCTGGCAGGGATAGTGTCGATACCAGTGGCTTTGTAAGATGAGAGATTGTTTAAGGCTTTGCAAACATCATGAGCAGAAACATCGTGGAAAGAAAACGAGTTAGATTTAATACCCTTTTCTTTCTGGTAGAAATCAGTTACATGTCCCAGTCCATACTTTGTGGTAGGTTTTTTTTAGTTTTTGGACAAGGTCCTCAGCTACGTTGATAAAATAATTGTTAAATTGATTTGCTACATCTTTCTTATCATGAATGAAACCACCATCAGTTATCAGACTAATGGAGGTTTTACTTCCTTTAGATTGGCAAGCTCCAAGGCTTTTAAAAACTTTCCAAAGTTTCTTTGGCTGAAATTTATTTGTTTCAAGTTGGTCAGTGTAAAAGGTGGATTTGGCCTTCTTGATTTTGTAATTAACAATATTTCTTATGCTCTTGAATTCAGAGAGATGGTCATGATTTTTGGTTTTAGCGTATTTCTTAAGCACCTTATCCCTATGTATGACTAATTCACGAATTTCATTATTAAACCAAGGGTGATCATTTTGTTTGACTCTGATAGTTCTCACAGGAGCAATCTTATCGATCACCTTCAGAAACTTAGTTTTAAAGTTAAGCCAAGAAGTCTCAATAGAGTTGGAAACCAAGCAATTTGACCAATCAACATTCTCATGCGCAGGGGTTCTCAAAGTGGGGTCCGAGGTCCTGGGGGGTTCCAGACAGTCCCCAGCAAAAAAAGGGGGGGTATTTTCACTATAATTCCATCCATAAGTATCACAATGACATACATGACTATCTTTGTCATGGGTTTTATACACTTTCTGTAATAAAACATCTAAAAGCAAAAATCTTTGGGGACCCTGGGACAAAATCTTATCAAATGAGGGTACGTGGTCAAATTTGTGCCGGTTTAGGGGTCGTTGATGTGAAAAAGTTTGACAACCACCGTGCAAACTTTTTGGGCTTCAGTACCCTCTTTTCCCTGATTTCTGAATCCAAGTACGGTACCCCCTTTACCAGACTACATTATTTAGCTTAGAAAACAGCAAGAGAAAACTATAGAATGTGATGCACTGAATGAATGATAAGCCACCTTTTGAAGAATATAACATTACAAAATAAGAAATAGAGTGAAGGAGTTGCAAATGAGTGCCTCCTGAGCAGATTTATTTTCACGTTTCATTTATTTTCATGATTTATTCTTACATTTGTCCATTTTTACGTCCATGTACCCTAGTTTGGGAGCCACTCGCCAAGGCTAACTCCTACATACTGTATGTGTGCATCTGTTGAATAAATACAGCCCAGGATATGGCTATCCCATAAACCTGGTTTTAGATTACCTGATCAAACATGAAACAGACAAATTAGAGCAGGGGTTACAAACTTTTCCGTCCAAGTACCAAACCAAATTTCCCAGGGACCACTTACACTGCGTATACCCACCCCTACCCCCAATCAAATAAAATGTGCTGATTTAACCATGCAATAGCAGCAGAAAGGCTAAATGACAATATAAGGCTACTAGCTGGTTCAAAACGGACACACACACACCTGCCAACATTAGGCTGTGAAAGAGGACCCCTTTGAAAATGTTTTTTCCCTTTGCCAAAATGTAGCCTAACTTTGGAGTGTTATTTAGCTGCCTTCCTGACAAACTAGCATGACATGGTTGGTACAAATGGATGCCTTCTTAGGTCTTCTAGTTTCATATGATACCAGAAACCTCACTCTGGTTTTAAAACTGAGCCTGCTGCAGCCTCTGAAAGTAAATGTGGTAAAATTGTGATATTTCCCAAATACCGCGATATTTCCGAAAATCGGCTAAATCCGGCAACTCCTCAGGGTTAATGTGTTTATCTAAAAAGTCAAACTGTTGTCTCTCTTTTTTCTTTTTCTTTTTTTTTCAATTCTCTGGGGGACCACCAGGCGGACCACAGTTTTGGAACCAATGAAGTAGAGCCTAGTTTTCGGCTGGCAGTGAGTCGATTTGTACACCTTTATTGACCTGTTTTCGTGACCTGAAAGCAGTTTGTTTGCAAAACGAATGCAACGGCTCACATATTACAAGCAGCTCTGCTCCACCTCCACTCGGCTACTTTATAGGGCATGGCTAGAGAGCTCTTGTGGGGAGAGGGGGAGGGGGAGGGGCAGACTGCTGAGTACCAACTTCTAGCTTGTGATTGGGATAAGACCATGAAAGACGTCCAGATCAGAGGCTGACGTCCTGATGGAGAGAATTAGCCCGGCCCGCACTCCTTTCATGTGTCTGTCTCATTTAGATAAGATTAAACGCAAGTCTGACTCGCTCCCTGTGATGTGGCAGCGTTTGATCTCTAGTCTTCCTCGCCATTATAGTCAGGTGACCGGCGAGGGTCGTCTCTCCGCCTGTGAAACTGTTGGGTCCAATTCGGGCTTTCGAGACCTCAAGACAAAAGCCGGGATGACTTGGTGGCGACGCGGCGTGTCACTTCCTGTTTCCCATCCAAGTGGATGTGCTGCCGCGCAGTGTGCGCGGGCTTTTTACTCGGCGCTAAATACGTCCGGGTCCGACTTATTCGTCCTATTTGTTTAACAGATAATACCATTCATCCTCATTATAGCCTGAGGCTGTATCAGAGAACACCACCCTGCCTGTCCCTGCTTGGTGTGTCGTCCCAGATTTCGCCACAAGATGGAGCCACTTCCCCGAGCAGAGCTCGAGGCCGTCCAGAGGAATGCTGTGGGAAAGCAGAGAGCCAGCCAGTAAGGGGTGGAGGGATCACAGAGGAAGGCTTTGGTGTGTAGCCTACGTGTGGACTCCAGCCTCTCACATGTCACTTGGAGATCAGACGTCAAACGCGTCTAATACCCTGACATGCTGTTTGTTGCTCTTGGCTTGGCTCAGAGTTCAGACGAGAGAGAGAGAGAGAGAGAGAATGAGAGAGAAACTAGGGGGGGGAGGTGTTCTTGACATAAACCTGATGTTGACTCAGCAGTCAGCACCCTGGGGTCAGGTTCACTGCTAAAGATTAGGGAGTGGTTAAAGATTAGGGAGTGGTTATAGATTAGGGAGTGGTTAAAGATTAGGGAGTGGTTTGGTTGAACAGCATGTGGTGGTTTTGGCTTGATTTCTTTGTTGTGCGAATCCGTCCATCCGTACGCCATCTTTGGCTCAGTCTCTGTCTTAGACTTTTCTCTCTCTTTTTGTCTTCCCTGCTTCATCCTCCCTGACTGCTTCACCCTCCCTGACTGCTTCACCCTCCCTGACTGCTTCACCCTCCCTGACTGCTTCACCCTCCCTGACTGCTTCACCCTCCCTGACTGCTTCACCCTCCCTGACTGCTTCACCCTCCCTGACTGCTTCACCCTCCCTGACTGCTTCATCCTCCCTGACTGCTTCACCCTCCTCCCTGACTGCCTCACCCTCCCTGACTGTTTCACCCTCCCTGACTGCCTCACCCTCCCTGACTGCCTCACCCTCCCTGACTGCTTCACGCTCCCTGACTGCTTCACCCTCCCTGACTGTTTCACCCTCCCTGACTGCCTCACCCTCCCTGACTGCTTCACCCTCCCTGACTGCTTCACCCTCCCTGACTGCTTCACGCTCCCTGACTGCTTCACCCTCCCTGACTGCTTCACCCTCCCTGACTGCTTCACCCTCCCTGACTGCTTCACCCTCCCTGACTGCTTCACCCTCCCTCACTGTTTCACCCTCCCTGACTGCTTCACCCTCCCTGACTGCTTCACCCTCCCTGACTGCTTCACCCTCCCTGACTGCCTCACCCTCCCTCACTGCTTCACCCTCCCTGACTGCTTCACCCTCCCTGACTGCCTCACCCTCCCTCACTGCTTCACCCTCCCTGACTGCTTCACCCTCCCTGACTGCCTCACCCTCCCTCACTGCTTCACCCTCCCTGACTGCTTCATCCTCCCTGACTGCTTCACCCTCCATCACTGCTTCACCCTCCCTGACTGCTTCACCCTCCCTGACTGCTTCATCCTTCCTGACTGCTTCACCCTCCCTGCTTCACCCTCCCTGACTGCTGTCTTCCATCTGGGTGCTTTTCATCCACATATGAAAACTCTTAACCCACCACCCCACACGACCCCATGTTCCTCCCCTCTTCTTCCCTCCTCTTTCTCCCTCTGGCTACGTGTGACAATAACATTGTCCTTGCAGTTGCAGCAGACATCAATCGATGCATAAACACCTTTCACTCACAGGCCAGAGTGTTGCCACTGATCCTGCCTGCAGGTGGCGTGGTGGAGCCAGGGTGTGCTGTGCAGCAGAGGCATGTCTGTGTCCCGGGGTCGGCCTGCTTTCCTGAGGGCGCCCCGGGGCCGAGACCTGGGCCCACTGACTCTGCACCTGGAGGTCAGGCTGTTTTCATCAGCCGAGCCTCTACACACACACGTTGCTCTCCTTCTCTTCTGTGTGTGTGTGTGTGTGTCTGTGTGTCTGTGTGTGTCTGTGTGTGTGTGTGTGTGTGTGTGTGTCTGGCCTGGCTCGCCACTCCTTTGATCTCTGGGCCTCAGACTCCAGACACATCTGATTCAATTATCTTCATCCACCTGTTGACTTTGAGGCCCAAGATTGCAAAGCTTGGCCCCCCATCCAGGTTTCACAGCTGTGTGTGTGTGTGTGTGTCTGTGTGTGTGTGTGTGTGTCTGTGTGTGTGTGTGTGTGCGTCGGGCCCGGCGCCACGAGGGGGTGCCAGGGGGCTTTGCACCCTCAGTTCAATTTTCTGCCCCCTCACTTAAAAAAAAAATATATATTTTAGAATAGTTCATCTATAAAGGCCAGTTAGGCAATGTTTGTACCTGACATGTTTTGGCTGCTGTTTCTGCAGTCTTCATCAAATTTGATCAGTTTAAGTTGATGTAGGCTACCCCCTGTAAACATAGCTCTGTTGTTTCAGAATTGGCAGGGAAGCGCTATTTGCTGTTCTTTGGTTGTCACAAGGTGTCAGAGATGTAGCTATTTTGGTCAATAACGTGGGTCTCTCAGTCCCTCCGCTCTGCAGTAAACAGAAAAGAAACTTGTGGAATCCTCTCTGCTGATTGGATAAAAGTGGGATGGGATCCCAGAAAATGTAATTTCTGTATACATATATAAGGTAGAGATATTGAACACCTTAGTTTTTTATTTTTAATACCACTTACAGTATGTATTGTACACTATACTCGTATCTTCTGAATCGACACACACAATTGCCAGAAGTATTAATAATCTTAGGCTGATTTCGAAATGCATGTTCCCTACATAGGGTTCATGTGAAGTGAACGATACAAATGAGAAAACAGACTCTGCTGGAACAGATGCATCACTCCTGTTTAATATTCAACACTCTCATAGCGAGAGAGCTTTTCCTCCATGGAATAACACCGCCTGTGACAATTCAGATTCACAATTCCCAGTGCTGTGAACGCTCAGGACATTACATTGGGGGTAGGGTAGGTTGGTTGGGAGGGAGTGCTCAGATTTGAGAATGTGAAACAGTGCCCTCTAGAAAGGAATTCATCATCAGATGATGACAGCAGATTATCTGGTTGTCCTACGTCCTCCTGTCTTCTCCAACATCTTCATTCAATTAGCAGTAGTGGGCCAACATTAGTGCCTCAAATGCATGCTCTTAAAGGCCGGCTTTACCGTGGGGAATATGAATATATATTAATTCTTAAAAAATCTTAAATTTCGAATCCGTTGAAATTTTTGAAATTGCTTGTTCACAGCCAGAGAAAAAAATAGAAAAAAAAAAAAGGGCCAGGTGACGCGTTTCGACGCGAAACGCGTCACCTGGCCCAATTTTTTTTTTTTTTTTTTCTCTGGCTGTGAACAAGCAATTTCAAAAATTTCAACGGATTCGAAATTTAAGATTTTTTAAGAATTAATATATATTCATATTCCCCACGGTAAAGCCGGCCTTTAATGAGATAGCTAGCTCAATGGTGTGTGTGTGTGTGTGTGTGTGTGTGTGTGTGTGTGTCTCTGTCTGTGTCAATAAAAAAAAAAAATAATATTTGCAAAACATTTGGAAAAGCCCATAAATGATAGATTTAACGTTTTGTTCCCTTTCAATATGAAGATTTTGGCCAATATATCGTTCATCCCTAGTGTGTGTGTGTGTGTGTGGGCTGGCGGGTGTGTGCGGTTGCACGGGCATGTGGATGTGTGAGTGTGTGCCTGTGTGTGTGTGTGTGTGTGTGTGTGCGCGCGCGCGCATGTGCGCCTGTGTGTAAATGTCTGCGAGCCTGTGTGTAAATGTGTGCGAGTGTGAGTCAGTGAGAATACGCAGAGCTCTTGTCACGCTGCTAGCTTAAAGCGTGATGGACGTTATGAGAGACAATGATTGAGGTGTGTGTTTGTGAACAGATTATACGAGGAGGCATTGAAGGCAACGTGCTCGCGCCGCGCAGGCTAACGCACCGTATGGAAACACGCTGAGGTATAGCAGAGAAGTTTATGGTTGAGAGGATGGGATGAAATGCAGACCACAAAGCATTCAACCCATGCCAGATGTTGATCTGTGTAAATACCCATGCAGGCTGCCGATGCAGGCACATTCATATCCAGACAGAAAGACGATGCCCACTTGCATAGTTTGTTAACCTTTCTTTCTCTCCCCACTCCCTCTCTCTCTCTCTCTCTCTCCTTCCATCAAACTGTTTTTCTCTCTCACCCTTCCTGTTCTAGGAAGAGGCTATATGAGGAGAGGTCCCCTTCTAAGCCAATCACTTCCAGTCCCCTCAGACGTTCCTCCAGGGATGACACCACAGTGGTCAGTTCATTCTGTCTACCACACCCGAGACTTCCATGTTCCCCCCAATATTTCTGCGGACATTTTGGGATTTACACATCGTTACGAAAGAGTCGTGATGAAATGCTAAGAAAGAACAGCAGCCACAATGATCGGCTTTCTGCTTCATCATTGGCCAAAACTGTTTAAATCAGAGGAAAGTCCCTCTGCTTGATGAACTTATTCAGTGTAGAAGGAGCATGGACGAAGTGTGCTAAATGTTAAAGCCACATGTAAAATGTAGGGCTGGGCGATATGGACAATGGCATTATCGATATTGCAATACAATAAAACAATATTGTAGGGATGACTATGAGTGCTTTCACAAAAAATGTACACACTGATATTTCTGATAAATAATCATACTGTGGATATAATTACTAAGGGGTAGGGATGTAATGATATACTCGACTCACGACTCACGATACTGAGTTCACGGTACATTTTTATTTTATTTTATTTTTTAACAAAGTGAGATTGCAGACGAATTACGACTGAAAAAGTTACTGTATTTTTCCTTTTCTTTAAAGAATCCCTTTCTATTTCTTAGGTAGGGTACACCTGCAAAACAGAAACTTTGCAATGAATGCATATTTACTTTTCTTTGTAAAGAAAAACTGAACGAAAAAAACACGTTGCGATTCAATTTTCATCTACTGATTTGAATCTTCACTATCGATTTTTAACTGTTTCGCGTTGTATTGTTACATCCCTGCTAACTGGGTAAAGGCAAATAATAGTAACAGCTAGAACCGTCTGGTAAGTTCAGAAAATGACATCACTTTACTGTAATGCAGCCTTTAAAACCAGTCAAAGACAACACTTATGCCATATCACCATATTACGATGTCCAAAATCTAAGACAATATCTAGACTCATATCACAGTATCGATACGATATTGATCTATTGCCCGGACTTAATATGCTCTGGCAGATCCGTCTCGCGACTCGCCCCCGTCCTGTTCAGACAGATTTCCACCCGACCTTAAAACGGTCGGGCCAATCACAACAGGTTTGATACGATGACTGACAGAGGAGCGCCAGAAATGTCAGCTGCGTCACACGCTTTGTTGCTCCGATTGGTTGCACCAGAGCCGTCTTTATAGAAGAGTCGTGACATCTCCATTCGCTCCAATGGACCAGTTTTTTCTACTCTCAAGAGTTCCAGGAAGTAAGGTCCTGGATTCAAAAGTAGTGCAACCCTTTCCTGGTTGTTCATTGGCATTTGCGATTGGGTCTGCTGATGTTAGGCTAGCAAAAAGCTGCACTAGACTCTCACACAAACTTGCTTCTGGGCAGATCTGATGACCTCACGCCAGATGCAAACAACTCAACCCATTTCCCCCTTGTTAATCCATGACGAGCTTAATGCTTTGTTCCCATTCACGAATCTATCTGTTTGTGATTCCATTCTCCTGTGAATACAATGCATTGATATTCCCTTGGCATCAGCCCCACAGTACATCTATGGCCACATACTTATTATCAGTGTTCAACACAATGAGTTGAATTCCTGCTGCGATGATACAGTGACTTTAGGCTTTGAACAGCCCCGCCACCCGCATACTCAGCATTCCTAGATATTGAAACGAAAACACTCGCACTGTTTGTACTAGGGGTGAGGCTTTGCGACCTTAATACTTTTTTTTTTTTTAATCAGAAGGGGGCATTGAATCCGACGCGATTCCATTCATCGATTTCTCCGTCGTTCCGAGCAGTTCCGCCGAGCTACACCCAAGGTCCACACTCCACCCGATCCTAATCAGATTCAACAACATCTCTCCTTTCCTCCATCGGCTCGCTCGACTTTATTAGATATTTCCCCTCTATTTCGACCCGGCCGCCCACAGCCTCAACCTGGGTAAATGGATCTTGTATCAACACAACAGCGCCCTGGAAGCATTCAAATTATATAGAACCAATCGGGAGGCCCCCTTGTGTAACAAAAGGGTGGGGGGGGGGGAGACAAGGATGAGAGGCGGCGTAGCTGCATGTGACCCTGCTGCGGAATTTACTGCGAGACGGGGACGGAAATGATGTGGAACTGCCAAACATCTGGACCGCTGTATGGAGAGAGAGAGAGAGAGGGAGGAGCCTAACATCTGGACCGCTGTATGGAGAGAGAGAGGGAGGAGCCTAACATCTGGACCGCTGTATGGAGAGGGAGGAGAGAGAGGGGCCGCAGGGCGGGGAGATGGAGATAACGAGCCAGTAGAATGCAGTTGGTATGGGATGAGTAATGCGTCTGTGGGTTAATGTATGTCTGTATGAGCTGGACCTGGTTCAGATAAAGCTTTTTCGGAAGAACCTTCTGTCGTTGCCAGTGCATCATTATATTGTTTTGAACTGAGCTCCATCACCCGTCTCCCCTTCCTTTCCTCTCAGGCCAAACTGCCGATCAGAACACCCGCAGAATCATTTTCAATCCCCTCATCTAATCCACATTCATGCTCATAATTGTCATCTTGTTGTTGCTATTTTGCGTCTGTTTCTCTCACACTTGTTGTTTCTTCACCAGTTGGATGGCGGCGGGATGAAAAAATCGGAACTGTTTGATGACAGTGACCTGGAGGCCCGTCTCAACAGCTGGAACCTGGGGGTGAGTCCAGAGGGCGGTATGCCTGCCCAGAGCTTCTTGGTTACATACGGCTGTCAACATGATTGCAGCTTCATCTACAGCGAGTGGATCTGAGCATCCGAGTTCAACAGTAGATCTAAATCGACGAGAATAGGGCATTGCTGAATCAGCTATATTCCAATTCCCCTGCTGTGGTAGACTAGCTAGCACATGCTTCCTCCGATGCATGTGCAGTCGCCCGCCCCTTTTCTTCACCTGACAGCGAGGAGTTTCAGCAGCACGGTGTGGCGTGTGGGAAGATAACACTATTCCCCCCAGTCCCCCTCCCCCCCAACAGCCGCCCCGACCGTCCGGATGAGGCACTAGTGCAGCGCCCAGGACACATACCCTTAATCCGGCTTCCCACCCAGCAGACACAACCAATTGTGCCTGTCTGGACGCCCGACCAAGCCGGCGATAACACGGGGGGGCTCGAACCTGCAACCCTCATGTTGGTAGGCAGGCAATGTACCGTTGCACCACCCCGACGGACGCCCAATCAGCCTTTATTTTGAATCTATACGGTTTCACCTGGCTATCTCCTAAAGCCACTTCCTCCAGGCAGCTCTGCTGTGGGAAGAGAGGCTACAGCAGGACGAGGAGCGCTGTGTAAACTGAGCAGTGGAAGATTTCTCTTATCTCCTCCATCTGGAGTGCCCTCATCCAGGGCTTGATAAGCACTGTGCCCTCATGCCTTTCATTCCCTCATGTGTGTTCCATATCTCCTTCACCTGCATCACTCTCCATTTCTCTCCCTCCTTCTCCTTTTTGCTCATCCCCTCCGTCTCTTTCTCCCGCATTCACGGCTCCACAGAGCTTCCCTCTCTCTCTTCTCCCTCTCTTTCTCTCTCTCTCTTCCTTTCTCTGACCCTGTCCCAGCGTCTCTCTCTCTCTCTCTCTCTCTCTCTCTCTCTCTCTCTCTCTCTCCACGCTGAGGTAATCTGAGGTATCTATCAGTGGACGACGTGAAGCCGCGCTCCGCTCTGCTCTGTGTTGAGATGCTGATAAGAGGCAGTGCTTGGCAACCCTCCCCAAGGCCTGCATCTTACAGATCAACAGATGTTCCTACATACACACGCACGCACGCACGCACACACACACACACACACACGCACACACACACATGCACACGCACACACACACACACGCACGCACACACTGTGTGTGCGTGCGTGTGTGTGTGTGTGTGTGACACACACACACACATACACACACACACACACACACACACACACACACACACACACACCCTCTTCAAGTTAAGAGAGTTTTATGGGTGCACTGCTTCAAAGCGGCCAATTCCTACAGAATCTCAGCACAGCCCAGCGTCACTCTGTTTAGAAGAACATCTTTAGCTGTGCTTTAGATGTTATGAAACATTCCAGATTGGTTTCTTCACTTCTCCTCTAATCTAATAAAGTGGCTGAGTTGGACGGTAGAATGTAGAGATGGCGTCATAACCGGTTTAGAGCTCTTTAAGGGGGGCGGGAACCCAGTCGACTAGACTGTGATCTCTTTCGGTTGACTGTTGGCCAAACTAAATTCGAATGGGAATCGAGTGTTATATCGCAGTGTGAGGTGCAACATCATGAACATATTACTCTCACCTGTCAGTAAAGGAAAGAAGTAGAGAAAATGCATTGGAGAGAGAAGAACTGGGCTGAAAATACTTTTCTCATCCCTTCAGTGATATAGAATCATAGTGAGTATGTTATGAGGACCACCTGTACACCTGTGTCTTCATGCAATGATCCATTCGTATCCACGTGTTGCCTCCGGCTTGGCCCGGGCGTCCTTATACACGGGTGGGAAGCCGGATTGAGGGTATGTGTCCTGGTCGCTGCACTAGCGCCGCCTCTGGTCGGTCGGGGGCGCCTGTTCGGGGCGGAAGGGAACTGGTGGGAATAGCGTGATCCTTCCACGTGCTACGTCCTGCCGGGGAAGCTCTCTCCCCTGTCAGGTGAAAAGAAGCGGCTGGCAACTGTGCAGAGGAGGAAGGAGGAAGCGTGGTGCTAGTCTACGGCTCTCCCCAGATCGGCAGAGGGGTTGGAGCAGCGACCGGGGCAACAGGGGGGAAATTGGCCAAGTACAATTGGGGAGAAAAATGGGGGGGGGGATCAGATTAAAAAAATAATAATAAAGAAAGAACGGGGAAAAAGTGTTCTCAGGGACTTTGAATGTCACATGGCTTGCTGGTTCCAGACGGGCTGCTTTGAGTATTTCTGAAACTGCTGATCTGGAGATTTTCAAGCACAACGACGGTCTCAGAGTTTTCACAGAGTGCTGCGAAGAACAGAAAACATCCAGTAGCAGCTCAGCGCATGGAAACGCCTTCTTCGACCTTGTTTGAGGTCAGAAGAGAAGAGAATGACCAGACTGCTTTCAAACTGACAGAAAGGCTAACTCAGATACCCTCTTTACAACTGCGGTGGTGAGCAGAAAGCCATCTCAGAACAGAGAACACGTCAGACCCCGAGGCCGATGTCACTCCGGTAGCCGGTTGACACTGAGCTGAAAGCTGATATACCTACGCAGTATTAGTCAGGTGTTATTAATAAGGTGCTGGGTGAGTGTATACAGTCGTAGTGCTTACCACTTGGCAGACATGCTCACAAGTCATTTTTTGCAAGTCCAAGTCTCAAGTCTTTGAGCTGGAGTCCAAGTCAAGTCTCAAGTCTTTGAGCTAGAGTCCAAGTCAAGTCTCAAGTCTTTGAGCTAGAGTCCAAGTCAAGTCTCAAGTCTTTGAGCTAGAGTCCAAGTCAAATCTCAAGTCTTTGAGCTAGAGTCCAAGTCAAGTCTCAAGTCTTTGAGCTAGAGTCCAAGTCAAATCTCAAGTCTTTGAGCTAGAGTCCAAGTCTCAAGTCTTAATACACACACAAATAAAGATTGTTCACAAGTCTCAAATCTCAAGTCCAAATCAAGTCTCAGGTCTTTGAGGACAAGTCTTAAGTCAAGTCTCAAGTCTGTGTGTGTGTGTGTGTGTGTGTGTGTGTGTGTGTGTGTGTGTGTCCAAGTCCCCATCTCTGCCAGTTGGTATGCAGACGGCTTGCTCAGCGCTAGTCTGACAGTAGGAAGCCATCCATCAGCCTGTGTTTGTTTGGCTGCAGAAGCAGGCCGTGTGTGTGTGTGTGTGTGTGTGTGTGTGTGTGTGTGTGTGTGTGTGTGTGTGTGTGATGTGGAGTGTCCTCCCTCTCCTCCGTCCACGTCAGGTCCCAATGACACAGGACGGCGTGCCAGTGCTGAGGCACGGACACCCGCGTGCACCCGGTCCAAGTTTAGGTGGCGCTCTGTGCCAGCGCCGCACCACAGCATTTAGTCTGCTTCTCTTCCCTGCCCTGTGGGCCGTACTCAATCACAGCTGATGACTGGCTGTCCACGGGTATAAAAAGAAAAGCCCCATTCTTCTTTTCAGGGCTGCACGGTATTTTAGACGCTTATTGATTGATTCATCACTGGGTAAATATGGATTTCTTTTTAATCCAGTGCCGGATTTAAATTTAAATCGAGTCGTGCGGTTATACCATACATGGCCTGCAGGCACCGTTGACGTTGCTCTGCGCTGGTTTGTTCTTGTGCATGTCTGTGTGTCCTTCTTGCGCCTGCCGTGTGCATGTCTCGCAAATCTAGTTGTAGTCAAACACGATGTCTCCTTTTGTTGAGCGGCTTATGTTGGCGAACAAAATGGCTGCCCTGTTTTTTTTTGTACCTTCACCATGCAGACTCAGGAGGGAGGTGGAGGTGCTTTCATGATCTATCTCACCTGTCACACGCTCACCCTGAAGCTACAGATTGTGACTTCATCCGTGTACAGTAACAGTAGTAGTGGATGATATTTTAGCCCCGAACCCTGGGGTTCTTTCAGGTCGTGTTCTCTCATCTCGAGCCCGACCCATACAGCGACACCATACCCATATTAGGGAGCAAAAGAAAAAAACGATATGGTATATATTGTATATCGGCCAATATTTTTATATTATATATACACATTGTATTACACGATTCTTTTGCAATGATCCCTCAAATATCAAACACTTGACAAAGGTATGACTTGACACGACTTGAGGTATGTAATCTAGGCAGGATATTTTACAGTTTAACAATCAACTTTATTGTCCAAAATGACATCAGTGCACAGAAACAGTGAACATCACTGAGAATTTAATAATTATAAATAACTAGAAATACAAAAACACAAATAGAACAAATGTATATAACTTGAGTTAAGAAAAAGGATCAAATATACACATGATATATATATGTGTGTATATATATATGTGTGTGTGTATATATATATATACGTATATATATCGGCATAATAATATTATATATATCGGTATATATATCTCGGCATATATATATCACAGATATATCGGATTATATATATATATATATATATATATATATATATATATATATATATATATATATATATATAGACAGCCCCCACAGACAGCTCCACAGACAGACCCCACAGACAGCCCCAACAGACAGACCCCACAGACAGCCCCACAGACAGCCCCACAGACAGCCCCACAGACAGCCCCCACAGACAGCCCAACAGACAGCCTCCACAGACAGCTCCACAGACAGCTCCACAGACAGCCTCCACAGACAGCCCAACAGACAGCCCCCACAGACAGCTCCCACGGACAGACCCCACAGACAGACCCCACAGACAGCTCCAACAGACAGACCCCACAGACAGCCCCCACAGACAGCCTCCACAGACAGCCTCCACAGACAGCTCCCACAGACAGCCCCCACAGACAGACCCCACAGACAGCTCCCACAGACAGACCCCACAGACAGCCCCAACAGACAGACCCCACAGACAGCCCCACAGACAGCCCCACAGACAGCCCCACAGACAGCCCCCACAGACAGCCCAACAGACAGCCTCCACAGACAGCTCCACAGACAGCTCCACAGACAGCCTCCACAGACAGCCCAACAGACAGCCCCCACAGACAGCTCCCACGGACAGACCCCACAGACAGACCCCACAGACAGCTCCAACAGACAGACCCCACAGACAGCCCCCACAGACAGCCTCCACAGACAGCTCCCACAGACAGCCCCCACAGACAGCTCCCACAGACAGACCCCACAGACAGACCCACAGACAGACCCCACAGACAGACCCCACAGACAGCTCCCACAGACAGACCCCACAGACAGACCCCACAGACAGACCCACAGACAGACCCCACAGACAGACCCACAGACAGACCCCACAGACAGACCCCACAGACAGACCCCACAGACAGCTCCCACAGACAGCTCCCACAGACAGACCCCACAGACAGACCCCACAGACAGCTCCCACAGACAGACCCCACAGACAGACCCCACAGACAGACCCACAGACAGACCCACAGACAGACCCCACAGACAGACCCCACAGACAGCTCCCACAGACAGACCCCACAGACAGCTCCCACAGACAGACCCCACAGACAGACCCCACAGACAGCTCCCACAGACAGACCCCACAGACAGCTCCCACAGACAGACCCCACAGACAGACCCCACAGACAGCTCCCACAGACAGACCCCACAGACAGACCCCACAGACAGACCCACAGACAGACCCCACATACAGCTCCCACAGACAGACCCACAGACAGCTCCACAGACAGACCCCACAGACAGACCCCACAGACAGCCCCACAGACAGCTCCACAGACAGACCCCACAGACAGCTCCACAGACCGCTCCCACAGACAGACCCCACAGACAGACCCACAGACAGACCCCACAGACAGCTCCACAGACAGCTCCCACAGACAGACCCCACAGACAGACCCCACAGACAGCTCCACAGACAGCTCCCACAGACAGACCCCACAGACAGACCCCACAGACAGACCCACAGACAGACCCCACAGACAGCTCCCACAGACAGACCCCACAGACAGACCCCACAGACAGACCCCACAGACAGACCCACAGACAGCTCCACAGACAGCCTCCACAGACAGCCCAACAGACAGCCCCCACAGACAGCTCCCACAGACAGACCCCACAGACAGACCCCACAGACAGCTCCCACAGACAGCCCCCACAGACAGCCTCCACAGACAGCCTCCACAGACAGACCCCACAGACAGCTCCCACAGACAGCCCCACAGACAGCCCAACAGACAGACCCCACAGACAGCCCCACATACAGCCCCACAGACAGACCCCACAGACAGACCCCACAGACAGACCCCACAGACAGCCCCACAGACAGACCCCACAGACAGCTCCCACAGACAGACCCCACAGACAGCCCCACAGACAGCCCAACAGACAGACCCCACAGACAGCCCCACAGACAGCCCCACAGACAGACCCCACAGACAGCCCCACAGACAGACCCCACAGACAGCTCCCACAGACAGACCCCACAGACAGACCCCACAGACATGAGAGAGAGAGACACTGTATGATCGCACCAGTTCACATGAACGTAATGGGATCACGAACAACCGTCAAATAGTGGAAGGAAAATCGCAGGTTGTCAACAGACAGATTTAGCTTTTTTTTGACGTTTGTATCACAGTTGCTGAGCTATATTGATGTACTGTAATGCTGCTGCAGAGTCACTGCAGCTATGGCGCCCCCCCCTCTCTCACGTTCAGGTGGTTTAGGTTTTCTGTCTTTCTTTCCGTCTCTCGCATCTCACATTATAATCAAAGAACACGGTGCGCTAGTGTTTGGCCAGGGCGTATATACACATTTGTCTCCGTCGGACGATAAACGAACCGGGGATAGCTTACAGATTAGCGGTCTTGAGTGTTGACAAAAGAGCTGCGTCAGGACCCAAAAGAGGGGCAGAAGAGCGGAAACAGAGATGGCCGCCACACACAATGCCTTGAAGTAGCCCCGAGGTCTTCTCTCTCTCTCTCTCTCTCTCTCTCTGTGTAAACAGTCAGAGTTGAAGGAAGAGACTCCAGCCGCACCACCAGCTCTTTGATGTTCTCCCCGCATTGTTTATGACAAATTGAGGGAGGAGGTTGGTCGTGCTGATGTTTGGTTTGGAAAGGATGGAGAGAGTGAGTGAGGGAGAGACGATCTAAAGTGTTTTTCTTTATTCCTTCTCTTTCAGATTGAAAACCCCAGGTATCTGCGAGAGAAGCCCATTCCCCTGTCTCCGGTAAGTTTTTCGGGGGTCCCCCCAGTGGTTTAGATGTGGTTATGTAGACGAAAGTGTCTTTGAACTCCCCAAACCCCCCCCCCCCCCCCCCCCCCCCTTTTCTCTGTGTAGGTTTTCAAGTCGAGCGTTGGAAGGAATAGCACCTTGGCTGATGAGCAAGGCCCACTACTTAAACAGAGGACGGAGGTAGGCACTAGAGTGTTCACTGCCAAAACTGCTCCCCCTAGTGTTCGATGTAGCAAAGCCAATAAGCTCTTTTCCACTGGCGTTTTTGGTCCCGTGCTGGCCCGCCCCACGTCGCACTGATTTCCTTTCCCTTTATCAGTTTTTATCACGGCGGGCCGTGCGCCCGAGATGGACCTACAATACTCCGGTGTGTAGCCACACCGAGCCAGGCTGGGCTGCACCCCACCCATACTAGAGCTGTGAATCTTCACTGGCCTCACGATTCGATTACGATTCATCTGTCAACGATTCGATTCCATGATGCATCACAATGCATCTCCATACAGCTCAAAGTATCACATCCTCAATTTTCTATATTATTACTGCATATGCTTTCAAATCTGAATGTCAACGTAAATTTAAACATAAACTATTCATTTTTACCCCACCCCCAACCCCTCCGCGGCCAGCGGTGATATCTCACAACCAGCCGGTTGTATCCAAAAGCTAAACGATGCCTCAGTGCTCATCTCTAGGATGAATGTCAAAACTCTACACTGGCCATCTTGTGGTGTATCCAAGGACATAATCATGATGCATTAGAGACTGCCCTCCATTCCAGGATCTAAAACAAACTCCTTCAGTACGAGTGTTTGTACAGTAGCAACTGAACGCTCAAAGCTGCCTTGCCAGTTCCATGGCATTAGATGCCCCCATAGCCATGTACACAATACATCCTCCTCATGCATGCTTTGCATTGCAACAGACAGCATTCCTCTAAGAAGACAAAAATAATGGCGGCTCTCAGTGATGACAGTTTTCTCTTTTGTGGACTTAAGCTGAAAATGCCATTCTGAAAGCATGATTTGAAAGTCCCCCACTTTGACTTGCACTGTTAAATAGAAAAGTGAGCATGACTTGGCTCTAAAAGCCGGCGCTTTTCATGTCTCCCTGGGGAAAGCACTCCACTCAATTAGATCAACTTCACACAGAGAGAGAGAGAGAGAGAGAGAGAGAGAGAGGGCAGAGAACAGTGGAAAAGGGAGAGAAAGGTAGAGAGAGAGAGTGACATACAGTGTAGATGGAGATTGGAGAGAAATGGTGGACAACAATCCTCATTGGCCAGTCATAATGTGGACCCACATGCATGACTGCCTCTTCGACTGAGTGTCAAACAAACTGCATCAGGTGATGCACTGAGCTTCAATGCAGCGTACTGAGCACCTGTGTTCTGAGCATGCTCAGTTGTGACGGTTTTGACTTTTGACGCAAACCCGTGACCGACGGTTTTGACTTTTAATAATAATAATAATACATGGCATTTACAGTATATAGCGCTTTTCTAGAACTCAAAGTTGCTTAGCGCTATACACTAAGGGGCGGCATTAGTTGTGCAAACACGTGTTCTGAGCATGCTCAGTTGCGATGTCTTTGACTTTTGGCGCAAAACCGTGTTTTGATTGGTCGAATCGCACAAAATTTGGCACTGCACTCCGTCGAGTCCCCAGCAGAGCACCCGCCGAGTTGGAAGTCGATCAGATGATTAACGGTTCTCAGTATACACGAACATCACGCGCACGCAGACAGTCCCAGAATATATATAGTAGATAGAACTGTAGGGGAAAGTGTGTGTGGAGTGTGTGCATGTGTGGCGCATGCAAGAGAGAGAAAGAGTGAAAGATAATTTGAGTGTGTGTGTTCCTGCCCTCACCTCCAGTCCCACAAGGCTTGTAGAAACCATTGCCAGCAGACTGCTGCTGTAGACTGTAACAGGCTTACGGTGTCTGCTTTCATAGTGGTCTCTTTATGGTGGGCTTTTGGTCCAGGACATGTTTTTCTGCCCTCTGTGTCCTCATGTAGACCCTGCTCTGACCCCGGGCACTGGGTGAGCAGAGCAGGCTTAGATCACACACACAGAGACACTGACACACACACACACACACTGACACACGCACACACACACACACACACACACACTGACACACGCACACACACACACACACACACACACACACACACACACACACAATTGCCCCTCAGCGCTATTTTAAATGGTCCCTGAGACAGGTTGTTTTTGCCACTATCTTTTCAACAGGACTCTGCTGTATTGTCCCCATGTGTCTGTGTTCCCATTATGATGTTTTGGGAATCCCCTATTGTTTCTACCCTCTGCCCTGTAGAAGGGGGATCGTCATGTGTCTGGTTTCTAATTGGCTATTGGAAACCCCCTTTTTTCTTTGGAGCTTTTTGACACTGAAGATGTCCTCAGTCGCCCTGTGTGACTTGACTCATGATGATTAGCAATTAGAAAGGTGTTAGGTGGATTTCAACAACTCTGAGCCCCAGAGGATATACTGTCACACACACACACACACACACACACACACACACACACACACACACACAGGTGAGCGTGCCCATAGAAATGCCCCTTATCCATAGTCACCAACCCCCACCAACTTAACGATATTATCTCCAACAATCACATGAAGCTTTTCAGTGGAACCATGGAAGCCTCGCCCAATTGTGAATTTCCAAAATGCAGGGTGGCAGGTGGACCCGCCCTTATTGGCCTACCCTGATATTTTACAATCGCCACTCCCTTATGCCTAAACCCAACCGCTCATCACTCCTCATACCTAAACCCAACCGCTCATCACTCCTCATACCTAAACCCAACCGCTCATCACTCCTCATACCTAAACCCAACCGCTCATCACTCCTCATACCTAAACCCAACCGCTAATCACTCCTCATACCTAAACCCAACCGCTCATCACTCCTCATACCTAAACCCAACCGCTCATCACTCCTCATACCTAAACCCAACCGCTCATCACTCCTCATACCTAAACCCAACCGCTCATCACTCCTCATACCTAAACCCAACCGCTCATCACTCCTCATACCTAAACCCAACCCATTTTCTGCACTGCCACCCTGCCCAACCCTACCATTGTGTGACTGTCTTGGCCCAGTCCAGGAAATCACACTGACATCACTTCCCTTTAATCCCCAAAACCCAGTGGGGAATAGAGGACCACAGGAATGATTCAAAACCCAGTATTACCAACATTACTACACCTACTACCGCCGCTGCCTGGCGCCCAGGGTGGATGCGAGGCTGGTCATGCTGGTCACCCTCTGTGCCATCTCCATGTTCCAGTTCTACAGTTGGCACAGCAGCTACAACGAGGCCATCAGCTACCCGGTGACCGTGCCCAAGTACCGCATCCTGGCCACGGAGATCGCCAGGCAGCAGGGCCGCCTCAACCGCAGCAACCGCACGAACTGGTGCTCCAAAGAGGAGATCCACGAGCAGGAGGAGGAGGTGATCCGTGACATCATCAAAAACAAGATCGACATCAAAGGGGGTTACCAGAAGCCCAACCCGTCGGACATCCTGCTGTGTAAGATTGTGCCGTTTCCCTACTACCTGGCCACCTATGTGGCCTGGTACTCCTCCTGGTTGTACCGCTTCACCATCTGCCGAGAGGAGTATGGAGACCAGGAGAAGCTCTACCTCATCAGGCGGGAACATGAAGCTGTCTCAGTCTCAGTTCGACAGCCTGGAGGACAAGCTGAAAGAAGCCTTTCTGGAGAGATGCCTCTGGATCAGAGATAACTATGAGGTGTACAAACAGGAGCGGGAAGAGGCATGAAGGTGAGGATGGCGATGGACCTGAGGATGAAGAGGTACCGGCGCTGGATGAAGAACGAGGGCCCACAGATCCGCGATGGTTTTGACCAGGCTAGATAACAGGTTAGAAAACATGGGGTGGCGATGTAAGTACTCGGTCTGCAAAACAAGTCTTATCGGGGCATTCCTACTTGATGGAATTGTGACACTGTCGATGGCGAGGTTGGCATCGTGAAAATCACAAAGAACATTGTGCATTTCCCAGAGCGAGAGGAGGTGAGTTGTGTGTCGTTTATAGTACGTTACATCTTGCCTCCGAGGTGGTTTCACTGTGCATTCCATTCCCTCTCTTGCCGTGGCTGTCTGCAGCACTATAGCGTTCGGGTGTCACGTGACCGTTGAACGTGGCGAACATTCACTGAAGTATTAAATACAACACCATGAGCGACACTTTCTTTTTCGTCTGCGACCACGTACCGAGCGACACTTTCTAATGAGTATAAATTAAGCTTAAGAGTGCTCCAGTCTTCTTACTTTGGGTACATGCCCAGGTAAAACCTTTTTCTATTGTATGATGATGTCTGAAAACACGGCAGTTATACACACCAACACCTCCTAGTGGTAGAATTGTGGAATTTCCAGGATGCAGGCGGCGGCGGCGGCTTAGCAGAAGTCTCGGCTTTCACAGCTAACTCATCCTGCCACTAAGCTTGTGACTGCATGGATAAGAATGCTGACTGTTCTTTTCCTATGGAACAATGAGCAGCAGCTGAGAAACATCACCACAAGCTGGCAGAGCTCTGAGTCACTTTAGCTGATGTTTTTGCTCCTGTGTGTTTTTTAGCCTCTAGGGGGAGTCGGTGGAAAACGTCTCCCAGCAGAAGCAAAGTCCTCGTACAGTAATCCTTCAGTCACTCACAGCACACTAGCATTAAGAGAGGGCGGGGCCTTTATTGGCCAATGAAACGGTGAGTGATGAGTCAGGCTTTAGCCGGAGGCCCGAGTGATGTGGTTACTGATGGAGATACAGACAGACTGATTAAAGCACCCAGTTTGTCTTTGAGATATGTACTCTGTGTACACTCTGTGTGTGTGTGTGTGTGTGTGTTGTGTAGTCTTCTACCCAAGACGTCATCACCAGCGGGCACAGCATGCACGATGCATGTCTGTGTGAAGTGCCCACCAGTGGAACACTAATAGCCACAGCTTGGCCAAAGCCCCTGACTGTGGATCAAGACGATAATGATGCAATCTCTCCCATCTCTGGCTCCTCTGGGATGCAGGCCGAGCTCTGGGCTCTGTGATTCAGAGGGTCAGACCCTGTGTTATCTGCTCACAAAGAGCAAGGCACTGAGCCTTAGTAGTTTAAAGGGGACTCGCTCTGTAGTTTGGCTTTCAAACGGCGCTTCAGGCTATACGGAGCACAAGGGAGCCAGCCACAGTTTGATTCTTAGTTGGCATGAGTGTTCCATAATGATAAAGTTTCTACTTGAAGCATTTCTGTCTGATTCCAATGTTCTTTTTGGATTTACTTACTTATTTGTCCAATTGTTATTTTGTATTTTATTTGAATGAAATTATAGTAATAATTTTGCAGTTTTTCTTTTGTTTAAAAAAAAGTTTATTCACTCTGGCTCCTAAAGCCCATTAGAGTGACCCCCCCCCCCCCCCCACACACACACACACACACACCCGAGTCGTCAGTGATTGAATTTTGAAGTTTTTATCCAGCCCTACCATCAGGACAAAGTACAGTAAATTAACTTCTAGTCAGAGTGTGGAAATGGCATCTAGCTGCGGCTCAGTAGATAGTAGAAGACTGCATATTGACTAGCCTCGAGTATCTGTGTTTACCAAGATGAAAGATGCACCAGGACATTGTACTTTCTCAGGCAAGGAGGAGATCTACAAACACAACCTTGCTTTGTGGAGCCCAAACGGTTAGCAGACCATTTCTGAGCACCCCCCCCCCCCCTGAGGAAGAAGGCCTCGAACCTGCGCCGCTTCTATCTCCTCACCATCTCTCTCTCTCGCTCTGTCTCTCTCTTGACACAAACACACACACGTCACACACACACACACACACACACACACGTACACCCCTCTCTCCCCACCCTCTCAAGAGTGAATGAAGTGTAAAAAAAAACATGGCATCTTACAGCACTCACTACAACTCTGAAGAAAAGGGGGATCTCACAAGCCTTAGGTGTACGACGTTCCTTCGCCGACGCCTTTTATAAACAAGTTTCAAACGCCCCGATCTAGTTTGACAAACTTTTCTCCAAAGAGCATTTGAAGAAGTGACGAGAAAGTGACACCTTCACTTCTCTCTCTCTCTCTCTCTGTGTCTCTCTCTCTCTGTGTGTGTCTCTCTGTCTCTCTCTCTCTCTCTCTCTCTGTCTCTCTCTTCCCCTGTCTGTTCTGACAGGTCTCCTGTGGTCCCCTCGATTGCACAAGAAATGGTGGTAAATCAAGAACAATGAAGGAGAGAAAAGCGAGAGAGTATTTCACAGGGCCTTGTTGAAGGGAAGGATATAGTGTGCAAATGTAGTTGAAGTGGGATAATGAGGAGGAGGCGTTTGAGGTGTCTTCAGAGGTTGATGTGCGTTAGCATGCTAAATTGGACTCCTATTTTTAATGGGGCTCAGAATCTATTCAAAAGTCAGCAGGGCGCGTCGCGGGGCTTCTCCACAACAACAACAACAACAAGCTCTATGTTTGGGCATTATGGAGACTCCGTGCTACTATTTCAAATCCCAAAATCGACGGTTGTTTTTTTCCTGTAAGCAGCCGGCCGTCATCATCATCACAATAGATTCCCCCGTGACTTTTACCTAGAGAAGGTTGAATGACGTGACTTATACCTAGAGAAGGTTGAATGACGTTGCACTGCGCCAAATGATATTGGTGGGAATGTTGTCCGTCCGTCCTTAATTGCTTTGATGATTCCGACAAACAAGACGCAGCCTCAGGATGTTGTTTGTCCGACGCGCTCACGCAAACCCACTTTGAAAGGAAGAGTATTGTCACTGTGCTGCAGCGTTGATTATACATACGAGCCAAAACAGCCAGTGACTAAACAACATCAAAGCCAACTAACGACCATTCATCCTTCCCGTACTCACTTGACGTCAGCTAATTCCTGTCCCCCCCCCCCCCCCCCCCATTCATTTGGCGGCTGTACTTTCACATGTTCTGTTTGTATACTGCTCTGTATGTTTCTTTACAATTATATAACCCGTAAACCATTACAAAGTGCTTTACAGAGGAGTAAAAAAACGACGAGGATGTAAACTAAAAGATGTGGTCGGTCAGAGCACAGACCTCTCCGCCATGTCTTGACAGCACCCCGCGAGGAAGTTCTCCATATCGCCTCCTTTCCTTCCCTCTAAAAGCGCGGCGCTCCGACAACCTTGTGATGGAGAGAACGGTTTGGAAAGGAGAATAGAGCCCATTGTCTCCTGTCTGCTGTCTCCGGCCTGGACTTTTAGTGTTTGAGTGTTGTTTATTCTCAGTTCCCACAGCTTCCATGTGCTTTGGCGCTCAAAACAAGTCACATACTGTTCATGTATATATCATCAGAGGCAGGGACTGCCATTACCACAGGGTCTTCCTCTCTTTTAGATCTTGCCATGTGCTGTGGCTTAAAGGGAAGTCAGAGAAGTGAGCTATCTATCCACGCTGTACTACTGTCAGCTAGCAATGTTTCAAAGTGTAGAAGAGACTAGTCGGCCTTTTCCACTGGCACTGATTTCCTTTCCCATGATCAGTTTTATGGCGCCGGGCCGTGTGCGAGCGCGCGCCTGAGATGGACCTGCTCCGGTGTGGGGCCGCAGCGAGCCAGACCGGGCTGGACTCGCCCTCCGCCGGGCAGCGGTGACGTCTCACCAACCGCGGGCACCCCGTTATGACCCCCCCCCTTCTCCCCCTCAAACAGCAGCTGTGTTGCAAGCATAGCGATGCGAAACTCTCACGTCTGTGCTGAGTGGAGAGAGCGGAGAGGAAGGCGTTTTTAAAAGCCTCCGTTTGTTCAGCTCTCAGCACTTGTGTAGCTTCTAACTGAATTTCTGTGTTTTAAAGTATAGTTTTGCCTGTGTGTTCGGTTTGCACTTTCAAATATCTACTTTATTTTAACGTTTCCCGCCCCCTTTCAGTTACTGCTGAAGCTAGTCTCGCTGGCCAGCCTCCCCTCCCTCCCTACCGTGAGACGAGTCTGGCGGCGCAGGTCTCCATTGTGGGATTGCGATGGGCGGCGCTTGGCGGCAGTGCCCATGGAAAATAGTTAACAACAATCCAACTTGCCATTTTCAGCGTGTAGCAACGAGCTAGCGTGTAGGTTTCTGCTGTTAGCTTGCTAACTAGTTAGCGTTGTTGTTTTCACTGAGGCGGCAGGGCACTATTTACAGCGACACACAGGGAGGAGGCCGCGGAAGCCGCTCTGATTGACATGGTCGGAGCCAATGACAGAGTTTGTAATAAGCCGGGAGCGGACATCCGGCAGCGACTGAAACAGTCGCTCCAATGGGAGAGCAGCTGTAGAGCAGGGGAGGGCTTATCCCAGTTGCCTGTTTCCGTGCAGCCAGACGACTCTCATGGAAGGGAGAGGAGCCAGCGAGACTACTGCTGCAGGGCCGGCCGCGCCTGTTAGGGCTGTACCGTGCATGGCTGTGTTAGGGCTGTACCTTGCATGGCTGTTAGGGCTATACTGTGCATGGCTGTGTTAGGGCTATACCCCTAAAAACCACCTAGGCCTGCTTGGGTAAAACGACCCTGTGTTCGTCACCACCATGTGTTAGTCAGTGTGTGTGTAGCCATAGCCAGATGAGCCACCCCTCACCTCTGTGTTCTGCTCCACGCAGTGGGAAACCACAGTCACCAGGTCAATAGAAGCCAGACTGAAGGTCTTGAAGGTCATTGAAGATCAGAATTTAAGAATGGGTCGTTGCAGACCTACTCTGTCTGGGTGTGTGTGTGTTTGTCTTATCTGTCTGGGTGTGTGTGTGCACACCGGTCGCTCACTGTGGTTTTAGTTTGCATTCGTGTGTGCGTGTGTGTGTCTGTGTGTGCGTGTGTGTGTGTGTGTGTGTGCGTGTGTGTGTGTGTGCGTGTGTGTGCGGGCGCATGAGCATCAATCCATGAGATGTATTTCCCCCCCTTGTGATTTAGAGTGTGTCTGTCTGTGTGTACTATGTGTACTGTGTGTGTGTGTGTGTGTGTGTGTGTGTGTGTGTGTGTGTGTGTGTGTGTAGACGGCGGGCTGTGTGCAAAGCTCAGGGAGATCTGTTCCAACAGGCAAATAACAATGGTTGAACTTTTGAGCCTCGGGAAATACTCTGCTGAAATGAAACAAGCCCACTCTGTCAGTGGCCAGCTACTACTGTACTGTATGTGTGTGTGTATGCAGTATGCACACGTAGTGTGTACATCCACACACACACACACACACACACACACACACACACACACACACACACACACACACACACACACACAGGCTTTCACTTTGGTGAGCCTGCTGCCACAGACCGGTTTCACACATTTCATCACAAACACAGTTAGGTGCGTCTCAGCTGCTGTTTGAAGCTCTACGCCTTGATAAACATGCATTTAAATATGAATGTGGTTTAATTCATCAGCAGCACACAGTATGGCTGTCTATATGTCTTTGTTGGGTTTTGATACTGTTTGTGTGTGCAGGAGACAAGTCTGTTTTAACGAGCGCCTATCTTCATCTTCTTTTATCATCTCCCATATATCCAACCTGTCTATATGATGATGGTTTTCTTCTAAGCCATGCATCTGAAGTTGTGGCGCTGAGAAGAAACCTGGAACCTTCACTTCCTGGAACGAACATGTATTACTCATGTTGCCAGGCAACAAAAAAATACCATTTCATCCCTCAAGCAGATGGTTTTTGCTTAGCAACCAAAAATCATTTCAGGAAGTAAGAACTGAATTACCAGAGGGTAAAAAAAAAAAACAAGTTCCAGAAGCCCCCGGTGTCTTTTAAAATGTGACTTCATGTGTGCTTCCAGGTTGATATGAAGATCAAAGTGCTAGAGGCCAAGCACCAGGAGGAGAAACTGAAGATGCAGCAGAGTCATGATGCCGATGTCCAGAAAGTAAGAATTAATGGCCGAATTATCATAGCCTCCAGCTAATATTGAGAAAGAATTGAGGCTTCTACACATTAAAATAAATGAGTCGGGACCGTTATCTTGAGCGCTGCATGTGAAGTCGTTAACCTGTGTCAAACTGCCCGTCAATAACGACTGTTGAGTCCACTCGCTGGCTAATGAAAAGAAAAACGGCTCTCTCCTCGTCTCATCTCCCATCCCACCAGTGATCTGCTCTTCATCGCACTCCTTAGATGGCCTTCAAAGCTCTTCCTCAGCTGGTGAAAATAGCAGTGAAGGAGGTTTCATCTTCACTGGGTGCCTGTCATTTAGGCTTCAGATCAAGCACCTGGGATCTGTCAGGTCCTCAGCGCAACTTCTTTCCTTTGCCGCCACAGAAGCTTTTAATAAAACTGCCTCTTTAAAATGCCCATCACTTCCTTTGTGTTTGACATGAGATGAGGCGACCGCTCTCTCTCTCTCTCTCTCCCTCTCTCTCTCTTGCTCTCTCTCTCTCTCTCTCTCTCTCTCTCTCTCTCCCCCCTCTGTAGTGGCCGTGTCATTGCAGGCAAATCACACTAATTGCATACAGATTGTGAGCCATGTCTGGTTCAATTTTCTCTGCGTTTTACCCAGAATTCCCTCTAATGGCTTCAAAGGGGACTGATTGGGGGGATCACTCTTGACGAGTCCATTGGAAGGCGGGCAAGCAAGCAAGCTATAGTTTTAATTAGCCCTCATCTGAATAATGTATGGCCTGCTGGCCATTGTCCCCCTGCAATGAATTGCAGCAGGTAATGAGAGAACAGGCCTAAGTGTGGTATACTATATATATATATATGCAGTGTTTCCCCTAGAAAATCTTTCAGGCCTGGAGGGATTTCGTAACGTACCCCGACCGCAACGGTGGGGGCCGTCGCTGGCGACGCTAAACTTTTAGCTAACCTGTTCGCATCTATGTTCGCAATGGCATCCCAAGTATCATCATACTATTATGGGATGCGATGCGAACAGTTGTATTATGGGATGTGCGTTTCCCAGGCAACGACACACGTTGACACGTTTTGGAACAGCGCAATGCTCCTAAAAGCAAAATGCTTATTGTTTTGAATGATTTGGCATCTTCTATTACTGTCAAAACCAGTATTGTTGTATTGTAATAATATACCATAAAGGTTTATTTAAATTTTGGGGAGAGCAGGCGGAAAAAATAAATAAATAAAACAAAAACAAAACTTTTTTTTTTTTGCAATTTAGTTTCTGGCCTGCGGGGGCGCCCTTGGCCTGGCGGGCGCGCCAGGTTTGGAGAATGGTAGGGGAAACACTGATATGTATATATGTATACTATGTATATATGTATACTATGTATGTATATGTATATATGTATGTTGCTAAAATATGTAATCACCTCAGGTGTTAAACTCATTACAACAATGGTCTGCAAAAAGGAAGCGCATCTCCATGATTGGAATTTGGAAACCCTCATTAGTGTTTTGCTTGCACCTGTGTTTATTCTGCCTTTTCGACAGAAAATGGCCCCCGTGAAAAGGGTCTATCAGAAGAAGAAAAAAACTAAACTTGCTAAACATTGCTGCCACATAGTGAAATTCATTCATTCAACGTTCGATCGATCATATTCCATGTGGATTGATTATTGATCATCGATTAATCCTGCCCATCCCTACTTAAAATACCAATGTACCTGAATTCATTGTTTAGTGTCATGAAATTTGATCTACTTTTCTGAGGCAGGGAAAAGACAGTTGCGATTTTGAACAGTGTTCGTATATGCAGGACAGGTTTCATTAGCCTAGGTTTATGTGTATTGTTTTGCAGTGTAGCTCTTCCTCCTCTCTTCACTGACAGTATGAGTGAAGGCCATGGCCAGCCAGGCTGGAGTCCCCGTGCATTAGGGTGTCTTGTAAAAGCCTAAAATGGACACCCTAAAAGCATCTAGTGCACTCTCTCTGGACCTCATCTCACATCCTATCATAGCCTTACTCAGTGGACCAAAAAACACACCCATCTCTCTGGCATGGTGACATGAGAAAATTGGGTACCCCCTCCCTAAATGTTCTGTGAACTTTCCTCTAACCCCCCCACACACACACACACACACACACACACACTCCTTTCCTCATTTATTTCCTTTCATCTCCCCTATCCCATTCACTCAACTACGTGCACCAAGGGACAGTTTTTAAGAGAAAATAACCACTTTTAACAGGTTTTCTTCATCATGTCCCCCCAAAAGACAAATAGCGCCCCCTGTTGCTGAACTAGGCTCTTCATTTCCTGTTGTTAAATGGGTCGTGTGGAGACAGAAAGCGGCACAAAGCCGGTAAAACACGCACGCGCACACATACACTGTGCCAGGGAGAGGGGGGGGGTGAATACATAACTGCTTATTATTGATGCTGTTTATGTTAAAACATTATTGAGGGTTTCCAACTTCCATGATTGCATGATTCCAAAAATCTGTGTGTTAAATGTGGAAGTGTTAAATCTGTGTTTACCCTGCTTTTTCGACACAAAATGGCCACTGTGAAAAAGGCCCATTGCTACAGCCTGTAAAAAATATGGACGTAGTGAGTGTGATGTCACCCATTAGTTTGTGGACTCCAATTCTGCAGCCTGGGGTTTGGCGTTTCAGACGCTGCCATCTTGATTTTTTTTTCCAACCAGAATGACATATATACATATATACATATATACATTTATACATATATACATATATACATATATACAGTATGTAGCCGCACCTGCCATTGGTCCATTGATCGGTGACCTGTGTGATCACTGGACAGGCGACCTGTTAATCACGCCCAAAACTGTCTTTTTCTCATCTGTTTCACTCTAAACAGGTGAGTTGAATTCACCCCTGTACAGTTGTCATGAAAGGTCAAATTAGCTCTAGAGACCAAAGCCTTTTTTTTAACCATGCTGAAAACATGTTTATGCTGTAAAGTCGGGCATTTTAACATGGGGGTGAATGGGGACTCCCTTTTGGAGCCAGCCTCAAGTGGCCATTCGAGGAACCGCAGTTTTTGGTACTTTCGCATTGGCCTCAATGCAACCAAACAAGCTCCGGTCCTTAGACTGGAGCTCCAACTCCCCATGGCCTGATTGAACTAATTAGACACAGATGGTAGCAGGAGGCAGAAGCCGTTACCTCATCACACATACACAGGTGTCTCCCTCAGTTACCTCACCACACGTACACAGGTGTCTCCCTCAGTTACCTCACCACACGTACACAGGTGTCTCCCTCACACATACACAGGTGTCTCCCTCAGTTACCTCACCACACATACACAGGTGTCTCCCTCAGTTACCTCACCACACATACACAGGTGTCTCCCTCAGTTACCTCACCACACGTACACAGGTGTCTCCCTCAGTTACCTCACCACACGTACACAGGTGTCTCCCTCAGTTACCTCACCACACGTACACAGGTGTCTCCCTCAGTTACCTCACCACACGTACACAGGTGTCTCCCTCAGTTACCTCACCACACGTACACAGGTGTCTCCCTCACACGTACACAGGTGTCTCCCTCAGTTACCTCACCACACGTACACAGGTGTCTCCCTCAGTTACCTCACCACACGTACACAGGTGTCTCCCTCAGTTACCTCACCACACGTACACAGGTGTCTCCCTCAGTTACCTCACCACACGTACACAGGTGTCTCCCTCACACGTACACAGGTGTCTCCCTCAGTTACCTCATCACACGTACACAGGTGTCTCCCTCAGTTACCTCACCACACGTACACAGGTGTCTCCCTCAGTTACCTCACCACACGTACACAGGTGTCTCCCTCAGTTACCTCACCACACGTACACAGGTGTCTCCCTCAGTTACCTCACCACACGTACACAGGTGTCTCCCTCACACGTACACAGGTGTCTCCCTCAGTTACCTCACCACACGTACACAGGTGTCTCCCTCACACGTACACAGGTGTCTCCCTCAGTTACCTCACCACACGTACACAGGTGTCTCCCTCAGTTACCTCACCACACGTACACAGGTGTCTCCCTCAGTTACCTCACCACACGTACACAGGTGTCTCCCTCACACGTACACAGGTGTCTCCCTCAGTTACCTCACCACACGTACACAGGTGTCTCCCTCAGTTACCTCACCACACGTACACAGGTGTCTCCCTCAGTTACCTTACCACACGTACACAGGTGTCTCCCTCACACGTACACAGGTGTCTCCCTCAGTTACCTCACCACACGTACACAGGTGTCTCCCTCACACGTACACAGGTGTCTCCCTCAGTTACCTCACCACACGTACACAGGTGTCTCCCTCACACGTACACGGGTGTCTCCCTCAGTTACCTCACCACACGTACACAGGTGTCTCCCTCACACGTACACAGGTGTCTCCCTCAGTTACCTCACCACACGTACACAGGTGTCTCCCTCACACGTACACAGGTGTCTCCCTTAGTTACCTCACCACACGTACACAGGTGTCTCCCTCACACGTACACAGGTGTCTCCCTCACACGTACACAGGTGTCTCCCTCAGTTACTGCTTCAATCAGAACCAAAACCTCCCCTAGATATGCATATGGAAGGCGGGGGTCTTGTCATAATCAACATGCTTACAAAATGTGCCATACATACATACTTGATCCCACCATTTCAAGAAGGATATCCTTATACAGAGTGTTGACATTCTTCACAGAACATTTCATTCATTTCAGCAGCTGTGCCTAAGCATTCAAAGTGAAAATTGTCAGCTTTCCCCACATTATCTCACATTATTTGATAGCTGCTTGAGAAAGCGCTTTTGCTGGAACCAGCGCACTTAAAGGACAACTGCGTTATATACAAGACATCTCTTTCCTTAAAGCAGTTGCAAAGCTGGCCCATATCCAGTGAACATTCTCTAGTGTGAGTTAAAAATAAATCTCCCTCGCTCCACAGATTCTGGACCGAAAGAACGGTGAGATCGAGGAGCTGAAGAGCATGTACCGGGCCAAGCAGAACGAGTCGGAGGAGGCCGTCCGTAAGCTGGAGAGGAAAGGTGAGAGGTCGCGGGGACTGCGGGGTTAAACTGGAAGGATGTTTACGCTCGCGTCTCAGAACACTCGGCGTAAAAAGCCCCGCAGATACAGTTCGGCGAGAGACCCCCGCTGGTGTAGAGTGACGTTCGCCAGCTGCGCTGCTGCTCAATCTACGGTTGAATCGCAAAAAAAGATAGTCTCTTCTCTTCGTGCTTAATATCACCTCATTCTCCTTCCCCTCGCCTCTCTGCGCTCCTTTCTTCTGACTCTGAACAACATCTGAGGAGAACCATATGACTTTGCAGAGGAATGTGCTACTATTTGATAGAAGCAATATCTTTATTGGCATTGATTCGCTGACAACGCCTCAATGAGCGTATAGTGTCTCTGTGTCCGCCTGCGTATACACACCCCGAGGCAAGGCCTGACTGCTCTGTGCGTGTGTGTGCGTGTGTGTGTGTGTGTGTGCGCGTGTGTGTGCGTGTGTGTGTGTGTGTCTCTCACCCCCCCCCCCCCCCCCCCCCTCCAGTTCAAAGCGTGCTGCGGGAATCCCAGGTCATCTGCGAGAGCAAAGAGAAGCAGATCGCTGAGCTGAAGAAGATGTCGGATCAGAGTGTCGACTCCCTGAGAAACGAGTGGGAGAAGAAGGTATCAGGCAAACTTGAAGGGCTTGGAGATTCTTATTCCGCAGCCCAACCCCCTCTCTACTGTTAGCAGCCCTAAGCCAGAGGAAGGCTGTTTGATACCAGCATAAGACTGGCAGACCTAGCTGCAAGCAGGCAGCCTCTCCTGTCGTCTTGGAAAAAAAAATCTTTATTCTTTCATGCCTTGGATAAGTTAGCGTGTGTGTGTGTGTGTGTGTGTTTTCTTTAGTGCTGAAAAATGAATGCTCCGTGCCCTGGGTAAATTGTGTTTTCACTCCTGCTAACTCCAGCTAACTGGGCTGTCGGCGCGCTCAATAAGATCGTCTTAATGAAATTTCCACTCATCTGTGCAGGGGTCAGTTAGCGTGTGATGAGCAGACTTCTCAGTTGTAATGAGAAAAATGAAATCTCTCGCCCCTCTGAAGGAGGTTTCTTCCCCCTGAATACACACGCGCTTACATGTTTAATGGCATGGATGATATGAAACATGGCGAAAGAAATGTATGAAAGGAAAAAAGGGGGAAAAAATAATGAGAAAAGAAACGCCGCAAACTAGTCGTGGAATTCTAATATGAATAGGAAGAATCTATACTAAACAGGGTGAATCTATACGAAACTATACATCACATTGCTTAGATTTGCTTATATTTTGAGATTGTGAGTGAAAGCAGAAGTAGCTAAAGTGTCTGATGTATAATATATGTACTGTACAGTATGTAGTGTTTTAGTTTCGCAGTTTTTAAAATGTGTGAATTTAGTAAAGACTTACTCAAGGCTGGTTTACAAACATGCTGTAGTGACAGACATGCAGCAGACTGACATGTTCTCTCCTCTCTTCTAGCTCCATGCTGCAGTGACAGGCATGGAGCAGGACAAGTTTGAACTGCAGAAGAAACACACAGAGAACATCCAGGAGCTGCTGGAGGACACCAACCTCAGACTGGCTAAGATGGAGGCAGAGTATAATGCTCGCACACAAGCTACTGTAAGTCTAGGAACAGGTGTGTGAGTGTGTGTGTGTGTGTGTGTGTGTGTGTGTGTGTGTGTGTGTGTGTGTGTGAGCTGGGGATTTGGAAGTTGACCAGTGTTATTTAATTTGTTTATTTATTTATTGCATAAGAGAAAGTTTGTATGAGTTTATTTTATTTTATTTTATTTTATTAGATTAACTACCCAAACTAAAATATTTGACTGCACTGGCCTTCTCCTATTGGCTGATCTTTTGTGCCAGGTGATGTCACAACCTGACCTCTATGGGTGACGTCACATGGCGCAGAGACCAGCCAATAGCAGATGACCAGTGCAGTTACCCTACTTTTCATCATTATGTGTCAGGCTTCACCACAGATTTAGGTGGGGTGTAGTTACTCTTTGCGATAAATCAGATGTTTAAAAAGATTTTATTTTTCCCCATTTGTCATTATCTTTAGTTGTTT
This sequence comes from Poromitra crassiceps, assembly GCF_964638095.1. NCBI lineage: Eukaryota > Metazoa > Chordata > Actinopteri > Beryciformes > Melamphaidae > Poromitra > Poromitra crassiceps. Next base: position 12,719,652 of record NC_139644.1, read on the forward strand.
ACATGGAGGGGAACATTTTCAGAACTGTCAAAATTCCTTTTTTTAAATGAAATTCTGAAAATCGGTGGACTGGAAATGAGGTTTAGTCAGCTCTACAACACAGCAAGTTTTTAGATTCAACTGATTGCTCTAGCGCCATCTTGAGGGCTATTGGCTCTATACTGGGGTGCTATCGTTGGGCACGGGCTTGGACCTCTGCAACGTCTCGGGTGAGAATGACTCCCATATCTCCTGGCTGTCACCCTCTAAAAGTCTTTGCTTTAAGTCGATATACTAAATATTCTGCATGGTTATGGTGTGCTTTAGAGACATGCATGCACACACACATCTACACACACAAACACACACACACCTGCCAGAGCTACGCTTCCTTTGATCTCATATGAAAGGATTTTGGTTTTAAGTGCGATTGTACGCATTTCGTTAGCAAGGATTATCCACACCAGGCAGCCGGTCAGATGCTATGCATAATGAATATAGCATTGTTAGCAACATTAGCATTCAGGGGCTGTCACTCACGAGTAACGCGCACACACACACACACACACACACATTGCTTCTGGCCTGAGTCTGTCAGCGGGCTCACATTTAACCCATTGATACCTGATGCAGCATTTCTGTGTGTATCCCTTTAAGACCGCGAACCGCGTTAACGCGGTTCGCGGTCTTCAAGGGATACGCACACAAATGAGGGATATACACGCAAATGCTGCATCAGGTATCAATGGGTTAAGAGGCATCAAAAGCAGGCCAGTGCGGGGCCTGTGGTAAGCCCCCCTCCCCCCCCCCCCTTTAATAATGAAGGACAGACAAGCCCCTGGAGGATGAAAAGAACCCTCTGTCACTGGAAATTATCTGTTCTACTGCTGTGAGTTTAGACTGACCTACACACACACACACACACACACACACACACACACACACACCTTGTGTAGGCTCTTGGTACGGGATGTCAGGTGAGGTGAGTTATTGCAGCACTCCTTGTTCTGTGTTTGATGTCTCTGTAGTGAAACTAGAGATGTTCCGCTACCATTTTCTCCTTCCCGAATAGCGTTTGCGATACCTGGACGTGTCTCGACCTAACCCTGTGTGGATGTGATATGAGTCGCAGTGTCTCTATTTTTTTTATTTTTTTTACTTTTATTTATACAGGGGAGTCTCACTGAGAGCAATGCTCTGTTTTTCAGGAGCGCCCTGTTCACATTCACACACATTCACACCTGGAAGCTGACCTGGAAGCTGATCTGTTGGCCACTGATCAGCTCCACTGGAGCAGTTGGGGTTAAGGGCCTTGCTCAAGGGCACCTCAGTGGTGGTGATGAGGCAGGGGCAAGCGCTGCCTTTTCACTTACCCCACCCAGATTTATCCTGCCGGTCCCGGGGATTGAACCGACGACCTTCCGGTCACAAGCTCGCTTCTCTAACCATTGGGCCACCACTGCCCCATGGCCTGGACGTGTCTCGACCTAACCCTGTGTGGATGTGATATGAGTCGAAGTGTCTCTATGGCCTGGCTCAGGTCAAACGCTTTGCTTTATGGGAAAATGGCCGTTTCATCCGGGTGAAACGACTTTTTTCCGAGCTAATAAATGACCTGGTATCAGATCGGTGCATATAGACTCGCATACTCGCCGTCGCCGATACCCGATCCAGCATTTGAGCTACTGTAGTATCTATCGGAGGCATTTCTGATACTGATGTCGGTATCGGAGCAACTCCAAGTGAAGTCCAGTCGGTGTTGCCTTTTGTGGTTTCGTGGTGAAAAAGGCTTATCTCACTTCTTTTTAGAGTTTTTCCCAATATGAATACATTGCTTTTGGTTTGTTTATTTACACTTGTAGAATATACAGGCTCCACTCCTTTTGATCCAGCAGCTAGACGTGACTTTTTGAATATATGCTTTGTCAGTTGTTTGCTTTCCCTGTCAGGCGAGTACAACTCCACGTTTGCCCGGCGAGGGAGATGTAGATGCCAATCAAAGTTCATACTCAGGGCACAATGTGAGAAGGTTCACCCAGTTCAACATGAGGAGACTGCAAGCTAAGACAAGCTCAGAGTGGAGCTCCATTGACCGTTTGATACATAGTCAAATGCAACATATTGGCTCTTGAAACGATGCTCAGACATCTGCCCATTAAATACCAACTGCCTGGCGGTTCTATCCTCTTGTCATTCCATGAGGGGCCTCCTGATGTTGTTATTTCTGGAGGTTATCTGTGCACAGGGCAGAACAGGTAGAGTAACTGAGTAGGTGTTTGAAAAACAAAGACAAGCTGATATCTGCTCGGCTCCTGTCCCTGCCAGACTGTGAGGGTGCGTTCATGCACGTCCACATCTCCATTACTGAGCAGCAGCATACAGATACTACTGTGTGTTACTGTGCTGGTCGCAGTACAATGTTGTGCAGTAAATGTAATTTGCCCACTTACACTGAATGCAGAAGAACAAACCTTCTTGTTGTCTGCAGCATAGTTGCGTAGTGTGGAAACATATCCAGAAAACACTCAACTGCACCAAAGATGGATCTATCTATCTGAGGCCCCGCCCCCTCAAAACCATGCATAGTTAATGAGGGGAGCGACAGAGCGGAGACAAGTCCCAGTGTTTCCCCTAGAAAAGATGTCAGGCCTGGAGGGATTTCGAAACGTACCCCGACCGCAACGGTGGGGGCCCTCGCTGGCGACGCTAAACTTTTAGCTAACCTGTTCGCATCTATGTTCGCAATGGCATGCCAACTATCATCATACTATTATGGGATGCGATGCGAACTGTTATGGG
>NC_139644.1:12727429-12779929 GCF_964638095.1 Poromitra crassiceps
CGGGGTCCATTTTGTGTCGAAAAGGCAGAATAAACACAGGTGCAAACAAAACACAAATGAGGGTTTCCAAATTCCAATCATGGAAGTTTGAAACCCTCATTAGTGTTTTGCTTGCACCTGTGTTTACCCTGACTTTTCGACACAAAATGGCCCCCGTGAGAAGGGTCTATTATCCTTTCTCCCATGACATGGTTTAGTTGGTGCTGGTGCGGCAGGTCAGTGGTTCATACTGTGTGGTTTAATGCTTTCTGTGTGTCTCCTTGTGGTCCAGGAGCAGACGGTGCGTGAGCTGGAGCGGCGGGTGAAGCAGCAGTCGGTGGAGGTGGAGAAGGGCAGCACGCTGCGTCAGAAGGTGACCCAGGAGAAGGCCCAGCTGGAGATCCAGATCGCATCCATCAGCACCGAGCTGCACGAGGCCAACAGACGGTGTGGAGCCGTCTGAGAAGTAGTGATAGAGAGAGAGAGAGAGAGAGAGAGGCATCAAGTGACTGAGAGGGGTATTGAGGGGTAGACAATCATCTCTAGAGCTCCCATCACTTTCCTGATGTACAGTAAAACAAGTATTCTACCTACTACTATCTCTGACCATTTGGAATGGGTTTTAAAGCATAACCAAGCAATCAAGAGATGTGCCTCTTCCATTTACAGTAACGTTGTGTGTGTTTGAGTTTTGAAGGGATTATCAAAGAACTCATTCAAATGTGCCGAGTTTAAAAGATGCCCGCCATCTTTGAGCCTTGCCCTCGTTTGACTGATGATTTGCAGAGTAAAACGATACAGCCAACCTCCGCCCGTTACCCCACGTAACCTGCGCCCTTACTTTTTCATCCTATATGGATGTCCCGAGGGCACGTTTCATATTCAGTCTTCACGCACTGTAAGCATACTAAACAAAGCTGAATTAAAGGGCACAGTAGTTAAAGACAATGGCCTCAGCAGAAAGGTTGTCGCTCCAATATTCCACCACACCAGTGAGAAGGACAGAGAAAAACCACAGGTTTGAATCAACCCATCAGCACCTTAAGGCATGTTCGACACCCTCATTGTGCTCCTCAGACAGGCTGAGTTTGAAGCTCTTAACGTGTGTGTAAGCGGGTGTAATGTTATACAGTCTGAACGCAGCTCTGGCTGTGTGCAGGAGCACGTGCCTGCTGAAGGAGAAGGAGCAGCAGAGTGAACAGCACGAGCACACCTTGCAGAAGCTCCATGCCAAACACGAGGCAGACATGAGCCACTTCCAACAGGAGCATGCCCTCTCTGCTGCAAAGGTACATCTACTGTTGATGGATGCTAAATGCTTTTGTCACAATGTATCCCCATAGTTAGCTTCTTCTGTTGTCACAATGTATCCCCAGTTAGCTTCTTCTGTTGTCACAATGTATCCCCAGTTAGCTTCTTCTGTTGTCACAGTGTATCCCCAGTTAGCTTCTTCTGTTGTCACAGTGTATCCCCAGTTAGCTTCTTCTGTTGTCACAATGTATCCCCAGTTAGCTTCTTCTGTTGTCACAGTGTATCCCCAGTTAGCTTCTTCTGTTGTCACAATGTATCCCCAGTTAGCTTCTTCTGTTGTCACAATGTATCCCCAGTTAGCTTCTTCTGTTGTCACAGTGTATCCCCAGTTAGCTTCTTCTGTTGTCACAGTGTATCCCCAGTTAGCTTCTTCTGTTGTCACAATGTATCCCCAGTTAGCTTCTTCTGTTGTCACAGTGTATCCCCAGTTAGCTTCTTCTGTTGTCACAATGTATCCCCAGTTAGCTTCTTCTGTTGTCACAATGTATCCCCAGTTAGCTTCTTCTGTTGTCACAATGTATCCCCAGTTAGCTTCTTCTGTTGTCACAGTGTATCCCCAGTTAGCTTCTTCTGTTGTCACAATGTATCCCCAGTTAGCTTCTTCTGTTGTCACAGTGTATCCCCAGTTAGCTTCTTCTGTTGTCACAATGTATCCCCAGTTAGCTTCTTCTGTTGTCACAATGTATCCCCAGTTAGCTTCTTCTGTTGTCACAATGTATCCCCAGTTAGCTTCTTCTGTTGTCACAGTGTATCCCCAGTTAGCTTCTTCTGTTGTCACAATGTATCCCCAGTTAGCTTCTTCTGTTGTCACAGTGTATCAGCAGTTAGCTTCTTCTGAAAGAACATTTGACAGTTTGGCAGGAAGAGTACCCTCTGTGCTCCATTTAATCTGGCGTTTTCCTCTCCATATCTCCCCCAGGCCTCGGAGGTGATCGAGGACCTGGAGCAGACTGTGGCTCAGCTCAAACAGCAGTTGCAGGACGGTGAACACAGGAGGCAGAAACAGCTCAGGGTATCTGCTGGTTTGGACGGGACGGGTGGATGCATGTTTTTGTATGCATATTAGAGCTGCCACAATTCATCGATTAGTTGTCAACTTACTATTAATCGGGAACTATTTTGAGAATCGGTTTGAGTAATTTTTTTAAGACTCAGTTTCTTAAATGTGAATATTGTCTCTTTACTCTTTCTTTACTCCTCTATGACAGTCAACTGAATATCTTTGGGCTATGAACAAAACAAGACATTTGAGGATGCCAATCCTGAGCTTTGGTGAAACATTTTCGCCATTTTCGGACATTTCATAGACAACGATTAATCGATAATCTGAAGATTAATCAACAATGAAAATAATCGTTAGTTGCAGCCCTAATGCCTATTATGTGCACACGTCTGTGTGTGTGTGAGTGCCTCACCTATGCACAAAATGTATGCATCTTTTCTATTTATCAGCGACACCAACTAGGCTGCCAACGCTGCTACACTAGAGCTCGTTTTTAGAGGTCCTTATGCTTAGTCTACTGTGCGTCCATTGTGCTCGGTGAATCTAAGTGTTGTATTAATTTGTGAATCAGTGTGGGCCTGCTTCTATAAGCTGTTCATATGCAAATGTGTTACAGTATCGCCTGTGTCCCGTAACATCTTTGACTCCGCTCCCCTTCCAGGAACAAGAGATACAGTTTCAGCAGGAAAAAGACCAGCTGCAGATCAACTGTGAGAAAAAGGTAGAGTGCACTTTCTCCTGCAGGTAAACCGATCCATTGAACTCTGTGCCTTTTATTGTTGCATTTAGAGCAACTCTGGACAACGTGATCACGGTCAAACGGAGATCAAAGCGCAGAGCCACATGCTCCCACAGCCTCCCCTCCCTCTTCCTATTGGATGTCTGGCCTCGTAAACTCTGAGCCGTGATTAACAGGTGGATGCAGGACTGTGGACACAAGAGGAGAGCAACATGAGCGTGATTTGACTTCAGATTAGTTCAAGGGGAGAGAGAAATCGGAGTTATAAGCAAACCGAAATGAATGGATGCCGTCGTGTAGACTCGAGTCTCAGGATCAGGACAAGACATTCAAGGACATGTGTCTTGTCTGAAGCATGTGCTGTCACTGTACACACCACTACACTTAATTGTCCACACGCACATGGTTCTTTGTTTTTAAGACCCCCCCCCCCTCTCCCTCTTCAAAGCCATAGGGCTATCATAAAGCATCAAATACAGAGGCCACTCTTAATGAGCTGGACCAGGCCAGGGCCAGACTGTTCAGGTTTAGATCAGGTTTTAAGACCTCAACGCACCTGGGTCATCTTCAAAGTCCACCACGCACAATGTGTGTGTGTGTGAGAGAGAGAGACTCAGACTGGCACATCTGTACCCCAGGCCATGGGCCCCTCAGGCTGGGCTGGTACACCTGCAGAGAGCTAGCAGACCTGTGGGCTCCTTTCATCAAGGTCAGGGAGTATTTAAATTAAGCTCTATATGAGCCAGACTGTAGTGTAGCTTTTGATGTGCTCAGTTCTTGGATGTTCTCTGAAGCACATCCTCGTTTTTTGAACATGTCCTTGGAGCCATCCAGGAGACACACATTAACAAACAAGGGCCTCCATTCCTTGTGTTCTACTCCCTTTTTTGCAAGGTGACAGAAGATGAAAACAATGCAAAGGCGTAGTCGCTCCTTGATGATCCTCTCTTGTTTTCGTCTGGAGAGATTCCTCTTTCCAGTCGTCAGACGTGGTAAAGGGAGCCACGTGAAGGAGGCCACGGTAGGGGATCTGGACGTGAGAGGGGCCCATATGGCGGCCAGAGCGAGAGGCCCCCACGTGCAGCAGATAGGCTCAGATGGGTACTTCTGATGGGGCGATAGAAGAGAGGCGGCCAGATGGATAGGGTCACAGGCAGGAGGGTTTCGATGAGTGATGTTTGATGGTGTCTCTTCTTGCACTCAATTACATTCTCTCTCTTTTTTTGCTGTCTCTCTCTCCCTCTACCTCCCACTCTCTCTCCCTCAGGTTCTAGCCATCCAGAATGAGGCAGAGAAAGAGAGAACTGAGGCCAAGAAGAAGATAGCCAAACTAGAAGATGCACTCAGGTATTTTAAATAGACAAAAGTTCTTATCGCTAGCTACAGTAGTATCTTATAAACAAATGGGATTTGTTTGGATATAAATGTATGAAATTGCAAAATGTCAATGACAAATCTGAATTGGCAAAACAAAATGATTTACTAAGTTTACTAGAGTTAGTAGTACACAGCTATAATTTATAACACTGCCGCATGCTGGAAGCTGAGGTGATTTTAAACTGAACTGACAAACATTTTACTCTTTCTTCCCGTTGACACATTAATCATGCCTTTTTTATCTGCCTGATTGCCAGGTTGTTGTTTTTGGTCTGTGTGCTGTTGTGAGCGTGCACATGTGTATGTGTGTATGTGCATGTATGTTGTTGTTGCCATGATCCATGCATCCTATGGCAAGTGAAGTCTGCAGTGTGTATTTAATGCCAAAACTGCGTGTCAATATTGAGACCTCGTTGGTATTATCTTATCTTTGGTACTAAGCACCTCAGGCAACTTCACATTTATTCTGCTATTTATTTCCATCAAACACAGGCGTGTCCCCAGATGTTACTCATTCAGACGTGCGATTCTTCTGTGAGGTCATTTGCAATGTGTTGCTATGTAATAATAAGCCTTAATCAAAAACAAATTATGGATATGACTTTTGGGTATGAATTCAGTCGATTCATTATCATTTTTAATCTCGGCAAACATCTCTTTCAATTAATTTATAATTAGCCTATCAGATGTGGTACATTATAAAGTTGAGTCCCTCTTACTTCAGCACTGACTGACATTGAATTTCCCCCCTAGGTTAGAACTACAGTACTAATAACTGAGCTTCAACTCATCGCTACAAATAAATATCACTACAAATAATTGTACTGAAGGAAGTGGCCGTTCCAAGTAAATGATTGAAAAATCTGATGGTGCGAAATACAGTAGATAAATAAAATCATCAGCTTGAGCTATGTGTATTGTATTTGGCTGTCTACAAGGATACAATGATTTTTCTATCAAAATAAATATAATAAATCACATTATAATTTAACATGATAAACATAACTGATTTATGGACACAGTTGCCTCCTACATGACTCCCAACCACTGTTTTAAAACATTACCTTTAATGAGGTATGTGATTATACCAACCGGTACTTGCAAGTTATATTTGTCAACACTTCTGATAATGATTGATAATTATCTGTAGTTGACTAGCCTGACAGATCAGTGGTTCTCAAAGTGTGCTGCAGGGATCCACAGGGGTGCTTCAGGGGGTTCCAGGGGGTCCCCAGAAAAAAGGGGAATAATTTATTTTCACTGTCCATAAGTAACACACTGGCAGAATGTACTGTGTGACTATCTTGGTCATGGGTTTCATACACTTTCAGTAATAAAACATCCAAAAGCAAAACAAATCTTATCAGATGGGGAACCCTGGGACAATACCTTATCAAACAGGGGTCTGTCCTCTAATTTGTGTCAACATGAAAAAGTTTGAGACTAGATCATCACCCAATTATGGAAAATCTGAACAAACTCCCAACAATCAAGCAATCACTTGTGCTATCAAGAATAAGAAGAGTTTCCACCAATCAATCACTTGAAGTTATGTTCTTGAACATTCTTGAAACTTGAAAGTCTTTGCACTATAATGATACATAGGTAAATATATAGGTACACAGTGGAATGAGGTTATTGCTCATCTGCACAAGAAAATAGTGACACACCACCGCAGAATGATGATTACGGCTTTATTGTGCTTTAAAATGAGCAATTAAAAATAATGTCTGCACTTTAGACAAGAACATTATACATAAGAATAAGCCCAAAGGCATATCAATGGGATGACAGGTTTTTCTCTCTCTGTGTGTGTGTGTGAGAGAGAGAGAGAGAGAGAGAGAGAGAGGGCTAGAGAAAAGAGAAATCCTTGCTATATTTATAGGTATGTGTGTACAGTATGAGTATGTTTCTAGAACTTGATGAATGTGGTTTAAGGGGAAATTCGAGCTTGAAATTAAATATGTAGTTCTTCAGTATCGGTATATATTTTTTTTTAAACGACGTCGGGAGGTGGTTTGAGTTATTGGATCTTCACTGTGTCTTGAATGCATTTAGATCTTGATTCTGTGCTGATCCACAATCCAATCAGCCAGGACATTATGTTAATGTCAGGTGTAAATGGAGCCAGACAGTCAAGATATGGTGCAAACAGTGGACGTTACTAACCAGCATCACTAGGCCAGTAGGTGAACATGAGAAGCTCCCACAACATTGTTACAACAACAGTTTAAAGCCACCTGGCTGTGCACAACCCACCAACATAAGCCTACTCCACTGACTACCATTTAACCAATCACAGGCCGCCACCACCATAAGCCTACTCCACTGACTACCATTTAACCAATCACAGGCCGCCACCACCACCATAAGCCTACTCCACTGACTACCATTTAACCAATCAAAACATTTGTGTATTTGTATTGCTTTATTCTCTCCTGCGTCGCCCAGCAGCCAAACAATCAGAGCTGTGCAGGGGGGTGTGACTGAAGTCTTAACGACTGTAGATGAGTCAGATTGTTGTTTGTACTTGGTGGTTTTGGGGAGGTGCTTTCTTGTGGGTTTACATTATGAACTGTGAAAGCAGCGACTCGTTGTGCGCTCCTGTGTGAAGGATGGGCTGTTCAGTTCCATGTCAGATGTGTTTATAGGCATGGTGGGATGTGTGAGCTGATGTATGTGGACATGATTGTCATCAGTGTTGTGGGTAACTCATTACAAAAGTAATATATTACATGTAATATATTACTTTTAGCAGTAACTCAGTAATATAACTTATTACTTATAGGATTTCAATAATATTATACCAGTTACTTTGTCAAGTAACTCAAGTTACAAATTGAGTTACTTTTTTTTAATCAAAGCACATATTTAAAAAAAGATACAATCATTTCCTAATCAAAGTGTGTGTTTTTATGCAAATAACCACTATAGATGTCAATAACAAAGGAAAAGGATAACATTTAGAATTTTGGATCCTTTACACTGACTTCAAGGCGGTTGAAATTATTTTTCGGGATGGTGCCAGGGCGGCGATGCTGTTGTTGTTTTGGTGAAAGTAATGCAAAAGTAGTGTAATAAGTAACGGGTTACTCTACACAGAAAGTAATATTATAAAGTAACTTATTACTTTCAAATGAAAGTAACTAGTAATATGTAGTATATTACATTTTGAAAGTAACTTGCCCAACACTGATTGTCATTGTGCTGCTGTGGTCATGATGCACAATGAAGTGATGAGTCTGATGTGTCTCAGTAAGCAAGGACTCATGCAAGTCTTATGCAAGTTGGATAAGCATACATGTGCAGTATGGTCATAGGATAACCTTTCACTTTGCAGTAATGTGAAATCAGTTTTCTGATTATTTAACACCATTAGTCATGAACACCTTGTCAGAAAGCAGATTCAAGGTCAAATCCACCATGGAACAGAATTCATATGAGTAATCTTTGATCATGGACAGTTTAGCTTTGACTGATAAACATGAACATCTCGACCTACAATCGAGAGACACGAGGATCCTCCTAGTGGCACTGGCAGGTAATGTCACCTCGTCGCAGTTTGTGGCATGTAAGTGACAGGTCAGTGGCTAGTCGGTGGCAGCTAGTGGCTTGTCAGTCACTAGTCAGGGGCATGCAGTGGCAGGTAGTGGCATGCATGTACAGTACGAAAATGTTTTTTCTACTAAACTAGTTTGCTCAATTACGTTTAAATCTGTGCTTACGCAATCATGTTTTGTTTACATAACACAATTTTACTCTTGCAATAATAACACGGGGGATTAGTAAAGACCTTATTTTTGTTCCTTTTTATTTCAAAACGGGCAAAATCATAACCTCCATGGAATGGAAAATACAATGAAGGAAAAACAAAAAAGTAGAACGTCGTTGCATAACAACCATCGTGAAAACTGAACTTAACTGAAATTTGGCCCCGCCTAGTTGACAGCAACTGCCGAATGAGCGCCACAGGCTGCCACTGACTAGTCACTGAGATACCACAAACTGCCACAAGGTGACACTACCTGGCAGTGCCACGAGGAGCATCCCGGTGTTACTGCTATAATCTCTAACTGATATCATCAATAAACAAACCCTGGAGCGGCGCTTTTGATGCTGAATAAGAAGCCTACTACGAGACAATAGTGATAACGCCCAGGGTGATTTGACAGGTGCAGGTACATTTTCTGTTTCATAACTGTTTGCATTGCAATGCATTCAAATGCGTATCACTCTGTATTCTCTAGTGCAGGTTCTCGATTTGTGGCATGACCCTGTCGTCTCTAGCTTCAAAAGAGAGTTGCCCGTGATCACAGCCTGGACTCTGGACTCCATGATCACAAGAACTGTGGATGAGTTGTGATTTAGGGTTGGAGTTTTGCTTTAATAAGCGCTCACTTGCAGACTCTCTTTGATCTGTTTCATGTGGTACCGTTTTGAGTTGAGAGTCTGGACATTGAAACTCATGAGGCGTCGCGCAGGTCAGACCTTCGCAAATGATAGGCATGTGTGATGTCTTTGTAGAGCGAAGCTCACTGCTTATAGTCTGTTGTCTTTGCTTTGACCGAGTTCTTCTGTCCCGGTTTGCTGTTTTTGAGGTTGAGGAAGTCTTGAAAATCCCCTTTTGGCGGGGGGGGGGGGGTCCTTAGTAGGCTTTTGCTTTTGGGCCTTGTTGCTGAGGCCGATGGCAGTTGGGAAGAAGCTGTTCTTTTGTGGCGAGAGGTTTTTGTCTCGACAGACCTCAGTCTCTTGCCGAGGGGGAGCATTTCAAAAAGCTTGTGTCCGGGGTGGGAGGGGTCAGCCATCATTTTAGGAGACCGCTTCAGCGTCCTGGCTGTGTGCAGGTCCTGAAGGGATGGCACGTTGCATCCGATCACCTTCTCAGCACAACGGATGATGCACTGCAGTCTGTTAATGTCCTTGAGTGTCACAATGAACTCAACGATGGAGGTGTAGGAGTGCACCATCGTTGCCTTTGGCACTTTGAATTTCTTCAGCTGTACATCCTCTGTTGTGCCTTCTTGGTGAGAGCTGTAATCCACAAGCATCTCCACTGTCTTTTGAGCATTGAGCTCCAGGTTGTTTTGACTGCACCAAGTCACCAGATGGTCGACCTCCTGCCTGTACTCGGACTCGTCTCCGTCCACTGTGATGGCACCCGACCTGGGTCGACCATGCCTCATACCTGTATAATCACAGTGATGTCCTATCATCTAGTATTGCCGAATGAAGAATTTTCATGAAATATATTTAATTTAGAGTAATCGTGACCGTGGACTCTTATTTTCTGTAAGGCCTGCTAACTTCACTTAGCATATTTAATTATTTCCCCTGAGCGGCTGCTTTTGGTCGTTGCTTTATAAAATCTCCGGAAAGGAATTCAAAGACGTTGCTGCAAATTGGAACTGACATTGCCAAAATTGTCCTGAATTAAATCACGAAATGAATCGTTTTGGTTGCAGATAAGTGCCAGCAGTTGGTAATATGTTATTTGTGTTTCAGCAATTGCATTGGGTCTTCGCCACTGGTTTCACAGTTGTACGCTAATGAGAAGGTCTTTGAAAGGTACTTTGAAAGGTCATTGTGGGCTTCATCCCTCTCGCCCACTGCTGTCAACCGCTGCTTTACCCTCTGCAACCACACAATCTTCTGCGGTGATCTCACATTACTCCTCTCACCCTCGCATCCTTACTGCTCTCCCTCAAGACCAGCAGCTCCTCCTCCACCACTCCCTCCAGTCTAGGGATGCACTGGTACTAGGGCTGGGTCGGTTTGAAAATTTTAAAACCGGTTCGATATTGCCGTCTAAACCGGATCGAACCGGTATACCGATTTTTTTTGTAATTTAAAAAAATAAATAGTATATATTTTTTTTTTTTTTTTTTTTTTAAAGCAGGGCTCCCGAGTGTGGCCCATAACTGTCTGTAGTGCAACTTCAGTCCACCTGATAGCGATAATACACCTCTAAGCTGGTATTGTCAACCAGCAATGATACTGAATAAAAAGAAGCAGGACACCTGTGTAACAAACACACCCTGTATTTATTTCTCATAACTATTCAGCTCAACTTTTCTTCTAAACATCAAAATAATAAATGAAATAAGACTGCTGCCTATAGTGCAACTTGAGAAAAGGCTAATAAAAACACAAGCAGTGCAATCAGAATGGATTGGCTTACAGCTGAGCTGCCTTATAAACTTCAAAACTCACAAATTCACACAATATAGGGCCTAGGCATGGGTCGGTTTGAACATTTTGAAACCGGTTCGATATTCCCCAAAAAAACGTATCAAAGCGGCTGCAGTTGGTGGCGATAATGCACCTCTAAGCTGGTATGCTGCCAACCAGCACGAACACTGAATACAAATAAGAAGAACCTTTTAACTGTAACAACACACTGTTTTTATTTCTCATAACTATTCAGCTTAACTTTTCTTCAAACATCAACATAATAAACAAAATAAGACTTTTGCCTACTAGTGCAACTTGAGAAGAGGCTAATACGAACAATAGTGCAATCAGAATGGACTGGGAATTTTTTTTTTTTTTTTTTTTTTTTTTTTAAGGTTTTTTCGGTTTGCACGTGATCAAACCGGTTTGGGCTCGTATACCGAACCGAACCGGTAAAACCGGAAATCGACCCATGCCTAACTGGTACCGATGCTGGTATCGGTATCGGGTCCGATACCGCGCTCGTGTACTGTACTCGTTAGACTACTGATACAACTGATACAACTGCACCTGATCCCACTTTACGGCAACATGAAAAAAGAATACAGGCTCACAGCTGATAATGCATTGCAGAGAAGCTGCTGCCTGGGGCACTTTTTGTGAGGAGAAAATAAAGTGTGTGTGTGTGTGTGTGTGTGTGTGTGTGTGTGTGTGTGTGTGTGTGTGTGTGTGTGTGTGTGTGGGCGTTTCGTGATAACATCACCACCATTGAATTTTGCATCAGCTAACCCAACGTTAACTAACAAGCTAACCGCGGGTCACCTAACAATATGGCGGCTGCTAATGTTAGCTCAGGAGGTTAATCAGCCGGTTAGCTCTTCTCACAGACAATACAGTGTTGTGGAGCAAACAAAGGCTTACCAGATATATCCAATGACGTTACATGTGCGGTATAATCCGTACTGCCTTTATGATCGCTGTTACAGAGTAATGTATATTCACTGAATTGATGACGTCATATATCCCCACCGGTCACTTTGTTAGGTTACATTGAGTGTTACATGATGTGTTCAAGGTCCACTCAGTAAAAATGAGTACTACTGGGCGATCATGATAAAAAAGTTTATGGCGAGAAACCTGAATAAATCAATAGTTCTTTGAAGGAGTAATGTGTGCTGTTTTCACAGCAAATGTAAAATAGCTATTAGAGATTGTAATAAATGAAGCAATCATGCATTAAACATTATGCTTATGCTAGGCATAAAAAAAACATATCGGTTGACCCCTAATTAAGTACTTGTATCGGTACTCGGTATCGGCAAGTACCAAATTCTAAGTACCCTGGGGGGGAAAAAGTAGTATCGGTGCGTCCCTACTCCGTTCCTTCCTCACGCTCCCTCTCTCTTTATCTCCCCCTTTGGCTCCATCACTCCCTCGCCTCCAGGACTGTACATGCGTTACTCTCCTGACAGCCTAGGCTCCAACCCAGCCGCCAGCCAACCAGTCAGCCAGTCAGTGCATTCCACCGGGTAATTAATCCCATACAGGACCACATTACGGGGTCACAAGCAGATTACAGTCTCCCTAATGAAACGAGAATGTGTTCTGCACAATTAAACACAACGCCGGTTCAGCCCGTTCCACTACCTCAGCTCTTGTTCGCAGCCGCGCTCGGGCCAAGTCTCGTCGCGGTGCCGTCGAGCCCTTGAGGGCTTTTGAAAGGGTTTTGTCACAACACACAATAGAAACCCAGAGGCAGCGGATTCAAAAGAATCAGTTGTGTTTTGTATGTGTCCTCATCAGTGGCCCAAGGCACTTTGTCTTGTCTCAACTCTCCACTTTTCAAATGGTTTCTGAAAAGCGAAGATCCATGTTTTGTGTGTTTGTGTGTGTGTGTGTGTGTGTGTGTGTGTGTGTGTGTGTGTGTGTGTGTGTGGAAGAACTAGAAAGCCGTTACTATTTCTGGCTCTCTCTGTTTGTGAGAATGTGAAACAACACGAGAACAAATGTTGTAGTTGTGCTGCATTTAGTATTCAGCTTAAAGACTTAAAGACTGCGAAGCAAAAGGGACATTGATGCTCGTGCGCCTCTATTCTTTGCGCTCGCCATTGTCCGCCCGGCAACAGAGGACAAGCCTAAAAACAGCAGACAAGATTTGTTTCTGCATAAATTATCACCGTCGTTAGCATCAGTAACGAGCCAGCCACTCCCTCGTTAAGAGTTAAACAGTGAGAAACGGCGAGCGGGCGCATCAGGCCCTTAGCTAATTAAGTACTCACACACAGGCTTCACACACACACACACACACACACACACACACACACACACACACAGCAGTCTGATGTCTGCTACCTGCCTGCTGCCGTGGCAACACTGACGGCCTTTAAAGGCAATCCAGGAGAACTTCAAAGTCAAAGCAAGACCGCACGCAGGGACACGTGTGTGTGTGTGTGTGTGTGTGTGTGTGTGTGTGTAGAGATGGGAGGATGGGTGCTAACCAGTAGAGCTTCTCAGTATGCCTTTCCTGTCCCAGATATGGTGTGCTATGTATTTTATAGGTGTGTGTGTGTGTGTGTGTGTGTGACATGATCCCCCTTACTTACCATAAGTGTTCTACAATGCATGGGCCTATTGAAATATGTTAATCTTGTGTGTCTTTATTCTAAATAAGTAGAGGACAACAGCTGATACTGCATTCTGATTAGTTTTCCATATGCAACTGTAGTCCACCCCCCCCCCCCCCCTCTCCAGTTTACACCCACTCCCTCTATCCTAAAAAAGAAGAAGAAAAGATCACCCCGCCCTGCCATGCAAATGAGCATTGCTGCGTCAATTTAAGTTCTTGGTCCGTGTTACTATAGCAACGACAGAAAGCACTACAAAGCTGTGGAGAGAAGTTTCTCTCCTCCTCTTTCATCCCAACATGCCTCAGATCATTACAGGGCATTAGCATAGAGATGGAGAGATTCACCAGAGAGAGAGAGAGAAGAAGAGGGAGAGGGGAGATCATCTGGAGACCAGCTTGCTTGCCTGCTCAACAATGACCTCCAAATCACATCATTTAAAAACAACAGAAAATCAACTGCATAGTTAAAGGAGGGTTTCTAGATGATAGTATTTCTTTCTCTCTGAGGAGCACATAAGGAGGCGAAGCAGGATCTACTTTAGGCCTCTCTGTAACTGGTTAAGGAGGTGAAGGAGGATCTACTTTAGGCCTCTCTGTAACTGGTTAAGGAGGAGAAGCAGGATCTACTTTAGGCCTCTCTGTAACTGGTTAAGGAGGTGAAGCAGGATCTACTTTAGGCCTCTCTGTAACTGGTTAAAGAGGTAAAGCAGGATCTACTTTAGGCCACTCTGTAACTGGTTAAGGAGGTGAAGCAGGATCTACTTTAGGCCTCTCTGTAACTGGTTTAGGAGGTGAAGCAGGATCTACTTTAGGCCTCTCTGTAACTGGTTAAGGAGGTGAAGCAGGATCTACTTTAGGCCACTCTCTAACTGGTTAAGGAGGTGAAGCAGGATCTACTTTAGGCCACTCTGTAACTGGTTAAGGAGGTGAAGCAGGATCTACTTTAGGCCACTCTCTAACTGGTTAAGGAGGTGAAGCAGGATCTACTTTAGGCCTCTCTGTAACTGGTTAAGGAGGTGAAGCAGGATCTACTTTAGGCCACTCTAACTGGTTAAGGAGGTGAAGCAGGATCTACTTTAGGCATCTCTGTAACTGGTTAAGGAGGTGAAGCAGGATCTACTTTAGGCCACTCTCTAACTGGTTAAGGAGGTGAAGCAGGATCTACTTTAGGCCACTCTCTAACTGGTTAAGGAGGTGAAGCAGGATCTACTTTAGGCCTCTCTGTAACTGGTTAAGGAGGTGAAGCAGGATCTACTTTAGGCCTCTCTGTAACTGGTTAAAGAGGTGAAGCAGGATCTACTTTAGGCCACTCTCTGTAACTGGTTAAGGAGGTGAAGCAGGATCTACTTTAGGCCTCTCTGTAACTGGTTAAGGAGGTGAAGCAGGATCTACTTTAGGCCACTCTGTAACTGGTTAAAGAGGTGAAGCAGGATCTACTTTAGGCCTCTCTGTAACTGGTTAAGGAGGTGAAGCAGGATCTACTTTAGGCCTCTCTGTAACTGGTTAAAGAGGTGAAGCAGGATCTACTTTAGGCCACTCTGTAACTGGTTAAGGAGGTGAAGCAGGATCTACTTTAGGCCTCTCTGTAACTGGTTTAGGAGGTGAAGCAGGATCTACTTTAGGCCTCTCTGTAACTGGTTTAGGAGGTGAAGCAGGATCTACTTTAGGCCTCTCTGTAACTGGTTAAGGAGGTGAAGCAGGATCTACTTTAGGCCTCTCTGTAACTGGTTAAGGAGGAGAAGCAGGATCTACTTTAGGCCTCTCTGTAACTGGTTAAGGAGGTGAAGCAGGATCTACTTTAGGCCTCTCTGTAACTGGTTAAAGAGGTGAAGCAGGATCTACTTTAGGCCACTCTGTAACTGGTTAAGGAGGTGAAGCAGGATCTACTTTAGGCCTCTCTGTAACTGGTTTAGGAGGTGAAGCAGGATCTACTTTAGGCCTCTCTGTAACTGGTTAAAGAGGTGAAGCAGGATCTACTTTAGGCCTCTCTGTAACTGGTTAAGGAGGTGAAGCAGGATCTACTTTAGGCCACTCTGTAACTGGTTAAGGAGGTGAAGCAGGATCTACTTTAGGCCACTCTGTAACTGGTTAAGGAGGTGATGCAGGATCTACTTTAGGCCTCTCTGTAACTGGTTAAAGAGGTGAAGCAGGATCTACTTTAGGCCTCTCTGTAACTGGTTAAGGAGGTGAAGCAGGATCTACTTTAGGCCACTCTGTAACTGGTTAAGGAGGTGAAGCAGGATCTACTTTAGGCCTCTCTGTAACTGGTTAAAGAGGTGAAGCAGGATCTACTTTAGGCCTCTCTGTAACTGGTTAAGGAGGTGAAGGAGGATCTACTTTAGGCCTCTCTGTAACTGGTTTAGGAGGTGAAGCAGGATCTACTTTAGGCCTCTCTGTAACTGGTTAAGGAGGTGAAGCAGGATCTACTTTAGGCCACTCTCTAACTGGTTAAGGAGGTGAAGCAGGATCTACTTTAGGCCACTCTGTAACTGGTTAAGGAGGTGAAGCAGGATCTACTTTAGGCCACTCTCTAACTGGTTAAGGAGGTGAAGCAGGATCTACTTTAGGCCTCTCTGTAACTGGTTAAGGAGGTGAAGCAGGATCTACTTTAGGCCACTCTAACTGGTTAAGGAGGTGAAGCAGGATCTACTTTAGGCATCTCTGTAACTGGTTAAGGAGGTGAAGCAGGATCTACTTTAGGCCACTCTCTAACTGGTTAAGGAGGTGAAGCAGGATCTACTTTAGGCCACTCTCTAACTGGTTAAGGAGGTGAAGCAGGATCTACTTTAGGCCTCTCTGTAACTGGTTAAGGAGGTGAAGCAGGATCTACTTTAGGCCTCTCTGTAACTGGTTAAAGAGGTGAAGCAGGATCTACTTTAGGCCACTCTCTGTAACTGGTTAAGGAGGTGAAGCAGGATCTACTTTAGGCCTCTCTGTAACTGGTTAAGGAGGTGAAGCAGGATCTACTTTAGGCCACTCTGTAACTGGTTAAAGAGGTGAAGCAGGATCTACTTTAGGCCTCTCTGTAACTGGTTAAGGAGGTGAAGCAGGATCTACTTTAGGCCTCTCTGTAACTGGTTAAAGAGGTGAAGCAGGATCTACTTTAGGCCACTCTGTAACTGGTTAAGGAGGTGAAGCAGGATCTACTTTAGGCCTCTCTGTAACTGGTTTAGGAGGTGAAGCAGGATCTACTTTAGGCCTCTCTGTAACTGGTTTAGGAGGTGAAGCAGGATCTACTTTAGGCCTCTCTGTAACTGGTTAAGGAGGTGAAGCAGGATCTACTTTAGGCCTCTCTGTAACTGGTTAAGGAGGAGAAGCAGGATCTACTTTAGGCCTCTCTGTAACTGGTTAAGGAGGTGAAGCAGGATCTACTTTAGGCCTCTCTGTAACTGGTTAAAGAGGTGAAGCAGGATCTACTTTAGGCCACTCTGTAACTGGTTAAGGAGGTGAAGCAGGATCTACTTTAGGCCTCTCTGTAACTGGTTTAGGAGGTGAAGCAGGATCTACTTTAGGCCTCTCTGTAACTGGTTAAAGAGGTGAAGCAGGATCTACTTTAGGCCTCTCTGTAACTGGTTAAGGAGGTGAAGCAGGATCTACTTTAGGCCACTCTGTAACTGGTTAAGGAGGTGAAGCAGGATCTACTT
This sequence comes from Poromitra crassiceps, assembly GCF_964638095.1. Lineage (NCBI taxonomy): Eukaryota > Metazoa > Chordata > Actinopteri > Beryciformes > Melamphaidae > Poromitra > Poromitra crassiceps. The sequence goes on from NC_139644.1 coordinate 12,744,280, forward strand.
TAGGCCACTCTGTAACTGGTTAAGGAGGTGATGCAGGATCTACTTTAGGCCTCTCTGTAACTGGTTAAAGAGGTGAAGCAGGATCTACTTTAGGCCTCTCTGTAACTGGTTAAGGAGGTGAAGCAGGATCTACTTTAGGCCACTCTGTAACTGGTTAAGGAGGTGAAGCAGGATCTACTTTAGGCCTCTCTGTAACTGGTTAAAGAGGTGAAGCAGGATCTACTTTAGGCCTCTCTGTAACTGGTTAAGGAGGTGAAGCAGGATCTACTTTAGGCCACTCTGTAACTGGTTAAGGAGGTGAAGCAGGATCTACTTTAGGCCTCTCTGTAACTGGTTAAGGAGGTGAAGCAGGATCTACTTTAGGCCTCTCTGTAACTGGTTAAGGAGGTGAAGCAGGATCTACTTTAGGCCTCTCTGTAACTGGTTAAGGAGGTGAAGCAGGATCTACTTTAGGCCTCTCTGTAACTGGTTAAAGAGGTGAAGCAGGATCTACTTTAGGCCTCTCTGTAACTGGTTAAAGAGGTGAAGCAGGATCTACTTTAGGCCACTCTGTAACTGGTTAAGGAGGTGAAGCAGGATCTACTTTAGGCCACTCTGTAACTGGTTAAGGAGGTGAAGCAGGATCTACTTTAGGCCACTCTGTAACTGGTTAAGGAGGTGAAGCAGGATCTACTTTAGGCCTCTCTGTAACTGGTTAAGGAGGTGAAGCAGGATCTACTTTAGGCCTCTCTGTAACTGGTTAAGGAGGTGAAGCAGGATCTACTTTAGGCCTCTCTGTAACTGGTTAAGGAGGTGAAGCAGGATCTACTTTAGGCCTCTCTGTAACTGGTTAAGGAGGTGAAGCAGGATCTACTTTAGGCCGCTCTCTGTAACTGGTTGCACAATGGATGTGTGAAGATTTGCCCTGGCCAGTGCAGGCACACACACTCTCACAGATGGGATGCGTCAGCGTCTGTTTTTTGTTTTGTTTTACCTCCAGGAATTTAGACTGTTTGCTCATAGTATTCCCATCTTCCCCTAATAGCTTTTCTGCTCTTTTCCACTATTATTATGATTGAATTGTATTTTCTACACATCATGCTTGTTTTCCGCATCATGCCAGCTTTCCATCAAGAACAGCCTTACTGCAATCTGCAGCAGCACAGCTCTGTGTTTGTGTTTGATCGCCCAGGCAGCCTTTGAGATGTAAAGGAGGTCACTTTTGGCAGATCATTACAGTAAGTGTGTGTGTGTGTGTGTGTGTGTGTGTGTGTGTGTGTGTGTGTGTGTCTGTGTGTGTGTGCTTGTGTGTCTGTCTTACTGTCTGTCTGCCATTGTTTATATCTCTTTGTGTGTGTGTGTGTGTGTGTGTGTGTGTGTGTCTGTCTGTCTGTCTGTCTGTCTGTCTGTCTGTCTGTCTGTTTGTCTCACTGTCTGTCATTGTTTATATCTCTGTCTTTGTGTGTGTGTGTGTGTGTGTGTGTGCGCGCGCACCTGTATTCACATGAGATAGTCCCCCTCTGCCATAGGCTGCAGCCAGTATCTTATTTTGTGTGTGTGTGCACACACATCTTTGAAGTGGTCTTATCTTCCTCAGCATTCCTTCCCCCCCCCCATGACAGGAGGAGGGGAGGGGCTAACTGGGGTAGGGCTGGTGGTCCCAGAGAGGGAGCAGGAGCCAGGCAGAGGCTGGCTGTGGAGCAGGTGGAGGTATGGATCCGCAATATCGGACGGCTCCACCAGGCTCAATATTGACGTTCCCTTGGCAACCGTATTGAAAGGTCTGTGTTGAGATGGGTTAAGCACCAACTCAATAGCGCAGACCTGACTAAAGGGGAACTGTGAAGACCACTTTGATGGGGGTCCTGGAGCCAAGGTTCTCCCAGCTAATGGAAAATCCCACCGCCAGATACACAGTTAAATATATCATGTGGCGTTTAAGGAATCTTTAACGCATTCGTGGGGCTGTGGTGGCCCCAACGGTTAGAGAAGCGAGCTTGTGACCGAAAGGTCGTCGGTTCAATCGCCGGGGACCGGCAGGATAAATCTGGGTGGGGAAATTGAAAAGGCAGCGCTTGCCCCTCTCTCATTACCACCAACCACTGAGGTGCCCTTGAGCAAGGCCCTTAAACCCAACCGCTCCAGTGGGGCTGCAGATCAGACAGTGGTTGTACTGGGGCCTGTACTCCTGAAATAGAGAGCATTGCTCTCAGTGAGACTCCCCAGAATAAATAAAGGTAAACAAAAAATCCCAGACTTGTTTTGTCATGAAGTATTGTGCTTTACTGTTTTGTTGTTCCCACTTTCCCTCAACCTGCCTTGTCTACTTCTGCTTGTTAGTGATTTCCTACATTTCCCAGAATGCCTTTTGACATCCCCCAATTAACAGAGACCCCCAGGAACGAGTCCGGAAAACATTGATGCTAACACTTCCGGGTTCTTCACTGTTTTCGCCTATGGGATTTTTGAATGGGTTTTTGGCACGATGCTTCTAATAAGGTCTCTGGGCAACGCAAGCTTAATCAAATGTGAACCAGTGTTCAGTAGGATAATCTTCACACATGAGGACCAGTTTGCTTTTACGTGCTGTTAAAAGGGTGGCTATATATATATATATATACACCCATATATATACACATACATGTATATGTATATATATATACCGTACATATATATATATATATATATATATATATATATATATATATATATATATATATATATATATATATATATATATATATATAGATATGTATGTATGTACGGTATGTATATCCACCCACACACAGTGCTACTGCTAGCCAGTGTTGCACCAGTCTTCACTTAGCCGTCCTCTCCCACTCTCTGTCTCCATCCCTCTCTGTCCTGAGGGTGATAGGTTGGCTTTGAGCTAAGAGAGGCGAGAAGGTCACTGGTTTGATCCCTGATCCAGGGTATGAGCTTGGTTCAAGACATGTTTGCACAGATTGCTTGACAGGTCATCCACTGTGTCCACCAACATTGGAGATTTGCCCTTGAGCAAGGCACTGTGGTGGAAAAAAGGGGTAAAAGCATCCTAGTTAAGTACATACCCAGCTATTGCGGGAAGGACAATAAGATTGATGCCTTGTTGTGTTTAGTTCTTAACTCAGACTTTGACAGAAGATGTGGCCATTTTTGTTTCATATCTAGCTGTTGTTTTTGAACAGGCCTGCTCTCTTTTGCATGGACTTATTTGTGGTTTCTCTCTCTCTTATTCTCTGTCTCTCTTGTTTTATGTCTCTTTCCCTCTCTCTCTCTCTCTCTCTGTCTTCCTCTGGGGATGGCAATGAAAACCAAGCCTGTTTTCTTTTCTCTTCAGAGGCAGCTGAATATTTCAGTTTTGCATTTTCTCTCTCTTTTTATGTGTTCCCTCGTTTTTTTCCAGGCGCTCTTTGATGTGTCCGCGGATTCGTTATCATTCCGTTCGGATGAGCTCACAGACGCAGATGCGCGGGGCCCACACACACACACACTCTCACACACACACACACACACACACACTCACTCTCTCACACACACACACACTCACTCACTCACTCTCACTCTCTGTCTGCTTTTGTTTTGAACCGGGGACCAGAGGCGTCCACATGCAAGCGTGCGTTCTGCTCTGTGCTCCACCCACATGACAGCACATAGGATTCCTAAACACATTGCTAGCTTACATGAGAAGAATATTTACATCAGGAATTAGAATGTGTGTGTGTGTGTGTGTGTGTGTCTCAAATTGAATGCCTGCATGTGTGCAGGGCTGTGCAATAAAATCGATACGGCAATATATTGCAATATTTTTCTCCGCAATACTGTATCGATATTTTAGGAAAATATCACAATATATCGCTGTATCGATTTTCAGCACAGCCGTGTGTTCAGTAACAACAACAAGAATATTTATGCACTGTTTTTTTTATTGCAGTAATAGTGTGCAACTGTGCAAATACCATTCTGATAAACTGGAATGAAAATTGTGAATGACTGTAAATAGTTTTCACTCAATTCTTCCACTGAGTTTTATCAATATTAAGCGATGTACATATTAGCGTGGTCACCTACACACGCGGCACGTGGTGTCGTGCGGTTAGCGTGGTCACCTACACACGTGGCGTCGTGCGGTTAGTGTGGTCACCTACACACGTGGCGTCGTGCGGTTAGCGTGGTCACCTACACACGTGTCGTGCGGTTAGCGTGGTCACCTACACACGTGGCGTCGTGCGGTTAGCGTGGTCACCTACACACGCGGCACGTGGCGTCGTGCGGTTAGCGTGGTCACCTACACACGTGGCGTCATGCGGTTAGCGTGGTCACCTACACACGTGGCGTCGTGCGGTTAGCGTGGTCACCTACGCACGTGGCGTCGTGCGGTTAGCGTGGTCACCTACACACGTGGCGTCGTGCGGTTAGCGTGGTCACCTACACACGCGGCACGTGGCGTCGTGCGGTTAGCGTGGTCACCTACACACGTGGCGTCGTGCGGTTAGCGTGGTCACCTACACACGTGGCGTCGTGCGGTTAGCGTGGTCACCTACACACGTGGCGTCGTGCGGTTAGTGCGGTCCGGCTTCCCTGCCACCCCTCCTGTCTGGCAGGCGGCTGGGCCGGCGGAAGCTGCAGCACAGGCGCTCCTCCTCTCCTCGGCTCCCTCTCTCCCTCCCTCTCAACAGCCCATAAGGATGGAGGGATGAGAGGACTTCCTCTGCAGAGAAGGCACATCTCTAATTTGAGTCTCCTCTCCTTCCACTTTTCTGACCAGAGAGCCATTTAAAGCCGACGGGCCGCCCCGGAGCTGGCACCCCTCGCCTTTCTAACCCCGCTTTTCTTTTTCTTTTCCTTTTTTTCCCTCTTTTCCTCCCTGCCTTGCTCGCTCTCTCTCTCTCTCTCGCTCTCTCTCTCTCTCTGTCTCTCTCTCCCTTTCTCCTTTCCCTCTGTCTCTCCCTGCCAGGCCTCCCTCAAGTCGTTTTCTCTGTCCTCTCATCTCACCCTCATCGCTCTGTTATTGATGGTGACACGCTGTCTACTACTCTGGTGGCCACACACACACACACACACATACGCACACACACACACACACACACACACACACACACGCACACACACACACACACACACACACACACACACACACAGTTATTCTCCCAGGCGCCATTGATTGAAGGTGCCATGTGTTCACCTGCTGTCTTCAATTTGAGAGCATAATACGTTTAAATCTGTCACATACTTGAAGTTTTGCTGCAGTAACTTTTAGTGAAAGCGTCTCTCAGAGGTTCAGGCCCAGCAGCTATAGCTCCAACTTAGTCATAGTGGCACACGCACAATCTCTGAGTGGAGGTGTCACTCACAAAGAAAGAGCGGAATCTGCAGCTCACGAACAAAGGCCCGCAAGCACGCACACACACACACACACACACACACACACGCACACACACACACACACACACACACACACACACAGTCACTTTCAGGCAAGACGACGCACACCCAACTCATTTCTCCCCCGCCTTGGAAGTTTCAAAACTTTTTTGCTATTTCTGTGACATCCTCTTTTCCATCGTTCCCTTTCTTTTTCCATCTTAGTTCTATATCCTTTGTGTCTGTCTGAGCCTTGAAGGCAGCCATGCCACCAGACTGATTAATAATTACAGAGTACACAAAATTGGGGGGGGAGAAGAAAAAAAAAAAAACAATTTCTCCGTCGTTTGATGTCCGACATGAGAGAGACCAAAATTACAAAGAGACAGAGCACTATAAAGAGGAGAGAAAGCTTGCACATTCCTTTCTCTCTCGCTCTCTCTCTCTCCTCTGCCCTTTTTTCATTGCCTTTTTTATCCTGGTCGTTGCCTCCCTTTCGTTTTGCTGTTGTTTATGTTATTATTATATCTGCTGTTTGGAACATGGAGTTTGGCAGCAGAGACGAGACGCCTCTCTTCTTCTCCTCCTCCTCCGTCTATTCTCTGTCTGTCTCTCCGTTTCCGTTTTTCCCTTCAGTGCAGCATCTTTGAAAATTAGCTTCAGTTTTGTCAAGTGATGAATCCATTTAACAAAAATGTGTGCGTGCGTGCGTGTGTGTGTGTGTGTGCGTGCGCGCCATTGACTGGTGTGTGCACGTGCACGTGCGTTTGTGTTTACTGTGCTGCCTGTTATGTTTTTATGACTTTGTCACTGGACGTCTGGACCACATCCTGATTATGAATTCTAACTATGAAATGAAGTTTCGACCACACACTTGTGTACACACACACACACACACACACACACACACACACACACACACACTTCCCTGAATGTTTCGCCATTTTTAACATCAAAAGGCTCCATCCATGAATATCCTGCAGTTTTACACCCTCCACTTTTTGGTTTGCGAGAGGATTATCTCTGACCAAAGCACACAGCACACACTTATGAGATAAACACATATCCTTTCCCCTCACACCTACACCCTGACCCACGCACACACACACACACACACACGCACACACACACACACACACACACACACACACACACACACACACACCTTTGACAGAGTGGGTGTCAGTCCTGGCTTCATTTAGTACAGCTAAATGTACCTTGTGGGTTGTGGTTGTACTTTGAATTGGTTTTAGAGTCTCAGCCCACTGGACAAAAATCCATTCTTCTCCTGCTTGTCTGTCCATGGGGACTCATTCTGCATACGATGTATTAGATGTTTAATTTAGTAGGCAGGAGGAGAAGAGCACACAGCCACACACACACACACACACACACAGTGGAAAACATGCATCGTCAGTGAGAATCTCTCCACAACACTGCCATCCATCTACATTATTCAGACTAGGGATTGAAGCCAAGCAGTGTTACGGTAGCTGCTGTAGCTACTGTACCTTAGTGATGTGGTACCGGTACTAGTGAATTTCCACGGTACTCTGTGCCAATTTCGGTACCACGGTAAAAAAAAAACAGACTGATATTTCTTCAACATATTCTCCTTTATTAAAGTATGCAACCATTTCCAATGAACAAATGGCATGTAGCCTTCAACTTAAAAACAAAACAATGTGCTTCTGCTTACTTCTTACATTCAACTCTGTATGGGAGTGAGTGCAGACACTGCAACACCAGTGGCATGTAGCCCTCAAGTATTGTTTATTGAATTAAAAAAAAACAAAAAAAACGGTACCATGCAAAAACAGGTACCGTCAGTACCATAGCAATGTAGTACCGACTAAGTACCGAAAACCGTGACAACACTACTGTACCTGGGAGTTACGTAGCAGTGTTACGGTAGCTGCTGTAGCTACTGTACAGTACCTGGGAGTTACAGTACGTAACAGTGTTACGGTAGCTGCTGTAGCTACTGTACCTGGGAGTTACAGTACGTAGCAGTGTTACGGTAGCTGCTGTAGCTACTGTACCTGGGAGTTACGTAGCAGTGTTACAGTAGCTGCTGTAGCTGTTGTACCTGGGAGTTACATAGCAGTGTTACTGTAGCTACTGTACCTGGGAGTTACAGTAGCTGCTGTAGCTGCTGTACCTGGGAGTTACATAGCAGTGTTACTGTAGCTACTGTACCTGGGAGTTACAGTACGTAGCAGTGTTACCATAGCTGCTGTAGCTACTGTACCTGGGAGTTACGTAGCAGTGTTACTGTAGCTACTGTACCTGGGAGTTACGTAGCAGTGTTACTGTAGCTACTGTACCTGGGCGTTACGTAGCAGTGTTACAGTAGCTCCTGTAGCTACTGTACCTGGGCGTTACGTAGCAGTGTTACGGTAGCTCCTGTAGCTACTGTACCTGGGCGTTACGTAGCAGTGTTACGGTAGCTGCTGTAGCTACTGTACCTGGGAGTTACGTAGCAGTGTTACAGTAGCTCCTGTAGCTACTGTACCTGGGCGTTACCTAGCAGTGTTATGGTAGCTGCTGTAGCTACTGTACCTGGGAGTTACAGTACGTAGCAGTGTTACGGTAGCTCCTGTAGCTACTGTACCTGGGAGATACACATTCAGTGGACATGTGTCATATTATTTACTTTTTTAATATCTATATTATTGTAGTACACAATGGACTACAACTTCTGTTTCCTTCGTCTAAAAGTCAAACAAAAGTTTATGAAACAGCGAACTTCGTGTTCAGCAAGATCATCTTCACAAATGAGGACCACTTTTATCACTTTTGAAAGGTTTTCTGAAAATCGTGATTTAAAAAATGCATTTACGCCCAACCGTTACCCAACCGCTGCTAACTATCCAAATATGGCAATACTGCAAACAACTGTAGGCCTGCCAGGCCTGACAGAATACTGTAGAGCTGTCTGCAACGTAGAAGATGCAGCCCACTTCTATTAGATGTGACCCAATTGGCGACTCTTTCACCAAGTGGGGAGAATAACACTCAATCATTGGCTGAGTGACATAATGGCTTGTGAAGAGCGTTAACTTGATGTTGGCAGCCTTGAAGGATGCGACTGACTGTAAAACAGAATTTTAATTAATAGCTCAAGTTAAACTCATTAAAAATCACGTTCAATTAATACTTGCCCTTAGACATTTTAATTTTCAAAAATTGATAGGTTTTTTACATTACTCAACACCAACAACAAATATTTTCTTTTAAATTCCTTCCATACCGGGCCTGCTACAGTACTGTAGCTGGGCTCTGACAGCTCTCAGTACAAGGCTGCACCTGCCAGTATGCCTGTCAAGTGTCAACCCCCTCAGCTGGCAACCCTGTGAAGACTGATAGTTACTGCTGTTACTGAACACTAGGGCTGCACAATTCATCCAAATCGCAATATGGCTAAGTGCAATAACCACATCGCAAGAGCCTGCAATTATTAGATAAAGTAAAAATATGTCACAACGCCATTAAATGAAGCATTGTGGCGCTACAGAGACGTCCCGGCCTACAAATTATATTCTCCAGAAGTATGGGAACATGCTTGTTTGGTACAGAACCTGTACAAAACTCACAACACATTTGTGTGTATGTGTGTGTGTGAAAAATAAATTTGAAAAATTGCCATTCCCAATGAAATCGTATCGCAATAGCAATATCTGTCGGTACAATCGCAATATTCGTGCAGCCCTACTGTACACTTTGATGCCTGAGTGGGTTTAAACAAAGACGATGGGATTCAAGCAAGAGGGCCCAACTTTCAACTCACTTCCTGTCATTTTGTCACCCGGGTTTTGCCCATGATTTTCCACTTAGGAGACTTTCGGCAGGTCTGAGTCAATGGTTGACCACGCCCATTTAGGAGACTTGCTGCTACCATTTGTTAGAATTGGCAGAGCCTGCGGTGGCCCATCTATAGTAATATAATATCTATGGTTGAAATCAGACCTAATGTTCATCATGTTGGGAGCTCCCACCTGGCTAACAACTCATACATACATAGCCTCTTTCCCCACACTCTGCGCTATATCATAAAAGCCCAAATTAAAATCTTAAAAATGACAATGTTAACAATGGCTGTATGGAATCTGCAAATCTACATGAAGGTTGGTTGTGATGTGCTTTTGTTATCCAGTGGTGTGGACGCTATCACCAAGGTCAACCAAGGATCTAGTGTGTGCGATATGTGCAGTGAACACCTCTGTCTCTGGATATTCAGTACATTTCTGCATCTGGTGTTGTTTTACAATCCATGTTTGTTTTGCAATTGTAGTTCTTTGTCTACATACAGTACAGTATATTAATTTCTGTTTGATATGTATGTGTGTGTGTGTGTGTGTGTATGCATGTACTGTATGTGTGTGTGTGTGTGTGTGTGTGTGTGTGTGTGTGTGTGTGTGTGTGTGTACTGTATGTATGTGTGGGTTGTGTTTTCAAGGCAGATGGAGAGTCAGCTGATCAGAGCCAGGGAGAGCCAGAGGCAGCAAGTCCAACAGGCTGATCTCGCTCTGGAGCAGTTCAAGAAGCAAGTGGAGCTCAGCTCTGAGAAGACCTATGCTGACATGAAGCTACAGGTCTGATACACACACACACACACACACGTACACACACACACACACACACACACACACACACACACACACACACACACACCTAGAGGCGTAATAGACACAATCAGTCAAATTTAAATTTATATTGCCAAATCATAACAAGTGTTATCTCAAAGTGCTTTACAAATAGAGTGGGTAGAAGACCAGGCTCTTTGCTTTTATTTTACACTCAACAATTGAAACGATTCTTGTTCTTTTTTATTATTATTTTCTCCCCAATTGTACTTGGCCAATCCCCCCCTGCTGCCCCTGTCGCTGCTCCACCCTCTGCTCATCTGGGGAGAGCCGTAGACTAGCACCATGCTTCCTCCGACACGTGTGCAGTTGCCAGCCGCTTCTTTTCACCTGACTGGGGGAGCTTCACCAGCAGGACGTAGCACGTGGGAGGATCGCGCTATTCCCGCCAGTTCCCTTCCACACTGAACAGGCACCCCGACCGACCAGAGGAGGCGCTAGTGCAGCGACCTGCATGTTTATAGTGGGGGCCCATACTGATGTTGTATTGAGGAAACCCAAGTGAACACAGGGAGAACATGCAAACTCCACACAGAAAGGCCCTTTTCACGAAATAGCCCACTTGGGCACCAGGCACCGAAGGCATATCCCCAGTGCCAACAGCATCTCTGGTGGGAGTCGAACCCAGGACCTTCTTGCTGTGAGGCAACAGCGCTACCACTGCGCCACCGTGCCACATGATCAGTTGAGCAATTGTGGGTTGCGGCACCCTATTATACTAGTAAGATGTGCACTTTTCATGTACATTCATGTGGTTAAACCTAGCAGTTGTGCTTCCCAGGCATAAGACAATAAAGTTAACCTGACACTGGTTTGTTACATTACTATTACACTATTTGTGGCGTCGTCTTTGGGAACTTTCGAAAAGGGCAGGCGCGTTAAAAAAAATACATGGCATGTGATTGGATGAACCATCTGCCTATCATGACCTCGCTTCTTGCTGTCGTCACACCTAAATCCCGCCCATTGCTGCCTCTGGACACCGATTGGTCCGGCACACTGCTTGAATGGCGTTAAACCAATAGCTTGCATGGATTTCTCGCGTGATCGTGATCTCGCAAATCCGTCTGCCTCGCAAGTTTACTATAAAGTGAGATGGGAGAGAAACTGATGAAATCAGATTTGAACAGCAACTGTGTGTCGTCATCAGAGTCAAAGTGGACATGAGCGTCAGACGTACACATCTGGCCGTCGCCCAATAGGTGTCTCATTCTCTTTGGATAATTGATTGCTGATGATTGAGGAAGGGAAATACAGCCAACGTCTTTTCAAATCGAAATCCATCTCCTAATTGCCTCGTCGACTGATTGATTTGGTCATATTGTAGCTAACCGCTCGACAGGTTTGCAGCTCCAAGCTGATGGGCGTGCTCCAGTTTCCCTCCTCTCTCTCACACATTATTAGCACGTCACTTTTACCCCGCTCCTCCTTTCTGTTGTTTTGCGTGAGGAGCACAAAGCCAGCGGCTGTTTGACAGCCAGTGATCAAACCAAGACAATACAGATGTTCTTTAAGCACCATCACAGTCAGGCACACACACACACACACACACACACACACACACATGCACATTCTGTACTGTCTGAAGCTGCACCGACACAGCCTGACCACAGATGCACCAGGGCGCCACGCTGGCTGCGCTCGCATTCCTCCGTGTCTCTCTCTCTCTCTCTCTCTCTCTCTCTCTCTCTCTCTCTCTCTCTCTCTCTCAGTCAATGAGCTTAATTAGCATGACATGTCGTGTCACTAAAGCATTTCAATTATAGCACATCAAACGGGAACAACAATAATAAATGATAGCAGTAGTGAATGTAGGAAGTATAAATGAATAAACAATCATTATAATAATAAAAGCAATGACAATAACTCACTCCCCCCTCCCTCCCTTGGTGCAATGCTGTGTACCATTAGGGGCGGCCATCGCTCATGCTGTCTACCAATCAGCCTCTAACTGCCCCCGTTCACCTCTCGCATAACGTAGAACACGACAAAGTACACCGTGCTTCTCTCACAGAGGTCTTATTAGTGAAAATAATATGCAAGAGCCGAGAACAACCTCCTCCCCAAGGCATTTCAATGTATTCCAAATGAATAAAACACCCCTTTATTATGCCGATCATTAAGGGAAACGCACTCGCTCCTCTGACCCCGGCGGCCCTCAGTGGGCGTGCCGTGGGCTGGCCGGGTATCGGCGGAGAGCACGGAGACGGCGGCGTGGAGCAGCCGGACTAATTAGTACATTAGGCCAGGCCTCACGTTCAGCCGCTCCCACCACACCGCGTGGGCTCCGCAAATCGATAACGCACTCGGCTGTAAACTTCTGACGCTGTAAGTTCTTAACAAGTCAGTTTGGCTATGGGGCCTTTTTGTTAAAGCACTTTTGGGTATAGACTGTGTGTGGGCTTTTATTGACGGGCCGGCAGCATCGAGTGCGGTCCTGAAAGTTTGAAAGGGGTGTAAGTAGGCACAATAGGGTGATTAGCAAGTTTTTGAGCCCGAGTGCTCGTGGGCGTGGCGTGGGCAGATGTAGGTAAGAGAGTCATGGTGTGGTGTTTAGGTAAGAGAGTGATGGTGTGGTGTTTAGAGTCAGATTCCTACGTGGAGCTTTGCACGGGGAGTGTCCGTGGTGCCCCCCCCCCTTCCTCAAAACAACCCTTGTTCCCCGTAGACTCAAGTGGAAATCTCTGTGTTGCTGCTGCCTGTATTCCTCCCCTTCTTCCTCCTACTCATTTTTTTTCTCTCCTGCTCTCATCCTCCCATCTCCTGCTCTCTTCTTCTTTTCCCCAGTGAGCCCCTGGCATCCCAATCTCCAATCTGACTTTATCCTCAGCCCACATCAAAGCCATGAGAGAGAGGGGAGCAATCTCTTCTGCATCCCCCGTCATCTTCTCTCTATCTCTCACTTTCCCCTACCTCGCTCTCTCTCTCTCTCCCTTTCCCCTACCTCTCTCTCTCTTTCCCCTACCTCGCTCTCTCTCTCTCTCTCCCTTTCCCCTAGCTCTCTCTCTCTCTCTCTTTGCCCCCACCCCACGTCTGCATCGCTCCATCACGTTCTCCCGCTAAGTCGTTAATGTTGCAGAAAGTATTTCAAAAGAGCTTTTCACTCTTCTTCATCCCTCCATCTTTCTCTCATCTTCCTCTCTCTCACTCTCTGGTTATATCTAAACTGACTATCTTATCTTTATCACCATTTTCCTCTCTCTATAGCTCTCTCTTCATGTCTCCCATTTTAAAATCAGCATCCCACCGCATCTTTTTGAATTGTCAGTGAGCACTGTTTACACGCACACAATAATCCGATAACTGGAAATAGTGAGGTAATGGGATTAATCTGATTGACGTGTTTACATACATTATAGTAAGTAGCGGGAATGCGCCTTAAAGACTGTGAGTGTGGACTTTGAGATTGGGCCATGCACTGAAGGAAACGGTAGAGTTAGCAAAAAGCTAGGTGTGTTTATCGGAGCTTCCATAATCCTATAACGACCTTTTAACCCGATAATAGCGCGTATCCCACTGTCAGTGCATGTAAACACACTCCATGTAAACATACTCAGTGATTATTTTCAGCTGGGGTCACAATTCATTCATTTCAAATTAAAAAATCCATGACACCTGCAGCATTCCGGAGATGCATTGCAGCTGCTGCGTGCATTCGATTGATTGTAGTTTATGTTTATTGTCATTGCATTGATTATGCATGCGTCACCTCAAACAACATATTTTTCCCTGGTTGTTTTTACCAGCTGTCTGTGTCCAAATGCTTTCGAGATCGAAGCATTTCGGCAGTGGATCAAAGTTGCGACTAAAATGCTGTTCAGTCGTCTCGTTAATCAGTTTATCCCAATATGTTTGGGCTCTGAGGTTTTGCGTAGAAACTCGTATGCGTATTGTTGACAGAATCATTAATCCATTACAGATTAATAACGGCCTTAAGGTTTTGATCACGCTTGTGTTTAATGATCGGAAAGAAAACAACACTGAACTGTTTTCCGTCACAAAACTGACAGCCTAGCCTTTGTTTTCTCTCACCATGTGCTGCTTCCAGATGGAGAAAGTGGAGGAGGACCTGATCCGCTCCAAGTCCCTCAGAGAGAGTCAAGCCAAGGAGTTCTCCCAACATCTAGACGCGCTCAGACACAAATATGAGCAGCAGGTCTGTGTGTGTGTGTGTGTGTGTGTGTGTGTGTGTGTGTGTGTGTGTGTGTGTGTGTGTGTGTGGCTTTCTGTCTGGCTGTCTGTGTCTCGGTCTAACTGTCTGTCTGACTGTCAACATTGTTATCTTTTGCCCTTATCAGCGAACACTTGGCCTGTTGGAGCCAGCCAGGGCCTGACATTCATTTGGAATAGTCTGCTATTCCTCCCTCCATCTGTTCCGCCTGATTAATTCCTCATGATAAGCGACACGCTTTCGATTAAGCCGAGATCGGGCTCTCAATAAAGATCTAAAACCTTCCCCAATTGAAAACTAAATGCAATCTGCGTCGCAGACGCAAGGTCCTCTCCTATCAGCTCCATCTCCATCACTCTCCTCCCGATGAGGAATCTCCAAAACCAGTTTCACTCCTCATTGATATCTAGCGTGCTGATAGGAAGACCGCTTTTCACCAGGCATCTGATTCAATTAACTCACAGGAAGGGATATTATCGCAGGCTCGGAGGCACAGAGGACAATTTACATTTCTATTAGTCTACTTAAACTTCATTGGCCTTGTGGCAAATGTTACCATACAAGGTGTGTAATTTAATCTAATCCTACTACATATGTTTAGAAGATTACGTTTTTATACCAGAATATTGGCTTTTGTCACCTGGTGGTGCTTGTGTGTGTTGTGTAAACCACACTGTGTAACTTGTTTAATTCTGTGAAGATACTCAAGAGTGACAGTGACATAAGATGAAAATAGTGCATTAAATCAGTGGTTCTCAAATGGGAGTCCGTGCAAACGCTTCATACTGTAGTTCAACGGAAATATTTTATGCTTTAAATCTAAAATGGTTCATGGATTACATTCCAATCTAACAAACCTAATCAATTTAATAAAGTCACGTTACCGTGGAAACAATTAAGCTTAGCCCAAAATCACAAATCAGAATGAGGGGGTCCCCGGTATATTTTCTATCTTGTAAGGGGTCCTTGAAAATGAACAACATTCAATAACTTAATCATCTGAACTACTAATTGTGATTAATAGTTATGTATGTGCACAATTTCTAGCAAAAATTATCAGGCATATATGATTTTAGCCGTGCCAATGCAGCTGTACTTGGCAACAGATTGGATGTGTGAACTGTGAGATCAAAGACTTAGAACTCTAGTCCATGCAGCCTCACTCAGCATGAATAAAGTCATATAGAAGCATTCAACCTTTTAAAGGAAGGTGGTAAAAATATGTTGTATCTCTCCGTGTGATATGGTATGGCCGTGCGGCACTACACTACATACGCCTTGAGATCCTACAGCTGTAACTACTGTAACATCTCTTATTTCCCATCTGCATCCCAAACACGATTGATTTGCAGGCACCCGTTAAGCACCCGACGAGCACTCAACCTGCCCGTTAATAAGCATGCCAGCACTCATCTCCAAGGCAGATGCACGTCCGCTGCATTTCAATGGCTGTAGATAGTTGTGAGTGGGAGGATGTGAGGGTCGTGTTTAAACCGGCAAGTGGAGAAATGTGATTCCATTATCGATTTGCTCCGTGTTTGAATAGTTTTGTTTGTAGTCATAATAACATTTATGGGTAAAGTCACTTTTTTCCCCCCAATATTTTATTTTCAGTTTTCAGAACATCAAAAAAACAAACCACCTCAGACAGAGAAAGAAAGAAAGAAAGAAAAAACAATATTCAACATTTCAATGATACAACATGGTGCTACCAGCTGCTAGAGGTGTCCATGTGCTTCCAAGAGATGTCATACGTGGGATCCCACGCAAGGGGTTCATGAAAAACCAGCCGGGCGAGTCTCAGCGGTCGCCCCCTAACCTCATCAAGGTGTCGGCCAAAAACAGGTCCGCCAACCATGGCTCAAAAAGAGGAGGAGAGGGGGACTTCCATTCCGGCAGAATGAGTTTCTTGGCCACAATAGTCCCCTGTGTCAGAGACTGTTGCACAGCTGTAGGAAAGTTCAGAGAGGACTCTGAGCAACCAAAGATGGCGATTTCTGCCTCCGGCTGAAGGGTTATTTTGTAGGCTTAGAGTACCAGTCAAATATTTTGGCCCAGAAACCCGTCAATGAAGGGCAGAACCAGAAGGCACGAGACAGAGTGCCCTCTGACACCTGACACCTGTCAGGTAAAGTCACATTTTGAATAGTTTTGTTTGTAGTCATAATAACATTTACGGGTAAAGTCACATTTCACCTTTTATGAATTTTGAAGTATTTAAAACAAAAAGCCAAAAACAAGTTTGATGGGAGAAAGTGGGAAACACATCTTTTTAGTCATAAAATGGAGAGTAACGTCAGTTCCCGCATTAAACACATTATATTTATATTCAAAAGACATTGTTCATTCTCCTGTAATTATCCTGTTACTGTGAGACTGTATCCGTGTTGTGTGTTGTGCCAACTCTGTCTCTCTCTCTCTCGGAGGAGGAATCATCAATTCCATCTCATGTGAGAAATAGGAGAGGAATCAAAGTGTTGGAGAGGGAATATTCAAGTGACGATAATGGGCATTATGGCGCTTACAGAGAGGGGAGAGATGCTGAGGAGAGCTAGTTGACAGTTGAAGACAACTACATAGGGTTAGCAGCACACCAGGAAGCCTTTTGTGTTGGAGATAAAGACCTGCCAAGATGAAGGCCCTGTCTGTGCGTTGATGTGATAGCTGGGTGTGTGTGTGTGTGTGCTGGTGACACTGGTTTCACAGATAGCGCGCGGGGAGAGAGAGAGTGTGTGGGCGCGTTATCATTCATTATTCATGAATTTCTTTTTCTTTCTTTTTTTATCAAGTTTTTTTTTTCAGACACATACCGGCACACATACCCCAGAGCCATGTATATAGAAGAGTCACGACATCTCCATTCACTCCAATGGACCCGTTTTTTTACTCTCAAGAGTTCCAGGAAGTAAGGTCCTGTATTGAGCAGCACTGTCGAGTTGCCAGAAAATGGCAAGTGCTAATTTTAATTTATTTATCCTGGTTGCTACTCCACCCTCTGCCGATCTGGGGAGAGCCGAAACTGGCTCCATGCTTCCTCCGAGACATGGGCAGTTAGCCAGCTGCTTCTTTTCACCTGCCAGAGGAAGCTTCACCGGTAGGACATAGCACGTGGGAGGTTCTATAGACCAAATCACCGTGACGTCACCATGTAAACAAATTTACTTCCGGGTACCACTTGGGAAAGGCGGCAGGTTTAAATGTGCGTGTTGTCATATAAATGCTGTCAAACCCTCTCGTTGTTTTCGGCCGACTACTTTCAATTTAAATGGTTAAACGGTTGGTAAACATGCTTGTCCGACGTATCTAGCCTTTCTTTTCTGTTTGTTTTATGTAGTGTTAGCTAGCTAATAAAGTTTGTTTGTCTGTCAAACTCGCTGTTTTTTTACGTTACAGACAGAGTAACCTCGCGTCACCAGGCTCTTCTCGGCGAGAAAGAGCCTGGTACAGACAGAGCTACTGACGCCAGGTCAATTTAATTTAGCTTCAAGTCTACTCTAGTCTGGTCCAACAGGTAAATTAGCTAGTCTGGTCTCCACTAACGTTAGTGAAAGTGTTGTTATGAATGATATTAAACAACAACACAACACGGACGAACCATTTTTGTCTTCTTTGTCTGTTTTTGTCTTCAACATGTCAGTTTGTGCCGTCCACCGCCATTATAATGTGTGGACCTCAGGGGTACCCGGAAGTAAATGTAAACATCCCGCTGATTTGGTCTATTCCAACCAGTTCCCCTCCCTCTGAACAGGCGCCCTTAACGACCAGAGGAGGAACCACATTAGCAACCAGGATATTGCATGTTTTGGTGAAGGGGGTTCCTATATGAAGGAAACCCCCGGGAGGCACGGGGAGAACATGCAAACTCCACACAGAAAGGCCCTTTTGACGACCCCACCCGGGCAGTGGGCACTCGAGGACATGTGGACGGGCACGCATTCCTTCAGCGTTCACAGCGTCCCAGGTGGGAATCGAACCCAGGACCTTCGAGCTGTGAGGCGACAGCGCTTACCACTGCACCACCGTACCCCCCGGACAGTTTGTGTTGTACTTAAAAAAAAAATATATATATATATAATCAAACTGTACATTATCAGCTTTATTTTAGCATTCAAAAGTAGCGCGAGACCCCTTCCTGGCTGTTCATTGACTAATGAGTCACGCATTTTGGTCCTCCGCTGACGCCGCTCTCTCTCTAAATTGCTCTGAGATACCCTTATTCCAGCTTCCCACCTGCAGACACTGTATATGGACGCCCGACCAAGCCGGAGGGAACATGGGGGTTCGAACCTGCGGCACTCGTGTTGGAAGGCAGGGAATCTACCGCTGCACTACCCGGACAGGCCGACGACGCCCATTATTCATTCATTTCTGTGTGTGCACAACCGCGTGCACACATGTAGCGTGCACACATGTAGCGTGCACACATGTAGCATGCACACATGTAGCGTGTACGCAGGCGTGACTGCTAGTACTTTGTGTGTACCCGTTCACCCATGCCTGTGTGTGTGTGCGTGCCTGCCTGCCTATGTGTGTGTGTGCGTGCGTGCCTGCCTATGTGTGTGTGTGTGTGCGTGTGTTGTGCGCATTGTGCCTACACTCGAGAACGATTGGTGTCTCAAGGTTGCCGGGGGTCAAGTTTGTCCATTCAGACGGTCACAAAGGAACATTCCGCGGGGGCAGCTTCAATGAGACTTTAAAATGGGAGCTATGTATGAAGGAGTTGTTTTCCCGGCTGACCCCGGCTGCGCCCGGACGTCACGGCGACCCTGACCGGAGCCCTTGACGTTGGTCTGACGCAGTGAGGTCAAACTGGCCGGTTTGGAGTCATGACCCCCGGCGAGTCGAGCAAACCCTTAAACAGCCCTGTTCTTCAGATGTTAGGCCGCCACACCAACAACACCCCGTTTACACCTGGCTTTTAAATGTGACCTGTATCCGGATAATGTTATGTGGATAATGGTCGCATTTAAAAACCAGATGTAAATGGGGGTGTGCAAGAAGCATGTGTATACACAGACAAACACAAACATGCTCAAAGCTGCTCATCTTCAATTGTTCAATTCGTACGTAAGTCGTGTTTCCATCAATGTGTTTTGATGCACATTTCTGAAGTATCACATGAGGCTTCCCTGATGTTGATGGAAATGGCAACATTCGATGAAAAAAAAGTCCTCAATTTCACAAAAGGTTTTGGGCTCACTTGAGGTGGTTTTGACCTTTTTTATAAAACAGTTAATACGCAAAATGTCAGATGGAAACAGCTTTTTTTGAATAAGTTCTGACGTAGTGAACATTTAAATCACATGACTGATAAGCTGGGCCCTGTGTCAGCTGACGGCGTGTCCGGTCTGCTGCGATGCCTTCTGCAAATGGCCTGATAATCCTGCTGCAGATCAAATAAACTATTACACCCAAAGGCTTTACTCATCACTGCAATAAAGGAAGAAATATGGCCACCAGCAGATTACATGACATAATAATTATTACTTCTCCTATGGTGAGTAACCATTGGAAAGCTCTCTCTCTCTCTCTCTCTCTCTCTCCATCTACTTGTCTTCCCCCTTGAGATGTAAGGGAACTCTTCCCCCGAAGTCGAGTGTGTTTTCCCCGTTTCCTCCCGTTCCTCGTTCCCCTGGAGATGTGTGGCTCGGAGAACTAGGAGCGGGGGGGGGCAGCGCATCGCGGCTTCCTTATGTAACAGGGAAAACACACTTGACTTTGGGGGAAACCGTTTTGACCAGTACATGCCTGCTTGTCAGGCGTGGCGGAGGGCAGAGTCACGTATGAGGGGGCGGCCAATCAAATGAGTTCTGGGCGTGGTTTAATCTAAACTGGGTTGCCAAAAGTATACCCTGGTCGCTGCACTAGCGCCTCCTCTGGTCGATCGGGGGCGCCTGGTCGGGGTGGAAGGGAACAGGTGGGGAATAGCGTGATCCTCCCACGTGCTACGTCCTGCCCGTGAAGCCCCCCGCTGTCAGGTGAAAAGAAGCGGCTGGCAACTAGCGCATGTGTCGGAGGAAGCATGGTGCTAGTCTACGGCTCTCCCCAGATCGGCAGAGGGTGGAGAAAATGGGGGAAAACTCAGGAAAAAAAGCATTGTCAACTTTTCAAAAGTTCGCTTAGAATTTGCGCAAAACCTGAATGGAAACGGGACTAGTGAGGAATAAGGAGGTTGTCTCTCCTCCCTTCTCACACTCACCGGCCTCCCCTGCTGAGACCAGACAGAGCTTCTGTCTGTCCCGTTCTCCCCGATACACCCCCCCCCCCCCCCCCCCCCTCCCAAAGATTTCACATCGCCCCCCTGGGGTTGTTAGAAGCCCATTACCTCACTGTCCCATCAATGTGTGCAATGCCTACACACACACACACACAAGCGTTTGAGCCCAGGCTGACAGGAGTCGTGCTGTGTCGTAACACCGGACCCACTCTGTATCTGTGGCCCCCACGCTGTGCCTGTAACCGCCTCAGCCTTCCCTCAGAAGCGCCACGCCGGGCCCCTTTAAGAACCGCAGCACCCAGCATCCTCCACTGCACACGTGATGTCACAACCAGGCTCCTCGCTGGGTCGGCTCTCCATCAGCTCCTCTCCACTCCGTCTTCTTCTTTTGCTGTTGTTGTTTTTTTCTCTCTCAGCGGACCTATCTTGCCCATTTCCTCGTCCTGGTTTCACCTCCCTCTCTTCCTCCAGAACCCCCCACGGCCCGAGACGGGAGCCAAACCCCCCACGGCCCGAGACGGGAGCGACCCGTAAAGGCAGGACGTCCTCCCCCTCCACCATTCACAGACACCCAGCTGTTGCTGCGTGTCCTGCTGTCCTGCTGTGGAGTTCTCGTAGCAACCTCCTGCTTATCAGTCGTGTCAGTCAGGAGAATGCCCCCTGGCTCGCCCATCTCAACTGTCTCTCTGATGTCAGTGAATGGAAAGTGAAGTACTGCACACAGACAGAGGAGGCAGCGCAAAACTTCGTGGAGTCGGTGTGGAGCTCAACGTCTCCAGCGATGGCATGTGGAAGATGTAGCCTACAGTCTGAGTCTAGTGCTGCTGGTTTGATGAAGCTTTGATGTTTCTGTAGTTTTTCTTGGGAACATGCCAATCTATGAGTTGTTTGGTGTGTGTGTGTGTGTGTGTGTGTGTGTGTGTGTGTGTGTGTGTGTGTGTGTGTGTGTGTGTCCGCCTGCAACACCAATAACTGAGCCACAGAGAAGAAAATAGATTTTTTTATTGAGCTCTCATTCCTCCCGCTGCCTTTTTGTGGAGGGTATTTAGCAGAGCTCTCCCATAAGCCGAAGAGTAAATTATTGTCTTGCTAAAAATGAAGCGTCTATTGTGGCCTTCCTGTCTCTGCCGGGGAGGGGATCCGGCGTCCTGTAGATAGCCCCCCATTCATCACCTGCTCTGAAGTCTGAATAGCAACGCAACAACGTCCCAGGAGAGAGCTAGGCACGGAGCGGCCACCGGGGACAGAGGCTCCTCTGGCAGGCCAGGTAGGGTGCCGTCCAGCACAATGTGCAGGGGATTAGCTTCAAAGCAGGGAGGCGAGTGTGGGCCCCTCCAGGCCCCTGCTGGCCTTTCAAGGCTCCGGCTGGGGGCTGCGCGGCGGGACGGGATGGGGGTCACTGGTCCTCCCGCCATGGGGGAGTGGGAACGGAACGGAGCCTGGGAAAGGCTTGGGGGGGGGGGGGGGGGGGGGGGCTCGGGCTGGCCAGTCCAGGCTCACCTCACAGCAGGTGACTCCGCTCAACAGCCATGCCGGGATACTACACACTCGCTTCAGCTGACAGGACGATTAAGCCCTGAGAAATCGTGGCTTTTTGCGTTCAGTTGGAAGTGTTTGATTTGCCCTACTGTAGTGTGTGTGTGTGTGTGTGTGTGTGTAGCTGGGTGTAACTCCACTGAGCCTGAGCTGCATGGCTATACCGTTAGCATAGATTGGGGCGTGCAAGGCTTCGCCGTTCACTCATTCAAAATATCCCTCATTTGTAGCATGAACCCTATGATGGCAATAATTGCTGGAAAACACATCGCCTATTAGGGCTTAATCCCATAACTTGTGTGACCACGGAAACCGAAACTGATTCATGAACTGATGAATTTGACCGGTGATCCTCTTGATTTGAATAATCTGCATTAATTCAATAGATTACAGTTAAAGGCAGCGGTGTCAAGCTTCCTTTTGCTTTATTTTCATTTCCCCTCGACTCCTCCAAAAGTTTGCGCCGTCCTCTCCTCCCTCTCCTCGTGTTTTCTGATATGGGCGTATATTATAATAATGAACGTAGTCGTCACCCTAAGCCCATTTTGCCATGCTGTCAGACGCATAGCATGGGGCATCGGGAAGTTAGCGCAGCCAGATGGCTAACCCCTTCCAGCTTTGCATCATGCACAGCTCAAACTAGCTGCTCTTTTATATGCCGAGTGCAGAGAAGGGCGAGGGGGACAGATTTGAAGGGCGAGGGGAGTGGAACACGGAGGGCCGGGCTGTCCAATCGGCGTGGGAGGGAGGGGGGGGGATGACCAACACCATGAGGTAAATATGACGCAAACATGTCGCATTATGTCGTCGGGTCACAATGTGAGGAAATCAACAAACTTTTCTTTCCTGGATTTTTTTTTTTGGGTTTGTTTTTCCGCCATCCCACCGTTTGGTCGGGCGCACGGGTGCCTGGGTTGGAGGGATGGGTGGATGGACGAGTTGTCATGACGACAGGGCTGTTCCGTGTGTGTGTTTGGCTGATGAAGTCTCTCCTCGCCCTGCTTTGTCCAATCAGATGGCGGATGGGCGCGTGCAGCAGGAGCTGGAGTGGACGCGGCTGCAGCAGCAGCACAGCGCCGAGCAGGACCGGGCCAGGGCCGCCCTGCAGCAGCACCAGCAGCTCAGCCAGGAGGGGAGGAAGCGCCATGCCCAGGTAGGGGGTCTCCACTGATCCGCTCTCACACACACACACACACACACACACACACACACACGCACGCTCTCCCGTGGTCAACCATTTTGTGTTTTCCCCCTTTGCCGGTTTTCCTGGGGTTTCAAAAGCGCAGCGGGTTGGGGTACTTTTTTTTTTTTTTTTACAGTACCTGCCGCTAGGTAGATATTGGTACTGAATGTATCTTCTCATACATGGGTGTGTACTTGGCGTGTGGGTTCGGGATAATTTTGATAATTCTATTTTAATTTAAAGAAATGATTTGCGCTAAACATTTTTGTGTGTAACGGGGTACAACGTAGGTTAAACGAAATGAAAAATCACACTGCCCTAACTTCTAATGTTATTCAGATTTTCTTTCTTTTTTTATCGCAGCGGGGTTTCGCGATAGAAGTTTTAAAAAAAAGAGTTGAAATGCAGAAACCACAGGTATCCAGATGAAGAAACCGTCATGTTCTTTTGAGCACCGGCCTTTTCTTCTAAAAACCCTGGGTTGGCATTTCTCTTTTCTTTTCCGCCACACGGCTTCATATCAGCCGTGGACCCGCGTCGAGCGCCCTGTACTCCCACCGAAGACTAGCTGTGTTTAGCACCGCAGGTAGCCCTCTCCCCCCCGGACAACACCAGTTATTCTCTTACTATACAGCGTGGACAGCCATAACGAATGCATGCCATTTGGGACTATATTGATGGAAGTCCCTGACACCATAAGGCTGTTCTGGTACCATTTAGCCAGGCCAGCAGCAGGTCTTCCTCTTCTAACCCCCCTTCCTCTCCAGCCCTGGGCTAGCATGGCGCTCTGTGGGAAGCCATTCGACAGACCAGCCCCCAACTGGGGATGTGTTTGACTCCTCAAGCTTCCTGATGAAATGAACATTGTCAGCATGAAGAGAATTTTGTTTTATTGGCTCCTAGCTGAAGACGGGGGTCCAGCTGGGCATATGCTGTGTTTTTGGGACAAGTGGTGCTCACAGCGAATGTGGGCACAGGTGGCGCCAGACAGCCAACACTGCAACTGATTGGCAACGAAATCGCTGCAATTTTTAATTTTTGTATTTTTTTTCATCACCTACTGCAATAATGTACCCGTCGTGATTTATAGAGTAATTTATATTTAGCCCTACTATAATTACATTGATTATACTTATCAATCAATCAATTAATATTTATATAGTGCCAAATCATAACGAGAGTTATCTGAAGGTGCTTAACACAAGGTAGAAGACCAGACTCTTTATTTTAGACCCAACAATTGAAACAATTCTCACATGCACCTTGCACCGGCTATTTTACTGCACAGGTCGTGTGGCAATTGAACAAGTTTCCTCAACAAGAGCTGCATTCACAATCACATAGTGAGAAACACGTTGAAACAATATTGTTTCACAGTATTCACGGGTGAAGTCTATTTGTCATGTGGAATACAACAATAATGGCAGGACTTGGAGGCTGTCCAGTCTGTCAAACTGGAACTATTTGTTTTTCTTTTCTGCGGTTTGTCTTATCCTCATGTTTCACAGACAAAACAGTGACACTAGGTGGTGTGCTCCAGCTGAAGCTCAAAATGCCCCCCCATTGAGAGCAGGAATGTCGAGATGTTCTCCTGACCTTCACTCATGACCTCTGTGAGACATTGAGATACTGGGTTTATTATGAGGCCTACCAGACTGCTTGGTCTGCCTGTTTGCCACACAGCACTCTAAATGTCTTTATATATATACTGTAATGCCAAAAAAGTAGTATCTTCCCTTTCCTTCTCCTCTCCTCTGCTCTCTCTCTCCTCTCCTCTCCCCTCTCTCTCTCTCTCTCTTATATTTTCGGGGAGATGTCTATCAGAGCACCCGGTGGCACCAGCCAGTGTGTTTTGCGCGTTGGGTTTTTGGAGATGCCGTCCCACGGGGACATGTCTGCTGATAACATCCCGTCTTGTTCGTGTCAAAGTGACGCGCAGCCTTGACAAACGCCGCATCTCGGGAGGCGGCGCAGGAAAACAAACTTCCCCAGCATTGATCTGATATTCTCACTTCCTGTTTGGAGTCAAGATCACACGGCCTGCCTAATGTCAAATATTAAAAAGGCAGCAGACGTCAACATTTTAAATTCAGGCCTTGGAAAGATGGAGGACGCGATGGTGAGCTGTCTGAAACTTGGAGAGATGCGAGTTGGATTTGACTTGCTGATGCGAGCGCTGTTTCGATGGGTGTGCTGTTAAAACGTCAAGAAGCTGACACACCAGCAGCAGCCATAAGTATTAAATATCATCATTTAACAGTTTAGCATTAGCAAAGTTGTTTACTCTTTGAGATCTCTGTCTGTCGCAGTGATCGCAAAACAATTTGCTAATGTGGTCCTCACTGGAAGGCTTTCTGAACACGTCAAAAACTAGAGACCATCTAGTGATGAGATCACACCAGCTGCGATGTCCACAACTTAAAACCAATGTGGGCCGGGGGGGGCAATGTGGGAGGGCCAGCCCCTTGCTCGGATCGCACCTATTTTTGAACTCGGCCTTCATTTTGTTGTCAACTACACACCTCTAAAGTTTCGTGACTTGCACGGTTTTTACGCTATCGCGTTTCGCTAAACTCTGTCCACAGACAGACAGGCAGGCAAACATCTAAACACCTGGAAAAGTACTCAGAAGCACTTCTGTGGCAGTTCCCCTCTACAGTACAGTAGGTGTCTCCAGGATCACAGTTTACCTTGGTGACACACACAGAGACTCACAAGGTGAAAACAATAGCAGCAGCAGCCGTCGTCGCTGTCGCGGCTGGTTAAAAACTGAGCATCGAGAGGCCCTGGAAAGAGGAAT
Organism: Poromitra crassiceps; assembly: GCF_964638095.1. Taxonomy (NCBI): domain Eukaryota; kingdom Metazoa; phylum Chordata; class Actinopteri; order Beryciformes; family Melamphaidae; genus Poromitra; species Poromitra crassiceps. The sequence goes on from NC_139644.1 coordinate 12,770,176, forward strand.
CTGAATGTGGGGGGAGCAAAGTATTTTATTGACACACAAATAAACAGAGCATTTCCTGTTTAACCACATGCTATCGATTCCTTTTGTTTTGGAAAGACTTCTGGTACTGTCGGCCCCCTGGGAGCCTCAGGACTTTCCTCGCCCGTCAAACAACACACTCCTATCATGTGTGTCAGACAGACAATGATGCTATCATCAGGTGTCAAGTCTGGAACCAGCAACCCAACCGCCTGATATGGAGATTGAACCCAGGCCTCATTCTCATTCGCTCTCTCCCTCTCTCTCTCTCTCTCTCTCTCTCTCTCTCTCTCTCTCTCACACACACACACACACACTCACACACACTTGCTGTCTCCGTCTTCCCGGAATGGGTGGGAGGACAGTTGCTTACTGGCTGTGGAAAGCTGGCGGGCGGGTGGGAGGGAGGCAGCAGCAGATGTCAGTCACACACAGGCAGGATGAGTAAGAGCGCCTCCTCGCCTTGATGTGGCGGCTCGGGGGTTAGTTAGCTAATAAATAGCATTCCTGGGCTCTCGCCCCGTGTTTGAGAAGGAGAAGCAATGAGTCGTAGCGGTGATTGGAAGGGAAGAGCACCAAAGCTCCACACACACAGGCCCTCTTCAGTGTCCTCATCCCACCGGGGTTTGTTATTGTCCAGGAGCCTCTGGCCTCAGCGACTTGCGTGTCCGCCACGCAAAATAAAGACTGTCAGAACCCATCTGCTGTGGACATAAGGCCCTCTTTTGTTCTGGAGACGGATCCCTCGTCACTTGATTAGCGAATGCTGGTTGTCAAGATTCGCACTTTCGGGTCGTCTCTTTCCAAGCGTTTCCAAGCGATGGCACTAATGAGAGAATTGTAAGAAGCTTTTGGGTCGACGCCCGGCGTGTTATTTGGCTTCCCGTCCACTCGGGGGATTAACCCAAAATTCTCTGCTTCTTCTCTGCTTTTGCTTTCCAACAAAAAACAAAACACAGAGCTATTCTTTCAATCTTTTTGAAAATGAAAGCAGCATGGAAGAAGAAAGCGTCCCGTTGGCAGTCTGTCCAACATGATGAAATGTGTTCGGGCAGTGAAGCAGCCAATGTTGTGTTGTTGTGTTGTTGGCCCCTCAGAGGACGGAGGAGTTGTGGAGAGTGTTTTGTTTGGGGGGGACCCTCTGTCACCCTTCTGGAGACCTGGTGATCCCAACGTGAACTCAGAAACACTCGTGTCACATCCACCAATGGGTTAAAACGAAAAGTTGAAGAGAGGATGAGCGAAAGGAGAGCATATTCCGTGTAAAGTCACTCCAGACAAGACATGAAAGTGAATTCTGCAGTTGTAACTTGGTCATTTTCCACTCGCCCGAGAACTTTTCTATGATTTCGTCGTTCCTGTGTAGTCCCTGCTACACAATGGATATTTCTTATCTTCAAACGCAACATTTGTAGCGACTGTGAAGAAGGTTCATTGTATTAAAGATGGCAACACAGTGACAAGTTTTTCACTGCTGCTATTGTTCCCATTGTGTGGCTGTGAGGCTTTCCCATTGTTATACATTCCTATGAGTTTAACTTCAAAAATATGGCCACCATTCTAACTTCATTTAGGCAAACAACAGACATGTTTCATTGTTCTACTGGGCCATACAAAGCCATCATTTCACATTTTTCTTCCACCCACTCCTCCTCAAAACTCATTTTATGGGTATTATTTCCCTGGATTTGTGTTGTCTTTTCTAAAGAAACATCTGGACTTCAAAGACGATGGGAGAGAGTAAGATTCTTCGTGAGGTCTTTCCTCTGAGGCCGTGATGGACTCAATAATGACGCTGTCAAAGACTCAAAGGGCCTCAGTCCCACGTAAGTGATGAAGACGAGTCAAATGAAGAGGGTGATGACAGACTGAGTCAAAGCTGAGTGGGACGTCTGATGAGGAGAACAAGGCAGACAGCTTAGACCTAAGATACACAGGGATTGTCTCAGACAGTCCTTGTTACATTGTCATTCACCAAATGATCAGTCCTTAGATCTGGTCTCGTCATGTGGGCCCTGTCTTGTCGCTCACTGGTTTCCAATATGAGCGTCCCCCACTGAGCTGACATGTCGGCGCATCTGTCTGATTGTTTGTGTGATTCTTTGCATCATTTGATCACATCGTCCCACGCACAATCTGGGCACCCAGAGTATCAGTCTGACGACTAATAAGACTCTGGGACAGACGGGCAATATTGTATAGTGTATATAGTATAGCTGTATAGTGGATGTCCGCATCACATTAGTCACATTAGTTGTCAGACTGTGTTCTGTGTTCCCAGATTGTCCCGGCCACATTTGAGAATTTGAAGTAAGGCCCAGTTGCTTTTTTTTTCTTCTTTAAAAGGCCACTTTGCCAATTTTCACACAGCTTTGTGTCATTACAAAATCATCACAAAACTTCCCTCCATCTTGCTTGGACCGAGAGATCCCCATTCATTCACAGAACTTCCCGATCCAAATGATGTCATAATTATAATTGTCATTTGGAGCAGTTTTGCCACGGTGTCATTATTACCGTCACTATCACTATTACTATGATTATTGCTCTCTCTACCCTTCATTCGCAGAACTTCCCGGATCAAATGACATCATTATGACATCATTTGGACCAGGAAGTTCTGTGAATGGATGGGGAGCTCGAGCGCAGTTGACCATGTTCTTTTGATGTCGAGCCATGCTAAGCTATGTGCATAGCATCACATCACAGGTGGAGTTGTATCTGGCTTCAGCAATTAAGCATTTATTACGAGACTCAATTTCCTTTGCTTCAACCCACTTCAGTATCATATATGCACATAATACAGTATTGTATAAATGAAAGGCTTCATTCTAAAACCCTATTTAATGATGCTTTTTGAGGAAAGAATTATCAGCTGATTGTTCAGTGTTTAAAAACTAAAATAAATGCATCCTCGAAAACTATTTTGCTAATTAAAAGGCTCAAGATAGCAAATAATATTGACAGCAAAATTCTGTCATTATCCCAAATGGTTAATCTGTCATTTTGGAAAATAACTCCTCTTATACTCTAGGGTACACCTATTTTCGATAAAGCTAGCTACATCTAACCCAGCCTGTGGTCGTGTGGATAGTCATCTCTTATGATCTTTCATTTGCAGTTTGAGCTGAATAGGACGCAGTTCTATATTTGCAGTATCCCTCTCCCTCCCTCTCTCTCTCTCCACACAGTCACACATTTACTCTGTGACTTCCACATCCCCTTTCCGTCCTCTATCCTCTCTTTCTCCCAAAGTCTTTTTATATCTTTTAAGCTGACACAGTTTGACCCGATATCATCCACATGACACTATCTCATTGTTACTAAGAGCTGCTTCATTACCAACCCCCCCTCCTAAAGAGAGAGAGAGAGAGAGAGAGAGAAAAAGTCAGGATGCTCTTTTGGCCTGACAAGTGACTGTGTTCTGTTCTGGAAGATGACACACTAACTTATGCCTGGTTCAGACTACACAAATTCAGCCCGATATTAGACCGATTTGGTCGTGCGCGACAGATTTTCGGCGTCGGGCCCGAATATGACCGTCGGGGACGACGATCGGCCGTCTTCACCTCTTGTAGTGTGACATAATCAAAGGCCACCGTCGGGACGCCTCACCACGCCCTGACGAAAAGACTGGCACGTCAGTCTTTTTGACATGGTTTCGCCTAGTTTGACACCCCGGAAGACCGGTATCAGGTCCTGGGGAGACCGCTCCGCTCCAGACCGCTCCCCGCTCGATACAGATTTCACCCGCTCGCACTCACCGCTCCGCTCCGCTCAAAAGAATAAAAGAGATAAAAAGGCCAGGGTGTTTTAATTTGCGTTTAAACGCCTGGGCAATGGGCATTGCTCACTACAAATAACATGAGCTCAGCAGAGTCGGCTGCATGCTCGTTTCTCTTCCTTCCGTCTCGCAGCAGCTGGCAAGAAAATAGTGGGCGTGCACATGAAGTAAGCCAAGTCTTATTGGAGGCTGGAGCGGACATCACAGTGCATCACAGTAGAGGCTGTCACTCATCCAAATAACGTTAAATCTGCGAGGGATATATATAGCACCTGGATTACATACATGTTTCACATAGGGTTGTGTTTTGATTTCAATGTTTTATTTTGTCCAATATTGAAATGTTCTGCAATTGCATGTTGTGCTAACATAAACATTATTTCCATCTACCACTTAGCCTATTTAGGCTGATTTGGTTGCTATTTCTTGTCAATGTATTAGCCTCAATGCATGCTGGGAGATTTCGTTCACAGGTCCGCCTCCCGACGACCTGTGAACTCGCTGACGACAGCAGACGACGTGATGACGGTGGCATACAATGCTCTGTCGGTGTTAAGCGAGAATACACTTGTAGGGCCCTATTCTCCCACAGGCCTTAGGCACAAAAACTGGCATTAAACGCAAAAAAAACGTGCCTTGCGCCTGCCTCGGGAAGATAGCAACATGGTTTTAGGCCCCGAAATGCGCTTTACGCCAAAGAGGCGTGGCGCAGTGCCAGAATAGGCCAGAATGGGCGTTTCGGCCTTAAATACCGGCCTAACGATATCTTCCCCCCTGGCGTTAATTTAGCGCTTAGCGCTTTTCAAAACCAGGCCTTATTCAGTGTGCCGCGGATATTGTGTGTATTTACGCACAGCTCTCCTCTGCCATCTCACACTCTCTCCCCCCCCCTCTCTCTCTCTCTCTCTCTCACTCACTCCCTGCACAGCACAAATGGGAAAAAAGCTGTTCTCTCCCCCTCTCTCTCTCTCACTCCCTCAAATTTCCCAGCATGCATTGAGACTAATACATTTCTAATAATACATTGTCATGATAATCTCATCATGACATAGGGATAGGCTATATTTTTCTAGCCAATGCGTTTAGAACATTCTTTTCACTTTGATCTTGCTATAGTGTAGCGTATTTACATGCTTGCAGTATTTAAACTGCAGTTAGATTGGTTTGAGAAGCATAATAATATGGAATAATAGCCTATATATTGAGACAGACAGACGGGGATGAAAGGGAGGGGGGGAGCAGAGCGCTTGGCTTTTTCTGACCGGACTGGATCGCTCCGTGGAATTGGAGCTTAAAAGGGAAGCTTGTGATTCGTTTACTGCACTTCCCCAATGAGCAGATTGTGCATAATTTTACGCTTAAAAGGCGTGGTTATCATGCTTAAGGCCGCCTGTAACGCCGACGCCAGAATATCGAGTGCGCTGGTCCACACCCACTAATCTGCGCTGCGCCTGGCACTAAGCGCAGTTTTTAGGCCGTTGCAACGATAGAGCCCGTAGTGTGGCCAGTCTCCCGACCAAGACATGTCACGAATTTATGGCAGTATGATGGCCTCGTCTGACATGGTGACATCGTGAACGACAAAAAATATGGTGTAGTCTGATCCTGGCATTAGTGAAAGACTTTTGGAAGGCAGATCATCCACACTTGTTGAAGAGAGAATTATTCATTAAAAGACTCTTCGGGGCTCAGATCTAATAATATCTCTGCCTGCCCTTGAAGGCACGAGCGGAGCAGTGGGACTGGTAATGTAATGGTAATGACATTCCTTTTCTCAGTTTATTTGCCATGTGGTTTTATTATTATTATTATTATTATCTTTGACTATTACGTCACTATGGTGTTTCACATTTTGAAAAAAAAATGAAGTAATACAAAAATGTCGAGAGACAGGGGAGCGGGACAGAGAGATGGAGACATCGCACGTGTTTGCCTCACATTTTCTCAAGGCTGTTTTATGGTTGTCAATGATCAACCGACCAGTGTCGACAGGTGTCTTACGAAAAGTGGCATTTATGCTGACGTCCGCACAAGCTGTCTCAAATACGCACACACACACACGCACTTGAGCTACGGTAGCTAATCAAGTTGACATTATAGTAAATTAACGGATATAATAAGCTGAACGACCCTGTCACAAAGACCTCTCTATCGCTGTTTTGCTGCCGTCCGCACCAAGAGCTGCGGCAGTTAACCGCGGGTCATTGTTTTTTGTGCGTCGCCTGGCGGCTTCTCACTCGGCTACAGGTGAGGATATTTTCTCACCCTTTCTGCAACTTTCATCTCAAAGCCATCCATTAACATTACCGGCCTACTATTTTTTTTTACTAATTCTATACTACAGTTCTATTGAAATCCCGCTCGCCCGAAGCGAGTAGCTAGACAGCTGTTCACATTCCCATGGCAACGATAGAACGCTTGGTCCATCCAACCTATGAAAATGTAAGAGAAATCTTACATATAGCAATTTTTGTGTACAAAAAGGATCGAATGGAGGACTGGATTGACAGCAGAGGTTTCGTTACTACTGGTACTGGGTTATTATTGGTCGATAATACCTTAAAGGTAACGAGTACTGATACCCAGGCCTAATACTGTTATATCACAAATAGGCCGGGACAGTCACCTCCGGATGTCCAGGTATGACAGGCCCACATCATATCCTGTATACACTCCCCAGCTTGTAGATAGAGGGTATATTGGAGTAATGCACCTTGTATTTGCATTAGGAGAAATTCTGTGGTATAATCTGGCATTTAAAATGTAAGACAGAAATGATGTTTCAGCAGTTTATTACTTATTTAATTCATCAGAAAGCCGTGATTGAGTCAGTTTCCTTTTCCCCCTCTCTCATTTCCCCCCCTCATCACACCAGCTGAGCGACGAGGCATTGAGAGAGCAGCCAACATAGCTAATCTTTCTGACGTGTATTTCCAAAGCTGCTGTGATGTAGCTGCATCGCCCGCAATGCATCAGACCCATCCTATTCCTGCTGTGATGTAGCTGCATCGCCCGCAATGCATCAGACCCATCCTATTCCTGCTGTGATGTAGCTGCGTCGCCCGCATCAGACCCATCCTACTCCTGCTGTGATGTAGCTGCGTCGCCCGCATCAGACCCATCCTATTCCTGCTGTGATGTAGCTCCATCGCCCGCATCAGACCCATCCTACTCCTGCTGTGATGTACCTGCGTCGCCCACATCAGACCCATCCTACTCCTGCTGTGATGTACCTGCGTCGCCCACATCAGACCCATCCTACTCCTGCTGTGATGTACCTGCGTCGCCCACATCAGACCCATCCTATTCCTGCTGTGATGTAGGTGCGTCGCCCACATCAGACCCATCCTACTCCTGCTGTGATGTACCTGCGTCGCCCACATCAGACCCATCCTACTCCTGCTGTGATGTACCTGCGTCGCCCACATCAGACCCATCCTATTCCTGCTGTGATGTACCTGCGTCGCCCACATCAGACCCATCCTACTCCTGCTGTGATGTACCTGCGTCGCCCACATCAGACCCATCCTATTCCTGCTGTGATGTAGGTGCGTCGCCCGCATCAGACCCATCCTATTCCTGCTGTGATGTAGCTGCGTCGCCCCCATCAGACCCATCCTATTCCTGCTGTGATGTAGCTGCGTCGCCCGCATCAGACCCATCCTATTCCTGCTGTGATGTAGCTGCGTCGCCCGCATCAGACCCATCCTATTCCTGCTGTGATGTAGCTGTGTCGCCCGCATCAGACCCATCCTACTCCTGCTGTGATGTAGCTGTGTCGCCCGCATCAGACCCATCCTACTCCTGCTGTGATGTAGCTCCGTCGCCCACATCAGACCCATCCTATTCCTGCTGTGATGTAGCTCCGTCGCCCACATCAGACCCATCCTATTCCTGCTGTGATGTAGCTGTGTCGCCCGCATCAGACCCATCCTATTCCTGCTGTGATGTAGCTCCGTCGCCCGCATCAGACCCATCCTATTCCTGCTGTGATGTAGCTGCATCGCCCGCATCAGACCCATCCTACTCCTGCTGTGATGTAGGTGCGTCGCCCGCATCAGACCCATCCTATTCCTGCTGTGATGTAGCTCCGTCGCCCACATCAGACCCATCCTATTCCTGCTGTGATGTAGCTCCGTCGCCCGCATCAGACCCATCCTATTCCTGCTGTGATGTAGCTGCATCGCCCGCATCAGACCCATCCTACTCCTGCTGTGATGTAGCTCCGTCGCCCGCATCAGACCCATCCTACTCCTGCTGTGATGTAGGTGCGTCGCCCGCATCAGACCCATCCTATTCCTGCTGTGATGTAGCTGCGTCGCCCGCATCAGACCCATCCTATTCCTGCTGTGATGTAGCTGTGTCACCCGCATCAGACCCATCCTACTCCTGCTGTGATGTAGCTGCATCGCCCGCATCAGACCCATCCTACTCCTGCTGTGATGTAGCTGCATCGCCCGCATCAGACCCATCCTATTCCTGCTGTGATGTAGCTCTGTCGCCCGCATCAGACCCATCCTATTCCTGCTGTGATGTAGCTGCATCGCCCGCATCAGACCCATCCTATTCCTGCTGTGATGTAGCTGCATCGCCCGCATCAGACCCATCCTATTCCTGCTGTGATGTAGCTGCATCGCCCGCATCAGACCCATCCTATTCCTGCTGTGATGTAGCTCCCTCGCCCGCATCAGACCCATCCTACTCCTGCTGTGATGTAGCTCCCTCGCCCGCATCAGACCCATCCTATTCCTGCTGTGATGTAGCTGCATCGCCCGCATCAGACCCATCCTACTCCTGCTGTGATGTAGCTGCGTCGCCCGCATCAGACCCATCCTATTCCTGCTGTGATGTAGCTGCGTCGCCCGCATCAGACCCATCCTATTCCTGCTGTGATGTAGCTGTGTCGCCCGCATCAGACCCATCCTATTCCTGCTGTGATGTAGCTGTCGCCCGCATCAGACCCATCCTACTCCTGCTGTGATGTAGCTGCATCGCCCGCATCAGACCCATCCTAATCCTGCTGTGATGTAGCTGCATCGCCCGCATCAGACCCATCCTATTCCTGCTGTGATGTAGCTGCATCGCCCGCATCAGACCCATCCTATTCCTGCTGTGATGTAGCTCTGTCGCCCGCATCAGACCCATCCTACTCCTGCTGTGATGTAGCTGTGTCACCCGCATCAGACCCATCCTACTCCTGCTGTGATGTAGCTGCATCGCCCGCATCAGACCCATCCTACTCCTGCTGTGATGTAGCTGCATCGCCCGCATCAGACCCATCCTATTCCTGGTGTGTTTTGGAGGCCGTGGGCCTGTGGTCATTAGCATTCCAGCTATGTAATGCGGCCACTCTCTGACAGCACTATCAAAGGGCTCTCGCAGGCAAAGTCAAGGCTGAGCGGTTCAAAGAGAAAGAGGTCAGGAGAGGGGTCAGTCCATCTCAGCAGCCCCCGCGCACACACACACACACACACACACACACACACACACACACACACACACCCCAGAGAGGGGAAGGGAGAACGTCGAGCATGCGTTTATAAAACTTTCTTACATTTAAACTCTTAGTAAATCTAACAGGCATCCCTTCACACACACAGACACACACTCTCTCTCGCTTTCATTATCTCTCTCTCCATCAGTCTAGCTCTTGTCTCCCTCTCTGTCATAACTATCTGTATATCAATACATATTGATATCTCCAGTGAAAATGAAAATCTCACAACCTATTCCATTATGTCCTTGCTTCCTCTGTGTTGTACTACTTGAGTCCGAATCCATCTTCATGACTCCTGACTCGATTTGGAATTGAACACTGATGGATTGGACTTGGACTCGGGCGTTCATGCATTTGGACTCAGAAGTTGGAGGCGAGAACTCTGACTTCTTAATTGATAAAGACTTTTTTTTTTTTCATAATAGGCCATAATAATTTGACATCAAACATTGATC
>NC_139644.1:12784929-12824929 GCF_964638095.1 Poromitra crassiceps
CACAAAAACGGAGCACTCCGAAAATAGACGCTGGGTGCGTGAGGCTGTGTGTTAGTGTGGGGAGGAGTTTGCAGCTGAGGGGGGGAGAGGGGGGTGGGGCACGCAGGGCACCACACAACTACACCACGTCACTACATCCGAAAATATTAGCTTCAGAGTCAGTGAATGTGCTTGAAATGCTTCATTTCACAAAAGGCTGAATATCTCAGCTTCTAATTTGAAACGCCTGTTTTTGCTGAAAACAACCTATCTTCTCCGGCTCATAACTAAAGAACGGAAAATGGTATCAATAAACTTTTTTTTGCTGATGATACAATAGAGTCTCCTCGTTCTTTGTGCGTGTTCGGTGTTTACATAGTAATATCACACAATATTCTGTGGGCCTCGAGAAATCACTGAAAACGCTCTGAAACTCTGGCACTGGGAGCGTCCGTTCTCCAAAAGTGGCTGGCACTCAATGAGTTAAGGGTGTGTGTGTGTGTGTCTTATTGATGGCACGGTGGCTCAGTGGTTAGCACTGTTGCAGCAAGAAGGTCCCGGGTTCCAACCCCCGGTCCGTCCCAGGTCCTTTCTATGTGGAGTTTGCATGTTCTCGCCGTGTTCGTGCGTTTCCTCCGGGTGCTCTAGTTTCCTTCCTCCCACCATCACAGACATGTATGTTAGGGTTAATTCTCCTGTCAATACACCTGACCAAGGCAATGGCAAAAGAGCTGGAGTTGGTCCCCGGGCGCTGCACCGTGGCTGCTCACTGCTCCTAGTTCTAGGAAGGTTGAAGAGGATGGGTCAAATGCAGAGGATGAATTTCCCCACGGGGACAATGAAGGAAAACATAACCATTGACATAGAGCAACAGTCAATTTCATTTACACACATGCTCGCACGTCCAAGTACTACGCCACCTAGTGTCTCATTGGAGCTAAAGCACCGAGCTGACGAACCCACAGAGCTCAGTCTGCCCCGAGCACCAAATAAAGACCAGCATGTATGTCTGTTTAACTTAATATGCAAAACAAATCAGTTTGACCAACTATAAATCTTAATCAAAGCTGTATCAAGTCTGTATGTATCTCTTGAGTACCTCTCTGTTTTTAAGATATACAGTAGCAGCATTCAACAGGTGGAAGAAAGCTGCGTCTCCTGTTGGTCAATTATAAGCTGATTATGTTTTTAACTATTTATGTTTTAAATATAGCAAGTTTAAAACCTTGCTATATTTATTAGGGGTGGGGGGGGAAATCGATTCACCTAAGTATCGCGATTTTTAATGTCACGATTTTTTTAATCAATCTTTTATTCCAGAATCGATAATCGCAAAAAATAAATCTTTTATTTTTTTTATTTTTTGGGTGCTTGCAGTCAGGCCACTCACTGAACAGCAGGCCAGATGCCGCCTACTGGTTTACTAGTGGTTTTATTACTTTATTACCGGTAGTTAGTCTGAAGTAGGGATGGGCATTTCTAGCAAAAACACTATTCGAAATTCGCTGGCCAAAGTCGACTTTTAATCGAAATTCGAAAATAAAATAAAAATGTAAAAACAATTAAAAATGTAAAAAAAAAAAAAAATTATAAGCATTTTAAGCAAGGTTTATGGAAAAATGAATGGCGGATGAAATCCCATGAAGAGGGAGAGGTTGCTTATAAAAATTGTTTTACTTGCTCAAACCAAGCGATTCGACTATACTTAGAATCAGGGGAGACAATGCAACATTTCACTCACAAAAAAAAAAAAAATTCAATAAACGAATTTCGACTTTCAATAATAAAAGTCGACCTTGATAATAACAACGATTATTCGAAAATTCGAAATTCCATGCCCATCCCTAGTCTGAAGTAATAATTACACTTCAGGGTTAAAGTGGGTGCATCTCATTGTAAAATTGGACTTCAAACGGCCCAAATCTGGCTTCAAACGGCCCAAATTGGGCTTCAAACGGGCCAAATTTCACGCGCGTCGGCCCATATCGGCCTGGCCTGCTTGGTATCTAATGCCCGGCCTGAATTATGATCCCAGTCCGCTCCTGTTTTTAACTATATCGCCCAGCCCTACTCATGATATAATATACAGTCTCTAGTGTATGATTCAACTTTTCCCATGTTCTAATCTAGTGTAAAAAGCAAACTAACTGAAAAAATAAAACAAAAAAATAAACAAAAATCGCAATAAATCGTAATATCGAATCGCAATAATCGTAGAATCGCAATACTTAAGAATCGCAATACAAATCGAATCGGGAGATGAGTGAATCGCCACAGCCCTAATATTTATAGAGGACCAAGTCTCTTGTCTTGTTTGAACCCACCTGCCGCTGTGGGACATGCTGCTTTGAGATGCACACACACGTCGTGAGGGGATGGGACCTCAGGGTCAGGGCCCGGATGGAGGGGGAAGCCACAGCATTTCATTAGATACATTATCCCACCTTTGCTATTTCCTATCTGGGTGAACCAGGAAGTACTTCAATCAAAACTTCTGGGGGTCACTATCTCTCTCTCTCTCTCTCTCTCACACACTCTTTCTATATCTCTCTCTCTCTCTTTCTGTGTCATATTTGCTCCCCTCACCTCCGCAGTAACTGGACCCACGGCGGGGGAAAGCAGGCGTAATCCTGCGCAGGTCTAGCAGGAAGCAGAGTGAAGGTGGTGTTGATCAGAACCTAATCCTCCGGGCAGGGCCCATCAAAGAGAGCCTTTTTCATTAGAGCCCGTCCGGCGCCAGCTGCGCAGCATTAGCCCCGGAATGCAGGGACCTCCAAAAAGCACCCGGGCGGGCGGCCATTTTGCCTCCATATGGTCCACAGAGCCAGCAGGGCCAGGGCAAGGGAGTGAGAGAGATAGAGGCGCAAAAGAGTGCGTTTATCACGGGGTGACCCCCTCGTTTGAAGAAATCACACGTTTTCCCTATCTGTGTGTGTTCTTTCTTTTGAAGGATGTTCAGCAGCTATGAGTCATTCTCTCTTTGTGTTTACGGAGTGAAATGATGACCTGCAGTTGTCAGGAAAGTCTGGAGTGCATTCAGAGCAGAGAGGCCCAATGTCAAACCCAGGCTGATAACACTATCAGCAGCTTGCTCGTGTTATATACCGTAAATTCCGGACTATAAGACGCACCGGTGTATAAGCCGCGGGACCAAAATTGACTATTTTTTTCTTCTATAAGCCGCACCGGTCTATAAGCCGCGGGTGTTTTGATGTTTAATTACCATATGAAAGGGTTCGTGCACAGAGAGGAATGTCGGGAAAGCGATGGCTGTTTGGGGAAGCTCCCATTTATTAACATTTCAACAAAACAAAACAAAAGTCAGGTCACTAATCCCCAGACAAAATCACACAACAATAGGCTATATGTGCAGCAAACCTGTAACCAGAGAAGTCAAGTCACTAATGCTCGTCTTCCTCTTCTTCCTGCGTACTGAAACCACCAAAGTCCTCATCTTCAGTGTCGGAAACGAACAGGTTCAGGGTGGCTTCGTCAACCACTCTCCTCTCTCCTTCATTGTCACTCAAAACCAACGAACTCCTCTTCATCTATAGCTGTGTTTCCATTACAGTTTTTCGCAAAAGAATTGCGATATTTCTACAACTTCGACAATGTACAATTGCGACTTGTAGGCGTTTCCATTGAAGTTGCGTTTGAGTGATTCCCCGTTGCAGCAGCTGCCACAGTGATTACGCACGGGGATCTGCCCCATATCCCGTCCCCTGCATGCTCAAATCCAACCAATGGTCAATGGAAATCCCAACATGAAGTTACAATGCATATAAACGAGCCTGATTATCAATTCAAAAGAAAATGAGTCGCAAAATGTTGCTGGCTGCGTGAATGCAGTCAGCGCGACAGGCAGAGGAAAAAAGGTAGCCTAATAGCCTACAACTGGTCCGATTTAGAGATGGAGGGGGGAAAAGGCTGATTTGGTTCTATAATTGCACCTGAAACGTGTGCAATGTATTAGCCTACTCACAGTCACTGTATTCACTTCAGACAGCACCACCGCACCAGTGTGTGCTTTTCATCCTCTCATCTCGCCGCTGTGCCAAATGCGCGCACACAGGCAGCCTGCTGTCACCATGGACCGATTTCTGCCATTAAACATTATCTAATTTGCCCGGCTACGCTTTTGCACAACACTCGTCTTTCTGCTAGGTAGCGTTGCTTCAAAGTTTTCCACTTGCTGCGGAGGTTTTGACACGGCTATCGAACCTTACTTACCAAACTTATTTTCCGCTCCTTTTCCAAGGGATAATATGGGTCACATGACGTGCAAATGCGAAAAATGTGTTTCCATTACACTTTTGCGATAAACTGCTATATCGACACGTCTGAAAAACCACCTCATGATCATCTACTGCTCGTTCTCATGCTGTCGAGAACGAGCAAAGCTTTTTTTGGGTGAAAGAATCCTCCAGGGCGCTTCTTGTTAACAGTCCGAGTGAGTGGCAGGTCGAACGTCAAAGGCACTTCATCCATATTTATGATCTGCTCCGGTTCGATGGAATATTCCTTGATCTTCCTTTGTGTGAATTCGCCGAAGTTTGTGATTTTCTCCTGGTAGTCGGGGGAGGGAGTTGATGGGCTTGTGGCCGTTTGCTTACCGTAATTACCATATGTAAGTGGTCACGCACAGAGGGGATTGTCGGGAAAGAGATGGCTGTTTGAGGAAGCTCCCATTTACCGTATTACCGTAACATTTCAACAAAACAACATAACACAACACCACCGTTGTTTATTTTTACAGTGCACACAGTGTCCGCGGTGTGGTGAAAAGAGGGCAAGAGAGGAAATTAAAACAGAAGTGGATTTATAGTTAGAAAGAGTGCTAAAAAAGAGAGATTTTTTTTTTTTTTTTTTTTTTTTCTGAAAAAATCCATAGATAAGACGCACCGTTATATAAGCCGCAGGGGCCAAAAAACGGGAAAAAAGCCGCGGCTTATAGTCCGGAATTTACGGTACTCTTTACCAAATACATTCATGATGATTCCTTTGTGCGTTTCTTTTTCTCTCAGCTGGAAGTGCACAATACTTCTAAGAAAAACTTAGCAAAAGTACAGATTTTACTTTTTTTCTGCTTTTTAATCTGTCTCTAAGTTGGACTCAGAGTGAGCAGCAGGGAAAACTTTCACTATTTTCTTTCGCCCTGCTTTCTTCATGTCAGCCAGGCCTCAGATCCATATTGACTCGTTCTGCCTGTTTTGTAAAAGCTGAAATGTTCTGGTTCTTTTGATGCAGACAGAAACGCTGTCCTCTGCAGTCCACCCGCCCGCCCGGCCTGGCGGGCGAGGCCGGCCAGCTTTTTTCTTCTTCTGCTGCTGCTGCTTCTTCTTTTTTTGAACACATCTCCTAGATCCTGGAAAAAAGGCCGGAGAAATCCATTAAATCCATGAATGGATTCTCATCAAAGACACGTGCGTTTAAGGGAGAGACAGAGAGAGAGAGAGAGAGAGAGACAGAGGGATACAGAGAGAGAGAGACAGAGGGATACAGAGAGAGAGACAGAGAGGGATACAGAGAGAGAGAGAGAGAGAGAGAGACAGAGAGGGATACAGAGAGAGAGAGACAGAGGGATACAGAGAGAGAGACAGAGAGGGATACAGAGAGAGACAGAGACAGAGGGATACAGAGAGAGACGGAGAGGGATACAGAGAGAAAGAGACAGAGAGAGACAGAGGGATACAGAGAGAGACGGAGAGGGATACAGAGAGAAAGAGACAGAGAGAGACAGAGGGATACAGAGAGAGAGAGAGAGAGAGAGAGACAGGGATACAGAGAGAGAGAGAGGGATACAGAGAGAGAGAGAGAGACAGAGGGATACAGAGAGAGAGAGAGAGAGACAGAGAGGGAAACAGAGGGATGAGAGAGGATGGAGGGATGTTTTGGAGGCTGACAGACAGACAGAGCTGTTGGAATAATGAGAAACAGAATATGAGAGCAGATAAGATCAGGCATTAAGATTGTTCCATAGCGTCTGAGCTGCAGCAAAACCAGAGGAGGAGAGAAGGAAGAGAACAGTGATGGAGGTGGGATGAGGAGGTGTGTGTGTGTGTGTGGGGGGGGGGAGGGGTTAGTCTGGTTGTGATTGAAGTTTATCTTTGTGTGTGTGTGTGTGTGTGTGTGTGTGTGTGTGTGTGTGTGTGCACGCACGCTCGTGGGCGTGTGCGGCTGTGTTCACGGGTGAGAGAGCGCAGGCTCACAGCCCCAGACCTCCCAATCTCCTTGGTCCATTGAGGGGCCTGTGAAGCCGCCTCTGTGCCTGATAAAGATGCCTCGTCTCTGGGCTCCAGCGAGCACCATGCTGCCTCAGTCTCACCCACACTGCATCCTTATCTAACTTTCTTTTCCTGCCCCCACACCTCCACTGCCCCTCTGTCTCGCCCCCCCCCCCCCCCAACACACACACACACACACACACCTCCACTGCCCCTCTGTCTTGAGCCCCACACACACACACCTCCACTGCCCCTCTGTCTCGACCCCCCCCCCCCACACACACACCCACACCTCCACTGCCCCTCTGTCTCTCGACCCCCCCCCCCACACACACACCTCCACTGCTCTCTGTCTCGACCCCCCCCCACACACACACACCTCCACTGCCCCTCTGTCTCGACCCCCCCCCCCCACACACACACCCACACCTCCACTGCCCCTCTGTCTCTCGACCCCCCCCCCCACACACACACCTCCACTGCTCTCTGTCTCGACCCCCCCCCACACACACACACCTCCACTGCCCCTCTGTCTCGACCCCCCCCCCCCACACACACACACCTCCACTGCCCCTCTGTCTCGACCCCCCCCCACACACACACGCCTCCACTGCCCCTCTGTCTCGACCCCCCCCCCCCCACACACACACACACCTCCACTGCCCCTCTGTCTCGACCCCCCCCCCCCACACACACACACCTCCACTGCCCCTCTGTCTCGACCCCCCCCCCCCACACACACACACCTCCACTGCCCCTCTGTCTCGACCCCCCCCCCCCACACACACACACCTCCACTGCCCCTCTGTCTCGACCCCCCCCCCCCACACACACACACACACACACCTCCACTGCCCCTCTGTCTTGAGCCCCCACACACACACACACACCTCCACTGCCCCTCTGTCTTGACCCCCCCACACACACACACACACACACACACACACCTCCACTGCCCCTCTGTCTCTCGACCCCCGCCTCCAAGTTCTGGCATAGCCCAGAATATGAGGACTTTCTAGAAAGGGTTGGTCTTAGAAATCAGGGCTTGGCTTAGAGGAAGTGTGGGATCATTGTTTCTTACCACACATACATACAGTACACACCGCACGCACACACACACACACACACACACACACACACACGCACACACACACACACTCACTTCTGTTTGTTCACCAGCCAAGCAGGTTGATGATGCTGGATTTAAAGAAAACTCCTACCTCATCACAGTACAGGCTTTTATTCCAACGCTAACGATATCCACCGCTAAACAGAAATCTACTACACGCTGGAGCCATCAATATGTCCCCCTTTTATTTGACTGGAAATGTGAATCCACAGAATGTGCAGTCGTAGCATAATATGAATCACAGGACATCTCCCACTTGGAATCGCTGCTCAATATTTAGTTCTGTGCATTTTGATCTTATGGTTTTGTTGTGAGAAGCTCTTTGATTTGGACCTGGTCACCTCACTCCCTGTTGATCACACAGGTGTGTTGTCATTGTCACACTCCTCCCTGCCTGGTGATCACACAGGTGTGTTGTCATTGTCACACTCCCTCCCTGCCTGTCAACACTAGAGATCTGAGATAGAGCAGGACAAAAGATCAGGAGGCCTCAGCTCTGATAGGAAGTGAAGGAGCTCTGGAATCTGCAATTCCTATTTGCTCCAAGTCTGAGGAGCGCGGCTCTTTGAACTGTGAGAGGAGATTAACTGTGCAAATCTTCTCTGTTTGTGTTGAGCTGTGTGTGTGTGTGTGTGTGTGTGTGTGTGTGTGTGTGTGTGTGTGCATTGGTCTGTTAGCATGTTGAAGATGTGGACTGCATAAGAGGCATCTGGGTAGTGTAGAAGTAAGAGCACTCGCCTGCCAATGTGGAGACCCCTGGTTCAATTCCCGGCAGCGGTACTTCCCAGGTTGATCAGACGTTACAGACACAATTGGCCGTGTCTGCGGGTGGGAAGCCAGTGGGGTTTGAGTCCTGGTCGCTGCACTAGTGCCTCCTCTGGTCAGTCAGGACATCTGTTCGGGGGGAAGGGCGGGGGGATAGCATGATCCTCCCACGTGCTACCTCCTGCCTGGTGAAACCCCTCGCTATCAGGTGAAGAGAAGCAGCTGGAGACTGCACATGTATGGGAGGAAGCATGTGCTACTACTCACATGTATACATCAAGTGATGGAAGACAGCCGACACCTGCTGATCATTCCTCAGGCCAGTAATTTTGTGTGTGTGTGTGTGTGTGTGTGTGTGTGTGTGTGTGTGTGTGTGTGTGTGTGTGTGTGTGTGTGTGTGTGTGTGTGTGTGTGTGTGCGTGCGTGCGTGCGTGCGTGCGTGCACATGCTTTCCCTTCAGATCAAAGGGAAAAAGCATTTCATCAGACACTAACCAGGTGTGACAAAGCCTCCTGGAGACACACATTCAACCAATGAGAGCTCTTTTTTTTACCTTGCAGTAGCCAATCACTGCTTCCTGTGTCACAGCACCGGTGACCCTCCAGCCATGCCCCATAGGACTACCTTGACATGAAAGGCACAACTCTCTCTCTTTCTCTCTCTCACCCCCCACACACACACACACACACTCCCTGTTATGTCACTTACTCACACACACAAACATGTTGAACATTAGACAGCTAAGGCCACTTCTTATGCATTTGCCGGCGATGGCCATAATCCCAGAGGCATTATATGTTTTCGGGTTGTCCGGACGTACGGACGTCCGATGCACGTTAACGCGATATCTCCAGAACGCCTTGACGAGTCGGGATTCGTTAATAATGGCTATTATATACTAACATTAACATTTGTTGCCTCACTATGAGCTAGTTAGATAGCGAACAATAACACGAACCAACTGTTTTATTCCGGTTAACTGGCTCTTCTCTAGCTAAAACTAGCTTTGATTTTGAGGCTAGCGCTAAAGACAAGAGTTTACTGTGTTACAGAATGCTTCTTCAGATATGACTCTTCTTCCCGGTTTGTTATAGGCCTAGTTATTTGCATACATCCAGATGGTCCAACTCTCCAAGATGGCGCAGGCTATGGTTGCTAGGTTATTTATGAATCTCTATCTCTCTCTGCCTCTGTCCATGTTCTTCGCTAACTGTGTGTGTGTGTGTGTGTGTGTGTGTGTGTGTGTGTGTGTGTGTGTGCGCGCACGTGCGTGCATATTGAGACCGGCACTACTTTCTTTGGTAGGTAGAACGTCAGCACAATTAATATCCACACCATATAGCACCAGCTTTGATCCTGACCCAGTAAAACGTGTACTATCAGCCTGGGTGAGCGTCCTGTTCTCTCCCTCAGCCAGAAGATGGTGATACGAGGTTGTTGTTGTCACCGTCGTCGTGTCTTGCTGCCCTCGCGTTGTTGCCAACTTCATGAGGCTGGTCCTCTGCCATTTGGAGATACACCAAATCACATGATTCACTCGGTCATGGATTAGGCTAGGAGGAGAGAAACATGGATTAGGCTAGGAGGAGAGAAACATGGATTAGGCTAGGAGGAGAGAAACATGGATTAGGCTAGGAGGAGAGAAACATGGATTAGGCTAGGAGGAGAGAAACATGGATTAGGCTAGGAGGAGAGAGACATGGATTAGGCTAGGAGGAGAGAAACATGGATTAGGCTAGGAGGAGAGAGACATGGATTAGGCTAGGAGGAGAGAAACATGGATTAGGCTAGGAGGAGAGAAACATGGATTAGGCTAGGAGGAGAGAAACATGGATTAGGCTAGGAGGAGAGAAACATGGATTAGGCTAGGAGGAGAGAAACATGGATTAGGCTAGGAGGAGAGAAACATGGATTAGGCTAGGAGGAGAGAAACATGGATTAGGCTAGGAGGAGAGAAACATGGATTAGGCTAGGAGGAGAGAAACATGGATTAGTCTAGGAGGAGACAAACATGGATTAGTCTAGGAGGAGAGAAACATGGATTAGGCTAGGAGGAGAGAAACATGGATTAGGCTAGGAGGAGAGAAACATAGGCTGATCAAAGAGGGCCCACATTCACCTCACACTGACACACTGACTGGGAGAGAAAGAGAGAGCTGAACATCTGATTTTGGGAGAGAGAGGTGTGAAGTTTAGGATGTTTTTATAGAGGATTTAGAATACAGGATTTTGTGTATTTGTTACCAGTGACACGAGACGTACACACTTGCCTACATACGTCTGAATTCATATATTTTGCGTGTCGGTTGTCGGCATGATTGCGGCTGCGCAACCATGAACTAATGCATTGTAATGCACTGGAGAGGGTGTTTGTGTATCTGTGTAAGAATATCTGTTGTTGCGTGTGTCTGTGTGTGCATGCACGTATGCCTAGACCTTTTTGAAGCAACACACTTTCTCAATCGCATCGGGTAGCTGCCATCTTGTTGCACACTATATAGATTGCACTTTGGTTTGAAGTGGAGTTTGAAGTACAGTAGGACACCGTGATATTGGGCAGTTTTTTTGGGTTGAGGCCAAGGCTAAGTCAAATCAGAATCAAGCACACGTCTCAGTGAAGCCGATCAGCCTGTCAGACAGGCCGTGTTTCTGAGCAGGTAGATGATAGACACACTGGATGGAGGGAGAGATGAATGGATGGTGAGTGAAGACAAACGTGGCTAAAAACTAGAGAAATGTAAGAAATCCATGTTGTCCAAATCCAAATCCAATCCAATGTTCGTGGCCCACATCCGAGAGGCCAAATAATGTGTTCTCAGAGCACTTTGTATGATTGTAACAATAATAGGAGCTGTCCATCAGCACCACACAGAAATCAGAAGCTCAAAGTGAGGCGCTGTCTGCCTGATCCTCCATGCTTAGGCCCGGTGGGGGGGCATGGGGGTGACTAGATAATGACTGAATTTTCAGTCTTTGATTTTAGAATTCCAAAATATCCCAAAAGAGAGAGAGAGAGATTAATCCGCTTTCTTTGGCCCAGTCCAACCCCCCCCCCCCCCCCCCCCTCCTCCCTCCATTGATGGAGTAAGCTGCTCTTTGTACCTCACTCTCCCCTGTCCCAGCCAAATACCCCCCTCAAGGTCATCAAATGGAACGACCCGCAGGTGGTCCATCCCTTCTTAAGACATCAATAGCCGTCACAGAGCCACTGATAAAGCACACCCAAATCCAAAATCTGCACACAGATGCTTTCATTGGACAACTCCGTCACCCCACCCACGACACACACACACACACACAGACACACACACACACACACACACACACACACACACACACACACACACACACACACACACACACATGCTTGCATGCATTTAGCTACAGAGCCCTTATTATTAGACCTGGGACAGAATGAAAAGCAAAAGAGGTAACTGTAGGGATGTTCCTGGCGACTAATTTCCCTGACGATGAATTTTTTTTTTTTTTACTAAATGAGTAAGAAAACATTTGGAAAACAGACAGAATTGAGCACAATTTAATCTATAAGGATAAAACGTTATCCCCAAAACATATTGTGTATTTAAGAGCCATTTGAAACTAGTAATTATGCTCTTCAATAACCAAATCTTGTTTGTCACTTTGCGACGTTCTTTATGAACATTGCACATTACAAAACATGACCGCTCACCCCGGGACGTGTATTCAGGCTCAATATAGTCTATTAACTTTCTGAAGCCTTTGCCTTCAACAAAGTTGAGTGGAAGAAGCATAATGTTAGCTTGTGTGGCTAACACAAGCATAGTTAGCATCAGGCCCTGCTGTCCTTGCGGTTACGCAATGAATGTGGTTACGCATTGCTATTGCCCCTGTCGAGTCGTTCTATGCCAGTTTATTCTGACAGCCTACATACAACCTTATTTTCATTTTACCAGATCAAAATACTGCCAAACCACGCTGGTTTTTTTACGAGACGTTTTTTGGTGCTGACTAGCGAGGGTAGTGGCCCGTTTAACCGACTAGTCGCGCACATCCCTAAGAAGGAAGAGAAAAGGAGACACCTTTATGGTTTTCATGTGTGTCCACCTACTCGTGTTAAAGCCATCCCTGATTCTACAAACCGCTCCCTCCATTACGTATTCACAGCCTCAAACAGACTCTTATTCAAGAGCTTATGATGCGACCATGCTGTTGAACACAATCACAATGAGAGTAATGGTTGTAATTGGTTCTCTGATGCCAAACATCGACTGGTTGAGAGTGTGTTATCGCTACGTGTTTGGTATGTCTGCGCGCGTGTGTGCGTGTGCACGCGTGTTTGATGTATGTTTATCTGCGTGTGCCTGCCTCTACGTGCCCATGATGTGTTATTTCTGCACCGTGTGTGATGTGTGCAGTGACAGTGAGGCAGGCGAGATGAAGACAATCACTGCTGACAGCCAGCGATGCCACAGTGTGGAATGGAGAGGGGGGGGGGGGGAGCTGCATGTCATTACAGCTCTGACTCTCTCTCTCTCTCTCTCTCTCACACACACACACACACACTCACACATCCACAGGAAAGACAGCAATGATTACCGACAAACGAGCAAATAACATGTCCCCGCTCCCCCTCCCTGGCAAATTGAACTCAAACTGTTATGAGAGACGTGCTGCGTAGTGAACAGAGGATTGTTTTGAACGCTCACAAATCCTGAAGGCTTTCTGAATCATTGGGGGGGGAAAGCTTCTCTGTAAATCACTAGTGTTTAGTGTGTGTGTGTGTGTGTGTGTGTGTGTGTGTGTGTTTTGTGTGTGTGTAAGAAGTGATCCTCACAAATCAGGTCCCTCCCTGGTGGTAGGGTTGTCACAAATGACTAGAATGTCTAACTTTGATACCAATACCCAGGAAAATATCGATACTCGACATCATGCATCAAAATAAAGGAAGACCGATGGAGGGACAGACGCACGCTTCTCCATAATCTAGGTCCGATAAAACTAAGATGTTGCACTTACACAGCAGATTACCCCCGCTCTAGACATCTGAACACTTTTGGCTTGTTGAAGCAACAGATACCCAAGATAGGGAGGGAAAGATCTGTTAAGAGAAAGCACTGCTGCTATCGACAGTGTTTCAAATGAGTATTGTATCGGTTTCACATTTTGAATATATCGATAATGTTGCAAATGAGTATTGTATCGGTTTCACATTTTTTATATATCGATACTGTTGCAAATGAGTATTGTATCGGTTTCACATTTTTAATATATCGACACTGTTGCAAATGAGTATTGTATCGGTTTCACATTTTTAATATATCGATACTGTTGCAAATTAGTATTGTATCGGTTTCACATTTTTAATATATCGACACTGTTGCAAATGAGTATTGTATCGGTTTCACATTTTGAATAAATTGATACTTTTGACAGCCTCAGTGCCTGGTGTGCAGTATACACCATGTCGTTTGCCGGGGGGAGGAATGCTCATCGAGCGTAAACAAAACACTGTGCCGTGCGTTGGTCGTCCCTGTGCACACGCAGCGCCCCCTGCCTGCACTTTACTGTACCTCCTCACCTGTCAGTCGCTCTCTGCATGTGCAGTGACATCATCATCCTCGTGTCAGCGTGTCTCCGTGCGTGTCCTTTTATATCTCGTGTCAGCGTGTCTCTGTGCGTGTCGTTTTATATCTCGTGTCAGAGTTCAGCTTTAGGATGACGCTGAAAGCCAACATGGCTCTTTAGCCATGTCAGATGATTGGAAACATATCGCAGAAAAATGCCATATGGAGGCAATATCCTGTCCGGGGCTATAGAATATATTCAATAGACTCTTTTCTCTCTCTCTCTCTCTCCTGCCGCTGGAAACTAACACATGCACGTACACACACACACACACACACACACACACACACACACACGCATACATACAGTACATACACATACATACATACACACACACACACACACACACACACACACACACACACACGTACATACATACATACATACATACACACACACACACACACACACACACACACACGGAAGTGATCATGTGTTGGCAACAGAACTGTTTACGTGCGTTTCTTCCTCCTCGAGTAACAATACATCGCTCCATTCCAAACAATGGCAACGAACACCTTGAGTCAATCTCACTGCCAAACAGCCATACATCACACTCTGCATGTGTGTTCTGTGTCCTGTTTGTCCTGTGTGTGTGTGTGTGTGTGTGTGTGTGTCTTGTCACACTGTTTTCTGCCACTCCCTTTGTGTGCCCTTCCGTTCTTTCTGTTTGTCTGTGTGTGTGTGTGTGTGTGTGTGTGTGTGCGTGCGTTTGGCCTGGTTCCCACTGCAGATTACTAATTAAGTTCTAGTAAGCGGTGCATGCCTGGCCTTCAGATCCACTTCCACTCTCGTTAACACACAAGCACACACACACACACACACACACACAGAGTGCCCGCACGCACAAACACACACACACGAGTGCCCGTGCACACGCACAAACACACACACGAGTGCCCGTGCACACGCACAAACACACACACACACACACACACACACACGAGTGCCCGTGCACACGCACAAACACACACACACGAGTGCCCGTGCACACGCACAAACACGAGTGCCCGTGCACACGCACAAACACACGTACACACTTCAAAGCGAGCGCACTCCACACCGCCAGGATTAAGAGGCGATTGAAGAGCCTGATACAGCCTCAAAGTGCCTTCAGCACCCAAATGCCTTCGGCAGGGCACAGGTAGTCTGTTTGAAAGTGCTTACGCGCACACACACACGCGCACACACACACACGCACGCGCGCACACACGCACACACGCGCACGCGCGCACACACACGCGCTGGGCTTTTAATTGAGCTCTGATAGTGCCTTTGTATTTGGCTCAGTTGTGCTGGGCTATCTGTATCTGTACTCTCCATATCTTTATGGGCGGTATTTGCAGCCATTTCTCCTGTGTGTTTAGATGGTTGAGCTGTATAATATATGATGTGCTAATGCTTCCTGCTATATTCCCCTGAGTGACTGCAGGTAAAGGAATAGGCTAGTAGCTAAGCTCTTTATGTTTTTATGAACCATCTGAGCCTGTTTGTGTGTCAATGTGACCATATGTTTCCACAGTGAGACACACACACACACATATACTGTACAGTTAGATGCACAGGCAGACACACACACACACACACACACACACATACGTGTACAATGCACAGTCACACATATTGTACACCGACTTGATTACCTGGCAAACACCTGCACGGTTCCTTCTGATGTTTGACTTTGGTAGAAACATTTTCACTATTGATCTTATTGATGTGAGGAAGAATAAATCGGGCACATACAGCTGCACAATATGGCTATATTCCAGCTAAATTACAGTGTGCAAATGCTGTATTGTCAAGTCAACTTGGCATCTCAGGGCTTGTGGAGACTTGGATTATGCCATGTGAGCAGTATGGAAGCGCTTTATGTGTTTTTTCTGTTGTTTTTGACTTTTTTTTTTACTCATTAACAGGGGTAGGCTAGCCCTATACACAGTATATATATATATATATTAATTTATATATATTTATAAATATAAAGATTTCCACAATAACTGTCACTTTAACAGAGTCAAGATGGAATGGTTGCAAAAAAAAGGCAGACAACAAATGTGTCAGGTGTAGGAAAAACTTTAGAAGACTCGATTTACGCCCCCCCACCCCCCCCCCCCCCCACACACACACACACACACACACACACACACATACAGACACACACACACACACACACACATACAGACACACACACACACACACACACATACAGACACACACACACACACACACACACACACACACACACACACACACACACACACATACACACACACATACAGACACACACACACACAGACACACACATACAGACACACACACATACAGACACACACACACATACAGACACACACACACACACACACACACACACACACACACACACACACACAGCTCTTTCTCCTGCCTCCTCTCTCTACACCCTCTTTGTCTCTTCCTCTCTCATCAGCTGCTATAGGGCCCCTTAGGGATGCCTGAGCCGCCACTCAAAGAGCCCTGGCACAGGAAGACAGGCGCGTCTCCGTGGTGACGGCTGTGTGTTTCCGTGGTGACAGGTGTGTCCGCTCGGAGCAGCCGGCGGTGTTTGTCAGGAAGTGTTTGGACGGGGTGGAGAGTCCAAACGCAGCTCAGGTGTTGATGGCTTTGAGGGGTGCGCTCGCTCAACCACTGTTTGCTAGTGAGTTGTCTGTCTGTCAGTGGCTGTCAGGATTAGGCAAGAGACCTCGAGCTGTGTGTGTGTGTGTGTGTGTGTGTGTGTTTGTGTGTTTAAATCAAGGGGGCCGTTTTGGTTGGTTGCGCTGAGGCCAATGCCAAAGTACCAAAAGCGGCAGTTCTTCAAATGGCCACTTGAGGCTGGCTCCAAAAGGGAGTCATTCCCTATTCACCCCTATGTTAAAATGCCTGCATTTACTGCTTAAATAAACATGTATACAGCCTGGTTCATGACAACCGTACAGTCAGGGGGTGAATTTGTATACAACTCAACATCTAGTCAAACAAATCTGTTGAATGCCTTGCCAATAGAGAGCCCCAGGAATGAGTCTGGAAAACATAGATGCTAACACTTCCTGGTTCTTCACTGTTTTCGCCTATGGGATTTTTGAATGGGTTTTTGGCGCGATGCTTCAAATAAGGTCTCTGGGCAACGCAAGCTTAATCAAATGCGAACCAGTGTTCAGCAGGATAATCTTCACACATGAGGACCACTTTTATGAATTTTTAAGCTTTTACGTGCCGTTAAAAGGGCGGCTAACTAGCAAACGGCTAAATGAGACTACACTGTTGAGTCGACGGGGATATTATACGTCAATAACGTCATCACTTCAAAGGACGAACACGGAAATTCTCTTTCCCTCACCTGGTTCAGCCCGGGGTAATCAGTGCACAGCAGCGCACACATCAACAACACTCCAGGTTGAGTGGTGACGTGACGGGGAAGCCTATGCGACACTGTGTGTAGTTCTGGATTAGCTTAGCACAAGCTTTTTACTTCTAGGGCTCGCATTTACGCTTCAAAACTCATGAAAGTGGTCCTCATGTGTGAAGATTATCCCGCTGAACACTGGTTCGCGTTTGATTAAGCTTGCGTTGCCCACAGACCTTATTTGAAGCATCGCGCCAAAAACCCATTCAAAAATCCCATAGGCAGAAACAGTGAAGAACCCGGAAGTCCGCGACTTCCGCGTTCCGACTACAAAAATACGTCATCCCTGGGGCTCTCTCTATTACGACCTGTTTCCCCCTTTAATTGAAGCCGTATTCTTACTCCACTCCTTGCTTAGCGCACCATCACCATACTCGCAGGCAGCCATTGACATCCCATATGAAATCCAACACTTCACACGTCATTATCTCTCTCCACTGCACAGCCTCTGGTTGAAGCTCTGGCATCCCGACACACAGCTCGCTGAAAGGAGAGGGGATCCAGTATGAGACACTGGGCACTGTTAGCTTCCAGCTGGCTAGCTTCCCACAGAACAACAACAGAACAGCACAACAAGAGACGAGCAGCGCTCAATAAACTCCTAACAACAATCTCCATTCACTGCCATGCTGTCTCCTCTGTGTTGTGTCTCTCCGCCTGCCCCGCCCGCTCTCTCTCGCCCCGCCCGCTCTCTCTCGCCCCGCCCCGCCCGCTCTCTCTCTCCCCTCTTTTGTTTTTTTCTCTCTCTCCAGCTAATTGGCAGCAACGTTTTAATTCCCCCCCTCCCCTTCCTGTTAAGTGATGAATCGCTGGCGACGGATCAAAGGGGGAGCGCTGCCCGCCGCTGCCTCCTACTGGCACACATGGGCACTGGGCCTGGCACCGCGCCCAGGGGCCACAGGCCTGCACGGGGGACACACTGCCAAGAGGCAGAGGTCAACGTGCCTGCGTGTGCGTGTGTGTGTGAGTGTGTGTGTGAGTGTGAGTGTGTGTGTGCGTGAGTGTGTGTGTGCGTGCGTGCGTGCGTGTGCGTGTGTGTAAGCATGAGTTTGGCGGGGGGGATGGGGTGTCTCTGTGTGCTTCCTAACGGCAGATTCAATTTTACAACTCTCTCACTGTTGGTTTCAATCTCTCTCGCTCTCTCTCTCTCTCTCTCTGTCTCTCTCTCTCTCTCTCTCTCTCTGTCTCTCTCTCTCTCTCTGTCCGTCTGTCTGCGTATCTCTTTCTCACACTCCCCCTCTCCCCTCTTGTTGCAGACCAACAGCAGGCTGAAGCAGATTGAGAAGGAGTGCGGTCAGAAGCTTGCCAAGTCTGCCCAGGTAATCACTCTTCTCTCTTCCCCCTTTCCCCCCCACTCTCTTTCTCTATGGTCCCCTTTTTGCACTGGACTGTCTGAAAGAACACACACACGTACAGATGGTAGCACACACACACACACACACACACACACACACACACACACACACACACACACACACTTGAATACACAGCAACCCGCCCTCTCCTGCAGATACACGCGTGCACGCGCACAAGTAGTAACACGCGTGTTCCGCTCCTCTTGGCATGAGGTTTGTGTAAAGCTGACGCAAATAAATCTACATATAAAATGCAGAGGTTACTGTCTTACATAAAGAATGGCTGAAGCCTGACTGTCTCTCTCTCTCTCTCTCTCTCTCTCATCCAGAGGCGTTAGAAGCGGCTACTTGGAAAGTTTACCGCCACGCGGCTCAAAAGGAGCTTTGAAAAGTTTTCCGGGTCTCATACCTGAGAGAGAGAGGCCATTTACACCTGGCATTAACATGCGTTTTCTGAAATGGGTGTCCTCTCAATCGCGATGCGGACGTGCACGATTCTGCATCGATTCACAAATGTCAAAAATCGATTATTTTGTTTTTTATTTTGTTTTTATTTTGTTTATTTCTTTATCAAATATAATATAATGGAAGTACATGCAGTTGTTTATTTTAATTATGGGGAAAAAAAGTGATGCATCGATTTAAGATGCATCGAGATGCATCGATAATCGTAATCGAATCGTAGCCCTCTGAATCGTAATCGAATCGTGAGGCCAGTGAAGATTCACAGCCCTAATTTACACTTGTGTTCAATGTGTACACAATGCATCCCTGACCACCTCCGGAGGTGGTTTGGCCGATCAGATTGCAATCCATCTTCAATGCGTTTTGGGGGCGTTTACACCTGTACTTTCAAGTGATAAAGCACAATCAGATTGCAATCTGATGACAGAAAACATGTTAATGCCAGGTGTAAATGGCCTCGGACGCAGTTTGTTTTCTAGCTTTAGATAATGCTAATGGTTGGCCTTAATCAATAGATCGCGCTATCCCCAGTGGTGTGCCTGACCAAGTTGGTGCCCTAGGCAAGATTTTTGCTGGTGCCCCCCCCCCCCTCCCCCCTCCCCCAAAGAAAATATAATTAAGCAATATATCACGAGAGCAAGTGTGTTGTGGTGAATATATCCCGCTGATAAGCTGTTATCCCACGAGGCCGCAGGCCGAGTGTGATATATTCCACAACACACGCTGCTCGAGTGCTATATTGCTTTTATAAAACGGTTTCCAAGTATAATAATATAATAATAATAATACTATAAGTCCGACTGGCATTTTATTCTGATAGAGTCAGTTGAAACACTACTGTAAGGCGGGACCTCTAGCAAGAAGATAGACGTGCGGGTGATTTGATTGGATCGTTCTGGAGACTGAAGTCGACATTGGCCAATCCTGGCGCTTGCTGAGAGCTTTTGCAAAGCCCCACACCAGAGCCATATGCCTACACCAAGTAACGTTACGTCTTATTTAGAAATGCGGGGTTAAGAGTGAGGGCGCGCGAGAGAGGGGTTAAGACATTAGCCTATTCTTGTACAAAACATCATTTTCTGCTAAGTATTAGTAAAGTTATAAGCGAAGATCGATTCACAAGGATCTGAAAGGTGTCTCCGCCATTTTGTTTTTGAGGTACTTTTAGTAAGAGAGTTGCGCCATCATGCGTCCATAATGACTCATTGTAAGGACTAGTGACCCTCCATACAGCAGATCAGGAGAAAGCTGTTTGGCTGGAGCGCAGCGCTGCCTTTTAGTAAGAGAGTTGCCATGGCAACCAATAACCCATGGCCATGGGTTATTGAACTCGGTTACTGGAATTATACAATGGCTGTGAACCAATCAGATTGCTTGATTTGAGAGAGACGTTTTATAATAAAAATTATATCGCAGCTAATCCAGCACTGCAGTGCAGGCTCAGAATCGCCCTTCCCCAGTGGCGCTGGAAGTACTTTTAGGTAGGGGGTGCTGTAAGGAAGGGTCTCTCGGTGCTGCCCGCGAGGGCAGCGCCGAAGAAAATTTTACGTTTTTTGGACTTTCATCCATATTTAGAAGAATATTTAATTTTAAATTAACATTAGGATTATACTGTTGTGATGTCATTATTCAGTATCTTCTCCTTTTCTAACTCACTTTCATGTAAGCACCTGCTCTCCCTTTAGTCGTTTTACACTACAACAGACAGAAACACAGGCATAAACACTGAACTTATTATTATTATTATTATTATGGAAAACCAGATTATGATGAAAATCAAACACTTTTGAAGAGAGAGCGTATGAAATAAGATTAGAGTTGGGAAGCACAAACTGTTTTTTAATGCATCTTGTTGGTGGTATAAACACAAGACAGCCAAATCCAACAATTTCGAAAATCCATTTCTTGCCACCAGGGGGTGCTGCAGCACCCTCAGCACCCACCTTCCAGCTCCCTTCCCCCACTCTGGGAAAAAGCTCCGAGCAGGTAGAAGGGGGCGCGGCCGCGCAGTGGGTGGGTTGGTATGGATTAGGGACCATGGTGAAAGTGCTGCAGCCCGGGCAGCCAGAAAGCCAGAATTAGAAAAATGATTTCACTATTATTTAAAGACTTAAGACGTTGTTCTTCTTATTTTTGTCTACTATTGTAAAATAATAGTAGGCCTATTATCATGAAAAAGTATTTGTAAAAAAAAAAAAAAATTTTTTTTTTTTTTTTTAAGCGCCCTTAGCATTTGCCTAGTTCGCCTAATGGACGGCACGCCACTGGCTATCACCTTCACAGTTCACACATCTTTTTGTGCCAGCGTCCTGCGCTTGGATTTGTAATGGCGTGTGTGTGGGCTTTAAAGATGCTACAAGTTCAATGGAAGAGCGTCTTATTATGTTTCTTTCTTCTTCTTTACTTTCTCTCACTCCTTCTCGCCACCGTCCTTCTGTCCCGTCCTCTCCCCGTCGCGGCGTCCTCTGGTGGCGTCGTCGAGACCTCTCCTCTCGACGGCCATGGGGTTCACTTTTAGACTGAGCCCACTTAGTTAAAACCAGGGGGCAACTCTGCTCTCCAGCCAGGAAGATATAACTTCCCAGTACTACTACACACACTATCGTTCAGCAAAATGTCTCCGAGAGTTCAGGCAGCTTTTAGCTCGCCGCTAATGTAAGAAGCAAAACAGCCTGAGTGGTGTTTACATTACAAAAGAGAGGAGTTTTCTTCCTTTCTTCCATCATGTAGCGTAGCGGGCTAAAATATCACAATCATTTGGCCCTAATTGCACCTCGTTACCCAAAGAAGCAATTCAAATCCTTCAAATCTGGGTTTTTGTTGTTTTTCTTTCTTTCTTCTCCTCCTTTCAATCCCCCCCCCCCCCCCCCCCCCCCCCCCCCCTCCGCCTCGTTTGGGGCTGGCTGGGCGAAGGCGCAGAGTTGAAAGCGAGGTTGACAAGCAGATGTTGTGAGAAAACGGTAGCTTATTAGGTTACACAATGGCCGACTTCAAAGGGAGTCGGGCTGCCGTGGCGAAAGTTCAGCCGCGTTCGCCCGCTTCGGCGGTTTGCGTGGCGCGCGGCCGCCGCAGACAAAAGCAACAAGTGATTAATCGTGGTGTTTTGAGGGACGACGACGACAGACACAAAGCTGGCACAGGTCCAACAAACAACACACACACGCATTAAAAGAAAACCTGTGTGTGTGTGTGTGTGTGTGTGTGCAGAATTCAACACCTTTTGTCCAAGTGTTATCGTTATATACAAAGGCTTATGCAGACGCTGTGGCTGTGTGCGAGCGTATTAATATGCGTGATTATAATTCAGACGATTTGTCGGTGGGCTCGGGTGGGCTTTTGTTTTGAGAGGTAGAAGGTGGAGCGGGGGGGGGTTTCTGTTGCCTTCCCCCTCGGGGCGACTCAGCCAAATGTAAACAAGAGGCCTTTGAACCTCAAAGGCTAACCCCGGCTGTTAACCCCTCAGTGTCTGACAGGGGGCATCGCTCTTCAGCTCGACCGCATGGCTAATAGCCCAATTAAAAACGTACCGCGCCATACATTATCCTGAGGGGACGAGAGACACGTACACATGTTTACGTCCATGCATACGTGCATCTCTCTCTCTCATTCCCTCTTTCTTTTTGTCTCTCTCTCTCTCTCTACCTCTCTCGTGCGCACACACACACACACACGCACTCACGTAGCTTCTGCTAATTAGCGTCTTCTCCGATGCGGTCCCGTGTGTTAAGCGTCGAGCTGGGGGAGTGCGCCGGTCCTCCTGGGTGACCTGTGAACCGAACGGGGCTGCGCTCTCTTCCCCCCACTTAGCGATCAGGATGCAGTGGGTGGTAGCGCTGATGCTGGTGGGAGATCATTACGTCTCTCTATCCCCTCACCGTCGTACCATGGGAGGAGTGGGTAGGAGGTAGAGAGGGAATTTACCATTTTACCATTCATGGGAGAGGATGAGAAGCGGCAGCGCATGCTGGAGGAAAGGGGTTGGAGTTCACACCAGCGCGCTGATGCAACCCGTGCCTCAGTACAACACCGGGGGTTCATTAGCAACAAACAATGTTCACACGTGACCTCCTGAAGCTCACACATGACCTCCTGAAGCTCATAACTGTACACATAGCAGGACCTGTTACATTATTTATTCATTTTGGATACATTATCAGTCGTTAAATAATGCTTGGAAACAGTGATTTACCTGCTGACACCTGTTTCACTTGAGGCTGTTATCTCTATTGATTATTGTTCAATGGAAGTTCAAGTGTAGGTATTTATAGAGTTATAGATGATCTTCACTCATCATTAGGAGCAAACATATAATCCACCCGTTTCCTGCCTGACACTTTATCAACAACCTTAGGTTTGTGGCACTCTTCAGTAGGGATGTCACGATGCTAGAATTTCTACTAAGATACCGATACCCAGGAAAATATCGATGCTCGATACCATTTTCGATACCACGGTAAGGGGGGGGATGACGACACATCAAGAAGCATAAAAATAAAGTTAGACAGATGGACGCCGGACAGACGCACACTTCTCCATAACCTAGGACTGATAAAACTTTGAACTTAGACAGCAGATTAGCCCTGCTCTAGCCATCAGAACACGTTTAGCTTGTTGAAGCAACAGATACCCACCAATGATAGTGTGGTAGAAAATTGAAGTTCCATTCGCATTTCCTAATCAATAAGTTATAAGCTATAATTGCATACACATAATTAATGCTATGAGTTATTAGCCATAAGATATCTCACAAATGCATATTTGGACAGGCAGACACATAGGAGGAGATTTCTCCCCTTTGCTCTGGCCTTCAGAGGGCTCAGCATGACAATGGCCATGAGACAGGAACACTTGCTGATACAGACAGGAGCCCTGTAGGCTCCAAGTCAAGTCATCACCCCTCCTCTCTCTGTTTCTCTCTGCCTTCCTTTGCTTATAAAGCATATGTCAAACTGTCAGTCATCACTGACTATTTGGACTCTGTACATTGATCAGATGGTACATTGAGATTCAGTCACTCCTATAATGCAGTTTATAGGAGAATGTTATGGTTTTAAATATACTTTTATAAGACATCTTTCTGGCTCTTGGTTTCAATTAATTAGGTTTATATAAGCTGTTATAATTATCATATAGCGGATGAGGAGTGGTAAATTCCATACTATAACAATAGGGAGGGGAAAATCAGTGATTTTTCATTCAAAGAAAGCACTGATGGTATCAAAACTGTTGCAAATGAGTATTGTATCCATTTCAAATGTTTAGTACTGATACTTTCGGTGCTATCGATACCTGTTGCAAATGAGTATTGTATCTGATTCAAATGTCCAGTATTGATACTTTTCGATACTATCGATACTTTTGACAACCCTACTCTTCAGTGCATCTCATTGAGGCGTTCAGTTACCATTTTTTCAGATGTCTTCAGGTTAGAGACGATGTGAAAACACTACAAAATATGAACGTCCCTTTATCTGAGGTTTACAAGCATCCATGGGAGGATGAGCTGGATCCACAAATCTCAAATGATATGGGATGAAAGCTTACAATATTCCTACTTGTTCTATGAATGCCAGACACTGCCTGATTCAGTTTAAACCAGTGCTGCACACGTTATGCTACTGAAAATCGAAACTGAATAAAATATTCCCCAGTGTTGCCCCCTCTCTGCGACAAGTGTCAGTTCCAATACATTTCTTTAATCCACAGTTTTGTACTTGGCCCCACAATAGAAAACCGTTGGACCAAAATATTCAACATCCTCTCCAATATACATTCTGTATATTGTAACCCTGGTGCCCTAAGGGGGTGTAACCCCGGTGCCCTAAGGGGGTGTAACCCTGGTGCCCTAAGGGGGTCTAACCCCGGTGCCCTAAGGGGGTGTAACCCCGGTGCCCTAAGGGGGTGTAACCCTGGTGCCCTAAGGGGGTGTACCTCAGTGCCCTAAGGGGGTGTAACCCTGGTGCCCTACGGGGGTGTAACCCCAGTGCCCTAAGGGGGTGTAACCCCGGTGCCCTAAGGGGATGTACCTCAGTGCCCTAAGGGGGTGTAACCCCGGTGCCCTAAGGGGGTGTAACCCTGGTGCCCTAAGGGGGTGTAACCCCGGTGCCCTAAGGGGGTGTAACCCCGGTGCCCTAAGGGGGTGTAACCCCGGTGCCCTAAGGGGGTGTAACCCCGGTGCCCTAAGGGGGTGTAACCCTGGTGCCCTAAGGGGGTGTACCTCAGTGCCCTAAGAGGGTGTAACCCCGGTGCCCTAAGGGGGTGTACCTCAGTGCCCTAAGGGGGTGTAACCCAGGTGCCCTAAGGGGGTGTAACCCAGGTGCCCTGGCTAAATTCAGACATGGGAGCTTCCTTCCATCATCACCTAATCATCCCTCGATATCTAATTGGCACATTCAGTCCCCAACTCTCCACCATGATAGCTGATGTGTGCTGAGTGTTCTGGCACAAACTGGATGCTGTGCGACACATCGGTGGATGGATGCGTTGAGTCCCCTCCTCCTGATATGTGAAGCGCTTTAAGTACTTAGACAAGTGCTATATAAATGCAATTATTATCAATTATCAATTATTGGGTGTCCGGGTAGTGTAGCGGTGTAGATTCCCTGCCTACCAACACGAGGGTCGCAGGTTCGCACCCACGTGTCACCTCCGGCTTGGTCGGGCGTCCATACAGGCACGATTGGCTGTGGGGAGGGAAGCTGGATTGGGGGTATGTGCCCTGGTCGCTGCACTAGCGCCTCCTCTGGTCGGTCGGGGCGCCTAGAGAACTGGTGGTAATAGCGTGATCCTCCCACGTGCTACGTCCTGCGGGTGAAGCGGCTGGCAACTGTGCATGTGTCGGAGGAAGCATGGCGCTAGTCTCGGCTCTCTCCAGATCGGCAGAGGGTGGAGCAGCGACCGGGGCAGCAGGGGGGACAATTGGCCAAGTAGAATTGGGGAGAAAAAAAGGGGGCGGGGGGAATTCAATCTATTATTATTATTATTATTATTGTTGTTGTTGTTGTTGTTCTCATGCTTGTGAAATACTGTAGTACACAAATCTCAAGATTTTTGCACAAAATGCTTCCAATAAAAAAACATTTGAAACAGACAGTTAATGTCTCAAGCTCATCAGCATTTCTCTGTCCACTCCGTTCCCCACTA
This sequence comes from Poromitra crassiceps, assembly GCF_964638095.1. Lineage (NCBI taxonomy): Eukaryota > Metazoa > Chordata > Actinopteri > Beryciformes > Melamphaidae > Poromitra > Poromitra crassiceps. The sequence goes on from NC_139644.1 coordinate 12,811,018, forward strand.
ATCGACATCTAAAAGAGCCTGTGACCCTCCCCGGTGTTTCCACTGTAACTCGGCTTAAGTCAACAGCCTTTTCTCCCCCAGCGGTGCCCATCACTTTATGGCCTGGCTGATTTCACCGTCACACCCCCTCCTTCCATTCCTCCTCCTTACTCAGCGCAGGTTCACACGGAGGTAAGCCTGCCAGCCAGCTCTGAGCAGAGATGCTCGGCGAGGCTGTGAAAATAGACAAGTCTCACCAGACCAATTACAGACTTAAAACGGCCTGGCTGGCTATCAGACAGGAGAAGGTGGTGCGGTGTAAATACAGGAACAACCAGACAGACGGCTGAGTTCACTCGCTTTAGCGTGCAGCCACACCGCCCCGGGCCTGAAGACCAGCAGATGCAGGGAAGCTATATTGCAAAATAATTATTACGCCCAGAACTGATGTTCCCATAATAATGTGCCATTTGTTGCTTTCATGTGGCTCCCCTCACTGACTAAATAAGCTTAATCTCCCTCTCATCTCCCCCCCCCCCTCTATCTCTCCCACTCTCGCTCTCCCTCTCTCTCTCTCTCTCCCTCTCTCTCTCTCTCCCTCCCTCTCTCTCTCCCTCCCTCTCTCTCTCCCTCCCTCCCTGTGGTCGACTCGCCCCGCTCTAACTCCCGTACTCCCACACGATGTGCAGATTGGAGCAGGGCTAGTCCTCCAGAGTTTGCACACGGTAAACAATTATCTGTCTAGCCCGGGGCGAGCGACAGCACTGCCCCCTCTCCCTCTCTCTCTCTCTCTCTCTCCCCCTCTTCCTCCCTCTCTCATCTTTCTTCTTCCTTTCCCTGACAGTGGCTTAAGTGGAATGTTAATTTTGACTGGAGCATTTCAAAGCTAAGGCAGCTCCTTTTCATCTTGGTGTGCACCACAAGTTCACCAACACAAAGTCACTCTGCTCTTCAAAAAGGACGTGTCCCCCCCCCCCCTCTGGCTATTTTTTTTTTACCCCTCTCTCTCTCTTTGCTTTCTCTGTCTCTGTCTCTGTCTGCATTTCTCTGTTCTGTCTGGTCTCAAAAAACACACTCTGGGAAAAAGCAATGTTTCAAGGCGATTGTTGCTGCCGTCCAAATCCATGACAAATGTGAAATGATTTCCTCCCCCCATATCTGCAGGTCACTTTGTGAGCCCAGTGAGATGGAAGGAAATCAGAACAGCGTTTTGATGAGTGAACGTGTTTTGTGTTTTGCATCTGGCAACAGGTTCTCTCAGCACGTTGGCGTTCGTACTGTCAGTCGTTTTTAAAACGGCACTTTCTGGGAGTGCATTTATCAAGCATAACACAAATGAGGAAAAAAATCGTTTAACTTATAGTCAACTCTATCAGCAGCACTGGAAAAATGTTCCTAAGAGAAAGATGGGTAATTTTTGTCAATTATGCCAATTAATCCTCTGTTCGCTCATCTTGACCAGTAGCTTTAAAAAAACATGCTGATAACGTGATGTCATATCCTGTTTCACTCTGCGTATCAGTCTGGACTCCAACCCGTCCACATCTATCTCAGTGGGCGGGAGTACTTGCCTTGACAGACAAAACTCCTTCAGCCAATCGGCGTCTCCAAATCAAATCCACTTGGAAGAACAGCGAAAACGTCTTTTCCAGAGAAACTCTGGTGGAGCATTTTCTGTCAATCTTGTGCACACACCAGAAATGAAATATAAATATTTTTCTCCTCTCCCGCATCCATCCATCCATCTCTCTGTCTGTCTGTCTGTCTCCCCTCTCCTCCTCACCACTAGCTCATTGCGGAGCTGCAGACGTCAGTGTGCGACTCCAAGGAGGAAGCTGTTCGCCTGCAGCAGGCGATGGTGCGGCAGCTGGAGGAGGCCAACGCGCGCTGGGACCAGGAGAGGAGGACCGCCAACCGCAATGCTGACCAGGCCAGCAAGGTCAGTGCTGGACACTTGCTTTGCCAGATACTGCACTGTGAGCACAATTATTAATCACATTTATTCATCTGGATGGTCTTGTTTGGATGGAGTTGTTGCATCTTATTTTAACATCTTCACAAGATCCACTACATACTACATACAAATCAATACACCATTAATTAATTAATTGATTAATTGTGCAGACCTGTGCCACACCAGTTTAAGGTTCTAGTACACATGTAACTTGTACCATATGAAGTTGACATTTCTTAGCCAATACAGAAAACTGCAGTTGTGGAACATCTACACTGACCCTAATGGAGGGGTCGAACAGGCAGCCATCTTCATTCAGCCGTCCATAGAGAGGCAAAGTGAACGTCACTTCCTGCTTCAACACTGTACCAGAGATTTTCATCCACCATTTATTTTCCCATAGAAATTTCGTAAAATGCTTATAAAAATAGTTTTACTTGGTCAAACCAAACGGTTCAGATATATTTAGAATCGGGAGAGACCACATAACATTTCACTCGGACCAAAAATTATAAAAATATTTTCTTTAAATCCGCAGTTTTTTTTTTAACGTTTTTGTCCGAGTGAAATGTTCTATGGTCTCTCCCGATTCTAAATATATCTGACCCGTTTGGTTTGACCAAGTAAAACTATTTTTACAAGCATTTTACGAAATGTCTATGGGGAAAATAAGTGGCGGATGGAAATCTCTGGTGCAGTGCTGAAGCAGGAAGTGACGTTTCACTTTGGCTCTCTACAGAGCTAGGCTGCTAGCGGGTTCTTTTGTCACTGGTCTCTGTTGTAAGTTACCCTCCAGACTTTAAGGAGGGGAGGCGCCGGCCGGCAAACTGCACCCCCAGAAAAGCCTCCTTGTCTGGATGGGACTTTTATAGACGAGACACGGGTCGCCTTTCTTTTGTCGAGACGTAGTCACAGTTATGCTGCACGCGCTCTGTCACTTTTATGACTAGTTGCAAACTCTATAGTGTCTTTAAGTGGCTCGTATGCCCTGTGTGTCTGGCTGGAGCGTGTAAATCTGTCTGCCGCACTCCTCGCTTCTTTATTTACTCTCATCCTCGTTTAGGAGTTATTTCCACTCCCTTGTGCTCCTTCTGCTTTTTCACCTCTCACCTTTTTGCTTTTAATGCCTGCTTTTGTTTTGCGCTATAAACCAGCAGGGCCCAGTTGCACAAAGCATCTTAGGTTAAGATGCCCCTCAGAGTCCGAGTTAAGGTGTCCATAAAATAGAATCGGCTGCACAAAACACCCTTAAATCTTTTGCTTATGTTTTCCTTAAAATGTTTAACCTTATGGAGAAGATTTGAAGTGTGTTTTGTGCAGCCGGTTCTATTTTATGGACACCTTAACTCTGACTCTGAGGGAAATCTTAACCTAAGGTGCTTTGTGCAACTGGGCCCCCAGACTATTCATCATTCAACTTGAATAGTCAATAAAATAGTCCAGACAGTGACTGCACCTACCTACAGTCAAACCTATATAGTGGATAGATCAAACTCTATTCATTTAGCTTAAATACTTGATCCTATATAGAATAAAATATCCTGTGATTCTGCAGATTTTGCTGCGAGGGAAAAAGTACGATGTGCCTCCTGGCCTTCCCTGCATCCAGACTGAGACACAGTTGATTGGGTGTGTCTCTCTAAATAAAGACTTGTTGTGTCTGGGATGACATGACCTTGTCTGTCTGTGGTTGCAGCTGCCACATACAGCAGGGAGGCAGGTTCTATTGCTGCGTTCCATTTGCACTGGAAATTGGGAATTTCCCAGTTCACAGATGGGAACGCCCCACCCTGTGATGTCACCTGAACTCGGATTTCCTACTCGGAAACTCGGGGAACCTCACCAACCCTGACCTCAAAATCCAAGATACAACAGTAGTGAAAGCTGTAGTAATATAGTGTTTATTAGCGCTTCTCTCTTATTTGTGTCTCATTAAATCAGTTGTACACACAGTACTGTCTAACTTCTATCTGGGGACATGTTGCTATGTTGTTTGTATGTGCAAAATACCACAAAATGCATTGTTATCAGCTGGCATTGCTAACAATGGCTACCCTGGCTAGAGCTAACCCTGGCTGGTTTTCCATTTTACTGGAACGCGGTCAACTCGGGGTGTGCCGTCATTCAACTGGGAAATTCCTAGTTCCCAGTGCGAATGGACCGCAGCATAAGAACCTCCCTCCAGATCTGCTCTCCTTCGTGGCCCTGGTATCCCAGGCCCCCTTCACTCGAGTCCTGGGTATTCTCCACAGGAGTTCAGTTTGCTTTGGGTCAAATCAGCCCCAGCCCAGCTCCACACGAACGTCAGAAATGCCTCTTCTTCTGTTCCTATCCAAACATGTGGTTGATTGACAGCGTGGGCTGAAGGTGGTTCATTCGTCCACCTTAACCAGTCCAGATCCTCCACTAGTGTTCTACAGCCACATAGGGCTGATGTCACTTTATCTTCTTGATCAACCACTGGACTGGAGAACTTCAGATGTTGTCGTTTCATGATTTTCCTGAAGGTTCCACCAAAACTGTTCCAGGGAGTAGCTAGCTACCCATAACCTTTGACTGCCGTCCAAATGGAGGAAGAATTAATTATCTTAGATATATATTGTGCTTCTGTGACCTATGCTTTGTTATTGAATCCATCATTACACTTTCTGCGAAATGCTTGCCATTATTATTTCAAATATAATGAAAGAAAAATGACATTAAAGCACCACTTTAAGGGAGATTTGGTGACATTAGAGATGTTTTTACTCGCCTGTTTTGTAGCTTTGACGCTAATATGATGTACCATCCGTGACGCAACACACACACACACACACACACACACACACACACGCTCTCTCTCTCTCTCTCCTATTGTGTGTCAGTGTTGTTAGTAGAGCGAGGCTGTGGCATCTGTGTTGGGAGCAGATAAAGCCTTTTCTGTTTCAATTATCTGTGTCCTCATTATTATCACCCCCCCCCCCCCCCCCTGTGTTAACCACCCGCTAATGAGACTCCAATTAACGGGTGAATTGTTAATTAAAGGCCAGACACGAGGGGAAAGAGAGAAGAGAATCAAGAGGAGAGGACAGGAAAAGACTGGTCGAAGAGACGAGGAGAGAAGAGAAGGGTGAGATGGCAAACAACTGAAGGGAGGCAAAGAAGGAAGGAAAGAAAGGAGGACACAGAGAGGATAGAGGAAGCAAACAGAGAGATGAGAGGGAGAGAGGGAGGAAAGAAAAAGAATGAAAAAGAGAGAGGAATAGCGGAGAGCTGTCAGTGGGCCATGGAGGGAGTGTGTCTCCTCACTGGGCCACGGAGGGAGTGTGTCTCCTCACTGGGCCATGGAGGGAGTGTGTCTCCTCACTGGGCCATGGAGGGAGTGTGTCTCCTCAGTGGGCCATGGAGGGAGTGTGTCTCCTCACTGGGCCATGGAGGGAGTGTGTCGCCTCAGTGGGCCATGCAGTGAGTGTGTCGCCTCAGTGGGCCATGGAGGGAGTGTGTCACCTCAGTGGGCCATGGAGGGAGTGTGTCTCCTCAGTGGGCCATGGAGGGAGTGTGTCTCCTCACTGGGCCATGGAGGGAGTGTGTGGCCTCAGTGGGCCATGGAGGGAGTGTGTGGCCTCAGTGGGCCATGGAGGGAGTGTGTGGCCTCAGTGGGCCATGGAGGGAGTGTGTCTCCTCACTGGGCCATGGAGGGAGTGTGTCTCCTCACTGGGCCATGGAGGGAGCGTGTCTCCTCACTGGGCCATGGAGGGAGTGTGTCTCCTCACTGGGCCATGGAGGGAGTGTGTCTCCTCACTGGGCCATGGAGGGAGTGTGTCTCCTCACTGGGCCATGGAGGGAGTGTGTCTCCTCACTGGGCCATGGAGGGAGTGTGTCGCCTCAGTGGGCCATGGAGGGAGTGTGTCTCCTCACTGGGCCATGGAGGGAGTGTCTCCTCACTGGGCCATGGAGGGAGTGTGTCGCCTCAGTGGGCCATGGAGGGAGCGTGTCTCCTCAGTGGGCCATGGAGGGAGTGTGTAGCCTCAGTGGGCCATGGAGGGAGTGTGTGGCCTCACTGGGCCATGGAGGGAGTGTGTCTCCTCACTGGGCCATGGAGGGAGTGTGTCTCCTCAGTGGGCCATGGAGGGAGTGTGTCGCCTCAGTGGGCCATGCAGTGAGTGTGTCGCCTCAGTGGGCCATGGAGGGAGTGTGTCACCTCAGTGGGCCATGGAGGGAGTGTGTCTCCTCAGTGGGCCATGGAGGGAGTGTGTCTCCTCAGTGGGCCATGGAGGGAGTGTGTGGCCTCAGTGGGCCATGGAGGGAGTGTGTGGCCTCAGTGGGCCATGGAGGGAGTGTGTAGCCTCAGTGGACCATGGAGGGAGTGTGTCTCCTCAGTGGGCCATGGAGGGAGCGTGTCTCCTCAGTGGGCCATGGAGGGAGCGTGTCTCCTCAGTGGGCCATGGAGGGAGTGTGTAGCCTCAGTGGGCCATGGAGGGAGTGTGTCTCCTCAGTGGGCCATGGAGGGAGTGTGTCTCCTCAGTGGGCCATGGAGGGAGTGTGTCTCCTCAGTGGGCCATGGAGGGAGCGTGTCTCCTCAGTGGGCCATGGAGGGAGTGTGTAGCCTCAGTGGGCCATGGAGGGAGTGTGTCTCCTCAGTGGGCCATGGAGGGAGTGTGTCTCCTCAGTGGGCCATGGAGGGAGTGTGTCTCCTCAGTGGGCCATGGAGGGAGTGTGTCTCCTCAGTGGGCCATGGAGGGAGTGTGTCTCCTCAGTGGGCCATGGAGGGAGTGTGTCTCCTCAGTGGGCCATGGAGGGAGCGTGTCTCCTCAGTGGGCCATGGAGGGAGTGTGTAGCCTCAGTGGGCCATGGAGGGAGTGTGTCTCCTCAGTGGGCCATGGAGGGAGTGTGTCTCCTCAGTGGGCCATGGAGGGAGTGTGTCTCCTCAGTGGGCCATGGAGGGAGTGTGTCTCCTCAGTGGGCCATGGAGGGAGTGTGTCTCCTCAGTGGGCCATGGAGGGAGCGTGTAGCCTCAGTGGGCCATGGAGGGAGTGTGTCTCCTCAGTGGGCCATGGAGGGAGTGTGTCTCCTCAGTGGGCCATGGAGGGAGTGTGTCTCCTCAGTGGGCCATGGAGGGAGTGTGTCTCCTCAGTGGGCCATGGAGGGATTGTGTCTCCTCAGTGGGCCATGGAGGGAGTGTGTCTCATCAGTGGGCCATGGAGGGAGTGTGTCACCTCAGTGGGCCATGGAGGGAGTGTGTCACCTCAGTGGGCCATGGAGGGAGTGTGTCTCCTCAGTGGGCCATGGAGGGAGCGTGTCGCCTGCTGCTGACATTGTTTCCATGCTGCTCACTTCAAAGGGCCGGGTTTAGGAAGAGAGCGAGGGGGCGAGAGACAATGGGAGGGGAAGAAAATAAACATCAAAGTTAGAGCCGCGCATTTGAATTAGGGATAATCCCAAAACAGTTGTTCTGAAATGCACCGGATCAGATGTCCCCTCTCTCCTCTCCTCTCTCCTCTCTCCTCTCTCCTCTCTCCTCTCTCCTCTCTCCTCTCTCTTCTCTCCTCTCTCCTATCCTCTCTCCTCTCTCCTCTCCTCTCCTCTCTCTCCTCTCTCTCCTCTCTCCTCTCTCCTCTCTCTTCTCTCCTCTCCTCTCTCCTCTCTCCTCGCCAGCCCCCATTCTGCTGTTTTGAGCCTGATTTCAGGCAGCTCTCCCTCTGTGGCTCGACTCAGAGCCGTGTCTATAGAAGAGTCGCCATATCTCCATTCACTCCAATGGACCAGTTTTTTACTCTCAAGAGTTCCAGGAAGTAATGCTCTGGATTAAGCAGCGCTGTCGAGTTGCAGCAAAATGACAGTCTGTGTTGTACTTTGAAAGTTTTTTTTTTTGTTTTTTTTTATCAAATTGTACATTATCAGCTTTATTTTAGCATTCAAAAGTAGCGCGAGACCCCTTCCTGGCTGTTCATTGGCTAATGAGTCACATTTTGGTCCTGCGCTGATACCACTCTCTCTCTCTGTAAATTGCTCTGGCTCTACTGTACGTGTGACTTCTCAAATGTGGGCGTCGACCGAAGAGACCTTTGTGTCTCGTAAAGCCGTTTTTAGAACGACGTTAGCACAGTTAAGTATGCTCATTATCTGCCGGGGCTTTTTCACACGTGGGCTTTAAGTGCACCACTATATTTGTGTGGTGGTGTGCATATGAGCAAGTGTGTGTGTGTGTGTGTGTGTGTGTGTGTGCGCGCGCGCCTGTTTGCGTGTTTGTATTCTCGGACAGGCACCATGATTTTGCATTGCTGGCCCCGCTCAGTTTGAATAGCAAATGGCAAAGCGTGCTGCAGACCTGAGTGCACCCGGGTGCTGCTGCTCCGGCTTTCTTTGCATACTAATAAGCAGAGGGAAAACAGGGAGAATCTGGGTCAACAGATTAGGCCTCGCAGTGTCTTCTCACTACAACACTGAGGTTTGCTTCTCTGTCTGGACCTTCTCCAACCACCAGGTTATCATCTGCAGCGTGTTCGCCAAGCCCCCGACGCACCGGCTCAACTAGAAAGGACCAGCGGGCAACTAGAGCCCGGCCGATGCGTCACCTCACGTCTCCTGTGTCGGGCCGAAAAGTTGCATTTGAACACAACGCAAACAGGACAGCCGACGGGCAACTAGCGTTTGCTTATACAGTACCATTTCACTCATTTCAACGGTTTTGTAATGTAGTAACTTCTAATCGAGAACATGTCTGATAAAAAGTTGCAAATGGCTCTGGCTTTGTTAGCACTTGTCTGGTCTGTTGCGTGTGGAAGAAAGGAAGAGGTGGAGGTGAAACATAAGGAGAAACAGGACTAAATGGGTGATATCAGGCAGCGAGAGGCCAGAGGGACTTTTCCAAAAGGCACGTGGTCGTGAACATATCCGTGCTTTGGAATGATCAGATGGGATGAATTTGGAAAATGAGCAGAGCGTTTTGTGCGTGCTGCGTGCCCTCTCTTCTCCTGCGCTGACCAGCCAATCAGAGTGATTTCTCTCACCAACGACCCGACGCCGAATCATGGACTGGTGTGTCTGGTGCTTTAGGGTCACTGTCACTGCTGTAACGCTTGCCTGCACCATGGCTCCTGCCTTACATGCTTGGCTTGCTGGGGAAGCTAAGCAGGTCTGACTCTGGTTAGTCCTTGGATTGGGAGAGCATGGTGCTGGAGGTGGTGTTGGAGGACCAACATGGAGGTACCCTCTGGTCTCATGAATAATATCCCCATCCAGCCCTTGATAACTAATTGGCAATAACATAAAGTAACAATTTACTTTATCTTTTCTTTTTCTTTTTTTTCTTTTCTTAACTCATCTTGATTTGTGCAATTCTTGCGGTTGCCTCCTCGTTACCGGGGTAACTGTTACCGGGGTAACGGTTACCCCTTTCACCAAACCGTGTCACACGTGTGTCTGGATTTGAGGGGCTGAAAAATGCAACGATATTAGTAAGGTTGTCTTTGTGCATGATGGGACATGCGTTGGTGTGTGGCCATTATGTGCAGGCGATATTTTTGTCTGTGTGTGTGTGTGTGTGTGTGTGTGTGTGTGTGTGTGTGTGTGTGTGTCAGAAATGTGCAGCTGCCAAATCTGACAGAACTCAAGCCCACATTAGCCTGCCAAGCGAAAGGTACAAAGACACACACACACACAGGCCTTCTCTCTCTCTCTTTCTTTCTCCAACTCTTTCTCTCTCTCTCTCGTTCCAACTGTCTCTTCAAACTCTGTCTCCAACTCTCGCTCTCTCTCTTTCCAACTCTCTTCAAACTCTTTCTGTCTCAAACTCTCTCTCTCTCTCTCACCACACACACACACACACACACACACACACACATGCTCACCTCGCCCTGCCAAAAGGGAGAGAGGTGGCTGGTGAATAAACAATGGCACTCCGCCCATAGTGTCACCCGCCTGGGCTTTGATCAGCACCGCTGTTCCTGCTCCCCACAGCCACGCTGCCTGCCTGCCGCACACACACACACACACACACACACACACACACACACACACACACACACACAGACACACACACAGACACACACACACACACACACACACACACACAGAGAGACAGACACACACACACACACACAGACACACAGACACAGACACACACACACACACACACACAGACACACACACACAGACACACACACACACACACACAGAGAGACACACACAGACACACACACACACAGACACACAGACACACACCTTTAAGTCGGTGTTCCTGTTTCATACATGGGCCTACACCTCTCTCTCTCTCTCTCTCTCTCTCTCTCTCTCTCTCTCTCTCTCTCTCTCTCTCTGTGTCTCTCTCTCTCTCTGTGTCTCTCTCTGTCTCTCTCTCTCTCTCTCTCTCTCTCTCCATCACTCACACACAAACACAGCTTTGAGTTAGTGCCCTTGTCTCTTCAGTTGGTGCTGCCAGCCGGCTGCCATACCACTAGAAGTGAACTTTGTTACACCATGAGGGACATTGCTTTGGAGAAACTAATGATATCCATACAGTTTTATTAGCAGGTCTGTATTGGTTGAAGTTATGCTTCAGTATATTATTAAGTGAAGTCTTGTGTTTAATCTTTGTTTCATGTGCCGAGCATCCTGACAGGTGACAGGTCCCTGCAGGGACCCAGACGCATCTGTGTATATCTCTCACTCAAACCCTCTCAAACAAACTCACACTCACTGGCATCGCTAACACACACACGCCCCCCCCACACACACACACACACACACACTGTGTTTCCACAGACACACATGCACACACACACACACACACACACTGTGTTTCCACAGACACACACACACACACACACTGTGTTTTCGCATGCACACACACACACACCCACACACACACAGTGTTTCCACACACACACACACACATGCATGCATGCATGCACGCACGCACGCATGCGCGCTCACACACACACACTGTTTCCACACGTGTGCACACACACTCTGTTTCTACACAGGCACACACACACAGAGACTCTGTGTTCCCACACGCGCACACACACACTCCACACACGCGCACACACACCTTGTTTTTCCACACACGCGCATGCACACACACACACTGTTTCCACACACACACTGTTTCCACACACATGCACACACACGCACACACCTTTTGATCTGGGCCCATGCAGCAGTAGCTGGTAGTGTCAGTGGCAGAGCAGGAGCTGTTGTAGTGTCCTCTCTCTCAGAGAGGTGACAGCTATATGTTACATAATGCACAAGTGGTCATTGTGTGGCTCTTGTTGTGTCCTGACAGAGAACATGTGAGGTGTGCAGCTCTTTGTCAGCAAGAGATGGACTCCAGTCATCAAGGCACATCGCTGCCATGCTTTAATGCACGGATACAAAGTAACGAGGGACAAGGTGCTACGCTAGCTACACACACACACACACACACACACACACACACAGGGGCTAGGTGTAGCCGCTGCAGGTGTGTGTGTAGTTCTGTAGTTATGTATGCATTAGTTTCTGAGGGGGTTGAAAGGATGTCTTTGCCTGCGGGAAGAGATGGCAGCACTGGATCAAGAACAGGTGTGCTGCTGCTGGATACCCTCTGTTGCAGAGGCAAAGAGCTGCTTCAAATCATGGTGTGTGTTTTTGTGTGTGTGTGTGTGTGTGTGTGCGTGCGTGCGTGCGTGTGCGTGTGAGTGTGTGTCCTTGAGCACATGCATGCCCGTGGTCTTTGTGTCAACCTTGAACTGAAGTTTATGACGCTCTCTCTCTCTCTCTCTTCCTCTCTTTGTGAGCGAGCGAGAGAGAGAAGCTGCACTCTGGCTTCATTATTCTCTTAATGTTTCTTATTTGTGTCGGGTGTTGTTCTGATGTCTTAATACAACCCAGTGGAAACCATTTGCCACATGCTGCGGTAGATTCCCTGCCTACCAACACGAGGGTCGCAGGTTCGAGCCCCCATGTTCTCTCCGGCTTGGTCGAGCATCCATACAGGCACGATTGGTCGTATCTGCATGTGGGAAGCTGGATTAAAGGTATGTGTCGTGGTCACTGCACTAGCGCCTCCTCTGGTTGTTCGGGGTGCGTGTTCAGGGGGGGTGACTGGGGGAAATAGCATGATCCTCCCATGCACTACCTACATGTGCTAGTCTACCAGAGGGGGTGGAGCAATGGAAAGAAAGAAAGAAAACTTGATAAAAACAAATCTAAGTAAATAAGTAATGTCTTCACTTCAATATCCTACAGATATGAAGTGTGTCAAATGAAAGGCTGATATACAATTATGCCCTAAAAGCCCAATAATCTGAAGGTAGTGAAGTGATAGTTCTACAAGGGGAGCTCCACTCCAATTTCCAATTAGGCCTCAATTGCCTATCTTGTGCAGTGTGTAGTGTACACGCTCTATTATGGTGTTGGTGTCAGGTAAAAAAAAAAGGTCTCAACTTGGAGACGATCTATATTATATAGATCGTGCACGCGCCTTAATTTAAGTGGTTATGTATGGTATATGTCTGTGTGTGTCTGTGTGTGTGTGTTTCTCTGTGTGCACCTCTGTGTGTGTGTGTGTGTGTGTTTCTCTGTGTGCACGTCTGTGTGTATATGTGTGTTTGTGTGTGTGTGCGTGTGTGTGTGTATGTGCACGTCTGTGTGTGTGTGTGTGTGCACGTGCACGTGCACCTCTCCATGTGTAGCTGGTGCTGGCTGATGGATGTGTTTTCCGGCCGTGGGCAGATCCCCGGCACTGTTTGATGGTGCTGCTATCAGAGGAGGTGGAAGTGGGAGAGAGATAACATTCCAGGATGCTACGTGGGAACAGCATATAGAACATGCACCATTCATGGACAACAAAAGGAAATGACTCATTTAGACCACAGGCCAACAAGCAAAGCCACCGCTGAGTACAGCACATGAAGGCTAATGGCTTTTAGAGCTGCATCCCACTTTGAAGAGTTCCAGCTAAATGCAACAGTCATGCTTTTGATGTGACTTCCATGTTATACTGTAGCTCAGGAGCTAACAGGGTCAAAGATCATACTTAACCCATTGATACCTGATGCAGCATTTGCGTGTATATCCCTCATTTGTGTGTGTATCCCTTTAAGACCGCGAACCGCGTCACGCGGTTCACGGTCTTAAAGGGATACACACACAAATGCTGCATCAGGTATCATTGGGTTAAAATATGTATCCTTTGGACTTTCTATATGTACTTTACTGCATACTGTATATACTGTTGTCTGTTTTGTGTTTTCTGTAGCCACTTGCATGAATGCAATGAATACTTTTCTCATGAGAAACGCAGACATTCAGCCCAGATTTGAGTCGCACAACCACATAGGACAATATTGTCAAGAGACGGGCGTCCGGGTAGTGCAGCGGTAGATTCCTACCAACACCAGGGTTGCAGGTTCGAGCCCCTGTGTTACCTCCGGCTTGGTCGGGCGTCCATACAGGCACAGTTGACCGTGTCTGTGGGTGGAAAACCGGATTAATCATCCGGTTTTCCACCCTCCAGGCTGCCGGAAAGCCATTAGAAGAAGAAGAAGAAAAAGAATTCCTGGATGTTTTGTGTATTACAGCCATGTCCTGGCCGCCTTGCATGCAGTGATGTCTGGTCTGAAAGCATGTCAGATATTGGGACCAGCATGGACATAGTGACAGATGTGGCTATGGACTTTGGCGGAAACTCTGGAGGGAGTGGATCACTCTGCCATCAGTCAGATGGTCAGGCCATCATGCTGGAGTGTGCCAAACTGGACAGGGGGATCAACCATTTTGTTGACACTGTGCAGCAAGTCACAGCAGAGGTTAGCACGCAGCCTCCAGAGGTCATGTTCGAACTGCCAGCCAGGAGGAGAAGGAGCGGTTTGAGGAGAAAATACCCAGGCTCTCTGTCGGTGAGCTGCAGAAACACCAGAAGGTGCTGGCCTTCAAGGAGAGCATCCAAAACTTTCTCAGCCAAGCCAACCCGGAGGACGCGGAGGACGAGGACGTCTCTGTCACACAGAGCCAGAT
>NC_139644.1:12829929-12907429 GCF_964638095.1 Poromitra crassiceps
AAAAAGTTAAAAATAAATAAATAAATCATGTACAACTATTAAATATGCATTATAAAGTATGAGCAGGAAGCATGTTCTTTTTTGTTTTTCTCCTTTTTTGTTTTCTTTTCTTATAAAGATTCACACTTGTTTTTCTTTCTTTGTCATGTGCTGTATGTGAATAGGGTGGGCAAAATAAGCTTTTAGCTTCAGCCCATACCTTTTTTTGGTCAAGATCCATGTAAAATGTGTTATGTCTATTGTTTTGATTATATGAAAAAGAGGTATTGTACATGGTGTTTGGATGACCAAAAATAAAAAATCTGCAAATCAATCAATCAATCAATCATCCTCGTGCCCCCTGCCTTCAAGGTGGGGGTCAGAAGAACACAGGGGGCTTATGGAGGGTTCATTCACTGGCAGGAGATGGTTGAAGAAGGAAGGGTCAGAGTTTGCTTGTGTTCTAGATCGTCCATCTGTAGGTGTGTCGCCCGCGCAGACACACTACGTATGACTAAAACGTGTGCGTGCATATTAAGCAGCTGGGAGGGCGTAGCCCCTCTCCGCACACTCACACGTCTCAGCCAGCACAATATGACCGCCTGTTGTGGAAGACAAGTCCTCGACATCACCGGACAGGCTTTCTTAGGGGTGTCGTTGAGTCCTTGACCCACCGTTAAACCAAATCAAATGAAATCGAAGACAAGGGGTCGTAATTGTAAACAAGCGCGCTGGATGCAGAGGCGGGCCGTGAAGGTAACGGGTCGTGACCGGCAACCGAGACGTGCAGAGGCGGGTCGTGACCGGCAACCGAGACGGCCCGATTAATAGGATCAACAAAGCTAAAAGCAGCTGCCTTTCAAACTGAAACTGAAGCCCGGTATCACCGTGGTCCAGTAACGTATGTTGGTCTAGTAATCCATCTGCTCATAGGCCAAGCTCAGCAGCTGTAGTGTGTAGTGTGAGAAGCCGCTGCAGCCGTTGACTGTATAATGTATGGACGACGCGTCCCCGTTTCCTACCGCTATGCAAGAGTGAAGCCGAAATATCTTGTTTCAGCGAGCTGCCATCTTGCTTGTGTGACATCGTTTGGGGACCCAAGTCTGCGCAGTAGAGTCGGGCTGAGGCCCCTCAGCCGTGCCGCCGTCTGACGGAGGCTTGAGAGTGGCTGTCACAGCTGTCAATCAGCCCCTTTTTATAACATCAACTAACTAACTAAAAACCAAAATGAGCACATACATCAGATCAGTGTGTAAAGGAACTAACTAAAATGACAGAAACTTCTTTGGGAAAAATGTATTTGTGTACTTTGATTATTTAGTTTGGCTCATGTCCCATCCACTAACATGGAGTGGGACTTATGATGTCCATATTTTATACAGTCTATCGTTCAAACACCCCAGTGCTATATTGATTGAAAAGGAAGGGATACCATAGCAGAATGGCATTGTATTGTATTGTTTGCTGATTCATATAACCTCAAGAAACTAAAACGTAACTAGCTGCCATAGCCTGTTTGGCATCTGTGTAGCGATCTCACTGGCAGATTCCCCTTGGTTTTCCTCCGTTTGGCCCTTCCTTCCTGTATAATCAGTAGTGTTCAGTGCGTCGCTGCCCACAAGTTGAACCTGAGCGTGAAGCCTAGCTGTGTGTGTGTTTGTGTGATTGATATGACTGGAGTGTGTTGTAGATCAGGCCGTCATGCCTATCACCTGGACTGTGTTTCCCCTCGGCCACACCTGGCCTGCTCACTCAACTCAACTCTGCTGACCATAGTGACGCTAGCCAGCGCCCCACAAACTGTTGCTGGAGGATGTGACTGTGTGTGTGTGTGTGGATGTAACGTTTAAAGGTATGTCCGTGCTTGACAGCGATGTAAAGCTGTGCGCGTGTGTGTGCGTGTGTGTGTGTGTGTGTGTGTGTGTGTGTGTGTGTGTACGTACGCACGTATGCACCACTCACTCTGCTTTTTGTGCAGACTAATCGAAGGCGAAGTGTCCACATGTGTGCTCAACATCTGGTTCTGCGTCGCATGAAGGAACTGCGCCTTTTTTTCCACTGCTATCACTTACAGGCAGAACGAAAAAACAGCCCTCTGCTCACCCTCTCCTTACACACACACACACACACACATTCTCTCTCTCCCTTCAAAGTGATCTACGCTATTTCTCTCTCTCTCTTTCTCCTCTCTCTCTGTCGCTCTCTCTCTCGCCCAAATCTCAGAAAGCAACACAGATGACATTCTTCATTGGCGCCCTGGGGGAGATTAGATTAAGTCCAGTAGTGGAAATACATGTTAGAATTGTTGTCATCCACTTAATGCTGTACAGTATATGCTAGGTAATGTATCTCTCTTATTGCCACCAGGGGTTAGCTCAATGCGGAAGTGTCTTAAACCTGCATTCTTTCCAATGGCCTGCAGGGGGCGACCCCACTGGCTGCAAAAACAAGTCTGATTATATGGAAGTGAATGGGGATGTGACCCTACTTCTCACTTGATTGATGGCCTCAGTCAGTAAACACTTTCCTAACGAGTTTATCGTCTCAATCGTTGGTTTGATGTCTTCTTCAATACATCATGATGTTCATTTTGTCAATTATGGTCCCAATTCGAGTCATATAGACGATAAAGCAGGCTATTTTTGGGGGGGTTTGATTGACAGGTCGCCTGTCCAGTGATCGTGCAGCTCGCCGATCAAGGACCAATAGCAGGCCACTCTGCGGCTCTCGTGATTCCAAAATTTCCGTCACTTCTGGCTCCAAAGAACCAAGATGCCGAGGGTGAAAATGCCAAAACCCAATGGGTGACGTCACAGTGTCTGCTACTACGTCCATATTTATTATACGCTCTCTTTGCCGCCAAAGATATAATGACCCCTATTTTTTTGGTCTCAGTCAAAAGGAGTGCAGCTTCACACAAAAGCCTCCACAGTTTGCTAATTGTCCGAGTGAGCGAGACTCTCCTTCTCTGTGTCCTTGTCTGGAAATGAGTTTGGGCTTAATGAAGCCAGCCTCCCACTAATGACTGTCATCAAGACGTTATTATTAGCCTTTTAGCACAAAGGGCTAATCGCAGGCTGCATCTCTCCCTGCTTCTCCTCTGTCTGTCTACCTCTCTGATGTTCTCTCATTCTTTCCATCCATCTTAACCCGTGTGTGGCGTTCGGGTTCCTGGCGTTTTTCAATGTTTCCTAAAAATTATTATTCTGCTCCCTGCCTGCACACTTGACCAGCCCGTCGGCACCAAATCACATTTGATCACAAAAAAACGAATAGCGCTTTTATTGATAAATGTCATCTAAATGGCAAATATTAAGCATATATATTCTGTCTATATTGCCTGTAATTGAGATAAAGTCAACATCTGTTTAGTATTTTGACATAAATTGTTATGGCTGTGGTTTTAAATGGCAATAATGTTGTGGGTCCAACAGACCCACAAACATTTGGTGAATGAATAACAAAAATGCGAACACCATGCCAGGGTTAAGCCAAGGCAGCCAGCCTTGTCAAAAAACAGCTCCAAAGTAACAATCCTTCATACCACAGCTGATTAAAACCCTGAACGGTAAGGTTAAACCTTCATATTTTAGTTAGTTTATCTCGGCCTAGCAGGTCTAGCCAGTACACAATTTTATTTATTTTTGATTCAAATACTGTTGTGATCAGCTGCTGCTATAGTGCTTTGATAGAGCACTGTGTTTTGATTTGATTCTGTGCTGTTGATGTTATATGTTGTCCCGTGTGTTGTGCCCGTTTTCCTGGACACCGCCAACGGTGATGATTGCCGCAAACTAATTTCCCCACGGGGACAATAAAGTACCTACCTACCTACCTTAACCCATTGATACCTGATGCAGCATTTGCGTGTATATCCCTCATTTGTGTGTGTATCCCTTTAAGTCTTAAAGGGATACACACACAAATGCTGCATCAGGTATCAATGGGTTAAACAAGCAGTCAGTCTCCTGCTTGCATTCAGCCATATTCTTTATCTGTCAGGTGTAACTGTATCAGTGTGTATCGCTCAGATGCACATCACACCACACTGTGTATCACTCTCTGTCAGATGCACATCACACCACACTGTGTATCACTCTCTGTCAGATACACATCACACCACACTGTATCACTCTGTCAGATGCACATCACACCACACTGTGTATCACTCTCTGTCAGATACACATCACACCACACTGTGTATCACTCTGTCAGATGCACATCACACCACACTGTGTATCACTCTCTGTCAGATACACATCACACCACACTGTATCACTCTGTCAGATGCACATCACACCACACTGTGTATCACTCTGTCAGATGCACATCACACCACACTGTGTATCACTCTCTGTCAGATACACATCACACCACACTGTATCACTCTGTCAGATGCACATCACACCACACTGTATCACTCTGTCAGATGCACATCACACCACACTGTATCACTCTGTCAGAGGCACATCACACCACACTGTGTATCACTCTCTGTCAGATGCACATCACACCACACTGTATCACTCTGTCAGATGCACATCGCACCACACTGTGTATCACTCTCTGTCAGATACACATCACACCACACTGTATCACTCTGTCAGATGCACATCACACCACACTGTGTATCACTCTCTGTCAGATACACATCACACCACACTGTATCACTCTGTCAGATGCACATCACACCACACTGTGTATCACTCTGTCAGATGCACATCACACCACACTGTGTATCACTCTCTGTCAGATGCACATCACACCACACTGTATCACTCTGTCAGATGCACATCACACCACACTGTGTATCACTCTCTGTCAGATGCACATCACACCACACTGTGTATCACTCTCTGTCAGATGCACATCACACCACACTGTGTATCACTCTCTGTCAGAGGCACATCACACCACACTGTGTATCACTCTCTGTCAGATGCACATCACACCACACTGTGTATCACTCTCTGTCAGATGCACATCACACCACACTGTGTATCACTCTCTGTCAGATGCACATCGCACCACATTGTGTATCACTCTCTGTCAGATGCACATCACACCACACTGTGTATCACTCTGTCAGATGCACATCACACCACACTGTGTATCACTCTGTCAGATGCACATCACACCACACTGTGTATCACTCTCTGTCAGATGCACACCACACTGTGTATCACTCTGTCAGATGCACATCACACCACACTGTGTATCACTCTCTGTCAGATGCACATCACACCACACTGTGTATCACTCTGTCAGATGCACATCACACCACACTGTGTATCACTCTCTGTCAGATGCACATCACACTGTGTATCACTCTCTGTCAGAGACACATCACACCACACTGTGTATCACTCTCTGTCAGATGCACATCGCACCACACTGTGTATCACTCTGTCAGATGCACATCACACCACACTGTGTATCACTCTCTGTCAGATGCACATCACACCACACTGTGTATCACTCTCTGTCAGATGCACATCACACCACACTGTGTATCACTCTCTGTCAGATGCACATTACACCACACTGTGTATCACTCTCTGTCAGATGCACATCACACCACACTGTATCACTCTCTGTCAGAGGCACATCACACTACACTGTGTATCACTCTCTGTCAGATGCACATGACACCACACTGTGTATCACTCTCTGTCAGATGCACATGACACCACACTGTGTATCACTCTCTGTCAGATGCACATGACACCACACTGTGTATCACTCTCTGTCAGATGCACATCACACCACACTGTGTATCACTCTCTGTCAGATGCACATTACACCACACTGTGTATCACTCTGTCAATTGGCCAAGAACGCTAACTGTCTCTCCCCCCCAACCCCCCCCCCCCCCCCCCCCCCCCCCCCCCCCAGGCTCTGCAGGAGAAGGTGGAGCGGTTACAGAGGCAGCTGCACTGCTCCGAGAAGAAGCTGCTGAGCAAAGAACTGGAGACTGAGGAACAGGTAATGCAACCTCTCTCTCCCTCTCTCATGCTCTCTCTCTCCCTCTCTCATGCTCTCTCTCCCTCTCTCATGCTCTCTCTCCCTCTCTCATGCTCTCTCTCTCCCTCTCTCTCTTCCTCTCTCCTATAATGCCTCAGGGTGTCTCTCTCCCACGCTCATTCACTCTTCCCCATTATCATCACCATCTCTCTCACTCCCCAATTCAGCCTTCCCGCCACATTTTATTTCGCTTCTTGCCGTCCAGCGTTGCCAGATACAGTCGATGGTTTCCAGCCCAAAAACCGCCAAAAGCGCCCACCCAAGCCAATTATTCCCCCCCCCCAGCACGCATCGCAACCCAATCTGGCAACGCTGGTGCCATCCCATCCCCAGTTGGGTCGCTGGCCTGACCATGGAGGAGGAGGAGCCAGGATGGGTCAAACGCAGAGGACAAATTTCACGGCGCCTCCAATTGCATGTGTGTGTGTGTGTGTGTGTGTGTGTGTGTGTACTGGCTGCCGTGCACGTGTGTACATGTGTGGTGTGTGTGTGTGTACTGGCTGCCGTGCGTGTGTGGTTTGTCGTCTGTGACAAAATAAAGAGGGTGTTTGTCAGTTTCTTTCTTATTTGACTTAATTTTCCTGTGAAGACACACCCTCCTTTCTCAGGCCGCTTCCACCCCTAACCCCCCCCCCCCCACCCACCCACACCATCACCTGGTGTCCCTCGCCCCTCAGACCTCAGTCGCCATCCTTACTACCCCCTCCAGGGGGCCACAACAGACACACACACAGGCAGGACTCCTCCCCTCCCTCCCCTCGTCCCTCTCCACCTCTCACTCTCTAGTTCAGAGTCAAAGATATGCCCCCACGCACATTTCCCAAATTCCTTGAGATCCGGCTTCAAGAGCCAGTGCCTAGGGCCAGGCATGCCACCACCGCCTGGGTTCAGAGGGAAACCTCTGTGCACACACACAAGCACGCATGCACACACACACACACACACAGAGTCCCCATAGCGCTCCAGAATGCCCTGTAATCAGGCTGCGCTTTGACCTTGACACACACAGAGAAGAAAGGACTAATAACTACACACAGACACACACACACACACACACACACACACAGGGGAGGCTGTTCTTTGTACCCTGGTATGCACACCGAAGCCATTCATTCTGTCCTGTCCCCTGTGATCCGCCCACTGACCCCTGTACACACTTCACACACTCGTCACACACCTCACTGTCCGGCCGGCGTAAATCTTCAGCGAGGGGTCAGTGCTTTTTAGGAGGCGTCGGTCACTGAGCCAGTCCCAGAGGCGCTGCGTGTCGTTTCCTATGCCTTAGGAAGGAGTGACCCCCGTGACCTTTGCTCCTTAACCTGCTATAAGGACCGGCCGTATTGTCTGGTCAAGGGGTTTGGGTTACCGTTTTGTTCCTGTAGTTATTCTGTATAATGTGATCCATCATGGAAGACGGGTACCGCATGATTTATTGATGAGAAGCTCCCTGGACAATTGACTAAACCGATACAGGGTGAGACCTGTGTGAGCTGCAGGGTGGGACCTGTGTGAGCTGCGAGTATAAATAAGAGATGAACTAAACACTGTGGAAGTTTCTTCATAGATGAGCAGTCATTGAGTTCAGGACTCTGGCAAACCCCTCTTCAGGTCCTGTGCTTACTGTGTGTGTGTGTGTGTGTGTGTGTGTGTGTGTGTGTGTGTGTGTGTGTGTGTGTGTGTGTGTGTGTGCGTGCGTGCGTGCGTGCGTGTGTAGGTGTAGGTGCGTTTGGGCACTGGACAGCCTTGTCCTGTGCCATACAGTGACTGTATGTGAGGAGAGGCGGAGTCTGAATCATAGACCGTATACAAATATGGACGTAGCCACCGTGATGACGTCACCCATTGGTTTCTGGACTCCCGATTTTAAGTCTTGAATGTCCAGTTGTTACCGTCGCCATCTTGGTTTTATTGGAGCCAGAAGTGACCATATTTGGACGAGAAGAGCTGCAGCGCCGCCTGCTATTGGTCCATGATCACTGAACAGGCGACCTGACAATTACGCCCCCAAAACATAGTCTGCTTTATCATATATTTGACTCTAAATGGGACCATAATTAACTAAATGAATATCCTGCTTTATTGCAACAACAAAAAGCAAATAAACTCATTAGGAAAGTGTTTACTGAAGTAATAAATCAACTGAGAACTCAGGTCATTTTCACTTCTATACAATGTCTTTGCAGCCACAGACTGTATAAACGAGTTATAACTGTATAAACGAGTTATATGCTCACCCCCCTGTGGGCGTACAGTTGTTGTTCGAGTGAAATTCATTTTTTTTTAACCAGGCTTAGGTTTTTGGCACATCCGCGTTGGCTTCATCTTTCCAAGCTTGTCACTTGGTCTGAATCATATGTTTACAACATATGGGTTGTGTATGTTTACAACATATGATTCTCACCTGAGGTCAGGTGTGTTTGTGTGGGGAGAGGGGGGGGTGTATGTATGGTGTGAATAGGAGAACAGCCTCTCTGTTTATTAAGTGTGTGTGTGTGTGTGTGTGTGTGTGCGTGTGTGTGTGCGTGTGTGCGTGTGTGCGCGTGTGTGTGTGACTGTCTGCATGTGTGCACCTCTGCCTTACTTGTTGTGTATGTGCCCTGCACTGCAGCCATTGTGCCTGTTGCGCGTGTGCTCTTGTAGTTGTTTTTCTGTACGTGTTGCGGTAATCAGACCTGCGGGCTCCTCCTCTCTCAGCCTGTTCACAGTGATATTGCCCTAGTTGATCTGCCAAGACGTGTCTTTGTAATGGGATCCCTCACACACTAACGCACGCTAACACAGCCTTTCTGCCCAGACTTCACACAGATGTTGCCTGCTTCACTCTTCCAGACCCCCCCCCCTCCCCCCCCCCTCGCCTCACAGGCTCCCCCCACTCTAAAATGGCGGATCAGCAGCTCATTCCTCACTGTGCGGTTCAATTCTCCTTGAAGAACGGAGCAGAATGCTGAAGAGTACAGCCTTTTGTATAAATACATAATGATACAGTGCGGGCATTGTGAACTGTACACGTTTCAGAGAGATGTATCCTCATGCAGCCTGGGAGCTTGGGTAAAATACAAACAAAAAAACATTCTGTAGTTGTTTTCCAGTAGGTTTAACTTGTCACAATACTAGAATTTCTCACTTTGATGCTGATAACTGATAATAAAAATAAAGGAAGACAGATGCACGGACAGAGGCACGCTTCTCCATAATCTAGACCAGATACAACTAAATTAAAAACTTTGCACTTATACAACAGATTGCCTCATCAGAATGATAGACCCTTTTCACGGGGGCCATTTTGTGTCGAAAAGGCAGAATAAACACAGGTGCAAGCAAAACACTAATGAGGGGGTTTCCAAATTCCAATCAGGAAGTTGGAAACCCTCATTAGTATCCGTCTCAAATGTTTTACATCGATACTTAGTGTCCAGTATTGAAGTAAACGTAGAAATGCAGAGGAGTTGAACTTAAATTCTGTAGGCTTAATCGTTTTCCTGTGTGCTATTCTTGCTGAGGCAAATGACATCAGGAGCCACCGATCCATCCCATAATTCTAAGAACTTTAGCGAGATCTGTTGCCACTTCTAATCTCTCTCTCTCTGCCTTTTTCCTTTCTTCTTTTTTTTCTCCATTTCTGTTGAAGCTGTTTACCTTTCCTCCGTCTCGCAGCAAAAGCGTCTTTCAATTCAAACGGCTCCTTGGTGAACTCTCCCACAGTGCAGTGCCACCATCAGTGGATGTGGAGCCGCAAAAACTTTGTGAGCTGCGTCCTTTTTTTGATGTGCCCCCCTTGTTCCTGACAAGGTTTTCTGTCACTTTGAGACAAGATGGTATCTCAGAAATGTCTTTCCAACAGCTAGCTAACAACCCCCCCCTTCCCCCGACCCATCCCACACACACACACACACACACGCACACACCAACTTCATTATCATACATCAAGCTTCCCCAACCATGTGACAAACCGTTCGTGTAAGCGTTGAAAGTGTCGACGGCTCGTTCCTTTCGGCAGGCAGCTGTCACAAACCACGCCATGTGACGGTACCAAACGCAAGGGGAAGTCAACGCCGCAATCTAAAGACTATATATAGATGAAATGTTGTCATTTTAAGATGACTGGGAGGGGAGGGGGAACACGACTGCTGCTTCTCTCGGGCTTTTACCAAACTGGAGAACTGCGGCTTCAGCGGGAACAAACGAAATCTCCTTTTGAAACAGAAGGGCGGAGATGAAACCTGATTTTTCCAACATAAATCCTTTTTTCCCTGCTTTGAAAATAGTGGCACTCTTCTCCCTTCCCCTCTGTTTTCCTTCCCCGTCTCATCGCTCTCATCTGGAGTCCGTCAATGACCAAAAACACCTCGTGGCCGAGGTTTGATCAGCCGCAGATATTCTTCAAACGCACCCCCCGGCGTCTGTCTTAATGGCGAGGAGGCTTTCTTCACCGCGTCACATGCCTCCTGCCACCTGTCAGAACAAACACACACGTCTCTGCTGTACAAAGATGTTATGGGGGGGTGTGTTAACTTAAGATGTGTGTGTGTGTTTGCATGAAGAAACCTGGAGATGTGAGGAGAAGGGACCCTCAGCACAGGCGAGAGGATGCGGAGCCCGAAAAAGAACGCTGTCTCTCAAGACATCTTTTCGGGAAGTTTGAGAGGTGTTCCTTCCTTGTCCTCGAATCGCATTACTGTTGAGACACACAACAAAGGCAGGAAGTTGAATTGGTGCTTTGCCTATCCCACTCTGCATTTTTTTGTGTCAGCGCTAGCCTCGCGCGCCTCGCCACAACAGAGCTGTCGCTATAAAAAAGAAAAAAATGGCTGCCGCCTGCCTTCCACCACCCACACACACACATTGCATAGTAAACCGGGACCAAACTTTAGTGAGGCATACTGTGGAAAGATGTGATCGCGGGGAAGCGTTTGTCTCTCAATCCGACTGTAACGGTGAGAGCAGACATCTGTATCATCCGCCTACAAGCCTGTGTATCTCGCTAAAAAAAAGTTTTTATCTCGGATAAAAACGGATTTCTTTGTTGATATCCTGGTGGAAATTCAGGAAATATTGCCGAAATACAAACGTATATTGATGCCAATAAAATTAAGCGACGGTTTAAAACTAAAGCGACCGAGGGCGAAGCAGTGCAACTTCTCAGTATATTGAACGACAGTGATATTTTTAACGTTGTGCTGTTCTGTCCGTCTCACTCCTCAGCCCGGACTAGCGATCCAGAAGAGCCGAGCAGAAGTCATTAGGACAGGTGCCAGGTGTCGCAGCTGTATTGTACCACACATCGTACCTTATATTGCTAGCTTCGGCCCCCCCTTTCTTGATGCGAAGGGGAGCACCGCCCACACACACACACACACACACACACACACACACACCCAGGAGATTCCCCATCGACTTGTTACTAACGCAAACATCCAGGGCTTGTCTAGTTTGATCAGTCGTGCGACTGGACGTACAGTATCCAGCGCTCGCGTTGCTCTCTGTGCAGTCTGCTGGATACACTGTTAGCCTTGCCCCCATTCTAATGTGCAGTCTGCTGGATACACTGTTAGCGTTGCTCTCTGTGCAGTCTGCTGGATACACTGTTAGCTCTCTGTGCTGTCTGCTGGATACACTGTTAGCCTTGCTCTCTGTGCAGTCTGCTGGATACACTGTTAGCCTCTCTCTGTGCAGTCTGCTGGATACACTGTTAGCCTCTCTGTGCAGTCTGCTGGATGCACTGTTAGCCTTGCTCTCTGTGCAGTCTGCTGGATACACTGTTAGCCTTGCTCTCTGTGCAGTCTGCTGGATGCACTGTTAGCTCTCTGTGCAGTCTGCTGGATGCACTGTTAGCCTTGCTCTCTGTGCAGTCTGCTGGATGCACTGTTAGCCTCTCTGTGCAGTCTGCTGGATACACCTGTTAGCGTTGCTCTCTGTGCAGTCTGCTGGATGCACTGTTAGCTCTCTGTGCAGTCTGCTGGATGCACTGTTAGCTCTCTGTGCAGTCTGCTGGATACACTGTTAGCTCTCTGTGCAGGTCTGCTGGATGCACTGTTAGCCTTGCTCTCTGTGCAGTCTGCTGGATGCACTGTTAGCCTCGCCCCCATTCTAATGTATGGGCTGGAAAAAAATGGAGACAGGATTGCCACAAAGGGAGCTTGTAATTTGGGGCGAGCGCAGATCTCTTCTTGCTGCGGTGGCTGCACCATACATGAACCAAGAATGCAAAGCTAAGGAGACGGGCCTTTTTGAAGAACGGAGACTTATATTCAGAGCGGTTTGGTGGAGGGTTGTGTTTATTCGACCATTTGTTTGTTGCTTTGGTCTGAGGTAGTGGAGTGTGTTTTGTCTTGGCCGGGCCATCTTGTTATGACTACTGAAGCTGCTATAGATAGAGATAGACATTTTTCTGCACAAAATCTGCACTCCATGGCTTCAGCTCATTTTTTAAAAACTCCTGGACATTCAAATTAGAGCTTCTCCCCCCCAAAGCCTCTTCTTCTTCTTCTGCCACTTGTTTGACAAGGTCGGCCTCAAATTACCCGTCGAGTCCGTTCTCACGCCGGCAAAAAGGACGACACGTTCCTGTAAACTGATTGGACTTTGGCCCTGACACGTTATTGGCCCCCGACACGTTAAGATGAATCGGAGGATGGGGGGGGGGGGGGGGGGGGGGGGGGGGGGGGGAGGAGCAGCGCGGAAAATTGGCAAAGTTGCGGACGGACTAATCTTACGACACACTGTGCCAAGACAAAGTGCGGCGCTCCGTGTTGGGATCGTTTATACTCGGGCTTTTTTCTTTGAAGTGCTTCCCAATCCCTTTCATTGTGCCCAGGAAGATTAATTAGCCGAGCCAGAACAATCAGTTAAATCCACAACAGGAAAATTATTTTAGGAAAAGCAATCTTTTTTTTTCCCCCTCTCTCTCTCTCCCTCTCTCCCTCCCCCCTCACCTCATTCACATTCTCTTCACTTGAAAGAATAGGAGCGATGATGGAGAGGAGCGCACGCGTGGGGCTTTTTCTTCATGTTAGCTGGACGCTAACGGCCTCTCTGTCAAAGACATTATGCTGGCTTGAAATGAAATGCTCAGACTCTCCCCTGGTTACACCTTGAAATATATAGTGGGTGAAAATTGACTCTCCGGACTTTCCACAACCGCCCGTCGATTCCCCTCAAGCTGCTAAACGATTCACCCAAAACTAAATTCAATTAGTTGCTTCAGCAATTCTTTTTAAAACGCCGTAAACGCTTTTACAATACTGTAAATGTTTGTACATGTGTGCCGCCTGTGTGTGTGTGTGTGTGTGTGTGTGTGTGTGTGTGTTGTGTGTGTGTGTGTGTGTGTGTAAAAGGGGGGGTTGCGCTAACCAAACCCTTTTCAACTTCTGTAATCAGACTCTGGTTTAGTGGAGTATAATTTAGCCCCAGACAGACTTCCTCCCCGGTCCTCCCCAGTGGAGCTAGCTAGCTAGCGAGCTATTGGTTCTGCTGTGTTTGATGTGTTCTGCCCTCCACCATAGTCCTGTCCTCTCCAAACCCAGCTGTCTCAAGCAGCACATAACTGCATTGTGTCAGATGTGGCTTATGTAGTTGTGAGCGGGCCGGCCAGTAGGGGGTGTCGTGAGGTGCGAGCCGTGCCGGTCCATGGGACCCCCTGTGGAGATGTGAAGGAGCTGTGAAGAGAGGGAATACGCTGAGCCATGAATAAAGAGGGGATACCCACTGTCTGTGTGTGTGTGCGCGCGTGTGTGTGTGTGACGTGTGTGTGTGTGTGTGTGTGCCACGCGTGCGTGTGTGTGTCTCCGTGTATGGAAGCGCAGTCAGGCGAGCGTGGGTACAGTCGGTGTACATGAGTGGAAGAAGCACTTTAATCAACGATGGTATATCAGCATTATGCACTGGACTAATTACTGCAAACATGTCAGTTAACTGTGAATTAAGTTGATTGTTGTCATGTGTTTACTTAACGGTTAAGTGGGTTAAGTCTTCTTAACCCATTAAGACCTAAGGTGCCCTCTAGAAAAGCATTTTAAAACCTAAAGCGCGTTTCATAAACCACTTTTAACAAAACGTGTTTGTGACAAAGTCTCAAATGACGTAAATAATGCAGAGAGAAAGCGATTTCGCAGATGCAAGGCCAGAGCTTGTGTGTGTGTGACGTGTTAGTGTGTGTGTGTGTGTGTGTGTGTGTGAGACGTGTTAGTGTGTGTGTGTCTGTGTCTGTGTGTGTGTGTGTGTGTGTGTGTGTGAGACGTGTGTGTGTGTGTGTGTGTGTGTCTGTGTCTGTGTCTGTGTCTGTGTGTGGGTGACGTGTTAAGTGTGTGTGCAGGCACTCATGTGTAAGTCATTCATGCATAATCTAATTGAATTCATTTTTGTGTGTGAAGCCAGCACTGACCTCTGCTCAGTGAGCTAATGTGTGTGGTTGGATCCCCCTCTCCTCTCCTCCTCTCCTCTCCTCTCCTCTCCTCTCCCCTCCTCTCCTCTCCCCTCCTCTCCTCCTCTCCTCTCCTCTCTCCCTCCCCTCCCCTCCTCTCCCCTCCCCTCCTCTCCCCTCCCCTCCTCTCCTCTCTCCCCTCCTCTCCTCTCCTCTCCTGTCCTCTCCCCTCCTCCTCTCTCCTCCTCTCCTCCCCTCTCCTCTCCCCTCCTCTCCTCCCCTCCCCTACCCTCCTCTCCCCTCCTCTCCTCCCCTCCCCTCTCCTCCTCTCCTCTCCTCTCCCCTCCCCTCCTCTCCTCTCCCCTCCCCTCCTCTCCTCTCCTCCCAGGTGACCGCGGTGCGTCAGCAGCACGAGGAGAAGATCAAAGGCTTGATGCCAGCAGAACTCCGACAGGAGCTGGAGGACACCATCACCTCCCTCAAAGCTCAGGTGAGCGCCGCATGGGCCACGTACCCAACAGATGCTGGCAGGACTAGTATAACATACCACTTATAATCTTTTAATACACTACTTTGATCAAGTTAATGTGAACTACATGAGCAAACCCACCAAGTGTCATTTATTGTGTGTGCAAACTTACTTGGCCAATAAAAACTGATTCCATAAAAGTCTGGAATAAAGAGCGTCCTTCAGCCCGATGGCCCGGGTTCAAGCCCCACATGACAGACACAAAAAGAGGGTTTCTCTTTTGGGGGATCAGTTAAGGTCTGGGATGATTGTATTGGACAGGAGGAAAGATTATATAGTCGGCGACCACTTGGAAATTTGTCCATTGCAATTTTGGCATTCTGAATCTTCAAAGTCTTTTAAAGCCGATATCGTCTCCTCCTCCTCTCGTCTCTCTGCCTTCATCAGCTACACATTGATCCAAACCGTCAGAACTTGGACCCATGCGCTCTGTATGAACATGCGTGTCACAGTTGTTTGTTGGATTTGTTTGGACTAGACCACTAGAGGGGTTGGGGGGTGGTGATGGGGTAGCACTCAATCATAGACATGGCTTTCATTTTGGACCGCGCCACTCCTCTTTGAAGCCCCCTCCTCCCCCCCATTCTCTCTCTCTCTCTCTCTCCATCTCCATCAGATCACACAGTCACCCCCTCCCCAACCACATGAATCCAGCCATGGTACTTCAGAACCTTGTCTCTTATTAGGTTCACAGTGGGCCCATTCCGACACCGAATTGTGGAAATGGGCTTTCAGTTCCCCAGCATTTACAACGTAAACAATAGAGGCTTCTCCATAACGAAGAGAGGGGGGAGGGCCCCCCTGCAACACACGTTTTTTTACAGAGGGGGGCGCTCTTCACAAACCCCTCCCCCCCACACACACACACACACACACACACCGCCCGCTTCGAATAGCTGTACCGAGATCCCTTTTCAGTGCGCAGACCACAGCCCTGTGATCGGATATGTTTATACGATGTAATTCGTGACCAGAACGCTCTCCCTTCTCATCGGCGATGTCTCGGGTTTTTGCACATTACAGTGCATTATTTTTACACAGAGAGGGGAGAAGGAGAAAAAAAAAGGTGGGGAGAAGTTTTTTCGTCTCTCCGGAGGCATCCGACCACATTTCGGCGGAGTTTTGCATATAGTGCGCCTGCTGCGAAGCGCCAAATGAAACGCTAGAAGTTTCCTGAGGTTTCCCCCCGCAGAAAGGAATGTACGCCTGGGCTCCAGTAACGCTAGGCCCAGAACAATGCAAATTCTTTTGGAGCCGTGATGATTCTGCCAGGCTGGAGATGGCGTGTAAATGTAGCTGTGGGGTTTATTTTCACTCCAGCCAGTGACACTTCATAAATAAACGGATACCTTGTAGCCAAACAAAAGAGTGGTCTAAGTGTGGTGGTCCTCTTGCAAAGTGCCCTAACCCCTCTGGCTCATAATCTCCCCTCTGTCCCCATGTGCCCTAATCTCCTGACCCCCACAACCCCTGCTGTCCTGACCCCACCGGACTCAACAACCGAGCCTTTCTTCCACATCCCCCTACTCGGCTAACCCCCTTCCACCCAAAAACCTCCACTGCCCCCTAAGCCCTCATACCACCTCCACCTCCTGGTTCTGGAGCACTGATCTGGTCCCCCCCAACTTCAACACTTCCAGAAACACAAGTGATCAGAATGAGTCAAACCTTGGAAGATTTTACCGCTCTAAATGTTTTTGCAATGTCTGTCTGTGCTGCAGGTGAACTTCCTGCAGAAGAGAGCCTCTTTGCTACAGGAGGACCTGGATGCCTGTCGCAGCCAGAGGTTAGTATGGTTGTGTGTATATTATGTGTGCATATATACCGTATGTACCCCGCTATGTATTTGCACTGCATTTGCATGTGTGTCCAATCGTGCATGTCTGAAAAATGGCGTGCTTCAAAGAGTGAGTGCATGTCTGTGTTGTCTGTATGAAGGTCATCTATGAAGACCTAAAAGGCGTGGAGTACTTGTAGCATCGTGCACAGTAATGTAGCAGATTAGATGAAGATCCATTTTAAATGCCCTCATTTGCCTATAAGGGTTCCCATCGCCCGAGCCTTTCATCTGCCTCCCATCCATCAGCCATGGATTTCTTTATGGAAAGCATCTATACATGTGCAGCGATAAGACGCCTAGTCAAATGATGCTGCCCGCGCACATCTTGGCAACCATCTCTCATTGGCTGTCGGTCACATACATCGTATTCACTCTACTCACCTTATGTAGAAGAGACCGTCTGGCTTGAGGGACCACCAGGAAGTGTCAACACAATCGGAAGTTCTGATTCTGTTTACAGTACACCTCCTCCTGTGATTCATAAACCTAGTCCGACTCCTATGCGAGTCCAACTAGGTTTGACCAGGTGAGTCAGACTAAGTTTGAGCAGGTAAAGCAGCCAGCGTTTTGAACAGGAAGTCATGACACAATGAATGGGTCAAGTGGGCGGGGCTACATAAGGTGAATATACACTCCACCTCCCAATTTAAAGGATAAGTTCACCCAAAAATGGAAATTCAGTCATAATCTACTCACCCGCATGTCAGTGGAAGGTTGGGTGAATATGTTTCCAGGGTTGCCATTCAATTCAGTTGTTTAGGAGAATGCTGTAACTCTGTTTCCCTGGAAAACTCCACAAACATGTTGTGGACTAAAAAAACACCTGACCTTAAACCAGCATGGGGGTGAGTAGATGACGATTGGAATTTCATTTTTGGTTGAACTTATTCTTTTAAAGTGACTGAGATGTTGTGATTCTATTGGAGATGACATAAAGAACAGAGAGTATTATGAATTTGTGTTTATGTTTGCATTCTTTAGAATCAATGCACAGGCATTATTTTGGGTCTAGCATTGTTTTCACACCTGGATGCCCCAACTCCATCTGTGCAGGTGACCATGGGAGGACTACAGCAGGACCCTACGCTGGGAGATGAAGGATAAGGCGTCCAATCAGATGTGAGCGTTGTTGACTGTTACCGGGTATTTTACACACCTGATTGGATCGATCATTTTTTTGTTTCATGTTGTCTCTCATGCTTTTATCATTGTGAACACTATTTATTCATATTCAGATTTTAGTTTGCGTTGTCCTGTCGGAAAATGTATAAAAGGTCTTATGTTCTAAAACTGTGGTTTTGTTTCAGTTGTTCCATTTGACTCGCACGAGTCATTTGAAATCCAAGTCCACCTCAAAGTGCAGCATTTTTTTTTTTTTAATAAAAGTCTTTTTGCATCGTTTGTCTTTGTCATGCTTGTTTGTTTTTTTTTTGTCTTTCTGTGGGCATGTTTTTCATCTTCTTCAAATACCGGCTAATTAATCCATCAATTATAGGAAGTCATGCTGTTGCCCTTGTTTTCACATGACCACTACATGCATGTTAGGCAAGATTAGCTCTGTAACTTTACACCAAAGTCAGAGACCTTGAATCCACATCTCTCCCATCGCTATTTAGCATCGCCTTTCCCTTCAAGCCCCTATTTGAACTGTAAAGAGTAGTTGGGGGTTTGTGGTGCTTTCAGATAAAGAGCTCTGGGAGCCGCTCGTTTGAACCCCGGGCCAAACGCTACAGTCCTCGGGCCCAGTGTTTCTGCCTCTGCCACCACTTTGTGTTTTACCAATGGCTCCACTCAAACCCCGAGCCGGACGACCCAGACATCCGAGTCCACCGAACGGCCGCCATGTCTCCTCCGATATGTCTCCGGAGGTCGGAGGTTTTATGACGACGATAATAATAACATAACATTTGGTGGACTAGAGAGATGGGCTTCATAATGACTCCCCCCCACTCCGTTGGTATTCTGTGTCTCTCTGCTAGGTGAGGAATGCATTGGCTCGAATACTGATTGTTTCAAGGGAATCCTATTTTTCCTGGAAAACAGTTTGGAGGTGTTATTATGTTCAGAAAAAGGCAGATTTGATTTCAAAGGGGCCCTCTCGCGCTTATTTGCATTGGAATTGCTTTTCCTTTTTACGCATGCAGTTCGCACACGTTCCGCGCGCTCCCATTGTCCGTGACCCGTTCTGCTGTCTCCAAACGAAACCCGACACCGCGCGCTGTATTTATTTGATGTGCTGATTCTGCTGGCCGGGCAGAGAGAGAGAGAGAGAGAGAGAGCGAGGAAAGGAGAGAGGACTGTCAAGACTGACATCTGAGAAACAGGAATTTAGTCTTTCAGCACAAAGGCTTTGTAGATTCTGTTGTTTCTGCAGGGAGTGCACAGAGGACTATTGCAACATGGCATCCTAGGTGTGTGTGTGTGTATGCGTTTGTACAGTCACATACTTGTAAGGGAGTGTGTGAGACACTGTGTGTGTGCACGTGCTGTACAGTATGTGTGCTTATTCTCGTGTGTGTCAGCAGGGTTTACTGTCCATGGAGCCGCTGAGCTGAAGGTCAATGCGTGCTGTCCTTATCTAGAGCAGAGGTTCTCAACGTGGGGTCTGTGTAGACCACCAGGTGTCCTTTAGGGGTTCCAGGGTTCGCCAGTAAAAAGGGGAATAATTTATTTTCACTATGATTCCATCCATAAGTAACACCATGACAGAATGTAATAAAACATGTAAAATGTTGTATGCGATGGGGGACCGGACCCTGTGACAAAATCGTATCAGGTGGGGGGTCCATGGTCTAATTTGTGTCAGTTTGAGAACCACTCATCTAGAGCAGTGGTTCTCAATGTGCGGTCTGGGGACCACCCAGGGTCCTTGAGGGGGTTCCAGGGGGTCGTCGACAAATTGATGAAGTAATAAACTTCACCATTATTTAATTTACAAGAAGTTAATGAAGTCAACCGGGGATAGGTGAAATGTTAAAGGTCCCAATTCGTGCAGCTGTAACCTCTTAAAAACGTGTGTCTCTGGTCCATAAAACATGATTCTGGATTAATCTGTCGAAAATATAGCAACCCCGTTTGTTGTGACGGAGTTCTCACTTCCTCATCTCGTTCGCTTCCCAAGAATGGCCTGTTTCTATAATATATTCAGAACTAACAGTTCCCATTGGCCGCTGAGGGAGAGCCCGCCCCAGGCTCCCAGCGGCCAATCAGATTAGCGTCTGTGGACCAGCACGCTAGGTTGCGAGTTATCGTTAACTTAACGGTTACTACGCTAAAGAGGACATCTCAAAATGCCTAGACTTACCGAATGCACCTCTGCTGTTGCTGGATCATGTACAGTTGGCGTCGCTCCAGCTAGAAGTGTTAATTTTGTGGCTATAAACAAAATGGTGCAGGTAGCTTGTGTGAGAGAGACCCGCGCAGTATGCGTGAGGAAGCTCGTGACGTCCCAAATCCCCGTCTGGGCAAACGAAGCGTTTGGGGGTGTGGCTTGGAGGAGACTGCAGGGGGAAGCTGGATAGGGACAAATCCAACTCTGGCAGTTCAGAGCTTGTGACCACTCATTACAGGGAGGGATGACAGCAGTATATATGCATTTACAAGTAAAAACAGCTTTTGCACGGAATGGGACCTTTAATTAACCCCTCATGAGGATTAAGAGAGTGTAGAAGGATTACTGTTTTGATTCACCGGTATCTCTCTACAGATATTGAATTCTGGACAAAATCATCTCTTAACAAAAATATTATCAGATTTGGGTCCAAGAGACCGGTTCTAATGTGGACTAAATTAGGGGTCCTCAATATGAAAAGGGTTGAGAATCACTGAGTTTAAGCAAGCCTGTGTTTCATTCATTAACATCGACAGGCTCCTCCAGCCATAACCTCTCTGCATTATTACTCTAAAAAAAGTACTTTTACTGTCTAATTGATTGTGTCGACCGCCATCATTGTGTGTGTGTGTAAAGACTGAATGTCATTTCCAAAGAGCCAACATGGCCCCATTAGGGATCAAAGGCCTGGCTTCCTCTCCGTTATCTCATCACATCAGACAGACAGGCTGTCCTGTAACAGACAGGCTGTCCTGTAACAGACAGGCTGTCCTGTAACAGCACGTTATCTCCACATCAGACAGACAGGCTGTCCTGTAACAGCACGTTATCTCCACATCAGACAGACAGGCTGCCCTGTAACAGACAGGCTGTCCTGTAACAGACAGGCTGTCCTGTAACAGCATGTTATCTCCACATCAGACAGACAGGCTGTCCTGTAACAGCACATTATCTCTACATCAGACAGGCTGTCCTGTAACAGCACATTATCTCTACATCAGACAGGCTGTCCTGTAACAGCACATTATCTCTACATCAGACAGGCTGTCCTGTAACAGCACATTATCTCTACATCAGACAGGCTGTCCTGTAACAGCATGTTATCTCCACATCAGACAGACAGGCTGTCCTGTAACAGACAGGCTGTCCTGTAACAGCACGTTATCTCCACATCAGACAGACAGGCTGTCCTGTAACAGCACGTTATCTCCACATCAGACAGACAGGCTGTCCTGTAACAGCAGTGACGGGCAAACAGGGAAGTCCCAGGGCTTCCACTGCTCCCATGCCTGCCTGCACTGACCGGCAGGTAGCCCAGGTGAAGCTCACCTAGCACGACTGGTTCTAATGTGTAACGCAGGTTCTTGCGTTGGGTGATTTTCACATATTTGCCTAAAATAAATAAGAAATAATAAGTAAAAACATTACTGATGGAGACCAGCGGTTCTCAAGTGGGGTCTGGGCCACCAAGGGTCCTTGAGGCGGTTCCAGGCTTCCAGCGCGTCCCCAAAATTGTTTTGTTACACTTTCTCGTTACTTCATTTACAAGAAGTTAATGCAGTTAGAGAATGTAGAAAAATGACTTTTTGGTCATAGTTTCACTGTTATCTCTACCTACAATACAGATAGTCCTGGATTTCTGGCCAAAATAATATCTGACAATAAAAAATATTCTCAGATTTCGGTCAGTGAGGCAAAATGTCATCAAATGGACAAACATCTAATGTGGACTAAATTAGGGGCTCGATATGATAAAGGTTGAGAATCACTAGACCAGCTGGTTTAGATATGATATGACTGATAAACTGGTTCAGATATGACTGATAAACTAGTTTAGATACTGTATGTCGACGACTGATAAACTGGTTCAGATATGACTGATAAACTGGTTTAGATACTGTATGACGACTGATAAACTGGTTCAGATATGACTGATAAACTGGTTTAGATACTGTATGACGACTGATAAACTGGTTCAGATATGACTGATAAACTGGTTTAGATATGATGAACTGGTTTAGATACTGTATGACGACTGATAAACTGGTTCAGATATGACTGATAAACTGGTTTAGATATGATAAACTGGTTTAGATAGGATGATAAACTGGTTTAGATACTGTATGACGACTGATAAACTGGTTTAGATATGAAGACTGATAAACTGGTAAAAGCAAAGGATTGTCATTATGCAGATGTAAATGTTCTGTCAGTCAACGTAAATTCACAGAAGAACCGCAAACCTGTTTTTTTTTTTTGCTTGTGTTTGAATTATGTAGGATATGTGAGGTTATCTGGGACATGAAGCCAAACAACCAGCAGCGTTTTGGAATGTGGAGCTGTGTTTTTTTCCTCCTTTCTTTCTTTAATGTGGATCAGGGTGATGTAAGGTCACCCAGTGTCAAGTCACCGGAGCTTTTTATAGCGCTGTATTCTGAGTCAGACCCTCGGAGCCCCGTGATTGGCTGCTGTACGCTGCCTGCATAAAATAAACCTGTTTATCGCCAACGCTTCTCGCACACAACACCTTCAACATATCTCACTTATTTATTCTCTCTCATGTTTTCTCCCTCCTCTGCCTTGTACCTTCTCTCTTTGTTCATACAGTTTTTATTTATGGCCATGAATTTTCTTTCTTTCCTTCTTTGTCTTTTTTCTCCGGCCTGCACTCCATGGTTCTCAAACCTTTTCACATCAAGGACCCTCATTTGATACGATTTTGTCCCAGGGTCCCCCAATTGCTTGTAGATGTTTTATCACAGAAGATGTATGAACCCCCATGACCAAAACAGTCATATACATTCTGTCGTCGTGTTACTTACGGATAATAAATGATTCCCCTTTTTGCTGGAGATCCCGTGGAACTCAACCCTCAGTGACCCCTTGGGGGTCCCCGGACCCCACTCTGAGACCCCCTACTGTAACGGCTATGGCAGTGCTTCCAAAAGTGGGGGCCCCGCGGGCCCACCCACCACGCACCACTGGGTGGGTCGTGAGATGATTTCCAGAATGTGTGAAATTGGCCTCAATAATGTGTGAAATACAATTTAAACACTATTACATTTGAACCATAATTGTTACATTTTGTTTGTTTTCTTTGCGAAATTCTCAGCATGTGGTGGTGGTGGGCACAAACGCTTGTATGTAAATATCAATAGCTTCAACCACCTCCGTGGATAGTGGGGGTCGCCAGGCTCTGGCACTGTTCATTCGGGGGTCGGGGCGCTGAAAAGTTGGGGAACCCTTGGGACATGGAGCTGTGATTTGGAGAACAAGTGGGTTAGCGGCTGTGCAGCGCGAGTGAAGCGGGACGGGTGCGTTGTGTTTATTTGTGTGACTCTGGCATGGATGTTCTGTCCGGGCTGATGTGGGCTCTGTGTGGGTTGAGCAGAGGGACAGGAGAGTCCATGCGGGACCTCCATCCAGTCAAGACAGAGTGTGGGAGGTTTGTCTGTGTGTCTCGCTTTGCCCTCTGTGTCTGGGTATCTACTCTATCTCTCTCACTTTCTTTTTATCTTCCCGACTCTCTCCCTCTTACACACACATACCTGTACACACACACACCACCCAGGAGGGTTATTGTGTAAGTAGACTATATCTGAATGTGATAAAACATTGATGGAAACTCAAAATATTCTTGTCAGGGGAGACGGTGTTTGAGCTGTCAGAGATAGTTGATAAGAGGGAGAGATGTGCAGCCTCTCTCTCACTCTGCTGTCATCACTATATGGGCTGATCCAGTTCAGAGCAGGTCTCTGTCACCACGGCGCTCACCCTGTTGATACTTCACACCCTCCTAGTGCGGGCCGGGGGGCCGGGGGGGGGGGGGGGGGGCAGGAAGCATGGAGGTGAGCGAATATCTGACATCTTTAGAATAGACGAGCTAGTTAATCACCTCACTAGTCTGTGGAAACCCTTTGCTAACAAGCCAGCGAAGAGGACAGAGTCACGTTTTGGGAGGTTAAATAGTTGCCGATTTTCAACCAGCTTTGTATCATTACAAAATCAGTAGTATTTATGCAAAATTAACAATGTTTAACCTCCCTCCATCTTGCCTAGCCCTGGTAAATCAGCCGGTCACATGAACTCACATTTCATTTCGTTCTACCAGACCGTCTGGCCTGAAGCTTTCACAACAAAAGTGCAGTGGGCGGAAGTTGGGCGGGTGTACTTGCCTTGACAGACAACTCCTTCAGCCAATCAGCGTTGGATCCAGTCAAACCCAAATCCACTCGGGAGAACGGCAAAAACACATTTTCCGCCGAGAAACTCCGCTGTTGCGTACTCCTGTACTCGTTTTTTTTCTTTTTTTTTAAATTGTTGTTATTGAGTCGATTTCTGCAATAACCGCACTTTATGGCTGTTTGAACTCGACGAACGTTGACATTACTCCTGGAGACAGGCAAGCAGGTGGCCATTATTGTTTTGCTAGTGGCGTTCCTAATTGGCCAACTTGCGCTGTCAATCACAGGGCACTGAGCGCAGTCGCTGATTGGCTCGTCCCCTTTGCAGTTTCTGCCAAAGCCCTCCCAGGGCTTGAGGCCAGGCTGTCCCGCAGAACCAAATTAAATGTGAGGTCACGTGACCCGGCTGGCTTACCAGGCTACTACATCTCGCTTGGACCGAGAGCTCCCCGTTCATTCACAGAACTTCCTGGACCAAATGATGTCATAACGATGTCATTTGGAGCCGTTTTTTTGCCATGGTGTCACTATTACTACAGTATCACTGTCATTATTGCTCTCCTCTACCTTCCTGGACCAAATGACATCATTACATCATCTGGACCAGGAAGTTCCGCAAATGAACGGGGAGCTCTCGGTCCAGGCAACATGGAGGGAAGTTAAACATTGTTCATTTGCATAAATTCTACAGATTTTGTAAGATACAAAGTGGCCCTTTAGGTAAGGAGATGGGGTTCCGAGTGAGGGTTTAGAGGCGGGAGCGAGGGAGTGCAGGGTTCCGGGCGAGACGGATTGGGGTGTGGCCGTGCCGTCCCGTCAGGCATGGCGGCGGCCGGGCCTGTGAAGTGGCTGCGTGGTGCCTCAGCAAGCGGCGCAGGAAATGAAAGTCATTACTGTCAGAGTGGAGTGAGCTTCATGGCCCAAACGGGATTAGACAGACAGTGCATCATCCCACATTGTCTCTATACATCCAGACTTAAAAGTCAAGCGCAGAATGGGATTAAAAGGAGGGAAAAAAGACCAATAAATAACCTTCAACAACCCCCCTCCTCCCTCCTGCTTTCTGCATCTCTCTTCTCTTTCTTCTCTGCCTTCCCACCTCTTCCTATACGTCTCTCTTTTCTATCTCTCTCATCTGTCTCGCTCCATACTCCTCTCTCTCTGATACATCGTCCTCTCATTTCTTTCTCTTTTTTCATCATTTTCTCCCCAATTGTACTTGGCCAATTCCCCCTGCTGTCCCGGTCGTTGCTCCACCCCCTCTGCTGATCTGGGGAGAGTTGTAGACTAGCACATGCTTCCTCCAATACATGTGCAGTCGCCAGCCGCTTCTTTTCACATGACAGCGAGGAGTTTCACCGGCAGGACGTAGTGTGTGCGACGATCACTCTATTCCCCCAGTTCCCCTCCCCCCCACCCGAACAGGTGCCCTGACTTACCAGAGGAGGCACTAGAGCAGCGACCAGGACACATACCCTTAATCTGGCTTCCCACCCGCAGACAGGGGCCCATTGTATGGACGCCCGACCAAGCTGGAGGCCACACTGGGACTCGAACCTGCGACCCTTGTGTTGGTAGGGAGGGAATCAACCGCCGCACTACCCGGACTCCCCTTCCCACTTTACATATTATGCTGTTGTGCGAAACCCATCCTTCTGTGGCCGGTCGGCGCTTGAAATCCAACCTTGTTTTCTTCAAGCTGAACCCTCTTAAAAACAACCCCCTCCTCCTCTTCCGCTCAAACACTCCTCTACTCATCTGCCTCTTTTCTCCTCCTCCTCCTCCTCCTCTTCTCTCCTCCTCCTCCTCCTCTTCTCTCCTCCTCCTCCCCTCTGTCAAAACAGCCCCATAACAAGCCTGTGAATTGTTGCCCGTCCTTAACTTTTAAGGGTATTATGCACCATGTCCAACTTCAAAGGCCGCCTTAACTCCACACTTTAATTGTATCTTCTTCTCCAGCCTCTCTGCGTGCCGTCTGATTCTGCTGACACCTCTCTGCGTGCCGTCTGATTCTGCTGACAACAGCACTTCTCCCTCCCTATCCGTTCTCCTCCTCCCCTCTTCACCTGTCGCTCTCTGTCCCCCCCCCCTCCTCCACTTGTGTTGTCCACTGACCCCCCTAAACTCCTCTCTGTCCCCCCCTCCTCCTCCACTTGTGTTGTCCACTGACCCCCCTAAACTCCTCTCATCAGCTCCTTGCTCCCTTCAGAGGCCATTGTCCCGCTGTTGTCACCTACTTTGA
Source organism: Poromitra crassiceps (assembly GCF_964638095.1). Taxonomy (NCBI): domain Eukaryota; kingdom Metazoa; phylum Chordata; class Actinopteri; order Beryciformes; family Melamphaidae; genus Poromitra; species Poromitra crassiceps. Next base: position 12,856,418 of record NC_139644.1, read on the forward strand.
AGAGGTAGCCTCCATTTCCTCTCTCGGCAGTCGGTTGTTGCCCGGGGTGTGTACACACCAAACAAACTTGAAACAGTAACCCCCTGTCCTATATTGGCTAGCTCCTGCTCTGATCTGCTCTCTCTCTCTCTAAGTCTGTCTCTCTGTCTCTCTCTCTCTCTCTCTCTCTCTCTCTCTCTCTGAGCGGACATTCACACTTCCCTCCTCGCGGGCCCTGGTTGATAATTGCCATAAGCTTCCCTGTTGGTTTCATTTTCCATTGTCCTCCCCCCAAATTCTTGGCTGTGGCTTGAGATAAAGAGATGAGCACTTCAAAGGGCTCCGCAAAGAGTTTAACCCCCAGCTGAAAGGAGCAGCACACAATGCGGTAATTGAGAGCAGTTACTGATCACAGAGCTACAGCGTGGAGAGGACAGGCCTGCTAGACGCGCACACTTAACGCACACACACACACACACACACACACACACTCAACACACACACACACCCTGTGTGACTTATGACTGCAACTGAGGTGGCCAGTAGCAGAGTTACGACAGGCCAAGGCTGCTATAGGAGGCCATATACACCCCGTTGTAAAAACCTGTGTAGACCTCTCATGTTGTTGGATGGAAGGTGCTTTATATAATTAAATATGACTTTGATAAACTGCATAGATGACAGAGGACATTAAGTTGCATGCACCGGACATGTTGTAGTGGGGGGAAAAAGAAGTAGTCAATAAAGAATTGATAGAGCCCACAACTGATTTATGTCCCGTCTTTATTTAGAGTGCTCTTTGTAGTCGTGCTGAATTTGACCTGTCCCTGTAATAACATCTTCCCAAACAGAGACAGTTACACCCCATAACCCTCACTCACACACACACACACACACACTCACTCACACACACACACTCTCTCCCTTAAAGGGTCTTTTTATAGGGCCATGAGCCGAGGACACCCCTGTCTCGGGGTCAGCTTCTGAGGGCCAACAGGGACAGGACCCTACCTAGGGGGGGCCTACCATATCAAAGAAGAACCATGGGGTGTGGGGAGGTGTGGGGGGGGGGGGGGGTGACTGGAGCAGGACATGAGGGTCCAACTGGCCCCTAGCACTGGCAGGGGGTCCACACCGTCGCCATGGAGACGGTTTCACCCCGGTGTGTTTACTGTCAGAGGTCAGCCCCGGCCCTCCAAAGTTAACAAAGGCCGACATTGTCTGACTTTGCATTCTATATATTAGCCTGGCGCACTGCTGATACCCCTCCACAAGACCTGCACTGCTGATACCCCTCCACAAGACCTGCACTGCTGATACCCCTCCACAAGACCTGCACTGCTGATACCCCTCCACAAGACCTGCACTGCTGATACCCCTCCACAAGACCTGCACTGCTGATACCCCTCCACAAGACCTGGCCTAGAATATAGTTGTGCTTTTTTATGATGATCCGTCATGTTTGTGCAGACTTGTTTACCTTGTGACTCACGAGCGTCTCTCTCCACGTTGGCCCGGTGCCCGCGCAGGCTATACGACATGTTTGGCTGCTGGCACACGGGGCGCGTTAGTTTGATCTCGGAACAATGCAGATGTGTTTGTGCAGGATGTGAGTATATACATACGCAGAATTTTGAAGGCCGCAAAGTTGTCGGCGGCGCGGCCTCTGAATGATCAGACGACTGATCCCTTTAGTCACCGTGATGGCCTCTTCAATCCATTTCCTCTTTTATTCACCTTGATGGGAAAGGAAGCGTCCAGGGAGAAAGTTTCAGAGCACCTTTTAAAGCGGAAGACTGATCAAAGTGTTTGCCGGTCTTTGTACTGTACTTTTGAATCCGTGTCCGTTGAGACAACAAGGACACAGACACCCTACTGTCTCCCTTTCAAGAGTATAGCCAGTCATCTTGTACAAAGGCTCCCCTGTGGGAGCTCATTGGGACACTAAAGAGCGACCCAAAACACTTCATTGACTGTGTTCTATAAACACTATTGGGTGTTGTCACTCCTATGAACTATTAGCATCATGGGCTGTCTGCAGCCAGTCCAGTAAGAATAAACTCAACAGACGGTATAGTGTCCGAGCGAGCGTCCAGTGCTTTTGTGTGAACAATTAACTCCTCTCATCAGACTCATGATGTATATTGGTGAATGGCTGAGCTGTTTGCAGGCCTTTCACTCCTTTTCATCTTATCTTATATAGTCCACTTAAAGGGAATGTACAAAGTGTGCTGTGTGAGTACTATGGAGAGGAATACACACTCTTGTGTTGCTGATATAATATGATAACACCCCTCAGGGAACTTGTTCTGCCTTCAAATGGGGTCGTGTTTAACGTGTTTACGGCCATATGATATGAACACGCCCCCCCCCACCCCCGCCCCGCCCCCCATGTGGTCGGTATCCACGAGTCACGACTTGGTAAAGAGGGAATTTTCTGAAAGCTCCGAGCTCAAGATGTCAGTGGAGTTCCATTTGGAGGCAGTATTATAATTCTCAATGAACATGATTTTTTCTTTCTTTCTTGTGCTTATGTATCCCTACAGCCACTGGTAGGAGCTGTGGAGTGATTTGATTTCCTATATTGCCACATAATATATAAATGAGGTATGATGACGAGTGGCCTCATGTCGGTTAAATAAACCATCCTTCATTTTAGAAGGCTTGGGGTTTTCAGCCTCATGTTAGCACACATTTGCCCTGCTGAAGTGTCCGGCTTGAGCAAGCCATTGCATCCCCATAACAGCATCAGGGGCACTAGAATGCTTTAGCTGCCCCTGTGTGGCAAGCGAGTGAAAAGAGCATTTTGGCTGCAGTATCACTCGCATTATTATTATTCTCATTACTCTGCTATATCTTCTTGGTACTTTTTTTTCATATTCATAGTAGTAGCCTACTATAGGAGGATATATGAATAAACCATTTGATCAGGGATCGCGGAACCGCCCGGGCCACCCGGGCCGCGGCCCGGGTACTTTTCAGTTCCCAAAAAAAAAAAAAAAATTTTTTTTTTTTTTTTTTTTTTTAGATTTTTTTAGATTTTTTTTTTTTTTTTTTACAATTAAACCTCATTTACTTATTACACTCGACTGGTTGTTTTTCAGATGTGATGTGAATCTAAAGTGAACTAAACAAGTCAGATCCACTATAAATGTTTTTCAGTAGATGCTGTGATGTAGCCACAAGAAAGGTGCAATATTAATGTTTTTCAGGAGATGGCGATGTTGCTAGCTATAGGTTCTAAACAAGAAATGTGGTTCAAATGTTTACAGTAGTTTTCCTTTCTTGCTGCACTACAATGTTACAATGCTGTGAGACAGGCCCGGCGTTGGAGGGGGGCCTGACCGGGCTGGGCCCCCCCATTCCCTAAACTGGCCCCCCCATTCATTTTCTTTTTTTTTTTTGTGTGTGTGCTAAAAACGTTTTTCCGTTTTTCTGTTTTAAAGTTTAAAACGGAATCTGGCTGTCATTAGGCATTGATTAACTGAATGCTATTGCTAACTGTTACTTTGAACCTCCATTTGCAATGATTCTGGCTGGATATTAATTAACTATTGTAAATTTGTCACAATGAATGCAATTTGTGCACAATGTGTAAATACATTTAATATTAATTGTTTAGGCCTATTTGTAAAGTCACAACACATTAGAGATGTGTGTAGTTCCTCATAGATTTAGCCTCTTCCTTTTGCTCTCAAATGCACCAGTTTGACGAATTTTACTTTAAAATGTACAAAATCTTCTTCCGGGGGAGAATCCCCCCGGACCCCCCTTGGCCCCCCCAAGCTAGGGGCAGGCCCCCTCTGTAATTTGGTTCTGGAGCCGGGCCTGCTGTGAGACGGAGCTAAACACAAAAGATGCAATATTAATAGTTTTTCATGAGATACTCAGTATTTAATATTAATACTAATACTAATAATAGAAAAGGAGAAGATACTGAATAATGACATCACAACAGTATAATCCTAATGTTAATTTAAAATTAAATATTCTTCTAAATATGGATAAAAGTCCAAAAAACATAAAATTTTCTTCGGCGCTGCCGAGATTCCATTCCTTACAGCACCCCCTACTTAATAATAGTTCCAGCGCAGCTGCAAAAATATGGTGGCGCATTGTGTCAAGTGTACTGGCTCGGGGAACGGTCCGGCCCCCGGTCCCTTAGGTTTCTGACAATGTGGCCCCCTGAACAATTTAGTTGAATAGCCCTGCTGTAAAACCCAGTCGCCCTCATATTCTGGTTTATTTCAAGAAAAACATTTTGGCTAGTTGAAATTAATTGGCTCCTAACTTTAAAATCTAGCAGCCATATTGGCTGGTGATAAAAAAAAGTTGAATCTCAAACCCTGCAGTGAGAGCAGGTGGTGACATAGGAGTGAGTGAGAAAAGGAGCAAATATATGATTGTTAAGACTGAATACTGACATCACAACCGTCTAATCCTAATGTTAATTTAAAATGAGATATTCCTATATGAATCTGGCTTCAAACGACCAAAATCTTTATATGATGATAATAATAATAATCAATGATGGTGGTTCACAGACGTGTGTGTGTGTGTGTGGGGGAACACGCCCCCCCGACACGCCCCCCGGCCCCCCCAAGTTCAGATGCGTTCCGCTATCCCTGCATTTGATACACTGTCGGCGCATCTATTGCGCATCCCCCGGGGGGAGTTGCATGGGTTAATCTCAAAAACTCTGCGGATCTTAAAAGAAAAGCAAGCCTGCGTCTTTAAAGTGTATGTAGCAACAGAGGGATTGTAGGGATATGCTATTGGGGCGGCAGATCAGTTACTTCTGACGTTCCAAAGCCTCGGGGAGTTGGCTCAAGATTGCTTGTCTTTGATAAGGTCCTCGCCGTGTAGTTGTAACTTTGTGATGTGGGAAAAGCTCGGTAAAAATATGAAAAAGACCGCTTAGGGGGACGAACACACCGGCCAACGTTTAAAACACGTGACACACCGAGCGGATAGTGTGCGTCTAAAAATGTAGATGCGTGCATTTCTTTTTTCGGAGGCATCGGGCAGGAATAGTTTTTTTATGCAGCTTCCAGGACCCCGGCAGTCGGCTCCTCACTTTGAAGTGCGCTGTGTTCCAGCCTCTGCGTTCAGTTGGTGTTGGAGTCGCCTACAGGAGAGACCTACCGTGCGCGTGCGGCATGGCAGCCTGAAACCGTTGGGAGGAAAAAAGGAGGAGGGAGAAAAGCGCTATTTTTTCTTCTGGAGAGTACATTTTTCTCGCTGTAGCCGACTCACAACTGAACGGACTGCATGTGCACTCGCGTTGGAGTCGAGTACTGTGGATTATATGCGCTCTTTGTGGATAAAAACCGGAGTTTTATTTGAGGAGCGAACTCATGGATCGATGGTAAGTTCCAAGAGTGTGTGTGTGCCTCCTCAAACTGGCCCCCATTGGAGTTCTCTTTGATGTGCTGTTGACTCGCCTTTGAAGTCTGTGTTGCAAAAAGAAACGAACGCCTTTTCCATTCGTTTCGAGACCCAAAAAGTGGGTTGAATAATTTTGTGTGAATTTTTCCTCTCGTGGCTTTGAGTTTAGACTGGCTTTTTGAAGTGAAAATATGCCCTAAGAAGAAGTATTCGTTTCTTTCTGTGGAATTCCTCCCCCACAAGATCTGAGACTTTTGTGTACTTGGGTTTGGACGTTGAAATGGGGTTGTTATTTTTGGCCTTAAGTGTAAAGAAACTTAACAGTATTTTACGTGACATTTTCCCATGGCCGATTGTGCATTAATATGCAATATTAGCCTATATAATAAGGTCACATAGAAATGGATTTTAAAGTATTGCCCATTTTTAGGAAAATACTATTATTTCGTAAAGAAGATGGTTACAACTGTGTCCAATGCTCTCTTCTTTGCTCTCTGACACGAGTTCGTATTGTTCCGATTTGTAACAATGTAGCTAATGTATCAATATGATACAGAGTGACATCTGCAATGTTGCACACTGAGGCGCTTAGCCTGTAATGAATGTAGAAGCGACCATCTGTAACCAATCGCATATTATCTTAGCGATCACGAAAGAGCAGATGTGTGTGGAGGATGACGTGCAGATTGGACTCGTTGGACATTTAAGGATAAAATATGCTCTGTATAATAACGTTGTAACGAAGGCTTCATCCATGCATGCGCATAGGTTTCAACAGCCAGTTTAACTCGCAGTAACTATTTTAGTCCCGTTTTTCGATGGAGTTTGTCCCACATCGCTGTCCAACACGTTGACACCGATGTCTCCATTCGGTGCGAGTTAGTCGCAGGTAATGATGATACATATATTGCACATTAGATTAAAAAGTAGCATAGATGGATAGAAGACATGTGCTTGCATTCAGCGGGAAGCTGACAGGTTATGTTGGATAGATCCAGAGGCGTTAATAAAGCTCTGTCCGTGCGTAATGCCGTTGTATTTTAGGCTATATGACTTATCGATGGTGCTCAGTTCGTATTCCTGTATGGCAGACATATCTTATTGCTTCTGTTAATGATAGGGAGCAAGATGATGTACAGTAAAGACATCACTCAGCTGGTTTCACTTTCTAATCGATATTGCATATTACGCGAATTCACTGGTTTTAATACTGCTTAATTTGTTTCCAAACCAGCAGTTTATCCCAGAAGATATTATATGCCTGGTTGGTAAGATCAAATATAAGGAATTGCTATTTATGTAAAACTGCTGCAGTGTTAATTTCTCTATGGCTGTGTCTTTTCTGTGAAAGTCAGCAAGGGTCTGAAAAGCCTCTACTGCGTCTCTCCCCTTTGAAGTTGGGGCGGATCTGGTTTTGATTAGATCAATACTTTGTGTTTCAGAGAGAAGACGGTCGGCCAGGCAGAGAGAAGCTCCCCGCTGACACAAGAGAGTGAGGAGCTTACAAGCAGCAGCTCAGAGGAGGCGAGCGAGACACAGCTTTCTCCCGCTGCCTCTGGAGCCATGAGCCGGGCGCTTATGGACCATATCGCCAGTAGTTTCCGAGAGGATGCTCCTCGACCCCCGGTGCCCGGGGAGGAGGGCGAGGCGCCCTGCTACCCCGGCAAACTCGCAATGATGAGGCGCCTGGATACCCCCAAATCCGTTTTGCTCGGCTCTCCCGGTTCCTCGGCGAGGAGAAACGAGGATGGTCTCGGGGAGCCAGAGGGGAGTGCCTCCCCGGATTCGCCGCTTTCCCGATGGACCAAGTCGTTGCACTCTCTCCTCGGGGACCAAGACGGTGCTCTTCTCTTTAGGACATTCCTGGAGCGAGAGAAATGCGTCGACACTTTAGACTTTTGGTTCGCCTGCAACGGGTTCAGGCAAATGGACCTCAAGGATACCAAAACGCAGCGAGTTGCCAAAGCAATTTATAAGCGCTACATCGAAAACAACAGCATAGTCGGCAAGCAGCTCAAGCCTGCGACTAAAACCTTCATACGGGATAATGTCAAGAAGCAACAGATAGACTCAGCGATGTTCGACCAGGCGCAGACCGAGATCCAAACCACCATGGAGGAGAACGCCTACCAGATGTTTCTGACCTCTGACATTTACCTCGAGTACGTGAGGACTGGGGGAGAAAACCCGAACGGTCACGTCAACCCAAACGGTTTGGGCGATCTGAAAGTCGTCTGTGGATACCTGCCCACGCTGAACGAGGAAGAGGAGTGGAGTTGTGATTTCAAAGCCAAAGCGCTGGTTGGACTTTCTGCGAAGGCGCTGAGGGCCACCGTGTCCATGAGGGCAGTGGAGGTGATGGAGAAGGGCTACAGGTAAGACTGCCTCTTGATCCTATAGGCTCTGATGTGCAAGCTTTTTGTTCAAACCCAAATTCATGCTATACACATCCATGCAATTTCACACTATTGCTAACTGTAAGCAGCCTCCTCTGTACAGCGGAGTCACGCCGTGTATAAAAGTGCAAAACATGGGTTTCAGTAGCCAACTCTTGGAACACGTTAAGTCTCTCTCTCTCGCTCTCTCTCTCCACTTCTCCAGCAAAGCTCTCTCTCTCTCCTCTATCTCTGTCTCTCCATCTACAGCACAGCTCTTTCTCTCTCTCTCTCTCTGTCCCTCATTCTCTTTCTCTCCCTCATTCTCTCTCTCTCTCTCTCTGTCCCTCATTCTCTCTCTCTCCTCTATCTCTGTCTCTGTCTCTTCATCTACAGCACAACTCTCTCTCTCTCTCTCTCTCCCTCATTCTCTCTCTCTCTCTCCTCTATCTCTGTCTCTTCATCTACAGCACAACTCTCTCTCTCCCTCATTCTCTGTCTCTCTCTCTCTCTCTCTTCGCTCTCTCTCCACTCCACCTCTCCAGCGCAGCCCTCTGCTGGCGCTCGCCTGGCTTTCCGGGGCTTTGAAATAGTTGGGCAGAAAGAGGGATGGTCTTCTTCCACGGGGGAAGCTCACAGAGCAGCCTGGCCCCGGCCAGCAAATAATACATGATACCATTGCTGTGCTATGCCTCCTCAACCACACTGTCCTTAAGCCTTTGGCAGCAATATCAATCTATAACCTCATGGATGGCTGCATTATGGATATTATATAGCCTCTTATGCAAGTGTGTTTATTTTATATTATGGCCTTTGTATAGAAATCTGTCTAATTTAAAAGAGTAAAACCACTGTTGAGATTGAAAATACAAAAACTAAATCAAAGCTGTTTTGGAGCCCCCCCCCCCCCCCCCCACACACACACACACACACCCCCCATGGCAAGTGAAATGTGTGATTCTATACATGCTTTGCCCACTGTGTTAGAGCCCCTTGGCGCTACAAGTGGTAGCATGGTAGCATCATCTGGTTGTACTGTTGTTAATGGGGCAGATGATGGGCTGTGTTCAGTAAGATGAGGGCTTTTATAATGGGCATGGCAGGCTAAGCAAACAGAGACTAAACTGACAGCTGACAGCATGGATTGATAGGGGGGTGGGGGGGCTTCACATTAGTTTAATGCTCGTTAGCCAGACCTCGTTAACCAGACCGCCAGAATACTCCTGCTTTTGCCATGGAGCACCGACCTCTCATTGCCACTCTACCGACTCAAACATGTGGAAGCCATTTCTCCTTCTTCCGCTTCCCTCTCCTCACCTCTTCTCATGTGATCCAGCTTCTCATCTGATCCAGCTTCTCTAAAGAAAGACAACAAACCCCCGAACAGCAGCAGCTACAGTGCACAACCAACCCCCTCGTCCTTCCACCGCCTTTCTTGTTTGCGTCGATTCTCCTCTGATTCTCTCCTTTGCTGTTTTCCCCCCTCCTCCACTTTTATCTATTTTTTTATTTTGAAAACTCGGGGATGGGGACTACCAGGCAGCGTGCTTTTCTTTTGAAAACTCACGGATGGGGACTACGAGGCAGCATGCTTTTCTTTTGAAAACTCAGGGATGGGGACTACCAGGCAGCTTGCTTTTCTTTTGAAAACTCAGGGATGGGGACTACCCGGCAGCGTGCTTTTCTTTTGAAAACTCAGGGATGGGGACTACCAGGCAGCGTGCTTTACTTTTGAAAACTCGGGGATGGGAACTACCAGGCAGCGTGCTTTTCTTTTGAAAACTCGGGGATGGGGACTACCAGGCAGCGTGCTTTCTTTTGAAAACTCGGGGATGGGGACTACCAGGCAGCGTGCTTTTCTTTTGAAAACTCGGGGATGGGGACTACCCGGCAGCGTGCTTTTCTTTTGAAAACTCGGGGATGGGGACTACCAGGCAGCGTGCTTTTCTTTTGAAAACTCGGGGATGGGGACTACCGGGCAGCGTGCTTTTCTTTTGAAAACTCGGGGATGGGGACTACCAGGCAGCGTGCTTTACTTTTGAAAACTCGGGGATGGGGACTACCAGGCAGCGTGCTTTTGGAGCGAAAGTGAGGGGAAAGAGAGTGGAAAGGAGGACAGAGAGAGAGAGAGAGAGAGAGAGGGGTAGTGCGGAGGAGGAGGAGGAGGGAGTGCGCCTCATGAAAGAAAGGGGGGAGGATGAATGAGGGGGTTAGAGAGAGAGAGGGAGGGAGGGAGGGAAGAATGCAAGGCCAGCTGTGTTAAATACCTGACTCTTTGCAAGCCCCTCTGAAGGTCAGCTTGGAGCTGGGGGCCTAGAGCTTTAGTCATGCTCTCTCTCTCTCTCCCTCTCTCTCTCTCTCTCTCTCTCTCTCTCTCTCTCGCTCTGTCCCCTCATAAAGAGACCCCCCTCTTTCCCCCCTCTCCCCTTTCTCTCCCTCTCTGACACACTCTCACGCTTCCGCTCTTTGCTTCTTTTTTTGGTCACTCCTTCCTCTCTCTCCTCCTCCTCCTCCTCCTCCTCCTCCTCCTCCTCCTCCTCCTCCTCCTCCTGCTGTACCATGGCAAGAATGCCTGCACAGCAGGAGACGCATGCCGAGGAAAGAGTGAGTGCGAGTGAGAGCCATGGAAAGAGAGAAATTGTCGGCTATATATATAAGAAGGGATAACGCGTGTCTTAGTGCGTTTAAGTAGAAAACCAACGTATGTGCGGTGCAGTCGTGTGCTAGAGGCAAGCGAAGGAGCTTGCCAATACCCCAGAGTGTCCTGACACATTCCTAAAGGCCTATACAGCCTCTAGTGGCTGGTGGTAGCTGTCAATGTCACACACACACACACACGCACGCACGCACGCACGCACACGCACACGCACACACACACACACACACACACACACACACACACACACATCTCAAATAAGCACACAGATGGTCTTGACTAGCCAGATCTCAACATATGCAGTATACTGTCTTATTGTGTCTTATTGGTATGAACCTGCAGCTCTCTGCTTTTTGTAACCTGCCCAGATCGTACAGGCGAGCGGACCCAGTCAACCCCTACCATGTGGTGGGCTGCTCCTTCGCGCCCGCCACCAGCACCAACGACAGCGAGGTGTCCAGTGACGCCATGACGGATGACTCCATGTCCATGACTGACAGTAGCGTGTAAGTGAACTTTAACCAAGCGTGTGTGTGTGTGTGTGTGTGTGTGTGTGTGTGTGTGTGTGTGTGTGTGTGTGTGTGTGTGTGTGTGTGTCCATAGTATCATATATGTATATACATGTATGGACCAAAAATCACGTGTGTTGATACACAATGTACAGTATACTGTATCTCGGTATTTGCTACTAAGTGGGCTAAATCTTCAGTTGTAAGTCAAAGCCACATGTGAGACTGCGATCAAAATCAAATGCTGCTCATGGTTTCCTTCCCTGACTACTGGTGCTTTCACAAAATATTGACACAGATGTATTGATAATCATCACAGTAATGTGGATATAATGACGTAAGTGGGTAAAGGCAAATAATAGAACAAGTTGAACAGGCTGGTAAGTTCAGAAAATTACATCACTTTACTGTAATGCAGCCTATAAAACCAGGAAAAGACAACACTTATGCCATATCACAATATTACAATATCCAAAATCTAAGACGATATCTAGACTCATATCACAACATCGATAGGCTATAATATGGATATATTGCCCAGCCCTAGTGAGAAGGTTTGTGAGGAGTCCCGAGCTCCAGCTGAAAACCCTGGATCCAAATACACAACTCTGGTTCTGTTGATCTCTGATACGATTTTATATTCAAGATGGCTCTGTCAGTCTTTATGTTAGCCCCAGACATGATTTTATATGCAAGATGGCCCTGTCAGTCTTTATGTTAGCCCCAGACATGATTTTATATGCAAGATGGCTCTGTCAGTCTTTATGTTAGCCCCAGACATGATTTTATATGCAAGATGGCTCTGTCAGTCTTTATGTTAGCCCCAGACATGATTTTATATGCAAGATGGCTCTGTCAGTCTTTATGTTAGCCCCAGACATGATTTTATATGCAAGATGGCTCTGTCAGTCTTTATGTTAGCCCCAGACATGATTTTATATGCAAGATGGCTCTGTCAGTCTTTATGTTAGCCCCAGACATGATTTTATATGCAAGATGGCTGTCAGTCTTTATGTTAGCCCCAGACATGATTTTATATGCAAGATGGCTGTCAGTCTTTATGTTAGCCCCAGACATGATTTTATATGCAAGATGGCTGCCAGTCTTTATGTTAGCCCCAGACATGATTTTATATGCAAGATGGCTGCCAGTCTTTATGTTAGCCCCAGACATGATTTTATATGCAAGATGGCTGTCAGTCTTTATGTTAGCCCCAGACATGATTTTATATGCAAGATGGCTGCCAGTCTTTATGTTAGCCCCAGACATGATTTTATATGCAAGATGGCTCTGTCAGTCTTTATGTTAGCCCCAGACATGATTTTATATGCAAGATGGCTGCCAGTCTTTATGTTAGCCCCAGACATGATTTTATATGCAAGATGGCTGCCAGTCTTTATGTTAGCCCCAGACATGATTTTATATGCAAGATGGCTGCCAGTCTTTATGTTAGCCCCAGACATGATTTTATATGCAAGATGGCTCTGTCAGTCTTTATGTTAGCCCCAGACATGATTTTATATGCAAGATGGCTCTGTCAGTCTTTATGTTAGCCCCAGACATGATTTTATATGCAAGATGGCTCTGTCAGTCTTTATGTTAGCTCTGCGTGTGTTGGTCTGTGTACCTGTGTGGTTTGTGTTGGTCTGTGTATGTGTGGTTTGTGTTGGTCTGTGTGTGTGTGGTTTGTGTTGGTCTGTGTGTGTGTGTGTGTGTGTGTGTGTGTGTGTGTGTGTGTGTGTGTGTGTGTGGCTTGTGTTGGTCTGTGTGTGTGTGTATGTGTGGTTTGTGTTGGTCTGTGTATGTGTGGTTTGTGTTGGTCTGTGTGTGTGTGGTTTGTGTTGGTCTGTGTGTGTGTATGTGTGGTTTGTGTTGGTCTGTGTATGTGTGGTTTGTGTTGGTCTGTGTATGTGTGGTTTGTGTTGGTCTGTGTGTGTGTGGTTTGTGTTGGTCTGTGTGTGTGTGGTTTGTGTTGGTCTGTGTGTGTTGCTCTGTGTGTGTGTGTGGTTTGTGTTGGTCTGTGTGTGTGTATGTGTGGCTTGTGTTGGTCTGTGTGTGTATGTGTGGTTTGTGTTGGTCTGTGTATGTGTGGTTTGTGTTGCTCTGTGTGTGTTGCTCTGTGTGTGTTGCTCTGCGTGTGTTGCTCTGTGTACGTGCCAAAGTTCTCGCTCACCTGTGGACGACTTTGCGTAACTGCGTGTCCCTCATGTGGCGAGGTACACTTAAGTCATTGCGCGGTCCACAGCTCAAGGCCAGGAACACGCCAGTCAGCTGTTTCGGAAACGTCTCGGTTCCACTTGAGCTCAACTCACACGGGACTTGTTGTCTGCGTGGATGATGTCAGCGTAGCCGCCGCATGGCTAATGATGAGCAAGCTAACTCAAAGACACTTAATGTTCTTTACAACCAGCGGGGGGAGCTTTGATGAATATGACGGCTATAAAGAGCTTTTTACAACAGGGAGTCTCTGCTCCAGCATATCTCTATACAGCCCTGCTTCAAAGACACCCGGGCCAATATAGCCCTACGCTGCTGTACTTTGCCCAGTGCCGTGACAAAGGTCTGGCCACAGGGACATACCCCACCACCACCACCACCACCATCACCCCAACTTCCTCATTGCTCTATTGCTCTGGCCTTGATCAGAATATCTGCTCCTCTTTAGGTCGTTTAAAAGGGCTCCAAAACATTAGAATGTAATTTCCAGATAAAGAAAAGAATAGCAGAGGAGAAAAGCAAGAGGAGGGGGGAGGTGGTTGGGTGGGAAGAGAAAGCGAGTGGGGGAGAGAGAGAGAGGGGGGGGGGGGGTATTTTTGTGCTTATATCTTATTTATGGATTTGCTTGGACGCTGGGGAATGCAGCTGCGCAGACTTCAAACATTACCTTATCTTACAAACCAGCCTTTTGATGTGTGGAGATCAGAGGCTGCAGAGGCAGCGCGCCAAATGAAGATTGGAGGGAGGGGTGGGGGCGGTGCTTATGCGCATGACTGTGGCGTTTCAAAGCCAGAGTGGAAAAGTGCTCCTCAGTTAGGCTAGGTCAACAGGAAAGTTCTCCTCAGTTAAGCTAGGTCAACAGGAAAGTGCTCCTCAGTTAAGCTAGGTCAACTACAGGAAACTGCTCCTCAGTTAGGCTAGGTCAACTACAGGAAGCTGCTCCTCAGTTAGGCTAGGTCAACAGGAAGCTGCTCCTCAGTTAGGCTAGGTCAACAGGAAACTAACTGCTCCTCAGTTAGGCTAGGTCAACTACAGGAAGCTGCTCCTCAGTTAAGCTAGGTCAACTACAGGAAACTGCTCCTCAGTTAGGCTAGGTCAACAGGAAACTGCTGTTTAGCATGAGAGAAAAGACACTGATTTACCTTGTCAAGTGCTTCAGTTTGAAGCTGCACTTTTACCGTTTGTTGTTTGATTTAATTTTTTAGCGAGTCAGCCTCGGCTCACTTTAACCAGGTTACCTTTAGGTTGGGTCCTCCTGTCCCTGCACTATTTGATCAGATACGTATCAGGACACGAGTAGCTAATGTTAACTGTGTCCTCCGCTCAACAGGAAAGTCAATAGGGGAACGTTAATGCTACCACTACTCGTAACCTAGTGCAGTGTTACTGCAGATGTGTGTGCTGTATTGAAAAGAAGTGGCTAGCAGGGTGCCCAGTGCAGTGCTGGAACCAGAACCGAAGAGGAGTGTCATTTATAGGGCAAACAAAACCCCATACCGCTCACTCCCAACCATCTAACCAGCTCTGTTAAAACACACACACACACACACACACACACACACACACACACACACACACACACACACACACACACACACACACACACACACAAAAGACCTGACATATTGGCATCATTCACCTCTGAATAGCCACTTGTGTTCTCAAATGAAGCCTGAAAGATGAAAAGGAGAATGAAGAAATTGAATTACGTCTTGCTTGGAGTGTTTGATTTCCCCAGATGGCTAATATGCTTCTTCCTGGACGGGTGTGTGGGACTTTATTGGTGCTTCTGATTGGTTAATTGACCGGTTTGATTTTGTTTTTGTGTTTTGTATGATAGAGATGGCATCCCTCCTTATAAACTGGGCTCCAAGAAACAGCTACAGAGAGAGATGCAGCGCAACATGAGGATGAACAGCCAAGTCTCTCTGCCTGCCTTCCCTGTAAGTGTAGACACACACACACACACACACACACACACACACGCACACACGCACACACACACACACACACACACACACACACACACACACACACACACGCGTGTGCACACACTCTCAGAAGTCTTTTTGAACCTGGGTTCCACAGTGTAATTTCCATACCACCCTCTGTTCCGGGTCTCTCTTGGTTCTATGAATAGTGCCGCACAAACTGTATTCGGCATTCTCAATTCAACAACACCAACAAAGATCTGAAGATTAACGTCAAAAGACCCAACCTCCCACACTCTCGCACACACCCACACAGGCAAACACACACACAGGCAAACACACACACACATGCACACACACACGCGCAGGCAAACACACACACACGCGCAGGCAAACACAGGCACCCTCGGTACCTTTGGTGTCACCTACACCCCCATTAGGTTTCCTTGAAGTCTGCGGGAGACGGGGGAGGTCTCTAAGCTGTTTATCGCCACAGCGCTCGCAACACACCAGGGTTCTTCTTCCCCATCGACGCCGTAAATATGGAGAATAGGGAGAGATGGAAGATCTCTGCCTGCTTTATATCCCGAGGGCGCTGAAATCAGCCAGGCTCCTAACAAACACACACTGAGACGCACACACACACACACACACACACGCACACACACATGCACACGCAATGCTTTGATCAGAGGATGAATGGAGCAAACGCACAGGGAAGTGACAACTTCCAACAGAGCTGGCCCCCTTTTTTCCACAGCACCCCCCACACACACACACACACACAGACACACACACACACATACACACAGACACACACTTCCCCCCTCTCAGCCAGAGCCCCTCCCCTAAAAGTGCGGGATCTGAGCTTGAGTTTGAGCGCGTCATGTGGGCTCAGCCTCTCAGTGGGTCAGAGGGGAGTTGCTAGCTTAAGGCTTCAGAGAAGCTAACTTCAGGTTGAGAGAGAGGGGGACAGGAAGGGGGGGGGAGGGGGAGGGGAGGGGAGGGGGGGAGGGGGATAGCTAGCAACAGAAGTAGCTTGTTAAAACAGAACTTTGTTTCACCCCATTTCTTTCAACAGAGTGAGAGCGTGTGAGATTGCCTATATTGGGATGGGAGAGAAACACAAGAATAGGTAGAAAAATCGCCTCAGCGCTGCAAAAATGCAAATACTACAAGATGTGCATGTGTGCACATAGACACATTTCTCAATACTGGCACTTTACTGTACCTCACTGTACTGTACCTCACTGTACTGTACCTCAAAGCTGTCTGGAGTGTGACGAGGACGGGGAGGATAAATTACCTCAGCCTTTCTGATCTTTCACCCCTTTTGACTTCTCTATCTCTCTCTCTCTCTCTCTATCCTTCCTTCTCTTCATCTCTCTCCCCTCTCTCTGACTCTCTCAATCTCTCTCACTCTCAATCCTTCCTTCTCTTCATAGCTCTATCTCACTCTCTCTCTCTCTCTCACTCTCTCTCTCCTGTCAGCACACATCTCCCAATCTCAATGTCTCCCTTCCTTTAATCCTCCATCCTCCCCTCCCTGGACTTCTCTTCCACCCCCTGTGGATATGTGCCTTTTCTTCCTCCATGTAAAGCCACTGATTCCCCTCCCTCCCTCTCTCCCTCCCTCCCTCCCTCCCTCTCTCCCTCCCTCTCTCCCTCCCTCCCTCCCTCCCTCTCTCCCTCCCTCTCTCCCTCCCTCCCTCCCTCTCTCTCTCCCTCCCTCTCTCCCTCCCTGCCTCCCTCTCTCTCTCCCTCCCTCTCTCCCTCCCTGCCTCCCTCTCTCCCTCCCTCCCTCTCTCCCTCCCTCCCTCCCTCTCTCCCTCCCTGCCTCCCTCCCTCCCTCTCTCTCTCCCTGCCTCCCTCTCTCTCTCCCTCCCTCTCTCCCTCCCTGCCTCCCTCTCTCCCTCCCTCCCTCTCTCCCTCCCTCCCTCCCTCTCTCCCTCCCTGCCTCCCTCCCTCCCTCTCTCTCTCCCTCCCATCCCTCTCTCCCTCCCTCCCTCCCTCCCCACACCACCCCTCTCTCCCCCTGATGAGTGTTTGATATTTGACGATGGAGCCTTTGAAGTGAGCTGACTTCAGAGGGGCACGCTGATGATGACAGAGAGGCAGCCAGCCGCGGCCTCGCCCAGCGTGACCAAACCCGCCCCTGGCTGGCACCCCTCAATAGCG
Source organism: Poromitra crassiceps (assembly GCF_964638095.1). NCBI lineage: Eukaryota > Metazoa > Chordata > Actinopteri > Beryciformes > Melamphaidae > Poromitra > Poromitra crassiceps. The sequence goes on from NC_139644.1 coordinate 12,873,651, forward strand.
ACCCCCTTAGCCCGAGCCTATAGCCCACGGCAGCTAGGCTGGATGAGAGTGGGCATGCTCAATGCTGCCAGGGGTGGAGGAGGGCATAGGAGGAGGGCATGGTGTGTAGATGTTAGACAGCTGAGGAGACAGAGAGGAGGAGTATGTCTTTGGAGATGTTCAGGGGAGCTGAGGCTTGGTGCAGGAGAGCGGTGGATTCCAGGAATCGCACAACAACTCATTCTTCGTCCCTCCTCCCCACAGCGTACCCAGCATCCTCCCAAGCAGATGGTCCAGTTGGAGCCGGCAGAGTTTGCAGCCCAGCTCATCTCCCGTCTGGAGAGGCTAAAGAGAGAGCGGGACACCATGAACTCCCTGGAGGAGAGGCTACAGCAGATTCAAGAGGTGTGTGTGTGTGTGTGTGTGCCCGTGCCCATGCACGCATGTGTGCTTGTGTAAGATTGGTGTCCATTGAGAAGTGTCTTGGAAGTTTTTCTCAATAGCTATCTTTTTTTTCCAGGAGGAGGAAAGAGAAGAGGCTGAGATGATGGGCAGCGCCCCCCAGCTGTCGCCCCACCCCCTGGCTCTCCTCTCCAGCTCCTCCGACGAGGACCCCCAGGCCATCCTGGACGAGCACCTCTCTCGCGTCCTCAAGACCCCCGGATGCCAGTCCCCCGCCGTGGTACGCCACTCGCCGCGCTCCAGCTCCCCGGAGCACCGGCCCTTACCCCGGGGAGGCTCCGGCGTCAAGGCCCTCGCCAAGCCCTCCTCTGTCTCCAGTCCTGACCTGGGGGCCTTCACTCTGGCCCTGGGCCCCAGCAGCAGGGCACTGGTGAGCAGGCAGAGCACCAAGCACATCCACCACCACTACATCCACCACCACGCCAGTCCCAAGAGCAAGGAGCAGATCGAGAGGGAGGCGGCGCTCCGGGTGCACGGCCTCTGCCCGGGCAGCGCCGACTGCCAGCCCTGTCCGCCTTACCAGCGCAGCCGCAGCCTGGGCAGGGAGCTCTGTGGAGCCGCCCCAGTGGACAACAGTATAGGGTCAGTTCCAAGCACTTCTTTCACCTCGAATCCCCTTAAGAGTCTCCTGTCCTTTTTTCTACTTCCTGTTTTCCTGGGCCACGTTGCTAACATGAAGCCCCTCCCCTCCTCCCACTCAGGCGTTCTAGCTCTCTGTCCAGGCGTGTGTGTCGTTCCGGGGCTGAGGATGGAGAGGCAGAAAGCTGTATGGAGGAGGAGGAGCAGGACCCCCTGCAGCTGCCCAGCGACACCACCGACCGCTCGCAGAACGTCTGGCAGTGGATGCTGGAGAGTGAACGGCAGGGCAGGCACAAGTCTCACAGGTGAGCAGAGGCTATCATAACCACAAGTGTTTTGGGAGCTTTTTTGTTGTTGATGTAAACTACATGTCCCAGCATTCCACCACGCTGCCCTTTGCCTCCGGTCTGACTGGTTGTTTTTCCTCCTCCTCCTCTCTCTGTCCCTTGCAGTACCCAGAACCCCAAGAAATCGTTTGGTGGAGGCGCCTCTACCCAGACTCACACGTGGGGTGGCGGGGGCAGCTGTGGCCATCTGCGCAACCACCAGCCGGCCCACCCCTTCGTCCAGGACCCTGCCATGCCCCCCATGCCCCCTCCCAACACCCTGGCCCAGCTGGAGGAGGCCTGCCGCAGACTGGAGGAGGTCTCCACCACCAAGACCCCCAAGCAGAGGTACAGCTCCATACAAACCTACATTTTGTCACAATGTTTGCACAGAGAGTGACTGTTTCCAAATAATGCCCTTTCAACTAATTTGGAAGAAGTTCAAGCTTTCTTTTTTATTAACTATCCAAAGGCGAGGCCAGACTTGTATTATCTTTTTTTTTAAGACAACTCAAACTGTATTACAGTTTATTACACGCACATGACCAACAGAAATATCAGTATAATATTAGTCATATTAATCAAGTTCCTGGTTTATTTTTCCACAGGCATTCACTAACCAATCTCCAGCGAGAGAAGAGCCACCTAGTGCCTGTCCAGTGTGGGGGGTCCGTCCCCCTGTCTCTAACCAATCCCAGCCCCGCTGGCCTCCTCGCCACCAGCCCCAGTCTCCAATCAGAAGAGTACGATGCCTCTAGCGTCCCGCCCTCCCTCTCCTCTCCTACTCTCTGCTCCTCTTCCTCCTCCTCCTCTCAGCCCTAGCCTCCGACTTGCAGTGTACTTCTACCCTTTTTAACTCTCATTTCTCATCACCTGCACCGCTAGATCACACCACACGTAGGCAGAAGAGTTAGACAAGTACCCATGTACATGCACACACATTGCACATGCATGTGTGTGTACACACACACACACACACACACACCAAAGAGAAGATGACCTCCTTTGCATAGTGTTGCACACGGGCATGTGTGGATCTTGTGTATTTGTGCTGTGTGTGGCGTACCACCTGACCTGAGATATTCCTTTCATATACAGTACATATATATATCTCATTTTTAATTGGCTGCCCTTCAGTCAGCTGATGCTCCTCTGAAGTAGGCCTACAAAGCCTTGGACATGGCTAAAGGGGAATTGATTATGCTCCGCCCCCTCCCTCTCCATGCACACATAACACAAGCACACACTCTCTGATGGCACTGGGTCTCTCTCTCACTAGTGCTGAGTTTAGTGTTTATTCAACTATTTTCATCATTCATCTTTCTATTTCTTCTTCTTCTTTTTAAGGAAAAAAAAGTAAAAATTATCTGATTCCAGCTTCTTAAATGTGAATATTTTCGGGTTTCTTTACTCATCTATGACAGTAAACTGAATATCTTTGTGTTGTGGGAAACACTGATCAACACTTTTTTACTGTTTTCTGACATTTTATAGACCAAAGAACTGATGAATTAATCAAGAAAATAATGGACAGATTAATCAACAATGGCAATAGTTGCGTTAGCATTATGTCTAGTTCAGTGCTGCCCTCTGTACATTGCAGCCATCCGATTGTTAACGATAGTCCCTCCCAGGTATTGCTCTTTTTCGGGTTTCTCTACTGTTAGTCATAGTAAACGTTCTGCTCATTTACCTTGTGAAGCATCGTGAGGGTGTCCACCGCTCCTCACACTCTCTCTCTCTCTCTCTCTCTCTCTCCCGTCAGGCTGAAGGAGAGTAAGAAGGTTTGGGGAAGCAGCCACCAGGGGGCGTGCAGCAGCATGGAGGCGGTGGTGACGTACTTCTTCTGCGGCGAGGAGATCCCGTACCGCAGGAGCATGAAGAGCCACAGCCTCACCCTGGGCCACTTCAAGGAGCAGCTCCGCAAGAAGGGCAGCTACAGGTGAGCACAGAGCGTCTGCACACACACACACACGCACACGCACACACGCACACACACACACACACGCACGCACGCACACACACACACACACAGGAAGAGTTAGAACAGTGAACTCGTGCCCTGTCCAGCTTGACCTTTGACCTTTGGTGTTTAGACACACACACACACACACACACACACACACACAGGCTTGCAGATAGTGTACCATACATTTGGAAATAATGGATAGGAAAGGGTCCAGTCTTCAATGAAATGTGTTATAGACCTTACTCCTACATTGAGTACATTCACATTAGCGCTTCATGGATGGATGGATAATAACCCCCCCCCCCCCCCCCCCCCCCCCAAAAAGAGATTGAGGACCACTCACCAAGAGTTACAAGACAAACAATACACACGAAAAGATACTTGTAAAAAAGGGTGATATTACACAATGTGTAACAGTGTGTGTGTGGAGTATTGTGATGGTAATGTTTATTTGTATGTGTGCAGTCAGTCAGCTTCAGGCCTGTGTTTGTTGTTAGGGAGGAGGAGAGAGAGAGAGAGAGAGGAGGAGGAGGGAGGAGGAGAGAGAGAGAGGAGGAGGAAGAGAGAGAGAGGAGGAGGAGGAGAGAGAGAGAGAGGAGGAGGGGGTGATGGTGGTGGTGGGGCAGTGATGTGGGTCCCATCTGGTATTGATTTCCATGCTCAGGCACACTTAATACACACGGCTTTGAAGCCCCGGCCCCTTTTATTTCAACCAACAAAGACTCACACAAACGGCCAGCGTGCAAATTCTTCACTGATGCTATCAGGGGCTCTTTTTCTGCCGTGTGTGTGTGTGTGTGTGTGTGTGTGTGTGTGTGTGTGTGTGTGTGTGTGTGTGTGTGTGTGTACACGCAATGAATGTGCTTGCGTTGTTGAGCGCGCGCAGTGTTTACACACGTTGTAATCATTTTATGGATAGTTTTTTGTGAAAGGCGGATTGTTAAACACCAGATCCGCTTGTTTGCCGTACTACAGAGCGCCGACTGAGGCCGCACAGCGTCAGCGCCTGTTTACACACAGAGATTGGACTTTGATTGGCCCGTTCCAGTCGGGCATTAAGATGGAAACGATCAAACGCAGCCCGGGCTCTTGTTTTGGCCCCGCCCCCCCGTGGTCTCCGGGACAGTCTGTATGGAGGTGTGGTCTCCACCCGGGACAGTCTGTATGGAGGTGTGGTCTCCACCCGGGACAGTCTGTATGGAGGTGTGGTCTCCACCCGGGACAGTCTGTATGGAGGTGTGGTCTCCACCCGGGACAGTCTGTATGGAGGTGTGGTCTCTGCCCGGGACAGTCTGTATGGAGGTGTGGTCTCCGCCCGGGACAGTCTGTATGGAGGTGTGGTCTCTGCCCGGGACAGTCTGTATGGAGGTGTGGTCTCCGCCCGGGACAGTCTGTATGGAGGTGTGGTCTCCGCCCGGGACAGTCTGTATGGAGGTGTGGTCTCTGCCCGGGACAGTCTGTATGGAGGTGTGGTCTCTGCCCGGGACAGTCTGTATGGAGGTGTGGTCTCTGCTAGGGGTGGGACAAAATATCGATACTCGCGGTATCGCGATATTTCCACTTGCGATACGTTATCGATACACTGGCACCAAGTATCGATATGTTTATTTAATTTTTTTTTTTTTTTTTTTTTTTTTTTTTTTTTATAAACAGGCTAAAATATTATGCTGTGTGTGGTAGTTCAAACATAGTTTCAAGTTGACGTTTATTTATGTTTGTAGTTGAAACAAAAACATAAATACTGTAGGCTACATGAATGGAAATGTTTGATCATTAATATCTACTTTTAGAAATTATATAGGTAGGTAGGTTATATAGGTTTTCTTGTTTTAATAATAATAATAAAAACACTTAATGTGTAACTTTTCCTCCGTGGTATCGAAAATGGTATGAGTGAGTGAGTGAACTCTGAGAGTTCATGTCAATTCTGCTAATAAATACATAATACCTGCTTCTTGCCTTTTAGGGCTATTTCTTTCTCTTCAGTTACACAGGTATCGTGATGTATCGTCTTCCAATATATCGATTATCGCAGTATCGCTGTATCGTAATAATATCGTTATCGAGGGCCAAGTATCGTGACGATATCGTATCGTGAGCTACTCAGCGATTCCCACCCCTAGTCTCTGCCCGGGACAGTCTGTATGGAGGTGTGGTCTCTGCCCGGGACAGTCTGTATGGAGGTGTGGTCTCTGCCCGGGACAGTCTGTATGGAGGTGTGGTCTCTGCCCGGGACAGACTGTATGGAGGTGTGGTCTCCGCCCGGGACAGTCTGTATGGAGGTGTGGTCTCCGCCCGGGACAGACTGTATGGAGGTGTGGTCTCTGCCCGGGACAGTCTGTATGGAGGTGTGGTCTCCGCCCGGGACAGTCTGTATGGAGTGTGGTCTCTGCCCGGGACAGTCTGTATGGAGGTGTGGTCTCTGCCCGGGACAGTCTGTATGGAGGTGTGGTCTCCGCCCAGGACAGTCTGTATGGAGGTGTGGTCTCCGCCCAGGACAGTCTGTATGGAGGTGTGGTCTCCGCCCAGGACAGTCTGTATGGAGCATTTTGTCCATAAGTCCAAATTCCAATATCAAACGAGTGATTTCTGCAACAAAAGAAGTGACGGAACGTTCCTCCCTCGCCAGATGTGCGCAGCTTTTTCAATCATCAAGTGTGACGACTACTTAGTCCAAGTACTCCACATCTGTCTGTGGATAGCACCCTCTCTCTCTCTCCCTCCCTCCCTCTCTCTCTCCCCCATCCCTCCCTCCCCCCATCTCTCCCTCCCTCTCTCTCTCCCTCCCTCTGTTCCTGTGTCATACCATCCACATTTTTGGAAAGAGAGCTGTGCAGCGCTTTAATAGCAGCCAGAGAATGTGTGGAGTTGGGTCATTTCAACATGGCAGCGGTTCAACAAAGAACAGTACCGCCGGGCCCTGCCAGAGCCGGGCCCTGCCAGAGCATATTGGTGCCAGATGTCAGAGAGAGAGAGAGAGAAGGGGAGAAAGGGGGAGGGGGAGGGAGGGGGAGGAGGGGGGGAACAGATCTAGCCACATAAAACATGTTCCAGTGGAAAGTCAGTCTCTCTCTCTCTCTCTCTCTCTCTCTCTCTCTCTCTCTCTCTCATCTCTCTCTCTCTCTCTCTCTCTCAGCAAATAAGATCCGTGGTTCTTTGAAGATTTTTTAAAGGGGAGGATGGCTCAACTTTTTCTCTTCTTCTTCTTCTTCTTCCTCCAGAAAGAAAGAAGGATACAGTGATCAGGCGTGTCTTGTGTTCTTTCATGTCGTCTTATTTACCCAGTTCAGCTTGACCAGCGAGAGAGAACCATGCTGGACTTCCCAGCAGCAGCAGAGCAGCATCAGTATTATGATTCTTATTCAGGACCCCTCCCCCTCCTCCTCCCCCCCAAGAGAGAGACCCCCTCGTATCCCGTTTAGTTGAAGCCTTCCTGCGTTTCCAAAGTAGCTGCTTTTATGAGTGACCACCCTCGTGCTGATTGGGGGTCTGTGCGCTCACGGGCACCTTTTTAGCACGGATTTTCTTTTTAAAGACTGTAGCTCTCATTTTATAAGTATTGTTTGTATGACTTCGTCAGCCTCCCTTCTCGTTAAACAAGAAAAAATGCACAAACACACACACACACACACACAAATATACACACATTCCAACACACCACCCCACACACGGAGCAAAACGAGGCATTTTTCCATGACATATTTAATGAGTGAATTGTGAGACCCTCTCACCCCCCCTGCTGTTTTCCCTTCCTCTGAAATAAGGAGGGGGGGGGGGGGGTTGCATCATTAATGACCCAGTGAAGTCATGGCTGACAAGAAGCCCCTCCTTAGATTTGTTGACACACACACACACACACACACACCAAAAGCTGGCCCTCTGCTACCCTTCCTATATGTCTGAGTGGGAGCCTGGGCTAAGGCAGGACAGGGTGTACCACTCTCCTCCTGGACTCATGCTATCAGCAGGGCTAAGGCAGGACAGGGTGTACCACTCTCCTCCTGGACTCATGCTATCAGCAGGGCTAAGGCAGGACAGGGTGTACCACTCTCCTCCTCCACTCTCTGCTCCTCGTCTTTGTTCCTGTCATAATGAACCGCGGGGATGAGGCACGAGCGAACGCCCTGTGCTGGTGTGCGTCCGCGTCCGCTAACACGTGTGCGCGGGGCCGGTGTGTAGGAGTCGACGGGGGTTATGACAGGCAGACTTGCAGGCACCCAAAATGTCAGCCTTTGTCAAAGGACCCCTTCATTTGCGCGAGGGCCTAATTGGCCCCTGTTAGCCAGGGCCAAACTCACGACGACGAGCGAGGGAGAGAAGGAGAGGAAGAAGAGAGGGAGGGGAGGAGAGGAAGACGAAGAGAGGAAGGGGAGGGCTAAAGAGGCTCTTATGTAGCAGCAGGGTCCACCATGGCCTGAAGAGCCAGAGCCTATAGCCTCAGCAGGCTGGGCTAGCTGTGCTTTCACACTGGCTGGTGGTGGATGGTGGAGCTGAGGCCTGGAGTCAGAAGCTGGAAAGAGACCTTTAGGGTCATCCACAGTGCCCGTGTCCTCTGGCCTCTTCACCATTGTTCATTTAGATTGGCTAACGAGGCAAAACCTGGCTAACTAACAGACATGCACACGTAAACATTCATATTCAGCCCATATGGTCGTACATGATACATCCTTATGTCAGAGAAAATGTTTTTTGAAGAGTGATTCAGGCCCTCCTGATCTCCTATAAAATGATTGGGTCCGTCTTGACATTGGATATCCTGTGTATTAACCCCTTGTTCCTCTCTCTGCGTTGCAGGTACTACTTCAAGAAGGCCAGCGATGAGTTTGAGTGCGGCGCGGTGTTCGAGGAGGTGTCAGACGACGGCTCCCTGCTGCCCACCTACGAGGGCAAGATCCTGGGCAAGGTGGAGAGGATGGACTGAGAACCTCCCCTCCTACAGACGCCTCACACCATCCACGGATGTCCTCCTTCACACACACACACACACACACAGAGCAGGATTGGTGTGTCCTTTAAGCTAAGACTGTGGGACTGGAGATGTTGCTGAAATAACGTCATTGAAGATTCGGATGGACGGACTGGAAGAAACGTGAAGTTAAAAAGGAGGGACAAGTTATCGCCATTACAGGACTATTCATGTGAACATCGCTCCTCGAAGTGAAGAAAATGACGGACTCGGTATCGGTGGACTCTGAAACATCTCCATGTTTCCAGAAGAGAGAGAACTCTAGAGACTCTAGGTGAATGACCACTCGTCGAAGAGGTGAGGGCAGGGGGTTAACATTTGAGACTGGCAACCCTACCTGACCCCGCCTCTGCCAGCGTCCTGCCCATGGGCACACGCTAGCACACCGCTAGATAATATGTATATGCAGATATACATGTCGATTGCATTGTATTGTGATGCTCGTGTTGCTGTGTAAAGATTTATATTGCTATTTATTGAACATGTCCCTGTCCCCCACCTCCCCATTGTCCTGCCATGGACAAGCTGCTTGGAGACGGAGGACGTTCTCCAATTTTCCACATCCAAGATTTCCCCTTTTGGGTGCAAATTTCAAGTAAAGAAAGTTTCATTTGTGGCTAGGTGCTACAACTAATGGTTATTTTCATTATCGATTGATCTGAATATTATTTTCTCGACTAATCGACTAGTCGTTTGCTCTGTGAAATGTTACAAAATGGTGAAAAATATCTGTCACTTTTCCCCCCAAAGCCCAAGATGACATCATCAAATTGTCCTCACCCAACAGTCCACAACCCCAAAGAGAATCAGTTTAGTGTGATAGAAGATGAAAGAAACCATCAAATATTCACATTTAAGGAGCTGGAATGAGAGATTTGTTTTTCTCTTCAGTAATAGTCTAAATGATTAATCTCTTATAAACAATACTTAATTTTCTGTCGACTAATCATTGCGGCTCTATTTGTGGCCCAGCATGTTGGACTGTAAACTTCCACTTCAAACATCCCACTCCAGTTTGCCCGCATAGATTTAGGGGGACATCTCTGATCTCCTGGCTGGACCGCTCCGTGCTGAAGTTTTGAGAATCCCCAATCAGTTGAATTATAATGATAATATATACTACTGCAGTGCTATTTGTGGATGTGTCCCCATCTGCTCTGAAGGGTCTCCCCCCCCCCCCCAAGTGTACTAAAAAAGGAAAGAAAATGCTATTAATGTTTGAACCCTCCTCTGGGACTCTGCCCATGCAGCTAGCCTTGATCCGCCACGTCTTAGTGCCTTTGTTTCAGTGGCGCAGGCATCGCACAAATAGCCTACCCCCCTTTTTTTACTAAGAGGAAACTGCCCTGAAAAGCTCCTCAAAAGTCCCCAAAACATGTTTACACTTGGCACCAATATGAACGTTCTACCAACAAAAGCTCTAGTAATGATGATGATGCTGTGCTCCCCAAATTGCTTTACCTATGTGTGACTGAGTTGCTTTTGACGAGAGGGTTCCTCTGTGTGTAACTGCAAGCCTGCTCTCTGTCAGCCGCAGGTGGAAATGATGGTGGTAATGATATACACTATGTCCATTAGTGTTTTAACTGAGTACAGTAGCTGTGCCTACATGGATTCCGTGCCGTGTTTTACCCAGTTTTCAGGGTCCGATTACTCCCTTGGTTTTTACAAGGGGCCTTATGTCGAAATAAGATATTTTTATGCCTTTAGTATCCGTTTCATCATGTTTATGTTTTCTAATATTTTTCATGGCTTCCTCGGTTCCACTTGTAAACTGTAAATTATGCGTTCTATAGAGCTCCGTTGAAAAAGATGCCTCGGTACTTTAATTATTGTAATTATGAAGAGATGTAGCCTTTATTAAAATGTTATATTTTTCAAATGAGCAAATGGCTTCCTATCGTTTTGTGTGTGCGTGTGTGTGTGTGTGTGTGTGTGTGTGTGTGTTTATTGGGCACAGTGGTGGTGGGGTGTTCCTATGGATTTTCCTAGCCCTAATTGGGACGTGTGGGGATGGTGTTGTGTGCAGAACAAACTGAACACACACCCCGCTGTGGAGAGTGCAACTCATTGGACCAGTGAAAAATCTCAGACATATTTGCATCAATTATCAGCTCTTAATTTACTCCCTGTTGGTAATTAAGACATGCAGCATTCATTTGGCCACCAGAGCCTGTGTGTGTGTGTGAGAGAGAGAGAGAGAGAGCGCGCAAGAGACTAAGTGTGTGTTAATAAGATATTAAGCAGATGTGTGCCATAAGTAGATGCCATCCAGATATTTCCATGGTAAAACATGCATCCTGTGGCACTTTATAAACTGAGTTTAATGTAGGCTTTTTCTTAGACCCCCATTAGCTCCCAGTGTGTGTAGATGATAACTACAGTACAGCAGGTAGCTGAAAAAGTGAGTCTGGTTGTTGCGTAATCTAACTTCTAGGCTATCAGCGGTTCTCTAACCATGTGACAGAGCAACCTCCTGTGGCTTTGGTGCTGTCTTCATTAAAAATGTTGAAAGGTCAAATCGAGGGGCGAGAACCATGTGACATTTGACAAACTTTCAGGAGAGCCAAAACAAAATCAAGGGGTGAGAACCAGAAAGGCGTAAGTGACATATTGAGGGGTAAGAACCAGAAAGAGGTAAGTGACATTAAGGGGTAAGAACCAGAAAGAGGTAAGTGACATATTGAGGGGTAAGAACCAGAAAGGTGTAAGTGACATTGAGGGGTAAGAACCAGAAAGGCGTAAGTGACATTGAGGGGTAAGAACCAGAAAGAGGTAAGTGACATTAAGGGGTAAGAACCAGAAAGGCGTAAGTGACATTGAGGAGTAAGAACCAGAAAGGTGTAAGTGACATTAAGGGGTAAGAACCAGAAAGGCGTAAGTGACATTGAGGGGTAAGAACCAGAAAGGTGTAAGTGACATTAAGGGGTAAGAACCAGAAAGGCGTAAGTGACATATTGAGGAGTAAGAACCAGAAAGGTGTAAGTGACATTGAGGGGTAAGAACCAGAAAGAGGTAAGTGACATATTGAGGAGTAAGAACCAGAAAGGTGTAAAGGCCTAAACATGGTCGTCCGTCCCCCTCGAATTGGAGCCGTCTCGCCGTCTGGCGGCGCCAGCGAGCCCCACATGCTCGGACGCCACTACGCCCCCCCCCCCCCCCCCCCCCCCCCCGCGGAAGCTCCGTGTGAAAATGGCATAGATTGTGTGCCAGGCAGTCTGAATGAAATTGAATGTAACGTTCCCAATTCTATGTATTAAATTCTAAAAAACGACCCTCAACATTTGGGAAGGCTAAGCCACACAACTAGTTGTTATAATCTAACATCATGCTTTGAAAGGCGACTTTACGACGAAGAGCCAGGGCAACGGCCAATCACAACTCTCCTGCAGCTGTCGTCACGCACGTATTGTCGCCGTGAAGTCACATTTTCGAGCAGCCCCCGTCAGCCGACGGCGGCCCCTCCCCGTAGGACGGCGCTCCACCCGCCGTCACACGGGGAGGGCGGGGCGAGGCTCTGACGGACGACCATGTTTAGGCCTTAGTGACATTGAGGGGTAAGAACCAGAAAGGCGTAAGTGACATATTGAGGGGTAAGAACCAGAAAGAGGTAAGTGACATATTGAGGGGTAAGAACCAGAAAGTCGTAAGTGACATATTGAGGGGTAAGAACCAGAAAGTCGTAAGTGACATATTGAGGGGTAAGAACCAGAAAGGCGTAAGTAATAAGTAACATATTAGCCCCTTTTACGCAGAGATCCCGTAATATTGGTGCACAGTGGATCCACCATTAGGCCCCCTATGCCCTTTTTACAACCAAACAGCCCCGCCATATATTGAGGGGAGAGAAGCAGAAGTGTAAGTGACATGTGACTTTGCCCTGACTTTGTTTATTTATTCAATTCAATCTTTAATGTGAAGACTTCATAAACATGTGCATGACGGTAATATACCTAATGAACAATATTTTGACATTTCATTGAACAAAATATATTTCTATCTCTTTTTATTTTGAAGAGTCATCAGGGCCAGCACTGAAATAGTTCAGTGTGTTCAGTTTTAGGTCTTTGATTTTTCTCTGGATTGGTTTAGAATTCACATTTTGCCCTTAAGGGCAGTAGAAAGAGCTCGTCAAGAGCTTTCATTTGATATATATATAACTCATTTTCGCCCAAAATGTCACTAACTAAATGTCTGGTTCTCACCCCTCGGAATTTGAAATTAGAATTGTGCATTAGTAAATCCAAGTCAACATCATTATTTACGCTACGGCATTACTGTCCAATCTGACATTGAAACGGTTCTGCCTCTTAAATCAGATGTAATAAAATGCAAAAAAAAAGCCAGTGATTTACATGCCTATGGTAACCTAATTTCCATGCGGTGTGGATCAGAGATATATGAGGTTATACTCTGCAGCAAAGTGCCACAACATGGAGTCATTTGGTAGATTATTTTTGCTGCTTTTGGAGGAGCTTCTTGTGGGACCTTCACATTGTTTTGCAAGCAGAAGCAAGAAGGAGAACACCACAGGCTCCTCGTTTGAAGTACTACAGCTGTCACAGATCACAATGTTCTCACAGGCTGTTGGCAGCTCTGTATGGGAGTTATACATAATAGATTGGTCCAAAAATCCCTTACCTATCCTTTAAACTCAAGCTGAAGATGAAATCCAAGTGTATTTTAAATGATGCTCTACAGTTATGTATGCCTTCAGATTTTGTTCAAGACAACTTGTCTAACACAATTACAGACACAATTAAAATTCATTTTATTCAGCGTGTATTCAAGCTTTTCCTCCAATTTAATGCCGTTTTTGCTGAGCCTTCTTGACATCTATGATCATACATGTTTTTTTTCCCATATTTTATTTTGTAATTTTCAGAACATGGAAAACAAAAACAGGCTCAGACAAAAAAAACAAAAAACAAACAAAACATACATATATCAACATTAATGTTACAACATGGCCGCGTCAAGTGCCTATGTGCTTGTGAGAAATGTGCGTTGAATCCCATGCAAGGGGTCCATTAGAAGTCAGCTGACTGTTACTTGTCACTCTTAACCTCATCTAAGTAGGCTAGAAATGGGTCCCAGATCATTGTGAATTTCCTAAATGAATTGGTCCTCAGGAACCGGAGTCTCTCTCCATATGTATAACCGAAATCATGTCCGTCAGCCCCAGCTGAAAAGAAGGTGGAGAGGGGGACTTCCACTACTTCAGAATGAGTCTCTTGGCGATAGTCGTCCGTCCCCTGCATCAGAGACTGTTGCACAGCCGTAGGGAGGAGCAGAGAGGATTCTGAGCAGCTGAAGATGGCGACTTCCACCTCCGGCTGAAGGGTTATGATCATACATGTTTATTATGTAATGTAATCAGTGGTGTGCCTTGGTTAAGCCTAGAAGCCTTATAGAATACCATATCCAATCTCAATATGTAATTGCTTATGCTTGTACACAGACATGGACACCTTTGCACTCCACGGCGCCCCCTCTCTCTCTCTCTCTCTGCACTTCCATTGGCTAAGAGTGTTGGTTATGCTGCCTTTCATATTGAAAGGGCATCAAGATATTGTTAAAATACCATTTTCAGCGCTTTCATCAGCAAAGGTCAGCGCATGCACTTGAAGGCCATCTTTGGAGTCTTTAGAACTAAGAGGCTCTTATTCAGCGGCGCCCCCTGTCAGAAGGCCCTGTGAACTGCTCTTTGTACAGAGGGCTATTTTAGATAGGGTCATCTTTTTGAAGGGGGTTCTGGGCTAGATAGAAGCTGGACCGCTATTGAAAGCTGTGTGCTTTTCTTTTATAAAGTAAGACTGGTATTGAGATTCGGGGGCATTTGAAGGCTGATAGAAAGTGCTTTGAAGAATAAGAATTTATTTCATCCATTTTTATGACCCAAATCCCTCGGTAAGTCTACAGAAAATGGTTTAACTGATTCTTTGCTCGTTGATATCAGGCTGTAGGTCATCATCGCTGGCTCTCCTCATGTCGACAAGAGCAGTGTATGTAAAGGAGAAATTAATTCCCCCAGTGACCACTCATCACCATCACCACAGCCTCGCCCCACATCCATCCATTCCCAGGGTTGGGGGTAACTCATTACAAAAGTAACATATTACATGTAATATATTAATTTCAGCAGTAACTCAGTAATATAACTTATTACGAATAGGATTTCACTAATATACCAGTTACTTTGTCAAGTAAGACAAGTTACAAATTGAGTTACTTCAAAAATTAAAGCACATATTTAAATAAAGATACAATCATTTCCTAATCAAATTGTGCATTTTTATGCAAATCACCACTATAGATGACAATAACAAAGGAAAATGAACACATTTAGAATTTCGGACGGTTTACACCGACTTCAAGATGGTTGAAATTATTTTTCAGGATGGTCCCGAGGTGGCGATGTCATTCTGCTATTACTGTTATTTTGTTGAAAGTAATGCAAAAGTAGTGTGATAAGTAATGAGTTAACTCTACCCATACAGTAATATTGTAAAGTAACTTATTACCTTCAAATGAAGGTAACTAGCAATATGTAGTATATTACATTTTGAAAGTGCCCAACACTGCCCCTTCATGATCTCAGGTACTTGTCTTTTACAATGAATACAGACAGCTAGCAGGGTCTCGACTGTTCCCCGCTCAAACTAAACTGGGGCCTGTAATGAATTGGCACGCCTTTGTGCCAATCTGCCGCCTCAACAGCCTGTCCACATCTCCTGCTATTGTCTCCCTGGTGACAGCCAACATCTGCTACCTGCCCCGCCCACAAGAGGCAACATCAAAGGCTCTGTCGGTGAACAACGCCAGGCCCGGGACCAAAACAGGAAGTGGAACCAGGATCACACAGATGCGCTGTGATTGGTTGAGGCGAGGCTTTGACGTCCGTATGCAGACATCGCTGCGTGTGTCACTTTCCAAAATGTGCTGTTCTGGTACAAAAAGAACGTGACCTTGACCTCAACAAAGAGAATCCATTACAAAGCAATGGAGATCTCATGGATTAAGAGCTTTCTTCAGTGGCTAGGCTACAAGACTGCGAGGGTTTTTTATTGCCAACACATGGCGCTATAGAAGGATGGAGGTACAACATAGGTGAATGTAGAGCCAAACACATCAAACCAAATCACAGCAGACGCAGAGGGGCCATGGGAAAAAACCCTGCTCACTGTCTGTCACCGCGAACCTCCCCCAGCCATTCCACCATAGACGGATATAAGGGAGTGAGACCCCCAATTTTGGGTCCGGAACCCCTTCATTTGGAGCCTGGATCAGCCATCCAGTTGTTCCACTCAGGCAGCACCCCAGACAGCCGTGGGACTGTGGTCAACCAGGGGGCCTCGCCTGGAACCTGGCCAGGCGCCGCTGTGGTAGCAGAGCCCCTGCCATGTGACCAATCGTGTGACTTTATACTGCCTGACTCTCTGCGCTAACCAATGACGGCGTCCGGGGGCCTTCGGTCCCTACCAATGCTGACTTGACATCCTTGAAAGACAATCGCTTGGCCACGAAGAACACGAACCTATCCATCAAAAACAAATTAAGAGGCTTATTATTTTAGCTCACGGTGGGCTGTTCCATTTGAGTATTACTGTTCAAGTGACAGTGGGAGATAGGTGCCACTTAGATATGCATTATATAGGAAAGTGAAGGAACACAAAATAGCATTAGAGACGTGATCTGGGATCCTAAATCTATAAGCTTGGAAACACAACATCAGATAGGCCCTGTTTTAAGGAGACAAGCGCCTGGTAACCTAATCACCAACATATGTGACCAAAACATTTGAAGGCTGAAGCAAATCTTGCAAAGTAGGCTATTTTTTTCTTCTTCTTCCAGCACTTTATGGAATTATATTTCCATCTCCAATCACATGGCAAGGATCTGAAGAGATTATGTATCTCACAAATGCTTTGGGAAATGGAGAAGACGGGGGGGTTTGACGTTGAGCGCCAGAAATCCAATCTGCCAGCAGTGTAGCGCGGCGGTATCGGATGCGGCGCTGGTACCAGCGAGCACGAGGAGGTATGCTAGCCGGGCCCGGGCCGCGTTGGGGGATTTCTCTGTGTGCATCCTCCCCGCGGCTGAAGGAAAAGCATCTATTGTAAAGAGAGTGAGCGCCATTGTCCCCCGTTCGTGTTTACGTTTGTCTAAAGTTTCACCTAGCGCATAGCGCAGAGCCCCACCGAGCCACAGGATAGGCATTGTTCTGGGCCCGTGCTGGAATGGTAGCCTGCAGTCACCTTCTCCCTGACTGTCGCCATTGTCCCACCACCACCAACCCCCCCAACCGCTTTGTTTTTGCTCCGCGCCACAGACACACACGCGCACTCACACACACACACACACACACACACACACACACACACACACACACACACACATGCACACCTACACACACAGACAGCTCAGATTGTTGCCTGATGTTGCTTCCTCTCGTCCCATTGTTTTCCATGTCTCTTCTCATGTATGCCTTTTCTCCTCCTTGTGGGTCTCGGTGTGTGTATGCGTGTGTGTGTGTGTGTGTGTGTGTGTGTGTGTGCGCCCGGGCGTGTGTGTGTGTGTGTGTGTGTGTGTGTATGTGTGTGTGTGCCCGGGCGTGTATGTGTGTGTGTGTGGGTTGTTGGGTGGTTGGAGGGGATGGGAGTGGGGGTGGGGGGTGGAGGGTGTTGGGGGGGCTTCGGGTACAGAGAGTGCATGTGAAGTTTATGGCTAACCACATGTGTTTTTGGATCTTTGCGCTTCCACGTTTTTTCCCAGGGTGAGGGGCTGGGGGGAGAGTCTGTGAGCAAAAGAGGGGTGGAGTGAGGGAAGCGGGGAAGGAGAGAGAGAGAGAGAGAGAGGGTGAACAAGAGATAATGAGGGAGGGAGAGAGAGAGAGAGAGAGAGAGAGAGAGAGGGGGGGGGGTGAACAAGAGAGAATGAAGGAGGGAGAGAGAGAGAGAGAGAGAGAAAGACTTGGACATGTGGTTCTTGTTTGGGGTGCTGCATGCATGCAGAGATGGCGGGTCTGGCTCCCCTTCGCTCAAAACCTGCATCTGCAATCTAAACATCCCCCTGATTATTAAACAATATGGATGCTCTCATGCCCCCTCCATGTGAACCTGAAACACATAAACACACCCGGATCACAACAAATAAGCCACACCCACTCCTCTTTATTGTCAAATCAGAGATGAGAAAGCCAAGCCTTTTTCCCCCCCTCATCAAAGTCAGCGTCGCAGAATCAGAAGACGCACGTCCACATTGTGAAATATCTTTGAAAACAGCCATCTTTTCTTTGTCATATTATTCCATATCTCCGGTGTCCCAGATCGGGTTTCAGCACAGCACAGCAGGCCCTCCTCCATTGGCTGTAACTGAGAGGGAGCAGATGTGCATTGTGCCTGTGGGCGCACTGTGAATTCAGTGCTGTGTACTGTGTGTAGTAAAGTTAGACTGTGTGAGCCATGTGAACAGAACAGCAAACCACAGCCTGTGTGAGGAGACATAACTGCACTGCCCTCAGGCTGATGTGCTGTTTTACATGTGCACACACCTCCGAAACCTATAAAGAACTATGATGCAAGCACCATCATTTCAAGCAATGCAATCTTTGGCTGACACACACACACACACACGCACGCACATAAACACACACGCGCGCGCACCAAAACAAAATGATAGTATTTTGACATATCATCATTAGATCATCATAGTTCACGATTCACAATGATATCCACTGTGATTTTGTTCCTCTGTTGCATTTCCCAACTACGTCGCCTTTGATTGTTGCTCTTCGAACCCTGCCTGAAGTGTTTTTGAATATGTGACTGACATAGAGAAAATCTAAGTTACGTTGGCTTTATATCAACAAGCTATAAAGCAGATACACATAGTTATTGGTATTAGTTATGAATCATAATTGCATACACATAGATAAATCCTGATCTATGTACAGACAGGCAACACAGGGTCAGGTCACACAGCTGCAGCCTCCCTGCTCTGTGTGATAGTCATAACATGCTGTGCTGTTCTGACTGTAAGATCTGTGTTCCAGCACTGCACTCCTGTACGCCTCATCTATCTGTATTTCTGTAATCATGTCAGCCTCTCATCATGGAATGCACTCTCTTTGCAATTTTCTTTTTGTAATGATATGTGTAATGGCTGAATTCATCAGCAGAGTCAAATGAAACGGAGATTTCTGAACTAATGTGACGATGGGGATCATTACAATTTTGTAGATAGTCTTCGTCTACGCCTGTCTAATTCAATTAGCCAATCTTGAGCGCGATTTAATTTAATTGGCCACCACTTTGGGCGCCCTAAACGCGGAAGTGATTCTGAACCTGGTAGCGAGAAGTCCCAATGCTACTGTGTGCTACAGTGATGTTTTCATAGTGCGGTGTGCAAAACAAAAATCTGAATTTAATAATTTACCCACTGTACATTTAAAAGTACTCAAGCAGAATATGTATCATTTAAGGGACTGTGTCCACCTAGCGTCTTTTTCCGACGTTAAACGCTGGGAGTGCGCTGGGGAACGCTGATCCCAGCGCACAATATACAAGGAAGCAGTCTGCAAGTAACGTTAGTTCAGCTTGATAGCTGACAGCTAGCAAGCTAACAACACAGGTAGGCTACGCTATTAAAAGCAGTAAGCACAACACTCACCAGAAATATTAAGTGTCTAGCCGATCTGCTCCCACAATTGAGCCGTTCTGTCTCTGTTGCGATAGTTTTTCCATATGATTAGTTGCCAGAAAAGGAGCAGCCGACACCAGCGTCTTTCTGAAAAGTTAAAATATTTTCAGCTGGAAGTGCTGGGAGTCGGGCGCACAAAAACGCCGAAAATAGACGCTGGGTGCTGCGCACTTTCTCTACACGTCCGTGTGCGCTCGCATATGCTCTCCCCCCATTGGAAACAACTGAAAAAAGACGCTGGACCTGAGGAAAAGACGCTAGGTGGACACAGGACCTAAGAGTAACAGTATAGCAGTATAAAAATACTTTAAAACTACAAATCCTCAAAAAAAATGATTCGCTGCACAAAGCATGCTGGGATACCTAGCGACAAAGACCGGCTTCCACTGCGACGAGAGGGCGGGACAAATTCAAAATTCAAACGGAATGACCATTCAGCCAATCAAGCTGCAGCACCGAGCGGCCAGCAGGGCAAGGCAAAGGCGACTTTATACAGAAGAAAAATGCGCATAGTGGCCATAGGTTGTAAGGGATCCTTATCAAACATTGCTTGTAGAATCACGACTATTCATAGCTTTCAAGGGGCGTTACGTGCTGCCGGGAACGCCCACCTGGCGGTCAAAAAACTTGTTCATTCCACTGCCACCCGAGTCGACTAGTTTCTCACGCTGTGTTTGTTCAGCCGTTTGTACACACGTCTTTGCGGCCAACATTTCATCAAAGGTAAGCTCAAGTAACGTTACAATAATGATTAAAATACCCCGTTAACGTTACTTGAGCTTACCTTTGATGAAATGTTGGCCGCAAAAACGTGTGTACTTTGATGGTAGAAAAAAGCCATTTGCCCTCCCCAGCGACTGAACCACGTCTAATCTATCTAATCTAACAAATCCACAACCTCCTCCTGTCTGAGTTTTCTTTCTCCGACGGGATTCTGTAAAAGCACAAGCCAGGCGTGTCTCCTCGTCAGTTAGTGCAACCGATAGCACAACAGGTATCCGGCATTTTGGCTGAACAAACACAGCGTGAGAAACTAGTCGAGGCGGCCAGCGGAATGAACAAGTTTTTTTTTGACCGCGAGGTGGGCGTTCCCGGCAGCACGTAACGCCCCTTGAAAGCTATGAATAGAATAAGGAAAACATGGGGAAATGGGAGGAGTTTCAGATATTCTCAGCTATGAGATACAATGAGAAAACTCTTATAGTGGGAAGGGCAAAGAGGAAGGTTTTATACTATGGGACCTCGATGATGGAGACAGTGAGGACCAGTCAGTGTGAAACTACAGGAAACTGCATCAAAAGACCCGAAGCGTCAAACATGATTCCCACATTACATGCTTTTACATTAACTGCTAGTTACCGTATTTGGCTCTCATTATGTGTCCACTGGGATGCAGTGTTTCAAGACCCAGTCCTGCTGGATTCCCCCAGAATGATGTCATCTCTCCATCCTCCTCTACCTTATTGGAAGGAAAAGGAGAGAGGGTGGAAAGAGGGAGAGAGGGGGAGAGAGAGGGAGAGAGAGAGAGAGGGAGAGAGAGGGAGAGAGGGAGAGAGAGGGAGAGAGGGAGAGAGAGGGAGTTGAGCTGTACTCTGTAATGGCTGTGATCCTCACTCCTGCTGCTCTGTCTGGGAAAGGAACGAACGGACCTGGCTGGAGATCACTCACATCGTTTTCAGCATCAGACCAGAGACTGTGTGTGTGTGTGCGTGCGTGCGTGTGTGTGTGTGCGTGTGTGTGTGTACATGCAACATGTGTGTATATGCTTGCAAGCGAGCGTGTGTGTGTGCTTCTGTGTGACTGTTCAGCATTACAGAGAGAGAGAGGAGCAGAGGGAGGAGGCTTCTTTGAAAGGAGAGCATTATTAAGGATAACGGGGGGAGTATAAGAAGGCAGGGAGAAGAGGGTGGGAGTCGGAAAGCGGTCCAGGATCCCTGCCTATACCAACGTGAGGGTCGCAAGTTCGAGCCCCCGTGTTCCCACCGGCTTGGCCGGGCGTCCATACAGGCACAATTGGCCGTGTCTGCGGGTGGGAAGCTGGATTAAGGGTATGTGTCCTGGTCGTGCTGCACTACAGTGCCTCCTCTGGTCGATCGGGGCACCTGCTTGAGGTGGAGGGGAACTGGGTGGAATAGCGCCATCTTCCCAGGCGCTATGTCCCGCCGGTGTACTGTAGGTACAGGATCTGCTCGGCTTACCGATTCTGTTTGCCCTACTGGAAGTGCTCGGCTCGGGGTCCACAACGGGGTCTAACCCTAACCCAAACCCTAACCCTGATTCATATTTTTTTATCATGTCTGATAGCATCAGTAGCTTAGCATTAGCTTGTTAGCTCATCTAAAGCTGTCGGCCATTTTGCCCACGTTAATCCCACCACGTGCCCCGACGTACAGCCAATCAAATGCCTGCCCGAGCTGAAATTGGAGGCGAACGATTTTTGCACCGACACCGGTGAAAGTCCTCGCTGTCAGGTGAAAATAACACATGTCATGTGTCGGAAGAACGAAGCATGTGTTAGTGCTATGTGCAACTCTCCCCAGATAGGCTGAGTGGGTGGAGTAACGACTGGGATAGGGGGGAATTGGCCAAGTACAATTGGGGAGAAAATTGAGGGAAACTGACGGAAATGATAGAAAAAAGCGTTAGAGAGGATAACAGGGGTATAGGGTAAAAAGACAGGGACAATCAGGGAGAGGGTGGGAGTCATGAAACGTTCCAGGGTGGGACGAGGCATGACAGGTGTGACAGCCAAGGGGAAGGAGGTTGAGGACAGGTGCAGGAGAAGATCAATAAAAGGCTAATCCATAAACTGAGGTGTGGACAGGGAACGGAGAAATAGAAATAGGCCTAAACCTAAAAAAAAAAAAAATGTCTGTTGAACAAAAGTTGTCGGGGCAAGAAGGGCAGAGGAGTCAGTGGAGCGTGAGGGGGAGGAGAGTAGAGAGTGGAAAAAGAGCCCCTCGTCTCTGGCTGGGTGTGGGTCAGAGCCTCTTGTCTCTGGCTGGGTGTGGGTCAGAGCCTCTTGTCTCTGGTTGGGTGTGGGTCAGAGCGTCTCTGGCTGGGTGTGGGTCAGAGCGTCTCTGGCTGGGTGTGGGTCAGAGCGTCTCTGGCTGGGTGTGGGTCAGAGCCTCTTGTCTCTGGCTGGGTGTGGGTCAGAGCCCCTCGTCTCTGGCTGGGTGTGGGTCAGAGCCCCTCGTCTCTGGCTGGGTGTGGGTCAGAGCCCCTCGTCTCTGGCTGGGTGTGGGTCAGAGTCGTGCGTCTCTGGCTGGGTGTGGGTCAGAGCCTCTTGTCTCTGGCTGGGTGTGGGTCAGAGCGTCTCTGGCTGGGTGTGGGTCAGAGCCCCTCGTCTCTGGCTGGGTGTGGGTCAGAGCGTCTCTGGCTGGGTGTGGGTCAGAGCCCCTCGTCTCTGGCTGGGTGTGGGTCAGAGCCTCTTGTCTCTGGCTGGGTGTGGGTCAGAGCCCCTCGTCTCTGGCTGGGTGTGGGTCAGAGCCCCTCGTCTCTGGCTGGGTGTGGGTCAGAGCCCCTCGTCTCTGGCTGGGTGTGGGTCAGAGCCCCTCGTCTCTGGCTGGGTGTGGGTCAGAGTCGTGCGTCTCTGGCTGGGTGTGGGTCAGAGCCTCTTGTCTCTGGCTGGGTGTGGGTCAGAGCGTCTCTGGCTGGGTGTGGGTCAGAGCCCCTCGTCTCTGGTTGGGTGTGGGTCAGAGCCTCTCTGGCTGGGTGTGGGTCAGAGCGTCTCTGGCTGGGTGTGGGTCAGAGCCTCTCTGGCTGGGTGTGGGTCAGAGCCGGAGTAAACAAACCCACAGCTTAGCAGTGTGTTTGATCCACTGAACTGTGAAACACTGAGTGGAGTAAACAGGAAAATTAGCCAGGTTAGCTACAGAGGAGAGCTAGAGAGGGAGTGTGTGAGTGTGTGTGTGCATGTGTGTGTGTGTGTGTGTGTGTGTGTCTGTGTGTGTGTGTGTGGGGGGGGGGGGTTGCAGACACATCATTGAGGCTAAAGGGGAATGTTGCCTTGTTGCCCAGAAGAAAACACAAACTTGGCTGTTCTCATAGTCGATAATAAGTATCAAGAAGCCCATTTCTCATGACGTGACATTTTTCAAATTAACCAATGTAACGGTTTGAAATTAACGCCAAAGAATGTAACCGGTGGCGTCCAAAAATGAATGCGTTATAAAGTGATGCCAAGAGGTCGTGACCTAACAGCAGCATTTGTGAACGTGGAAGTGAGAATGTTTTGGCCATTTCAACCAGATGTTGATGGGTATTTATCTGAATGTGCTGTGGACCAGTGATTCTCAATCTTTCCATGTCAACAACCCCTGATTTAGTCCACATTAGAACCACAGACCCCCCATTTAATGTGATTTTGTCTCTCAGACCCAAAGCTGAGAATATTTGAATTTCTAGATATGATTCTTTTGTCCAGAATTCCATGACTATCATGTATTGCAGGTAGAGAGATAAAAGTGAAACTATGATAAAAAAAACAGCCATTTTTCTAGATTCTCTGATTGTGTGAGGTTATTGTATAAATAATGGTGAAGTTTAATTAACAACAATTATAGTTTGCTGGGGACCCCCCTGGGACGCCTGGTGGTCCCAGGGGACCCAGGCGCAGACTGCATAATCGTGCACGTCGGGCAAATGCCCGGTGGCCTGGCCTGCAAAAAAAAAGAAAAAAAAAAAAAGTCAGGCCACTCACTGAACAGCAGGCCAGGCGCCGCCTACTGGTTTACTAGTGGTTTTATTACTTTATTCAGGGTTAAAGTGGGTGCATCTCATTGTAAAATTGGACTCGGCCCAAATTGGGCTTCAAACGGCCCAAATTGGGCTTCAAACAGCCCAAATCTGGCTTCAAACGACCCAAATTGGGCTTCAAACGGCCCAAATTGGGCTTCAAACAGCCCAAATCTGGCTTCAAACGGCCCAAATTGGGCTTCAAACGGCCCATATTTTTCGGCACGCGCGTCGGCCCATATCGGCCTGGCCTGCTTGATATCTAATGCCCGGCCTGAATTATGATCCCAGTCCGCCCCTGCCCGGACCCCACTGCTCTGGACAACAACACATACACAAAACAACCCTGTTCTATTTCACACAGGCTTCACCCTCTAATGGGGCTATATTGGCTCAACCACTCATCTAGTCACCTCACTGACAATGAGTATACACTGAGCCAATCAGGATGAGCCTAGGCAACTCTGTGAGGCCTCACACTATATAAGATGAGTGGCTCATTACTCAGCATCCACTTTTCTTCAGCAGTCGGATGAACAACGTTGCCTTGGATGCCATTGGTTGATAGAATACTGCCCAACGCCCCAGCCTGGTCGCTGATGTGGAATGCTTCGAGTGCCTTGGGCCTGATGGGGTAGAACTCAAACAGGAAAAACAGTTAGCAAGCACGACTCCCATAAAGATATATAAAAAGTATACGGGTGCCTGGGTCGGAGGATACTAGTAGGTGACAGATGTCCCGGCACACACAGTTTAAGAAAAAAATATCTTATTTATTGTGGGCAAACAAGGTGATGAACGTTTCGCCTAGAAGGCTTCGTCAGCATGCTGACGAAGCCTTCTAGGCGAAACGTTCATCACCTTGTTTGCCCACAATAAATAAGATATTTTTTTCTTAAACTGTGTGTGCCGGGACATCTGTCACCTAGTAGAACTCAAACAGACAGCTATTCAATGGTGCAGCATGCCAGGGCCATGACAGTTCTTACTGTCATGCACCTTCTTTGTCTCCTCAAGTTCTCAGCAGCTCACCTTTTGGTTCCAATTGTGCTGCACATGAGACAACCTGTAGAGGTGGTTTGCCAGAGCAGAGTTTGGACCCGTGATGGCACAGCACAACAGCCCCCCCCCCCCCCCGATAGCCAGGAGCGACCTGGACTACCGACTACAAGGCAGGGACATGTAGTAAATGGTTTGGAGACATTGATCCATTGATTTGCTCAATAACTGGTCTCTCTCCTCCATTAAGGTCAATGCGTCAGTGATGAGGGGCTTGGAGGAGGGGTCTGTTCTTGGCCACCCTCTCCTGAAACGTTAGGAGGCGGCTAGGAGGGAACGCCCAGTCATGCGTCGTTCCGCTGCCCCCCGTTTGGAGTTGAGTTGCCTGTGATCCTCGAGGTCCTTTGAAGGCCATCGGGCAGACGCCTGTGAAGTTGTTGGTGAAGCTGGCCACATTGCTTCTTCTTGCTTTGACTTCAGCTCAGAGGGTGTGTGATTGATGTGCTCTTCTGGTCCACCCCCGCTGTCTGCTGATACTTGGATACCAGAGTGGCGCCACACTCAGACGGAGAAAATCCATCCTTTGTGACTAAGAAGCATTAGGGGTAAATTTAGGTTGTTGGATGATTCAGCTGGATGCATTGTCTCATGAAGGGGAGAGGGCAGAGAGGTTGCATTGTTTATGCATTGGCACGTCATGTGGAATGTGCGGCTACTTGGAGCTGCTAAGCACACGGTGGCAGTGGCAAGCCCCTGGGCCCCCATCGGCTCTGCGAGGACATTTTGCAGGCTTATGAGATGGAGCGAGCCTCCCACAGTCATTCACACAACAAGGAGTGTGGCTGTGGTTGATGCCCTGTCCGTTCATCAGATGCTATCTGTTGGATGTGTCTGCAACCTGTTATCTCTATCACTGTTATCTCTCTACCTGAAATACAGAAAATCATGGAATTCTGGACCAAAAAAAATCATATCTAGCAATTAAAATATTCTCAGCTTTGGGTCCGAGAGACAAAATCGAATCAAACGGGGGTCCGTGGCTCAAACGTGGACTGACAATGAGCCTAAAATAGGATGTGCTTCAGAGCCTACAATCCAATGTAGGGGTGGTTAACTTCCTGAGCTGATTACTGAGACAAAGCTGCCAGTCAGCAGGTTATCATACCAAAATATCATGATCTACGGACATATACATGTTAGAATTTTGGCACCTTGAGTGGTACCGACAAGTGACATTTTGTGCTTTGGCCCAATGCTAGTTCATGCTAGCCCATGAAAAGGAGCCGTGACCTTCACCTAAAAAAATAAAAAAGTTACCCAAATTGTTCTGGGTAGCAATTTATCAGACATTCTACGAGGATAATTCCTCAAAATACCTCATAATATAATCATTTCCACCGTAAAGATGCATAAACTCGATGATATAATTGAAACGGCGCAGCATCCTCAAGATGAAAGCCGCCCATGGAAGACTTGTCAAAGGCACAATGCTACGTTTAGCAGCCCGCTGACATTGAACATCAGAGGCGCCGGCGCTACTTTGGTGGACCCCGGCTCTACCTTTGAACGCTCGTTACTTGGCTGAAAATGAACCCCGTCAGGCGGAAGAAGAATCCTAACGACGCGCCTTTCGCCTGTGTTTCTTTTTCCAGCCTTGAAGAAGTTAAAATTAGTCTTTTAAAAAGGCGGAATTCAAAGGCGGGGAGCATGAAAAGGCGAGGAGAAGAAGAGTGAAATGCCGGCACTGCAGTGTTAAAAGGAAGATGGGAGATGAGAGCTCCTAGTGTCTGACTTTGGTGTGACTTCAAAAGGCTGTGTTTAAAGCGCCAGGCCTTAGCGCTGGCCTGATAGCAAAACTGCCGTGTCGGTGTGACCTCCCACAGCTGGCCAAGCCAGGGACGCAGGGCTCACGCCGCGCCCGCGCGTGTGTGAACTGACTGATGTGTGTGTGCGTGTGTGTGTGTGTGGGTGGGTGCGTTTGTTTTTTGTATGTTTGTGTATCAGCAGCACTCTTGTGGCTCTCGCTGTGTGTCTTGATGCGATTGTCTGTGTGCCCTTTTAAAGTTTGTGTTTTGATGTCAGTGTATGCGTCTGCCTGTACCGTGTGTGTGTGTGTGTGTGTGTGTGTGCGTGCGTCCCTGCGTGCGTGCGTCCCTGCGTGCGCGCGCGGGGTTGAAGATCTAAGCTAGGATCGGGCCTCTCTCTCGCTCTCTCTATGCACGGGGCCCTTTTTTTTCCCTCCTCCTTGTTAAGATTCAAACGCTGATCGGCTTTGAACTGCAGCTGGAGACTCGGCAGTCGTTCCGCCGCTTTAGCTGAACTAGCTGAAGTTGCCCTCGCGCCGCCACACCGTAGCCTCTGCCATTAAAAAGCATCACACCAGCCACACTGACTGCAGAGCAGTGGGCGAGGGCGGGCAGCGGCGCTGCATAAAAGCACAGATAGGCCTTTGATGTGGCAGAACAGACAACTGGTCTGAACATGACGTCTCTCGGCTCCACTCTTTCGCCTGGGAGAAACACTGTTTGGAATGTGGTAAACAACTTCCAAAATGGATTGTTAACGAAAGGTATATAGTCATCATCACAGCCAGGCAGCAGGAAGAGTCCATAAAGATCCATTAACTCACGACAACTCGGGAAAATCGGAGGAAATCTTTAAGCGTTGCTGTATATCTCTGATTCCTCACGCCGGTTGAATAAAACACGGTGCAGGTACCATCATGCATTTCGGTACGGATTTATGGATATATATTTAATGCCCGTTATCATCTTAAACAGGCTTGTCTGTTTATTATTCTCGCTCTTTCTCTGTTCCCTTTTGGTGCGTCTCTCCTTATCTGTTGGAGCTAGCAGGCTAGAAAAGGGAGAGCAGTCTCCTTCCTGCTCTTTAAAGTCAAACAGGCAGGATGCTGCTGAGAGCTGCCTCTCTTCTCCACAACCCGTTTGTTCTCATCTCATCTCTCTCTTTCTCTCCATCTATCTCCACAGATGTGCAGGAAAAACATATAGACCCCCCCCCCCCCCACACACACACACACACACACTCTTTATGTTCCACATATAGTACAGTGGAACACATCAGCCCAACGGGGAACCTGCGCTCTGCATATGCATCTGAAGCATCTCCGCATTCTTCAGCACCTCCTCCTGTTCTGCAGCGAGCCGGAGAAGAGAAGGCCGTGTATGTGGCATCTATGAGGCTGATCAAATGGAAAGTTTCCAGTGGTCACCTCCTCGCGGCGCCTGGCTGTGCGTCCGCTCGGCTGACAGCGGGAGAGCGAGGGAAACATCAGGAGACGCTCCTGTCACACCCCGATCCCCGGCGCTTTGATGAGCCACATCAAACGGCGTTCCGAATCTAAACGTCATCCTCAAAGGAAAAACCAGGGGCGGGAAAAAAAAAGAGAGGGAAAAGGTAGATAGAGAAATAGGGAAAATCAGCCCACAGAGACACATAAACAGTCTTCTTTGTTTTACTGCGGGGCGAGCCGTCGATAAGCTCGACGAAAACGAACATTTTGAAAGTGCAAGATTGTGGTTTTCTTTAAAGCTGCGTACAAACTGCGAGGGGCGTGTGTTTGTGTTTGTGTGGTGTGCTGTGATTGGTTGAGATGCAGGTTGTCAGGGAGAGATAATATTAAGACTTGGAAGTCTCACGCCGGGTTATTCACGGGCAGAGATTTTGGCGCTATTCTCGCTGCGTGGTGAATTAGCATCTCAGACACTGGAGAAAACGGTGGCCTGTGATAATAACGCGCCTTTTTTATTAAGTCCCCCGCCTGGATTTCATCGCATTTTCTCCCCAATTGTTGGCTACTTGGCCAGTTTCCCCTGCTGTCCCGGTGTTATGCCGAGTCTTGCATCCCCCACCTCACGGGAGCATATTGTAATGATTTTATACGGCAACGTTATTGTTTAAAAATTATATAATCTTCTGGTAGACGTGACCTCCAGGCCAGGGGCTCTCTCCTGGCTCATGGAGACCGACTTTGATGCATAAAATCTGTGTTGAGGCGACTTCCATGCATGGGGCTCTCTACTGGCTCATGGAGGCTGACTTTGGTGCTTAAAATCTGGGTACAGGTGAGTTCGAGGCCTGGGGGGTCTCTCTTGGCTTATGGAGGGGGATGAAAAAATCTCTGCGGGTTTGTACCTGCTGAGATTTGCATCCCTGTTTTTAAGTTAACAGACCTGAAATATGGTGGGTATGCAATTCTCGGCGGGGATGCACAACTCGACATAACACCGGTCTTTAATTGCTCCATCCCTTCTGCTGATCTTGGGAGAGTTGTAGACTAGCACATTGTAACCCTATTTATTAATATTTATTAATATTGAATAATATTTATTATGTGACTGGTTACACTATGATACCTTTCGAGATGAATGTGGACCAGTATCAGAAGAACTAGGATGAAAGGAGCCTGAATTTGAATATCAGTAATGATGTATCTAACACCAGAATGAAGTTAGAAAATTTATATTATTAATACCAAACAACAGTTCAAATACATTATATGAAAAATAACAAACTAAAATAATAAAAGGTGTGCACACACAAAAATCGTAGTAATAGTAATAGTGGTGTCTCCTACCTACCTCCTACCTAGGAATTTGTGTGTGAAAGTTCTTTCAGGTTCTTTCGTGGGTCTGGCTCGCCACCAGTCGACTGGAAGATCCGGATTCTTGTCCTATAACCAAAACCTGACCTATAGACAAGGCCACAGATTTCTAAGAATTACTATTTGGTTCAGTTCAATTATCAGAATAAATAAACTATTGTAATACTACCTGTAGTTCACTTACATTTCTCAGTTCTATTGTCAGTTGTACAACAGAATATCAATAGTCTCAGTTGTCTTAGTTTTCTATTTCAGAGAACCATAGATACAATAACCATTATAAACAAAACCACATACAATTACAATTGAAGGTAAAATAATATCATGAGCTAGCAAAATAAATGTACATAAAGTGCAAGTAACACCCATCAAATTCAATTGAATCCCTATACATTAGGCTACAGTAAAATAACAGAGGCATTATGACGGTCACATGCTTAATAATTTCTCTTTGCACCAGAGGCCTACAGACACAATGGAGAAACTGCACAAAAAATTAGCCCCAGTTATCAGTCACTATAACCCTGCAGTGACTTAACACAATTCAACAGCATTAAACACGATATTCCTGCTAATACTCAACTGACAAAACAGTATCAGTGAGTCAGTAACAAAGTCTCCCTCCAAAACAAAGTGCCAAAATCATTAGAAAATGCCCATAGAAGTCAATACATTCATTCATTCATTGTTAGCTTTCTTGGCTAAACGGAGATTAGCATTCTCCATACAAGTCAATGCCTTCACCCTGTCTTGGCTAGCGGAGATTAGCATTATCCTAGTTAGCTGCAAAGTTGCAGACTCACCGAAAGCAAGTGGTTTCAGTGTAATTCACTGGTCCCCATCAGCAACCTCAGCATCACCATTGGTTCTGTTTGATGTTACACAAGTTAGGGATCAGTACTTATTGATGGATAGAAGTTTGCATTAACATGTGCTTGGCTTGCTAAAGATGCTATTTTTTCTCTTACCACGCAGACAAAGAAAAAGTGACTGCCCACAGCAGCAGAAGGGAAGAACGAAACGAGAGACGGACGTAAACAGAGGCGGACCCGGAAGCATCTGCTTCCACTGATCGGTCATTGGTTGTTTAAGTCTGTCACTGATTGGCCTAATGACAGGCCAGTCAAACCAAACGATACAAATAAAATTAACCCCTTGTTCACTGACCACAGTGGATATTATTGTTGTATTATGTGTCAATCCATTTATTGTTTATGGCTTTCTGAATGTGAAAGGGATTCCTAGCCTAGTTAATCATTTCTCCAGGCTGATGTAGATGTATTAACTCTATACCTGGGTTACACCACGCTTCCTCCGATACATGCGAAGTCGCCAGCTGCTTCTGTTCACCTGACAGCGAGAAGTTTCACCAGCAGGACGTACGAGCATGGGAGGATCATGCTATTCCCCTCAGTTCTCCTCCCACCAAACATGGGCCCAGACCGACCCGAGGAGGCGCTTTTGCAGCGGCCAGGACACATACACCCCTAATCCGGCTTTCCACCCACAGACACGACCAATTGTGTCTGTATGGACGCCCGACCAAGCCAGAGGCAACACGGGGGGCTTGAACCTGCGACCCTCGTTTTGGTAGGCTACTCTAGGCAGGGAACTGACGCCCCGAATTTCTTCTTCTACCTGTTCCCTCTCCCTCTTCTTGCCGCTGCCATCGTGGATTATGTTCTCTTATCTTCTACTCCTTTTTTCCTCCATTGTTTTGTCCTCTGGCTCTTCTTGGCATGGTGCTGAATGTACAGCTGCCAATAAAGAGGCCGTTTCCTGTGATGAAGTTTTAATGCGCTTGTCGCGTGGCACTGTGCGGCAGGCGCCATATGTTTGCCCTCCTCGCTACTCTGTCTCTCAATATGCATTCTGCCAGAGAGACTCTAGGGGGCAGGCATTTATTCAATATATCCTAGAAATGTTGGCGCATGCATTCAGGTTCAAAGGGATTTCAACAAGGACAGTAAGGTGCCAAGTAGATCTCGTGCAGTTGGAAATGTTTTGGAGTTGTTTTTGAACGTAGACCCTCCACTCAGAGAAAGGGCACTTCATTCCGTCTGTGTTTTTTAGCTCAGCACTGAGACGCCTCACTCTCACTCACTTTCTGCTGGGCTTTTGTTCGACTCCTGCCGTGTTTCACGCTTATTGTCGCAAAGAATGGCGAGGCAGAGACACATCTGTTTGTTTT
This sequence comes from Poromitra crassiceps, assembly GCF_964638095.1. Classification (NCBI taxonomy): domain Eukaryota; kingdom Metazoa; phylum Chordata; class Actinopteri; order Beryciformes; family Melamphaidae; genus Poromitra; species Poromitra crassiceps. The sequence continues at coordinate 12,905,184 of NC_139644.1, forward strand.
AGACGGCTCCACCGCTTCAAGGCTGCAAACCCTCTGCTTTTTATTTGAACTTCTCAAGGGCCACTTAAAGGTCCCCACTTAATTAAACATGGAGTGCTTTCTTAAACGGAATGAGCTTCTTCCTGATTTAATTTACTGGTGGCAGTTGAGACGTTAATGCCGTGGTTTCTGGGCAGAGGGGGTGGAGTCAGATGGAGATGTGAAGCTGGTGGTTTCTGGGCAGAGGGGGTGGAGTCAGATGGTGATGTGAAGCTGGTGGTTTCTGGGCAGAGGGGGTGGAGTCAGAGGGAGATGTGAAGCTGGTGGTTTCTGGGCAGAGGGGGTGGAGTCAGAGGGAGATGTGAAGCTGGTGGTTTCTGGGCAGAGGGGGTGGAGTCAGAGGGAGACGTGAAGCTGGTGGTTTCTGGGCAGAGGGGGTGGAGTCAGATGGAGATGTGAAGCTGGTGGTTTCTGGGCAGAGGGGGTGGAGTCAGTTGGTGATGTGAAGCTGGTGGTTTCTGGGCAGAGGGGGTGGAGTCAGAGGGAGATGTGAAGCTGGTGGTTTCTGGGCAGAGGGGGTGGAGTCAGATGGAGATGTGAAGCTGGTGGTTTCTGGGCAGAGGGGGTGGAGTCAGATGGAGATGTGAAGCTGGTGGTTTCTGGGCAGAGGGGGTGGAGTCAGTTGGTGATGTGAAGCTGGTGGTTTCTGGGCAGAGGGGGTGGAGTCAGATGGAGATGTGAAGCTGGTGGTTTCTGGGCAGAGGGGGTGGAGTCAGAGGGAGATGTGAAGCTGGTGGTTTCTGGGCAGAGGGGGTGGAGTCAGATGGAGATGTGAAGCTGGTGGTTTCTGGGCAGAGGGGGTGGAGTCAGAGGGAGATGTGAAGCTGGTGGTTTCTGGGCAGAGGGGGTGGAGTCAGATGGTGATGTGAAGCTGGTGGTTTCTGGGCAGAGGGGGTGGAGTCAGATGGTGATGTGAAGCTGGTGGTTTCTGGGCAGAGGGGGTGGAGTCAGAGGGAGATGTGAAGCTGGTGGTTTCTGGGCAGAGGGGGTGGAGTCAGAGGGAGATGTGAAGCTGGTGGTTTCTGGGCAGAGGGGGTGGAGTCAGAGGCAGATGTGAACCTGTACTTGTTTCTTTTGACGCTTGGGGTTGAAAGCTCTGCGTTGTAAATATGATCAAAACACTAAACTGGGGTTTTTTTCACCCCGACAATGGCAACATGGCAGCCGTGTCTTCTTCTTTGTTTGTCCTGGTGCGGCCAGCCATATGTGCTTGCTACCACGGAAGCAATATAGGCGGGTATCTTGTGTTTGTTGTTACAATAGGCCTTTATTGCTTCCGACCAGAGGGGCAGTAGCGAGCGCATAAACACAGAAGGCAAGGCTGCCAGTCGCCATTTTTGGAGCAGAGTGACGACAAAGTCCTGAAAGGGGCTAGGGTGAGCTGTGCATTATTTGGAAAAGAGTGGATGTTGCTGTGTGTGTGTATTATGTACTCATGTCCGCGTTGACCTACCTGCAGTGTGTGGTTTCTTGCTATCTGTGTGTGTGTGTGTGTGTGTGTGCCCGCTCCTGGCCTGCATTTGTGCGCTTGCCTGTGCCACCCTCCGGTCTCTGTGCGCTGTGTGGTGCTGATGAAAGTGATGGGGCATCCTGTGCCAGTGGAACCGAGTGAATCAGCTCCGATTCCTCGTGAGTCCTGTCAGGTAGCGAGTAGGTTGGTTAAACTCAGTCCCCCAGTATACAGGCACGTTTTCAGCTCTGCCAAGGGAGCTAGCTCTCTTGGTGTATTGGTTAACCGTGTGCGCTTTGGAAGCCGGAGGTCGGTGGTTCGAATCCACCCCTGGGAAAGCCCTTAACATGGGTCGCTGCAATTACATCAAACACAGTGCCGCTACACCAGCATGGGACTTCTCATTAAAAATGCTAATGTATCCTGCCAGCTCTTCGATGTGGGACCCAGGCACACAGCGGCAGCCAAGGTTAGCCAGGCTCCTGTGTTGTGGGACCCAGGCACACAGCGGCAGCCAAGGTTAGCCAGGCTCCTGTGTTGTGGGACCCAGGCACACAGCGGCAGCCAAGGTTAGACAGGCTCCTGTGTTGTGGGACCCAGGCACACAGCGGCAGCCAAGGTTAGACAGGCTCCTGTGTTGTGGGACCCAGGCACACAGAGGCAGCCAGGGTTAGCGAGGGTGCTGTGTTGTGGGACCCAGGCACACAGAGGCAGTCAAGGTTAGCGAGGGTGCTGTGTTGTGGGACCCAGGCACACA
>NC_139644.1:12909929-12914929 GCF_964638095.1 Poromitra crassiceps
ATAAAATGTCGGCGTTGTACGTTTGTGCGATCCACCGATATGTAGAATAATGCATTTCACGTTTCTAGATACGTGAATATTAACGTTATACCACAAATGTGGACAAATGTTACTATTCCACATTTTTCGGGAAAAAACTTGAACCTCATGTATCAACAACATCACTCGACAAACTGCTAAACTCTTAAGCACAATCCCACTGTTCTCAAATATCATTCTGAGTAAGATTTCTGCAAAACTCTCAACTCAAATCATTGCATCATTTAGCACACTTTGTTCACCTGGAAAACACTGGCCTTCAAAATGCAACACCCTGATTACCAGCTGGTCTCACTCATGTCTCACCTGGGCAGAAAAACACGTGAATCATGCGTCAGAGTATAAAACAGGCCTCAGGTGTCAGCGGAACATTTTGTATTGCAGTAACAAATATATATTTTCTTTGTTACCTTTTTGTATCTGTATCTGTATCTGTATCTGTATCTGTATCTGTATCTGTATCTGTATCTGTGCACTGATTTATTATTACATCCCCAGAAAGTCTAAACTTTATATTCTCATACTGAGTTTATACTATTTTGGGACCAAAAAAACGTACACTTTACCAAAAATGAGAAGAAGCAAACTATTTCCACACAATTTCATGCATTTCAATATGTAACATGGCACCACAAAGCCAAAACGTAGGCTACATGAACATTCTTTTTGATGGGAGTGTTTTAAATTGATCACACCAGTGTAATTGATGCTCTGTAAGACATAAACGTACTGTAATAACTGTGTGTATTGTTTTGGTGGAAAGAATCCGTTTTGAGAAGAGCGAACATGGTATTGAGTGCTGTGTGTCATTTGTGGAGTTTTGACAATGTGGTTAACTCTTTTCACTTTTGTGTTTAGAGTTTTGAGAAATTGAGCTGCAGTTTCTGGAAATGTGTTTAAATGTTTGGGAAAACGTGTAACGTTGGAAAGGCTATCAAAGGTTATCAAAGGTTATCAAATTAACCAGCATTTTGTTTCAAATTGACAGTGAGATTGTAGATGTAAAATGCCAACATTGACTCTATAGCGATTGGGTTGCCGCAAATTAATGTGATTAATTGCTGGGATGGAGTGTGGAGGCTATGAGTTTGGCCTGAAACCAACCTGATACGTCTCTTCCTCCCTCGCTCATCCCTCCTCCTCCTCCTCCTCCTCCTCCTCCTCCTCCTCCTCCTCCTCCTCCTCCTCCTCCTCCTCCTCCTCCTCTCCTCCTCCTCTCCTCCATCTCCTCCTCCTCTCCTCCTGTCCTCCTCCTCCACCTCCACCTCCTCCTCTCCTCCTCCCTCTCTGGTGCCACACACGTCAAGGGGAGGCAGGAATGCAGGAAAGGGGAAACAACAACAGAGAATGTCCTTCTCCCTGGAGCTGTCTGGCAGGGTTAGGTTACAAACTGAACACACACATGCACGCAACACACACACACATGCAAATGTGCGTATATGTACACGCGCACAAACACACACATACACACACACACACACACACACACACACACACACACATACATACAAACACATGCAAATGCACGTATAGCTATGCACACACACACAACTCTTTGTAGTGAATCTACCTCTCATCTCACCTTTGCCCATTCCTGGTGGCTGAAACGTGAGAGTGCATTGGCTCGGGGGCTTGGCACATCCTCCACCTTAAAACATCTCCAATTCCTTCACCCTTTAAGGAAGCATAGGTTCTGCTCCTTCACCCTTTAAGGAAGCATAGGTTCTGCTCCTTCACCCTTTAAGGAAGCATAGGTTCTGCTCCTTCACCCTTTAAGGAAGCATAGGTTCTGCCCCTTCACCCTTTAAGGAAGCATAGGTTCTGCCCCTTCACCCTTTAAGGAAGCATAGGTTCTGCTCCTTCACCCTTTAAGGAAGCATAGGTTCTGCTCCTTCACCCTTTAAGGAAGCATAGGTTCTGCTCCTTCACCCTTTAAGGAAGCATAGGTTCTGCTCCTTCACCCTTTAAGTAACGTTCTGCTCCTTCACCCTTTAAGTAACGTTCTGCTCCTTCACCCTTTAAGGAACGTTCTGGTCCTTCACCCTTTAAGGAAGCATAGGTTCTGCTCCTTCACCCTTTAAGGAAGCATAGGTTCTGCTCCTTCACCCTTTAAGGAAGCATAGGTTCTGCTCCTTCACCCTTTAAGGAAGCATAGGTTCTGCTCCTTCACCCTTTAAGGAAGCATAGGTTCTGCTCCTTCACCCTTTAAGTAACGTTCTGCTCCTTCACCCTTTAAGGAACGTTCTGGTCCTTCACCCTTTAAGGAAGCATAGGTTCTGCTCCTTCACCCTTTAAGGAACGTTCTGGTCCTTCACCCTTTAAGGAAGCATAGGTTCTGCTCCTTCACCCTTTAAGGAACGTTCTGCTCCTTCACCCTTTAAGGAACGTTCTGGTCCTTCACCCTTTAAGGAACGTTCTGGTCCTTCACCCTTTAAGGAAGCATAGGTTCTGCTCCTTCACCCTTTAAGGAACGTTCTGCTCCGTCACTCTTTAAGGAAGCATAGGTTCTGCTCCTTCACCCTTTAAGGAACGTTCTGCTCCTTCACCCTTTAAGGAACGTTCTGGTCCTTCACCCTTTAAGGAAGCATAGGTTCTGCTCCTTCACCCTTTAAGGAACGTTCTGGTCCTTCACCCTTTAAGGAAGCATAGGTTCTGCTCCTTCACCCTTTAAGGAACGTTCTGGTCCTTCACCCTTTAAGGAAGCATAGGTTCTGCTCCTTCACCCTTTAAGTAACGTTCTGGTCCTTCACCCTTTAAGGAAGCATAGGTTCTGCTCCTTCACCCTTTAAGGAACGTTCTGGTCCTTCACCCTTTAAGGAAGCATAGGTCCTGCTCCTTCACCTTTTAAGGAACGTTCTGGTCCTTCACCCTTTAAGGAAGCATAGGTTCTGCTCCTTCACCTTTTAAGGAACGTTCTGGTCCTTCACCCTTTAAGGAAGCATAGGTTCTGCTCCTTCACCTTTTAAGGAACGTTCTGGTCCGTCACCCTTTAAGGAAGCATAGGTTCTGCTCCTTCACCTTTTAAGGAACGTTCTGGTCCTTCACCCTTTAAGGAAGAATAGGTCCTGCTCCTTCACCTTTTAAGGAACGTTCTGGTCCTTCACCCTTTAAGGAAGCATAGGTTCTGCTCCTTCACCTTTTAAGGAACGTTCTGGTCCTTCACCCTTTAAGGAAGCATAGGTTCTGCTCCTTCACCTTTTAAGGAACGTTCTGGTCCTTCACCCTTTAAGGAAGCATAGGTTCTGCTCCTTCACCTTTTAAGGAACGTTCTGGTCCTTCACCCTTTAAGGAAGCATAGGTCCTGCTCCTTCACCTTTTAAGGAACGTTCTGGTCCTTCACCCTTTAAGGAAGCATAGGTTCTGCTCCTTCACCTTTTAAGGAACGTTCTGGTCCTTCACCCTTTAAGGAAGCATAGGTCCTGCTCCTTCACCTTTTAAGTAACGTTCTGGTCCTTCACCCTTTAAGGAAGCATAGGTTCTGCTCCTTCACCTTTTAAGGAACGTTCTGGTCGTTCACCCTTTAAGGAAGCATAGGTTCTGCTCCTTCACCTTTTAAGTAACGTTCTGGTCCTTCACCCTTTAAGGAAGCATAGGTTCTGCTCCTTCACCTTTTAAGGAACGTTCTGGTCCTTCACCCTTTAAGGAAGCATAGGTTCTGCTCCTTCACCTTTTAAGGAACGTTCTGGTCCTTCACCCTTTAAGGAAGCATAGGTTCTGCTCCTTCACCTTTTAAGGAACGTTCTGGTCCTTCACCCTTTAAGGAAGCATAGGTTCTGCTCCTTCACCCTTTAAGGAACGTTCTGCTCCGTCACTCTTTAAGGAAGCATAGGTTCTGCTCCTTCACCCTTTAAGGAACGTTCTGGTCCTTCACCCTTTAAGGAAGCATAGGTTCTGCTCCTTCACCCTTTAAGTAACGTTCTGGTCCTTCACCCTTTAAGGAAGCATAGGTTCTGCTCCTTCACCCTTTAAGGAACGTTCTGGTCCTTCACCCTTTAAGGAAGCATAGGTTCTGCTCCTTCACCCTTTAAGGAACGTTCTGGTCCTTCACCCTTTAAGGAAGCATAGGTTCTGCTCCTTCACCCTTTAAGTAACGTTCTGGTCCTTCACCCTTTAAGGAAGCATAGGTTCTGCTCCTTCACCCTTTAAGGAACGTTCTGGTCCTTCACCCTTTAAGGAAGCATAGGTCCTGCTCCTTCACCTTTTAAGGAACGTTCTGGTCCTTCACCCTTTAAGGAAGCATAGGTTCTGCTCCTTCACCTTTTAAGGAACGTTCTGGTCCTTCACCCTTTAAGGAAGCATAGGTTCTGCTCCTTCACCTTTTAAGGAACGTTCTGGTCCTTCACCCTTTAAGGAAGCATAGGTTCTGCTCCTTCACCTTTTAAGGAACGTTCTGGTCCTTCACCCTTTAAGGAAGCATAGGTCCTGCTCCTTCACCTTTTAAGGAACGTTCTGGTCCTTCACCCTTTAAGGAAGCATAGGTTCTGCTCCTTCACCTTTTAAGGAACGTTCTGGTCCTTCACCCTTTAAGGAAGCATAGGTTCTGCCCTTTCACCTTTTAAGGAACGTTCTGGTCCTTCACCCTTTAAGGAAGCATAGGTTCTGCTCCTTCACCTTTTAAGGAACGTTCTGGTCCTTCACCCTTTAAGGAAGCATAGGTCCTGCTCCTTCACCTTTTAAGGAACGTTCTGGTCCTTCACCCTTTAAGGAAGCATAGGTTCTGCTCCTTCACCTTTTAAGGAACGTTCTGGTCCTTCACCCTTTAAGGAAGCATAGGTCCTGCTCCTTCACCTTTTAAGTAACGTTCTGGTCCTTCACCCTTTAAGGAAGCATAGGTTCTGCTCCTTCACCCTTTAAGGAACGTTCTGGTCCTTCACCCTTTAAGGAAGCATAGGTTCTGCTCCTTCACCTTTTAAGGAACGTTCTGGTCCTTCACCCTTTAAGGAAGCATAGGTTCTGCTCCT
>NC_139644.1:12924929-12934929 GCF_964638095.1 Poromitra crassiceps
TCTCAGTCTGCTAGCATCCTCTCAGTCTGCTAGCCTCAGACCAGTACAGAGCATGTTTTACATAATGCCTCTCAGTCTGTTAGCCTCAGACCAGTACAGAGCATGTTTTACATCATGCCTCTCAGTCTGCTAGCATCAGACCAGTACAGAGCATGTTTTACATCATGCCTCTCAGTCTGCTAGCATCAGACCAGTACAGAGCATGTTTTACATCATGCCTCTCAGTCTGCTAGCCTCAGACCAGTACAGAGCATGTTTTACATCATGCCTCTCAGTCTGCTAGCATCAGACCAGTACAGAGCGTGTTTTACATCATGCCTCTCAGTCTGCTAGCCTGGGACCAGTACAGAGCATGTTTTACATGATGCCTCTGAGTCTGCTAGCATCGGACCAGTACAGAGCATGTTTTACATCATGCCTCTCAGTCTGCTAGCCTCAGACCAGTACAGAGCATGTTTTACATCATGCCTCTCAGTCTGCTAGCATCGGACCAGTCCAGAGCATGTTTTACATCATGCCTCTCAGTCTGCTAGCATCGGACCAGTACAGAGCATGTTTTACATCATGCCTCTCAGTCTGCTAGCCTCAGACCATTACAGAGCATGTTTTACATCATGCCTCTCAGTCTGCTAGCATGGGACCAGTACAGAGCATGTTTTACATGATGCCTCTCAGTCTGCTAGCATCGGACCAGTACAGAGCATGTTTTACATCATGCCTCTCAGTCTGCTAGCCTCAGACCAGTACAGAGCATGTTTTACATCATGCCTCTCAGTCTGCTAGCATGGGACCAGTACAGAGCATGTTTTACATCATGCCTCTCAGTCTGCTAGCCTCAGACCAGTACAGAGCATGTTTTACATCATGCCTCTCAGTCTGCTAGCATCAGACCAGTACAGAGCATGTTTTACATCATGCCTCTCAGTCTGCTAGCATCAGACCAGTACAGAGCATGTTTTACATCATGCCTCTCAATCTGCTAGCCTCGGACCAGTACAGAGCATGTTTTACATCATGCCTCTCAATCTGCTAGCCTCAGACCAGTACAGAGCATGTTTTACATCATGCCTCTCAGTCTGCTAGCATCGGACCAGTACAGAGCATGTTTTACATCATGCCTCTCAGTCTGCTAGCCTCGGACCAGTACAGAGCATGTTTTACATCATGCCTCTCAGTCTGCTAGCCTCAGACCAGTACAGAGCATGTTTTACATCATGCCTCTCAATCTGCTAGCCTCAGACCAGTACAGAGCACGTTTTACATCATGCCTCTCAGTCTGCTAGCATCGGACCAGTCCAGAGCATGTTTTACATCATGCCTCTCAGTCTGCTAGCATCGGACCAGTACAGAGCATGTTTTACATGATGCCTCTCAGTCTGCTAGCATCCTCTCAGTCTGCTAGCCTCAGACCAGTACAGAGCATGTTCTACATAATGCCTCTCAGTCTGTTAGCCTCAGACCAGTACAGAGCATGTTTTACATCATGCCTCTCAGTCTGCTAGCCTCAGACCAGTACAGAGCATGTTTTACATCATGCCTCTCAGTCTGCTAGCATCAGACCAGTACAGAGCGTGTTTTACATCATGCCTCTCAGTCTGCTAGCCTCAGACCAGTACAGAGCATGTTTTACATCATGCCTCTCAGTCTGCTAGCATGGGACCAGTACAGAGCATGTTTTACATCATGCCTCTCAGTCTGCTAGCATCGGACCAGTCCAGAGCATGTTTTACATCATGCCTCTCAGTCTGCTAGCATCGGACCAGTACAGAGCATGTTTTACATCATGCCTCTCAGTCTGCTAGCCTCAGACCAGTACAGAGCATGTTTTACATCATGCCTCTCAGTCTGCTAGCATGGGACCAGTACAGAGCATGTTTTACATGATGCCTCTCAGTCTGCTAGCATCGGACCAGTACAGAGCATGTTTTACATCATGCCTCTCAGTCTGCTAGCCTCAGACCAGTACAGAGCATGTTTTACATCATGCCTCTCAGTCTGCTAGCATGGGACCAGTACAGAGCATGTTTTACATCATGCCTCTCAGTCTGCTAGCCTCAGACCAGTACAGAGCATGTTTTACATCATGCCTCTCAGTCTGCTAGCCTCAGACCAGTACAGAGCATGTTTTACATCATGCCTCTCAGTCTGTTAGCCTCAGACCAGTACAGAGCATGTTTTACATCATGCCTCTCAGTCTGCTAGCATCAGACCAGTACAGAGCATGTTTTACATCATGCCTCTCAGTCTGCTAGCATCAGACCAGTACAGAGCATGTTTTACATCATGCCTCTCAGTCTGCTAGCCTCAGACCAGTACAGAGCATGTTTTACATCATGCCTCTCAGTCTGCTAGCATCAGACCAGTACAGAGCGTGTTTTACATCATGCCTCTCAGTCTGCTAGCCTCAGACCAGTACAGAGCATGTTTTACATCATGCCTCTCAGTCTGCTAGCATGGGACCAGTACAGAGCATGTTTTACATCATGCCTCTCAGTCTGCTAGCATCGGACCAGTCCAGAGCATGTTTTACATCATGCCTCTCAGTCTGCTAGCATCGGACCAGTACAGAGCATGTTTTACATCATGCCTCTCAGTCTGCTAGCCTCAGACCAGTACAGAGCATGTTTTACATCATGCCTCTCAGTCTGCTAGCATGGGACCAGTACAGAGCATGTTTTACATGATGCCTCTCAGTCTGCTAGCATCGGACCAGTACAGAGCATGTTTTACATCATGCCTCTCAGTCTGCTAGCCTCAGACCAGTACAGAGCATGTTTTACATCATGCCTCTCAGTCTGCTAGCATGGGACCAGTACAGAGCATGTTTTACATCATGCCTCTCAGTCTGCTAGCCTCAGACCAGTACAGAGCATGTTTTACATCATGCCTCTCAGTCTGCTAGCCTCAGACCAGTACAGAGCATGTTTTACATCATGCCTCTCAGTCTGCTAGCATCAGACCAGTACAGAGCATGTTTTACATCATGCCTCTCAGTCTGCTAGCATCAGACCAGTACAGAGCATGTTTTACATCATGCCTCTCAGTCTGCTAGCCTCGGACCAGTACAGAGCGTGTTTTACATCATGCCTCTCAGTCTGCTAGCCTCGGACCAGTACAGAGCATGTTTTACATCATGCCTCTCAGTCTGCTAGCATGGGACCAGTACAGAGCATGTTTTACATCATGCCTCTCAGTCTGCTAGCATCGGACCAGTACACAGCATGTTTTACATCATGCCTCTCAGTCTGCTAGCATTGGACCAGTACAGAGCATGTTTTTCCATGAGAGGTCAGCTGAGCAAGTTACTTGTCGCTCTTAACGTCATCTAAGTAGGCTAGAAATGGGTCCCAGATGATTGTGAATTTCCTAAATTAATCCTCAGGAACCGGAGTCTCATTTGTATAACCGAGACCATGTCCGTCAGCCACAGCTGAAAAGAAGGTGGAGAGGGGGACTTCCACTCCTTCAGAATGAGTCTCTTGGCGATAGTCGTCCCCTGCATCAGAGACTGTTGCACAGCCGTAGGGAGGAGCAGAGAGGATTCTGAGCAGCCGAAGATGGCGAGTTCCACCTCCGGCTGAAGGGTTATCTTTATTTGATAGGCCCTGCATCTTCTAAGTGCATTAAACATCATCAGTAGGCCTAAACCTAAGCAGAATAGAAACCCTCCAGGAGGTATATTGGTAGATTCGGTACCAAACAATCAGGGCATCCGTAAAAATCCAAACTGTCCCGAACAAACTCCATCACTCCCCTGTCGGTCTGTCCTCCTCTCTGATCTCCAGCTTCTTTCATCCTTCTTTGGCAAGGCCCCCCCTTCCTCTCCCTCCCTTGTCCCCATTCTCTCTCCTTTTCGTCTCTAGGCAACAAGGGAATGGAGAGAGAGCGAGAGAGAGAGAGACAGAGACCAACAGAGAGAGAGAGAGAAAGAGAGAGAGAGAGAGAGAGAGAGAGAGAGAGAGAGCAAGAGAGAGAGCAAGAGATAGCGAGTTGCTCTTGAAACTTGGGAGACAGCTATGGCAGGAATGCAGGTGCCTGCTGTGAGGACAACAAAGTGAGGAGGACCGCCGTCGGAGAGGAGAGCTGCGTGGGCGAGTGAGCGCGGCGCGCGGCACGCCGGTGTGAGGGAACCTGCGAGTCGCGGCTTCTCAGGCGCAGCAGTTGTTCAGCGATGTGTTTTTGGATGGCCTGACCTGGCGTGGAGCCAAGGCCCCTCACATGACTCCACCAGAGCTGCTGTCGAGCTCCTATAGTCACAGAGCAGAGCACACAGCAGAACGTTTTTTTTTTTTTTTTTTTGCCATTTGCTCTAACTTGATGTCTGTGGGTATTGCATGGCTGCGATGGGAAGCGTGCCTGAAATCGTTTTTCAAGATGCAAACTAGCGCCGTGAATCTTCACTGGCCTCACGATTCGATTCGATTACGATTCATCTGTCAACGATTCGATTAATTTCCACGATGCATCTTGGTACAGCTCTACATACAGTACATGTTAAAGTACTACATACAGTACATGTTAAAGTACTACATACAGTACATGTTAAAGTACTACATACAGTACATTAGTACATGTTAAAGTACTACATACAGTACATGTTAAAGTACTACATACAGTACATGTTAAAGTACTACATACAGTACATGTTAAAGTACTACATACAGCACATGTTAAGGTACTACATACAGCACATGTTAAAGTACTACATACAGTACATGTTAAAGTACTACATACAGTTCATGTTAAGGTACTACATACAGTACATGTTAAGGTACTACATACAGTACATGTTAAGGTACTACATACAGTACACGTTAAGGTACTACATACAGTACATGTTAAGGTACTACATACAGTACATGTTAAAGTACTACATACAGTACATGTTAAGGTACTACATACAGTACATGTTAAGGTACTACATACAGTACATGTTAAAGTACTACATACAGTACACGTTAAGGTACTACATACAGTACATGTTAAGGTACTACATACAGTACATGTTAAGGTACTACATACAGTACATGTTAAGGTACTACATACAGTACATGTTAAGGTACTACATACAGTACATGTTAAAGTACTACATACAGTATATTAGTACATGTTAAAGTACTACATACAGTACATGTTAAAGTACTACACATGTTAAGTTACTACATACAGTACATGTTAAGGTACTACATACAGTACATGTTAAGGTACTACATACAGTACATGTTAAGGTACTACATACAGTACATGTTAAGGTACTACATACAGTACATGTTCAATCCTCTCAGCTTGTTCAGACCCAGCTTTAGGACATGATGGTGTATTGTGTGTTGTGCATGTGTGTGCCACCCACCCACAGTATGACAAAGAGTAGCAGGCTGTGCTGGGTGGCAAAGACTGACTGAGAAGCTTCTGACAGTCTGTCTCTCTGTCTTTCTCACTCTGTCTGTTTCTTTAGGCTCTATCACTCTATACCTCTTTCTTTCTGCCATTCTTTCTCTATTCTACCTCTTTCTCTCTTCATCTCGCTCGCTCTCTTTCTCTGTCTCTCTACCTCTCTCTCTCTCTCTCTCTCTCTCTCTCTCTCTCTCTTCCAGACTGTTTTATTCAGCAGAAACAGAGAAGCCACATCACAGGAAGAACAGAAGGGTTTGAAAAGGAGGAGGATGGATGGATGGCCAAAGAGAAGAGAAGAGAAGAGGAGAGAAGAGAAGAGAAGAGAAGAGAAGAGAAGAGAAGAGAAGAGAAGAGAAGAGAAGAGAAGAGAAGAGAAGAGACGGTAAAGTTTAGTTTAAAACAAAGTGTAGGCGAGAGAGCTGGAGTGTGTGTGTGTGTGTGTGTGTGTGTGTGTGTGTGTGTGTGTGTGTGTGTGTGTGTGTGTGTGTGTGTGTGTGTGTGTGTGTGTGTGTCTTGTGGCCGGGTAAAAGGACACAGATGACAGAGAATTCTTAAGACTCCGATATAAAAGAACATTATTTAGTGGCGTTGTGTGCGTGTGCGCGTGTGTGTGTGTGTATGTGTGTGTGTGTGTGCGCGCAACTATGCGTGTGTGTGTGTGTGTGTGTGTGCGTGTGCGCAACTGTGCGTGTGTGTGTGTGTGTGTGTGTGTGTGTGTGTGTGCGAGAGAGAGAGAGTTTGAGAAACATGTATTATGTATTGACCTGCAGTTTTGTGGGGTGAATGGATTGGTCATATACAGGTATGGCTATATGAATGCGTTTGCGTGTATGTGCTTCTCTAGGTGTTTGAGTGTCTCTGTGTGTAGGAAGGAGTGTGCACATTGTGTGTGTGTGTAGTTGTGTGTGTGGACAGCAGCCCATCTGCCTCGTGGGGCCCCCGGGCCTCGCAGCCAGCGCCTGATGTGATTTAGTGGTGCGGGTCAAAGGTCAAGAGCCCCTAGTCTCCATCTGCGTCTGAAGAAAAGGCCATCAGGAAGGGATTAGGCTGGAGTCAATGGTCCTGGTGACATGTCTGCCACCAGCTCACTTCACACACACACACACACGCATGCACGGGCACACACACGCACGCACACACACGCACACGCACACACACACACACACACACACACACACACGGACGCACACACGCAGTTCTAAGTTGGCCCATGACCTGGTTTTCGACATAGTTTCATGTAAATCTGTTCATAACGGTTTGAGATATCCTGCTAACTAACAAACAAATATCAAACAAACAAACTACAAGTGCACTACTTTCCAAACATGGTCGGCGACCTCTTTTCCTTCCAAAAAGTCAGATTATGTGCATTTTGGATTAATATTTCATCGTGTGGTGAGTACCCGAAGCACAACATGTATTTTGGCGCAGTGAGATGTGTGTTTTGGCGGATTTTTATCAGCTGTACCATTAGCCTCCATTCTATGTCGATACTAACTAACTGCACGACTGTAGCTCACTGTAAACTGAGCGGACAGTGCCGGTAAGGCATGGTGTATCTTGGTTATGTGGGGGGGATGTGACAAATGAGCTAAACTCCCGAAAAAGTGGAGTATCCCTTTAATATTTGTATTAGTGTTAGTATTAGCATTCGTATTAACTTTAGCATAGATATCGGTATTAGAATTGCCTTTAGTATTAGCATGAGCATTATTATTAGTATTAATTTAACAGTAATATTCCCAGTAACTTTTTGCCAGGAGCCTTGAGAATCCAAAAGTAGATTCTTTGAACTTGGATAGAGCTCATTCAGTACACACATTTCTTTAGACAGCGATGGAACCCTAAAGAACGTGCTATTTGTGACGAGCCGTTTGACAGACAGACAGTCTGCCATGGCGGAGGACGAGTGCGTTTGATGAAACATGGCAGCAGCTAAATCTCAGTCAGCCCTCTTACTGAACTGACTGAAGGACCGTGTGGTGGAGAAAGTTCTCCAAAGTGACTCAGAAGAAGACACAGCTGATGGGAGATGGTGCTGAGGGTGGGGGGGATAATGTTTATGCATTAGATTTCAAACACTTCCTTCCTGCGAGGAAACACAGATGTAAAGGTATGTACTGTACCTCTGCCTCAAGGATCTGACGGATTTCTTTCTTTCTTTTCCTCTCTTTTTGTGTGTCTCCGTCTTCTTCTCGTCGCAATGGAGTGACACGTCATCTCAACACAGACCATCTTTAGGCTAAATATGCATCTTAGGCCTACAGGTCGCTGCTGAATTGTGTTGCTTGAAATTCATCGTGTGGGGAGAAGGTGTGTTTTCCCAGCGCCTCAGACACCTTTACGTTTACGCAGGAGAATATATAGAAAAAGAAATACCTACCATTTAAAGGGGATATCAGTTAAAGGCGCCCGGTATAGACAAACCAATTTCACCGCCATTTATAAGTT
The DNA here is from genome assembly GCF_964638095.1 of Poromitra crassiceps. Taxonomy (NCBI): domain Eukaryota; kingdom Metazoa; phylum Chordata; class Actinopteri; order Beryciformes; family Melamphaidae; genus Poromitra; species Poromitra crassiceps. The sequence goes on from NC_139644.1 coordinate 12,932,775, forward strand.
CCTTTCAAGAAAATAGGCTCTCCTACGACGACGACGACGACAGAACTTTAATCTTCAAACAAACCTTATCCAACTCTAGTGGGGCTTTTTCACCGCTCTTATCTCCTTATGTGCTCTGTCGGCAGTGTGAATTCCTATATATTTCTTACTGACTTTGTCAGCATATATAAACAACCCCAGGCCTTCACAAATATGCGCCTCCCCGCTTCCAAAAGTTGGATAAAGCTCCTCTCTCTCTCTCCCTCTCCAGCTACTTGGAGAGGCGAGACGAGTTGCTCGCGCTTTGAGGTGGCTATCAGAAAATCCGGGCGAAATTGCGCTGAGCGCAGCAGCCTTACAGTGGAGGGTGATTACAAATTCAAATGGATGCTTTTACATCAATGCGGGGCTTTGAAGACTTCTTAATGAGCAGATAGCCGGAGTTAAACATTTGGAATTTGTGGAAGTGCCATCTTGGAAAGAGAAAAGGGGGGAGAGGGGAGAGAGGAAGCGGGGGGAGACGCGGGGTCTTTGATGCTGGCAGATCTGCAGGGCAGTGCTGAGAAACTCTCTCTCTCTCTCTCTCTCTCTCTCTCTCTCTCTCTCTCTCTCTCTCTCTCTCTCTCTCTCTGGGTACCACTGGCTGCTTTTTTGAGGGCCCGGCGTTGAAGGACCCGTTCGGGGGTTAGACGGGACCTATCAGAACAAACCTGCGCTCGGGACAGCATCATCCCCGGCTGCTGCGTCTGGTTCAATGTCTGTCAGATTTGATAGATGGCGCTGTGATAAAAGGTAGATGGAGATACGAAGAGACAGGGAGAGAAGAAGAGGGACGCAGAGAGCTGAATGTGAAATCGAATATCAGAAAAAGGAGGGAAGGAGCGAGGGCTGACGAAAAAGCCAAGGAGAGACAGAGTAGAAGTAGTGTTAACTTGGGAGGGTTACTTTTAAAAACGTATTCCACTACAGATGACTGAATACCTAAAATGTCATTTGTGACGTATTCCATTAGATTACTCAAGTTAAGTAAGGTATTCTAAATACTATGGATTACTTTTGGAATCGTCTCGCTGATCAAGCCCTATGTGTCTGGGTCACTCTGAATGTAGTTAGCAATTGCTTACATGGATGGATTCCTGGTTGTGTGTCTCCTCTGACAATACCATTGTCTTGTGTTGTGTGGCAGGTTCACTGCGCGCGCACAAATTGTTGCACATTTTAAAAATCTGCTCATGGGAAATGAGTGCCTCATGAATGTTTAGAACAAATAAAATGAAACAAAGTAATACCTTAAAGTAATTTATTATTTACTATTTTTAAAGACAGAAACTGTATTCAGAATACCACCATTTTAAACTGTAAACTGAAGAGAGAAGAGAAGGGGAAGCACAAAAGAAAGGAGGGAACGAATGAGTTCAAAAGAGAAAGAGAGAGAGGTGAGAGAGGGGGAGAGAGATGAGAGAGGGGAGAGAGGAGAGAGGGAGAGAGAGGAGAGAGAGGGGAGAGGGAGAGAGGGAGAGAGAGAGAAGACAGAGAGAGGGGAGAGAGAAGAGAGAGAGGGGGGAGAGAGAGAAGACAGGGAGAGGGGAGAGAGAGGAGAGAGAGGGGAGAGTGAGAGAAGACAGAGAGAGGGGAGAGAGAGGAGAGAGAGGGGAGAGTGAGAGAGAGGAGAGAGAGAGGGGAGAGGGAGAGAGAGGGGAGAGGGAGGGAGGGGAGAGGGAGAGAGAGGAGAGGGAGAGAACGAGAAAGAGAGAGAGGGAGGGGAGAGAGAGGGGAATGCAAAGGATAAACAAACACAGAGGGGAGAGAGAGAGAGGGAGAGAGAGGGGGGAGAAAGAGAGAGAGATAACGAGAGAGAAGGGAGAGAGGGAGAGAGAGGGGGGAGAGGGAGAGAGTGAGAGAGAGGGAGAGAGAGAGAGGAGAGAGAGAGAGAGAGAGAGGGGAGAGGAGAGGGGAGAGGAGAGAGAGGAGAGAGAGGGGGAGAGAGAGAGGAGAGAGAGGGGAGAGAGAGGAGAGAGAGAGAGAGGAGAGAGAGAGAGGAGAGAGAGAGAGAGGAGAGAGAGAGAGGAGAGAGAGAGAGGAGAGAGAGAGAGAGAGAGAGAGAGAGGAGAGAGAGAGAGAGAGAGAGAGAGAGAGAGAGAGGAGAGAGAGGGGGAGAGAGAGAGAGAGAGAGAGA
>NC_139644.1:12937429-12942429 GCF_964638095.1 Poromitra crassiceps
GTGGAGCCGAACTAGAGGGGGTCAGCTGACCCTTCTGGGCCTCTGTGACCTCTGAACTCTGGCCGTATCTCCCATCAGGTCTGCGGCAGTCGGGCCACATCAGAGAGCCAGTCTGGCACCAGCGCCTCCAGGTTCACCCCCAGCTTTTGTCCCGCCAGCTTCCCCAGCCAGGGTGACAGGTTCTGGGGGACACGGCTGGGGCGGAGTGGGGCGGGGGGGCGCTCGGGTGTCTGGATGAGTCTGGTGTGTAAACACTGAACGTCTGTGATCTGCTGACACATAAAAGACTCTGCCTGTGGGGTTGCCGGCCCATCGTCTATATGTTGACATCCCCCACCCCACCACACCCCATACACACACACACACACACACACACACACACACACACACACACACACACACACACACACACACACACACACACACACACACACACACACTTGACAGCAGATTTATGTATTTATGCACTGTGGCGGCACAGCTCAAAGGGATATGGCTGGAGGGGGGTGGGGGGAGAGGAGGAGGGGAGTGAGGCTGTTTCGGCTGCAGACGGTGACTGATGGGGTACTGGGGGGCGGGGGGGGGGGGTTTGGAGGGGGGGGGGGGTTCAGGCTATAGGTGACAGGAGAGACTGAAGGGTAGGAGGCTAGGAGGTAGGAGACATCTGGAGAGCGATGACGCCGATTCACAGGTCACAGCTTCAGTAGTGCCAGAAGTTCTGCTGGCGAAACGTTGCTTGGTGCCACACACCCATACACACACACACACACACACACACGCGCGCACATGTGCGCGCAAGCACACACAATCTCTGTGGCTCTCTTATTTGTCTGTCTTCCTTTCTTTCTTTGTTCTGTCGCTCACTCACACAAAAACACAGACGTGCGTGCGCACACACACACACACACACACACACGCAGACACGCACGCATGGACACACACACACACACACACGCAGGCACGCATGCACGCGCGCATACACACACACACACACACAACATAGCCTGGGTATTTCTTGCAAAAACTACAAAAGTATTGAGTCAGGTTAAGAGAAATGTCTTCATCATAATTTCATGAGGGTCTTTCAGTTGACACTGGAGCTCCTTTTGAAGTTCAGATTACAAACACACAGAAGAGTTGGAAGCCGGATTATAACAGATCCCCAATAATCACAGGCCAAATCAGCATTATGCACAGCAGTGTATCAGATCCTCATCTAGCACACTCTCATCCTCAGACATGTAGCCTGGAGCGACGAGTGTATCTTCCATCATCTGCACTTTCCATTTGAACACATCTTTTACATGGTTATGAATGTTGCATCTGTGTTTTAAACTGAGCTCTTGAGAACAGTGATGTTGCTGCAGGGCTATCGCAGCAACAACAGCCTGCAGTACCATAAGCACAACACTAGAGGGTAGAGAAATGCACGTCTGAAGACCAAATGTACAGTACTTCAGTTGAAATAGTGTGTGCTTGTCATATTTTCAAAGAGTAACTCAATTGAACAGCCCACCTTGATGGTCCTGAACAATAGCAACTGGCAATGGCTGTTAGGGGTGATATGAAAACTCATCATATTATATTTACCAATGCAACAGCATCATTTTCAAACCCACAGCAGCATCCATAGGTGAGACATATGATCTACGTTGTTTAGGGTAGTGAATGTACTGTAACTATGCAGTCTGCCACCATGATCCTTGAGTTTTTTTCTTCTTTCTAATATTGATGCTTTGTGAGAGGGAGGTTTTCAATATGTGGATAAAGTTATATTGGACAGGGAGTTACAGCTGATAGTATGAATATTACAGGAAGCATGAATTATTGAATGTGTCTCGTCCCCCATCGGCACTGCTGCATGGATAGATGGATGTACAGAGACAGAGAGATGTGTAGACGCCACTTCCCTTCATCTGTGGCAGTAGTGGTGTGAGGCTCTTAAGTCAGATGTGTGTGTGTGCGTGTGTGTGTGTGTGTGTGAACAGCAGAGAACTCTCTCTCTCTCTCTCTCTCACACACACACACACACACACACACAAACACACACGCACGGACGCACGCACACGCGCACACACACACACACACACACACACACACACACACGCACGGCTGAAAACTGATCATAACTGATTTGTGGGTTGAAATTGATAATCCCAAAGGATATTAAAAAAAGTGTCAAATTCTGAGTGGATACAATTTGATATTTCTTTATGTGTGTGTGTGCGTGTGTGTGTGTGTGTGTGTGTGTGTGTGTGTGTGTGTGTGTGTGTGTGTGTGTGTGTGTGTGCATGTGCGTGCGTGCGCATGCTTCTGTGCATACATGTGTGAGTGTTGTGCAAGTGCATCCTCACAAGTGGCTGCAATGTTCAATTGGCACCTGGCCAGCCGGCTGGAAAGATCCTTGGAAGATTAAACAACACATAAAAACTGATAAATTAGAAACTTAACTTAATATACTAAACTTAACTGAACATAACATCACTTAAACCAATTCAACTTCTTAATGAGCAGTATAGATGTCATTAGTTTCTCTAAAGTCTAAAGCCATGTCCCTTATGGTGTAACGTCTTTGCTATGGCAGTCGAAAGGCCTTCGGTTGGGAGCACAAACTCAAGGTTGCTGCCACTGTGGACAACTGTTTGACGTTTATTTGGAATGTCTGAAGTATGATGTCATCTTTGATTGGCACACGTTGTTGCTCACCTGTTTGGAAAATTCCACCGTCAAAACCTCTTCGCTGTGATGTGTCATCAATCTGTGCTGTTCAAAGCATTCCAGGACTTCTTTTTAAGTGCTGTAATTTCTTCTCTCTCTCTTGCATCCACAGTCCTTCAACCTGTTTCGTCTCCTTTGCTTCAGTTCGTGTTTTCAGAATACACCTTTCGACACCGCCCAGAGAATGAGCCGAAACTGAGCAAGGGATTATTCCTTCGATGGAAGTATAGCTGACGCCCGATGGCTGCAGTGGAGCAGGGCCGTTACGCAGAGGACGTCACTTGGGTAGGTGGTCCTTCCTTCACTTTGCGCTCAGACACACATAAGTTATCGGATCGCATCAGACCACCTCTGAATGTGGTCTGAGCTGATCGGATCCCGAGACGCATTGAAGAGGCATTGGATGTGTTCACGGTCTGTACTTTACTGAGATTGGATAGTCTAAATAGAAATCTGAACAAAAGGGATGAACGTATAAGTAAGGTATCTGTGGTAGAACGTCCAGTTCATAAGTTGGTTCTGCTATTAGAGGCCCATTAAGCCTTAAGCACACAAGGTAAAGGTACAATACGGTTTGTAGTCCTGCATACCATACATAATGTTAAAAGGAAAAAAAGTTAATTTCATTTGTGGAAATTTGTGTTTTAAGATAGCTCATATTTAAAACACTTAATCATTTGGTGGAAGTGTAACGACCCTAGTTCATGTGTATTTTATATTTGGTATTTTGTTTTGATATATCCTGTTAACATGGAAGTGATTTTACTTTGAAAAACGGTAGACATGAAAACTGACGCAACTTGACGGAACAACACGGAAGTAAAACTCAGAAGGAAATCGGTGTAGCAACCAAGCCCCCAGGAATAGCGCTGGGCTGTGAAGCCATTTGAACATGGTGGCGAAGCTCTGTATTGCAAGTCACGTGACGCCATGCAGCCCAGAAAGGAAAATTCCCATCCACTTGCATGGGAACCCCGGCAGCTGTTAAACCCAGGGGAATTTTTTCCGGGTGTCACTCAAAGTATAAAACAACTCTTTTAATGATAAAATAGTTGTTTATGGGGCATGTTTTCTTCAGAAGCCACTAAGAGCCGTATACGGGTGTATTTTCTTCATCTACATCTACATCCATGGATGTAGGGGGTGGGAGACGTCATGGAACACGTCATGGCACACATGCGCACTTCGCCTTGGGCCACATGGTCAGGAAGTAAAACCAGGAAGAAAAACCCCCCATGATGGCTTCATGCGCCAGTGAGCAGCCTCCGTCCGAATGCATGGGTGGGCGTGGCTCGTCCCCTATCCAGTTATTTTAATACATCCATGGTAGCAACTAAATGGTCTCAGTCAGAGCACTGTAAACAGTAAAATAAATAAGTTTAAGGTCTAACGGGAGAGATAAAAGATTTAGCGCCAGTCGAGAGGACAACAAGGTAACTGTTTTATTTGTGTTTAAGAACTTTTGAATGTATGAATTTTCTGGTGCTATCAGATTGTATATTATGTATTGATTTGCCTTCTGTCTGTCTTAATTTGTTTAGCTCTTACGTTGGTTGATTGATGAAAGGATAAAGGAAACCACAGTAAACATCATAAAACCATCAGTCCAGGCTTACTCTTTATTCGACTGGGAGCTACACTAACACCGATTCCTAACTGGATGCAATGTGAACGAGCGAGCAGACATCAGACTTTCAGTTTTTCTAAATGAAGCTGTCCTAACCTGCTCCGTGCGTCAGCGAACAGGTTGAGCGACGTGTGGATACAGAGCTTAATTCCAAAATGAATTATTCACGTTTTGTGATCGGAGAAAATTGCTGAATTTACGATAGAACTCTTGGAATGGGTTATATCCTTTATTATAAAACGGCTCTCTCAAATCAAGCAATCTGATTGGTTCACAGCCATTGTATAAATCCAATAACCGAGTCCAATAACCCATGGCCATGGGTTATTGGACTCGGTTATTGGTTGCCATGGCAACTCTCTTACTAAAAGCCTTTGGTTTAAAAAAAAACAAATGGCGGAGACAGCTGTCAGATCCTTGTGAATCGATCTTCGCTTATAACTTTACTAATACTTCGCAGAAAATGATGTTTTGTACAAGAATAGATGCGGGCTAATGTCTTCTTTGCAAAAGAAAGGCTGTTAACCCCCCATTTAACCCCGCATTTAACCCCGTAACGTTAGTCGGTGTCGGGCTTTGCAGAAAGCACTCAGCTTCTCAGCAAGCGCTGAGAATGCAACGCTGCGCTCGAGCTGCCTGTCGGGGTTTCCAGAAA
>NC_139644.1:12947429-12952429 GCF_964638095.1 Poromitra crassiceps
CCATCCATCCCTCCGTCTTCCTTCTCTTTAATAGAAATGAGCCACTCGATGCCATGCACATGTTTGAGTGTTATTTGAACTCTGGCAGAGAACTTCAAACGGCTTTCAACGTGAGTGTTCCTCCCTTCCTCTCCCTCCCTCCCTCCCCCCTCTCTCTTTCTTTCTCTCTCTCTTTTTGAACGAACAGAGGCATGCTTCCAAGTACACCTGATCAGAAGGTCGAGAGATCGTGATATGCAAATGCAGCTTTGTTACACCGTGCTGACATTCGTTATAAAACTGAACAGAGCAGAGGTAACATGAAAGATAGCAGCTCAGACACTCCCCTCTACCCCCTTTAGCAGCACACCCCCCCCCTCCTAAACACATTGGCCTACCTAAGCCCTGATTTTTTTCCATTTAGATCAAAAGGTTACACACAACAAAGAGGGCTGTGTAGAGAAGAGAAAGCGCCCCATACACACTTCTGTGTACTTTTACACTGTCAAGCTATTGATTGGTCAACCGCCCCCTAGGGGTGTATGTGTGTGTGTGTGTGTGTGTGTGTGTGTGTGTGTGTGTGTGTGTGTACATTTGGATATGTGTGTGTGTGTGTGTGTGTGTGTGTGTGTGTGTGTGTGTGTCCGCGCGCGCACATATTGTGTACGTGAGGGTTTGTGCACACATGAGAGGCGATGATCCAATCGTGTCCCGATGAGGTTGTCGTCTTCTGTGCAGTTTAAGCAGCATGGAGGACTTTGCAGCAGAGATGGGGACTTGGACTTGAGACTTGGACTTGAGTGGCACTTAAGTCACACACACAGTGACTTGAGACTTGACTTGAGACTCATCCTCAAAGACTTGAGACTTGACTTGGACCTGAAGGTTTGGGACTTGTGAACAATCTTTATTTTTATTTATTTTATTTTTTATTTTTTGGGTGGGAAATGTCTACTAATGTCATCTCTAATCTTTGCTGCTACTGTATTCTAATAGATAAAGGAGTGAGGATAATACAGTACATGCTTTGAATCCCTTAGTTTGAGCTATGCAGTGTTCTAAGCAGACCGGATGACATGCAGCAGATGATAGAACACTCATCCATAGGGACTTGACACTTGACTTGGACTTGTGACCAAAGACTTGAGACTTGACTTGGACTTGCAAAAAAATGACATGAGCATCTCTGCGGCTTGCAGAGGTTGTCGTCTTCTGTGCAGTTTAAGCAACATGGAGGACCTTGCAATTACCAAACAGTAAAGTGCTTTCATCTCTCTCCCCTGCAGTGACAGGATTAGGACGAGGACACACAAATACACACAAATACACACAAACACACACACACACACACACACACACACACACACACACACACACACACACACACACACACACACACACACACACACACACACACACACACACACACACACAAACACACACACAAACACACACACACACACACACACACACACACTGATTCCACCCTCCCTTCAAAAATCACAGAGAAACATGCATACTGTTGCCCCCCCCCCCCACTCAATCTGCATTCTGGTTCAGTTCAAAGGAGTCGGAGTGAGGTGGCTGTCTGCACTACTATCCCAGTTATTAGCTTGGCCCGCCATCTGCAGTGATGTAGTGAGGAGAGGGCTTCATGAAGGGGATGGTTATATTAGAGATGGGCTGTCTGGCCTTTGAATTTCACAGCGGGGGACCCGAGCGCTTTGATGTGGATCACACTGCTATATCACATGTGAGAGGTAGAGGGAGCCACTGAAACACTACAAAAGGCCAGGCCCAACCGAGACCAACTAGGAGCATTAACTAACACACATCATCTTTCTTTCTTTCTTTCTTTCTTTCTTTCTTTCTTTCTTTCTTTCTTTCTTTCTTTCTTTCTTTCTTTCTTTCTTTCTTTCTTTCCACCTCGAAGACAAACAGTTGTGATGATCAAAGAATTGAATCTACTCAAGACATCCTCATGAAGCGTAACTCCATGCCAGAAATACAGCAGCAACATATAGCCTCCATCACCCTGCAGAACATACAGCAGCAATATAGCCTCCGTCACCCTGCAGAGCAGCTGGCTGATCATCGTCTAAGAGCCCAGACACACCAAGCTGATAGTCGGCTGTAGGCTATCTCTGGGCCGTATGTGAGCGTCTGTCACATGCTCTGTACTGGCCCCGGCTGGAGCTGGATAATAGTGGAGAACACATATGAGTCAGACTAAGTTTGACACACAGGAAGTGTAAACACAATCAGATCTTCAGATTGTGTTTACACTTCCTGTTAGTTCCTGTTAGTTACTCACCTGGGGCCAGTTGCACCAAGTGGTCTTAACTATGCCTGGTCGTAACTCCTACGTCGGTCTTAGCTTAAGACCAGTCGTAAGACCACTTGGTGCAACTGGCCCCTGTAGTGCTATTTATCCATCTAGATCGCTTTATGTAACATTTTCTTGTTTGGGAAGGAGCGCTTTGGACTGTTGTTTGTTTCAGGTGCTCTTTGGATAGAGGGATTCGCCTATGGGCGTGCTCTGTACTTAGGGGGCGTGCTCTGTAGGGGCGTGCTGTGTACTGGCCCCGGCTGGAGCTGGATAATATTGGATGATATAAAAACACAAGAGCTCAACGTTCTTACTCTTTATTGACCTTTTTTAAAGTGATGCCACATCTTAAATATGAGAAACAACTGACCCAATCCCAGGATGTACACTTATTTGATTGTAATGTGTACTCACGCTTGCCTGCAGATGGTGCTGCCGTGCAACATTCAGACACCATATCTCGGCATAAGTGCTCAGTTGCTGTTTTCAGTGACTCAATATTGAAGCTGGATTCATAAATGGACATTTATTGATCAAACTGTAACTTCATCTATAAGCCATTTTCAAGCAGTTAGTTAATGATTAATTAAACATTAATTACTTATTACTTATGATAGATGTTAGAATCATATTAGTCCATCCATTTATAAACATGTTGAAGCACCTAATCTAAAGTCTAAATCTAACTTATTCCATCTGTTAGTACCAACTAATGTTTTGCAAATGACTTATATATTTTGTATTCCTAGTTTATACTGTAATTCAGATATAAATGTTGAACTAATATAGGCTAAGTAAGTACTAATGATGCACTAATCAAATTCTAAACATCTATAATCTATAATGATCAATGTTTAATTCATCATTAACTGCTTCTAAAATGGTTATAGATTAAAGTTATTTGAAATGCGCTATGATCAGTGTTGCGCAAGTTACTTTCAAAATGTAATATACCGTACTACATATTACTAGTTACTTTGATTTGAAAGTAATAAGTTACTTTACAATATTACTTTCTGTGTCGACTAACTCGTTACTTATTACACTACTTTTGCATTACAGTGCTCTGTTGCTCTGTAAATAGTTTACTCTTGTGATCAAAAACACTGATCCAAAGCTCAGTTCTGAAGCTATTCTGTAAATTTGGGGGTGGGGGGGGGGGGGGGGGGGGGGCAGAGTCACTATACCCTCTGAAAAAAGGTAGACTACACCACTGTGAGTCTGCATGCTTAGTCATTCAGTATTGACATTGATGATCTCATCTAGCCTAATACCTTCATTAGTGATTATTGTGATACGGCAAGAGAACGGTGTATCTCACCTGACACCCCTGTGTTCTGTTCTCACAGGATTCATGCACAGTTCCTCTTGATGTAATCATCTCTACCCAGTAGGTGGCAGTATATCCAAGCAAATATAACGAGATGAAATGAACCAAGATTCGGGTGGATTGGGTACCAGACACATATGCCTGGTGGAGATTTGATTTCCCGCTGGTAGGTTATGCTGTCAGCTATTTTTACACTCTCTGGCATCATTTCAGTAATGTCATCATCATCATCATCATCATCATCATGTGTGTCTTATCTATGTTTTCGGCTTTAAGTGGTTGAAATGGCAATATCAATATGGCATATGAAACCGGTGCTTGCTGAAAGCTGTAGGCTAGTAGTATGACAGGATAGGATGAATCTTTGTGGTGGGGGATTCGTGTCATTTAACGTCTACTGTCTCTGCAAATCAATGCCATGACGCAATTGACACGTTCCTGCTGCAATAGCCTATTTTTACGATGATAAAATATGAATTATTCTCTGGCATGGACGGTGATGGGCTGATTGTGATGGTGTGAAATATATGATTTAAATCGGAGGAGGGGGTGTGGCGTTGACTAGGCTATCTCATTCACCGAACACAACACACGCCCAGCAGGTCTCGTGTATTTTTAATCCATGCCTGAGCCATGCATGGTGGCGTCTGGTGGGGTCTGAAGCCGCGATAGGCCTATGTATGTGTGGTGGGATTAGATCTTTGATTATTATTCCCTGGCTCTTGTTTGCCGTGCAGATCAGCTCTGCTGCCGCCGCCGCCCGCCTGGCTGCAGATTGCGTCCCGCAGATTGAAGGCAGGCTGGATGCTGTCAGCTCTCCGTCCGGACGGTCCGTCGGTATCATACAGCAAACCAAGTCGATGGCGTCCACATGAAGATGCGATATGGCGAGATCAAGGTGCGTTGGCTTCGTTTGAATCGTTTCCTTCACTCAGACAGTTAGACTATCAGCTGTTTTGTCCCTGGCTCCAGTTCACCCCAGACAGACGTTGAGCTAAAGCCGAGATAGGAGGAGGACAAAGGGGCGTCTGTCAGCAATAAGAACCGTTTATATTGTTGTGGATGAAGTGTAAATAGAACAGGGCTAGGCTACAACAACAATGTACGTAGGCGTTGGTTAATCAATGTATCCTACGTCCTACTAGGTTGTCACTGTGCTACAGGTTATAATGGGCTACAGTAGCCATATCTACAGCTGAGGGCTACACTTCCCTATTAAACCATTGTTGTTAAGATGTATAACGTTAGTAGTGCATCTCATTCATAGGCTATATGGACTGACAGGTTATTCACTCTGCCATGTGGGATGGATTTAATATAGGAAATGAATGAATGACACCGTCTGGATCAGTGGTTCTCAAC
>NC_139644.1:12957429-12967429 GCF_964638095.1 Poromitra crassiceps
TTCTCAAATGTAGTGGAAGCATGGGAAGACTGGGTTAGTGTAATTGGGAATATAGGAATATATGGAGATACATGCTGTATTATTCCCACCTTCATTTACTGGCTATCAGAGAATAGAAATAAAGAAATAAACAGAATGCAAAACAAGTTTGTTATTGCTACCATATGCACACAAATGAACACAAGTCTTATTGTGCTCCTCTCGTGCTTACTCATGCACTTTTTGTAAGCAGGCGCATAGCTAAGCACAGGGACAGACACAAACATCTAGTGTGTCCATCCTCTGCTTACGCTTTCATTGTTCATTGTTCATTTGTGCGCTCATGTGTGGCATTAATACACTTTTAAACAGTTCCTGTTTATGTTGTGATTTAGGCCACCATGGACGACCTTTCCCCACCGTCTTTTTCTTTTGTTTCGTTTTATTACCAGCCGTGTTTTTGCTGTCTTAATTGGATGCTAGAGGATTTTAGCATATTATGCTAACATCACGCTGCTGCATCTCTGGAGGTTTGAGCCTCGGAAGATGAAGAGTCAGTTGGACTTTCTATCTTTGACATGATGTGCACGCTATGTAAATGCACTGCATTTATATAGCAAAGCGCTTTACAATGTGCCTACATTCACCCATTCACACACCGAAGGCGGCAAGCTGCCACGCAGGGTGCCGGCACAGCCATCGGGAGCAATTCGGGGTCTCAGTGTCTTGCCCAAGGACACTTCGACATGCGGACTAGAGGAGCCGGGGATCGAACCACCGACCTTCTGATTAGTGGACGACCCGCTCTACCTCCTGAGCCACAGCCGCCCCTATGTGTGCCACAGCTGCTATGTGTGTGTGTGTGTGTGTGTGTGTGTGTGTGTGTGTGTGTGTCTGTCAATCACAGTCTGGTCCTCCTCTCAGCCACTCCTATATCTCTCCTCTACTTCTCTCATCCTCTCTCGCCCTTCTCCTCCTCAGGCGTGACTCGCCCCTTTTGTATAAACGTTAGAGTCATTATATGATCCATTACGGGGAGATTAGCGCTGATATGGTTACGCTACGCACAGCCTCACCTTAAATCACCTAAGAGCCTTGAATAGATGCCAGTAGCTGATGGTCTGTTTCAGGGCCTCGCCACTTTAGATGGAGGAGGGAGCGTTGGCCGGCTGGATTCCAATCCCACCAGTAGCCCTACTGTTCCCTTTGTGTCACCACAGATACAGAAAGCTAGATGTAGAGAAGACGGTACCTTTTCATATGCAGATTAGGCCTTACAAATTCCGACTTCTTCCTGGTTTAATGTAACTGTAATGGTAATTCTGTGCAGGCTCTTTGCAGACGCCTCTATCGTTTGGTAGGGATGCACCGGTCCACATTTTTTCACTTCCGATCCGATTCCGATGCCTGAATTTGGATATCTGCCGATACCGATATTATGCCGATACCAATATATTTCTTGAATATACAGTATAGGCCAATTAAAGATTTTTTTTTAAATATACCTTGCAAAAAGCAGACAAAATTAAGAAAATATACAAGGCAAAGAAGGATACTATTATACATGGGCAAATTGCGGCCAGCGCTGGAATTGCAAAAAAATAAAAAATAAAAATAAATCCCCGATTCCGATCCGATCCGATTTGTGAATCAGTGCCAATATCGGCACCCGATTCCGATATCGGATCGGATCGGCCCCATCCCAATCGTTTGGCACAGTGCAATCCAACATTGGAGGAAATTAATATATTTTTGGCACCCGAGAATCTGCTCATGATATCTGGTAGACAGTAATATGAGCCACCTCGTGTCTCTGGAGGGTCATATGGGACAGTAGCGTTCCAATATTTCAATATTCAGCTTTGTCTGCATATAGACGCTTACTGTTGATGTTTCTCTCTCTGTCAATCACTCTCTGTCTCTCCTGCCCCCCCCCTCCCCTTCCACCCCTCTGTCTCCCTCCCCTCCTTCACCCTATCCATCGTCTGATTGGTTGGATTATAACTTAAACCAACTCTCTGGCTGTTTGCTGATTGTCAAGCAGCTTTCGCACAGATTATAGATGGCTTCATCTGTTTGGATGCCCGTGTGTGAGATTGTGCCCGGGCAGTCTGGATTGTGTGTGTCCATCCACCCTTTTGATCTCTGCGCCATCGAATCGAGCTGCGGCGGGAACCAGGCATCGACATCCGATGCAAATCCGTCATTTCTGGAAGGGAAGAATAAAAGCCATCTGGCGCTACTCGAGCAGCTCGGAAGCCTGTAATTTCACCTCTTCATCCTCCTCTCAGACCGCCGTCAAGTCAGGGGAGAAAGTGTATTGGCTGTGACAAGCGTAATTAGGGGTTACTAATTGATGGCATCTTTGGTAAGGTGGTAGAGAGAGAGAGAGAGAGAGAGAGAGAGACAGAGAGAGAGAGAGAGAGAGAGAGGGTGGGTGTGTGGGTGGGGGGTGTGTGAAGAAAACCGGTTTGATCCGGTGTGACTTTCTCTGTCTGGCTGTTTGTTGTTGTTTTCCTCAGACAAACTCACCGCAGCATCTCTTCCTGGTTTTTCTGCTTCTGCTGCTGGATCCTCTCATCCAGGGTACCCAAACCCTGGAGCCCTGCAGGCTTTGTGTGTCAATGAGTAATGCTACCCCCCCCCCCCCTTCCCTCAGTTCCCCTCTTCCCCGAACAGACGCCCCGACCAACCAGAGGAGGCGCTAGTGCTGCGACCAAGACTCATACCCCACCGGCTTCCCACCCGCAGACACGGCCAATTGTGTCTGTAGGAACGTCTGACCAAGCCGGAAGTACCGCTACCGGGAATTGAACCCGGGTCTCCGTGGTGGTACGATACTCAGACGCCCCAATTAAAGGCCTAATCTATCTATCCCAGAGTTTTAGAGTCCCATGATCTACACTAAATGCTTTTTCAGAAGATTTTACCGCCCTGCCAAATGATACAATTCTGGGGGAAACACTGCATCCTTGTTTTGGCATGAACATTTTCATTTTGAAAGACATTAAATATATGCTAATATCAGCAACTTCAGTCTAAGAAAATGGCATCAGCCTTCAAAAACCCATGTTGGTCAAACCCTAACGTGTAAGGCCCTGTTTGTGAGTGCACAGGGGTGTGAAAAGAGCAGTCAACACACATGACTTTGTGCATGTATGTGACCTGTGGCACCACCAGCTCTACAGAGGAGAATGTCTCTGACCTGTGGCACCACCAGCTCTACAGAGGAGAATGTCTCTGACCTGTGGCACCACCAGCTCTACAGAGGAGAATGTCTCTGACCTGTGGCACCACCAGCTCTACAGAGGAGAATGTCTCTGACCTGTGGTACCACCAGCTCTACACATGAGAATGTCGCTGAGTGACTGAGTGAGTGATGAAGTTCCACCATTGGTCGGCAGGAAGATGTGGTCGGGCGGAACACGTGAGACAGAGAGAGACAGAGCTGTCGTGGACCCAGTTGCAGCGCTAAAAATAACCTGCTCCACAGGCGAGATACACACACAGACACACACGCACACGCACACACACACACACACACACACACACACAAACACGTGAGCGAGAGAGAGAAAGAGAGAAGCGAGAGAGATATGCACACAGCTCTGCCGTACTGTAAAAAAAACTGCCTGTAAAAAGTGTTTTGTTGTAAAGACAATCATAAAGCAATTGCTCTATTGGGTTAGACCCCGAATAGAGCCGACCCCCCATCTAGACTATTAGTCTAGTCTAGTCTAGTCGTATGTGTATGTGTGTGTGTGTGTGTGTGTGTGTGTGTGTGTGTGTGTCTGTGTGTGTGTGTGTGTGTGTGTGTGTGTGTGTGTGTGTGTGTATGTGTGTGTGTGTGTGTGTGGTTGTAACCAGGGCATTCGTGACGCCTGGGACCTGCGTTCCCAGGAGAGAGCAGTGGAGCATGAAAAGAAGCTCGGCAGTGTTTACCTGCTCTCTACTCTACTGTGCAGTGTGATGTCTCTCTCTCTCTCTCTTTGTGTGCAGTGTGATGTCTCTCTCTCTCTCTCTCTCTCTCTCTCTCTCTCAATTTCAATTCAAAAGGGCTTTATTGGCATGATAAGGTGCATCTTACATTGCCAAAGCATACATTAGCAACACTTAGCAATGACAAAGAATCAAAAACAGAAAACAAGGCATTTTGTTACTCAGTAACATAAATCACAAAATCTTAAGATATTCAAAAAGAAAATTAAATGGAATGTGATAAGGTAGAATATAATAGAAGACTATTGTTGACCGGAATCTATTGAGAATAATAACAGAACTGTAATAAATGGGCAGTTAAATGGTGATATTGCAAATAGAGAGCAATTACAGTGTATTAACAAAAATTCACAGAATCTGTAAATAACCGTTGTTATTTTGAAATCTTCAGAAGAGAGCGAAAAACCAATCAAAGCAAAGCTCTCTCTCTGTGTTTGTGTGCAGTGTATGCATGTGTAAGCGTGCCTGCCAATTAGTGAGAAAGCTTGTGTGTGTGTGTGTGTGTGTGTGTGTGTGTGTGTGTGGGTGGGTGGGGGGGGGCTGTTTGACAATCGACTGCTCCCTCAGCCTCTCTCTCTCTCTTCATCCCTCGTTCATCTCATCTCTCTGTCTCGCCCTATCTATCTTCTCGCTGTCACCCCCCCCCCCCCCTTTTAATGCCTCGCCCACTCGCTTCTTACTCGACTTGCTCTCCGTTTTCATTCACTCACCATGTTCTGGCTCTAGCCTTCATTTATTTCTCTTCTTATTTTGATCACTCTATTATGAGCCTACAAGGAAAAGGACCTTTTTGTGGGTAACTTGACACATTGATGCATGACGTCACTTTTCAACAGGAGTCATTGTAGGTACAGTACTGGTCAGGAAGGAACAGCATAGGTAGATCATACAGGGAGTGCTTCTCATGTCAGGCCACATTGTGTCAATGCTTTTTATACAGCACGGTGGCTCAATCCCAGCAAGAAGCAGTTCGCGGGTTCGAACCCCAGTCTGTCCGGCCTTCCTGTGTGGAGTTTGCATGTTCTACCCGTGTTAGTGTGGGTTTTCCTCCGGGTGCTCACATTTCCTTCCACCGTCAGAGACATGTATGTTAGGGTTAATGCTCTTGTCAGTGCCCCTGACCAAGGCACCGGCAATCCAACTGGAGTCGGTCCATGTTACATACTGCGGCTACCCACGGCTCCTTCTTCTTCTGTGGTGTTTTATAGCAGTTGGCATCTTTTATGTTACATTACTGTTTCCCTACATTTCTCTTTCTCTCACCCACTGCTCCTAGTTCTCAGAGTCATGTCATCAGTGATGCCACTCAGTGAATGATGTCATCAGTGATGTCACTCGAGCAAATGGGATGTCATCAGTGAGTGATGTCATCATGTTATGATGTCATGATGTTATGATGTCACTCGAGCAAATGGGATGTCATCAGTGAGTGATGTCATCATGTTATGATGTCATGATGTTATGATGTCATGAGGTCATAAAGTTATGATGTCTTTGATGTCATAATGTTATAATAGATGGAGCATACCAGTGATAGACGTGAAGGAATGGCTGCTGGAGCAGGGCATGGCGACATGCAGCTCCACTCGGCTGCCTTTGCTGGAGACCTGGACAAATTGAGGACCCTGCTGCAGGAAGAGCGCTTCAGAAGGTGGATCAATATCAGAAACTCTATCGATGGGAGACAATGGATCCAAGGGAGGGGGGTGCGGGGGTGGTGTACCCCTCTGGGGCATGCAGCCAGGCGCGGTCACACTGCCTGTGTGGACTACCTGATCACCCAGGGAGCCCAGGTAGACATAGCTGATGGACAAGCCTGTACGCCTCTCTACTACTCCGTGTACCACGGTCACCTGGACTGCGTCCGGATCCTCCTGGAAGCCGGGGCTGACCCAAAAGGAACACGCGGCCGCCTACATACCCCAGTCTACTTTGCTGCCTGGCAGGGAAGGCTGGACATACTGCAGGAACTCATCAGGTTCCGTGCCGCTGTTGACATCGGGGTTGACTGCGAGAGGTCTCATGCTCTCTACGTCAGCGTCTACGTCCGCCACCTGGACTGCTTCCGCCTGCTGCTCCAGGCCAGTGTTCTGACCCGTGGCGTGGCTTCTCGCCTGCTGGATACGGTGCTGGGGTTCAAGTGTGACGCGGCCATCGTCCAGCTGCTCCTGGACCACGGCGCTGACCCGGACCTGGTGACCAGGCAGCAGGCACAGCTGGAGGAGAGTGCGGATCCCGAGGCGCTCAGGATCTTTCTGGAAGCCAAGAAATGTCCTCGCAGTCTGGCCCACGTGTGTCGGATCCAGATCCGCGAAGCGCTGGGCACAGATCACCTGAACCAAGTCCACTCCCTACCACTAACACAAGTGATGAAGGACTTTGTGCATCATCAAAACTGACTTTGAAGGACTGTCTTTTTATTTATTTTCATTTCTTTAGATTTAGTTCTTCAGTGACTGTTTTAAATCCATACGTCATCGTCATCATCGTTGAGTGGTGGCCGGTAATAATAATAATAATAATTAATGTAACTTATAAAGGGCTTTTCAATGACCCAAAGACGCTGACAATATGAGTCAACAAAAAACAAGTAAGAGGAACAAAAGAGAAATGAGGGACACGGAACAGATAGAGAAAAAAAGGAAGGTAGGCAGGGAGACATAGAAGGAGGGGGAGCAGGGAGGGGTGGTAGATGTGGTTATGGGTAGGGGAGGTTGTATGCCTGGGAGAACAGGTAGGTTTTTAGGCGGGATTTGAAGATGGTGAGTGAGGATGAGTCTCAGACGGGCTGGGGGAGAGACTTCCAGAGATGGGGGGGCTGCTCTGGAGAAGGCTCGAGAAGTTTGGATGGAGGAACGTGAGGGGAACAGTGGATGAGGAGCGGAGCATTCGGGAGGGTCGATGGGAGAGGAGGAGGTCAGTCAGGTATGGGGTCGCCGGTTTATGGAGAGCTTTGAAAGTGAGGAGGGCTAGTTTGAAGTCGATGTGTTGTTTGATGGGGAGCCAGTGGAGAGAGTGGAGGACGGGTGTGATGTGGTCCCGGGACCGGGTTCTTGTGAGTAGACGGGCGGCTGAGTTCTGAACCATCTGGAGTCTATGGAGGGAGCGGGAGCTGATGCAGGTGAGGAGGGAGTTTCAATAATCTAGGCAGGAGGAGACAAAGGCATGGATGAGGGATTCAGCAGCAGGGGGAGAGACATTGTCTGATTTTGGCAATGTTACGAAGATGGAACAACAAGGTCTTGACAATGGAGCTGACGTGGGGATCGAATGAAAGGGTGGGGTCGAGGATGAAACCGCAATAGTGATTGCGATGGGTCCGGTTTTGCTGAGTGTTGATTTGGTTGTTTTGAGTTCTGTTTTATTGCTGTTGAATTGGAGGAAGTTGTGGGTCATCCAGGCTTTTATTGCAGATATATGCATGCGTCGATGTGGATGAGTGGTGGGTTCTGGGTGGATTTGGAGCTGTGCGTTGTCGGCATAGCAGTGAAAGTCCAGGTTGAATTTGCGGATGATGTGACCAAGGGGGAGTATGTAGCAGTTGAAGAGCACTGTGCCGAGGACTGAGCCTTGGGGGACCCCCCGCGTGACGGAGGAGGTGGTGGAGGTGTGACCGGAGAGGGAGGTAAAATGTTGTCTATCAGTGAGGTAGGAGAGAGGGAGGTAAAATGTTGTCTATCAGTGAGGTAGGAGGTGAGCCAGTCCAGTGCGGTGCCCTCAACACCCAGTTGATAAACACTCTGACGTCACAATCAACATGGTGGCGCACAAAGAGACACACACGGTGATAAGTAAGCCGTTACTTTCTCACACATTTTCCACTCGATGTAGTGTTTGTGTTATGAAACAACTTTTAGTTGCCATTTCAATTCCCATACAGTTGATTTGTGCAGAGGTCTTTGCAGGCATGCAGTACTAGCCTACTCTGTGGGCGTCCATGTTTTTCAGCGCAGATGCACTGGAACGCATTTAGAGCGGAACACAGAACTTCAGAACTTCCGACATCCGACCTTCAATGGAAGGCAGCATAACATCACCAATGATGACATTATCACTGGTGACATCATCGTCTTCAATGATGACATTAAAACCTTCAACAGTGACATCACTGTGGCATCATAACCCTCAACAGTTCTACTTACTCATTTTTGTATCCAGGAAGAATGGGAGCTTTAACGAGCCATACCAACAGGTGGGGGATGGAGTTTCTTTTTTTTCTTTTTTCTTTCTGACCCCCCCCATTTTCTCCCAAATTGTACTTGTCCAATTCCCCCCCTGCTGCCCCGGTCGCTGCTCCACCCTCTGCCGATCTGGGGAGAGTCAAAGACTAGCACCATGCTTCCTCTGACACATGCGCAGTTGCCATCCGCTTTTTTTCACCTGACAGCAAAGAGCTTCACCGGCAGGACCTAGCACGTGGGAGCATCACGCCATTCCCACCAGTTCCCTTCCGCTCCGACCAGGCGCCCTGACCGACCAGAGGAGGCGCTAGTGCAGCGATCAGGACACATACGCGCAATCCGGCTTCGCACCCGCAGACACAGCCAATCATGCCTGTATGGATTTCCAACCAAGCTGGGGGCGGAGTTTCGGTGAGCTCTCAGTGCAGGCAACATGGAGGAAAATTAAACATTGTTCATCTGCATACATGTTACAGTACATTACGCCCTTCAGATAAGAAATTATAAGTGATTATTAATTTGTTAGAATTAATCAGGGATAATTTCCTTAAGTTTCAGAATATATCTTCCAGTTCAACTGGAGTGCAGCATTTCATCTTGTATAAGGACAGTGTGTCTCACAGGGATAGAGATACAGGGACACAAACACACTCCTCCCTCTCCTTAGTCTGCAGGGCCTGATATTTGTCAGTGTACGTGATAGTCCAGATGTATACCCATCCATCACACAGAGAGAGAGACAGGTTCGTCTCTGTCTATCTGTACCCCCCCCCTTTCACCAAAGAAAGAAGAAAAAAGCCTGTAAAAAAAGAAGAAAAAGCCAGCATCTGTTAGGCCTATTCACCTTATCATTTGCCCATATAAGTTCCGCATAATGTCATTTTGTAATCGTCTTTTCGTTTTAGACCCGGAAGTAGATTAATCATTTTTAGAATTGCCAAAAAGCTGTTTTCAAGCAAAAAAACAAACTGTTATAAAGTTTTAATATTTTTTCGGATGAGAACGTAAATATGTGACCAATTTATCTGAATATCTTCCTTTATCTTCCTTTTCCCTCTGTTTTCTACCTCTCCCTCCTCTCTCCTCTTCCTCCTCTATCCTCTCCCAAGGTGGCTGACTTTAGCTGATTAGAGTGGCCCTGCTTGCATTGATTAATTGGATGGGAGTCTTGTCTCCTTGCCAGTCCTGTCCTCTCCTCTCCTCTCCTCTCCTCTCCTCTCCTCTCCTCTCCTCTCCTCTCCTCTCCTCTCCTCTCCTCTCCTCTCCTCATCTCCTCTCCGCCTCTCCTCTCATCCCCTCCTCTTCTCCTCTCCCCTCCCCTCCCATTCTCTCCTCCCTTCCTCTCTTTTTCTCTCCTCCCCTCTCTCCTCCCCTCCTCTCCCCTCCTCCTCTCC
This sequence comes from Poromitra crassiceps, assembly GCF_964638095.1. Lineage (NCBI taxonomy): Eukaryota > Metazoa > Chordata > Actinopteri > Beryciformes > Melamphaidae > Poromitra > Poromitra crassiceps. The sequence goes on from NC_139644.1 coordinate 12,966,983, forward strand.
TCTCCTACCCTCCACTCTTCTCTCCCCTCTCCTCCTCCCCTGTCCTCTCCCCTCTCCCTCCTCTCTTCTCTGTCCGCTCCCTCGTCTCTCCTCTCCCTCCTCTCTCCTCTGTCCACTCCTTCCTCTCCCCCTCCTCTCCTCTCCATCCTCTCCTCTTATCCTCCTCACCTCTCCTCCCCTGTCCTCTCCCCTCTCCTCCACCCCCTCGACCTCCACTCTTTCAGTCTGTCCTTCAGGCGTTGCCATTTTCTCGCCTCTCTATCGTCCTCCCCACTTCTCTCTCTCTCTTTCTCTCTCTCTCTCTGTACCGTTCTCCCTCTTCAGAAGACCAAGGGGGTAGCTTGTTTATTTGGTCACATTGAGGCCAATGCGGAAGTACCAAAAACTGCAGTTTTTCAAATGGCCACGTGAGGCTGGCTCCAAAAGAGAGTTGTTCTCCACCCCCAT
>NC_139644.1:12977429-12982091 GCF_964638095.1 Poromitra crassiceps
TGATGGCCGAGTGGCCGTTTGCTTACCGTAATTACCATATGTAAGTGGTCACGCACAGAGGGGATTGTCGGGAAAGAGATGGCTGTTTGAGGAAGCTCCCATTTACCGTATTACCGTAACATTTCAACAAAACAACATAACACAACACCACCGTTGTTTATTTTTACAGTGCACACAGTGTCCGCGGTGTGGTGAAAAGAGGGCAAGAGAGGAAATTAAAACAGAAGTGGATTTATAGTTAGAAAGAGTGCTAAAAAAGAGAGATTTTATTTGTATTTTTTTTTTTTTTTTCTGAAAAAATCCATAGATAAGACGCACCGTTATATAAGCCGCAGGGGCCAAAAAACGGGAAAAAAGCCGCGGCTTATAGTCCGGAATTTACGGTAATTAAAAAATTTTTTTTTTTTTTTTTTTTTTTTCAAGCAGGGCTCCCGAGTGTGGCCCATAACTGTCTGTAGTGCAACTTCAGTCCACCTGATAGCGATAATACACCTCTAAGCTGGTATTGTCAACCAGCAATGATACTGAATAAAAAGAAGCAGGACACCTGTGTAACAAACACCCTGTATTTATTTCTCATAACTATTCAGCTCAACTTTTCTTCTAAACATCAAAATAATAAATGAAATAAGACTTCTGCCTATAGTGCAACTTGAGAAAAAGGCTAATAAAAACACAAGCAGTGCAATCAGAATGGATTGGCTTACAGCTGAGCTGCCTTATAAACTTCAAAACTCACAAATTCACACAATATAGGGCCTAGGCATGGGTCGGTTTGAACATTTTGAAACCGGTTCGATATTCCCCAAAAAAACGTATCAAAGCGGCTGCAGTTGGTGGCGATAATGCACCTCTAAGCTGGTATGCTGCCAACCAGCACGAACACTGAATACAAATAAGCAGAACCTTTTAACTGTAACAACACACTGTTTTTATTTCTCATAACTATTCAGCTTAACTTTTCTTCAAACATCAACATAATAAACAAAATAAGACTTTTGCCTACTAGTGCAACTTGAGAAGAGGCTAATACGAACAATAGTGCAATCAGAATGGACTGGCAAAAAAAAAAAAAAAAAATTTTTTTTTTTTTTTTTTTAGGTTTTTTCGGTTTGCACGTGATCAAACCGGTTTGGGCTCGTATACCGAACCGAACCGGTAAAACCGGAAATCAACCCATGCCTACCCCCCCCATAATTGTGTGTGTCTGAGTGTCTTCTTGCTAATATATAATAGGTTGTGTTCAGTGACACAGCTAACTCAACACTCCATGCACTGTAAACATGGGAGTGAAGGTCACAGGTCACTGTGTCCTGTGGCTTTTCATGCGCTCTGACTAATGCTTCTGCATATCTTAAGGCACAGCGGTGACATGCCATTTGTCATGTCAGTGTGTCATGCAGTGGTAGTCACTGTAGCTGTCACCATCATGCATCTACGCCACGTCTAACCCCGCAGAGTATTCTGTAGCTGTCACCATCATGCATCTACGCCACGTCTCTAACCCCGCAGAGTATTGTGACAGAAGATTAACCCCGCAGAGTATTGTGACAGAAAATGAATGTGTCTCAAATGACCCGTAGCCAGATCAGTCTTTGTGCCTTCAAATGGCTGGAAAAATGGAGACTAGGTTCAAGGTTCAAGGTTCAAGTTTATTTGTCTCCCTTGGGAGAAATTTGTCTTGGAGACAGAGATCCAAGCTGCGTACAGACATTTAACACAGACAGATACATCAGACACAAAAACACAAGACAAAATTGCATACACCCTTATGCATTTCAAGTCCCTTAGGAAGGAGCATCTAGTTATCGTTAAGTAGCTTAATTGAGAGAGGGAGAAAGGAGTGTTTATATCTATTGTATTTACACTTTGGAATTCTATACCTTCTACCGGACCTCATGAGCACATATTCTGGGTTCAGTACATGCAAAGGGTCAGAAATAATGTTCCAAGCTTGTCTGACAGCTTCCTGGTCAAAAATGGCTTGGAGGGTGATCGGGGGGCTAGACATGCCCATGATCTTCCCGGCCGTTTTTGCAAGCCTTAGAATTTGGGATTTAAATTTGACCGTCAGGTTGCCAAACCTGACGGTCATACCATACCATATCTCAGGATCGATTCTATGCTGGCCTTGTAGACTAAAGTTGATATTGTCTTTCTCAAAGCATGTGTATATGTATATGTATATGTATGTATATGTATATGTATATGAATATGTATATGAATATGTATATGAATATGTATATGTATATGTATATGTATATGTATATGTATATGTATATGTACTGTATATGTATATGTATATGTATATGTGTATATATGTACATGTGTATATAGTATCAATGTGCTCTACAAATTAATCTTGGGCTCACATCAAATTATGTCTGCACAGTTTTTCCTCATTTCAACATGGGTTACACAACATGATTATCACAAAACACCCTGAGTTCTTAATCTGTCTAATAAAGTCGTGGTATAAATTAAGGCTGCAACTAACGATTATTTTCATTATCGATTAATCTGTCGATAATCTTCTCCACTAATGGATTCGTTTGGTGTATAAAATGGTGAAAATGTATTTCCCCAAAGCCCAAGATGACGTCCTCAAATTGTTTGTTTTTTCCACAATGCAAAGATAGTCAGTTTACTGTCATAGAAGACTAGAAACAAGAAAATACAGCTGGAACGAGAGAATTTCAGTATTTTCTTTTCTTAATTTTTTTTGTCTAAACGATGAATCGATTATAAAACTAGTTCGAAGACGAATCGATTGATTGACAAATCATTGCAGCTGAGCTCTAGTATAAATGATGGGTGGCCTAGGCTTCTCCATAAGTATGTGATTATATGAACTACTGTATGTCCGTCTGTCGCACAGATCCGTCTGGAGCCGCAGAGCCTGGCCAGGAAGAGAGTCTGGAACAAGAAGTACCCCGTCTGCATTGAGCTGGCTAAGCAGGACGACTTCATGTCCAAGGCCCAGGGCGAGAGGGCTGAAGCTGGGGAGGAGAGGGCGGCCGGAGTGTGTGAGAAGCTGGACAGAACGGACAAGTTGGAGAAGGTTGAAGGAGTGGGAGCAGGAGCAGGAGAGGAACCCAAGAGACCGGCTTCGGGAGGCGCGGATCTGACAATCTACCTGTTTGGGAGGACGGGTCGGGAGAAGGAGGAGTGGTTCCGCAGGTTTCTGCTGGCGTCGCGGTTCAAGTCAGAGGGGAGGAGTGGCAGTCTGCCTGGCATCTGCAAGAGTGGTGAGCGCGACACTCAGCCATAAGCAGTCCATCCCAATCGCCAGAATAAGACGTTGGCATTTCATATGGCTGAAAGCCAGGATATAACGAAAAAAAACGCCAGAAAATACGTTTGTAAAACGTGGCATTGCTACTATCTCAATGTCAATTTGAAACAAAACGCTGGTTAATTTGAAAACCTCCAACGTTAACCAAATAATACAACTTTGATTATGTTTAGACAAATACAACAACTTGGTTAGGTTTAGGCAACTACAGACACTTGTATTGGTCAAGGTTAGCGTTATGGTTTGGGTTGGGGTTAAAACTAAAACTAAAAACATGTGCTTCGCCCGGGACTTGAACTGGTGCTCTCTCACTTGTAACGCCGCGGCCAGACTACAGCGACGTTTGTCACGTGTAGACGCCTGCCGTTGCCTGCTGATCGCTTGGTGCTTGCAGCTTGATTGGCTGTCTTGCTGTATTTTGTCTTCAATTGGTCGATTTCAAATGGCCCCTCCTCTCGCTGCTGCCGTCCGCCGCTCGATGCCTTGCAAAGCATGCTGGGATACCTGGCTACGCGTTCCAATACAAAGTGAATGGGCAGCAGCGACAGCCTGCGTCAAACGTGTGTGCAAGTGTGGCCGCACCGTAAGACGGTTGCGCCGATCCCACATCGACACCCTTAGGTGCACTTCAGACATACCTCAACATGAGACAATCATGAACGTGAATATAATAGATATAATATAATCTACTAATATTCACATATCTAGACATGTGATATGGAACATATGGTTCAGAAATGTTCCTATACTATATTACATTTGCCTGGATTCCACAAATGTACAATGCTGACGTTTTATTCTGCCGACTGGTGTGCAGTCCGCACCTAAACACACACAAACTCACACATACATGCACATGTCTCTCTCTCACTCTCTCTCTCTCTCTCTCTCTCTCTCTCTCTCTATATGTCTCTGTCTCTTGTCTATCTCTCTTCCTCACTCGCCCCCCCTTCACACACACCCACGGACACAATCTTACGCACACATTCACACAGACAGTAACACATCACGACTCACAGACAGTGTGACTAACCATTCTCTCTGGAGTATGTCACTGCAGACAGCCATCAGATCTGTGCATAAGCCCCAGTTTAGGGACTGCCAATCCAACTGAGCCAACAGATGAGTGTGAATGGATCAGAAGGATTACATGCATTTGAGACGCAGCATATTATAGCATTGGCCTCCACTGTGAGCTGTAAAGCCTGCGAGTGAAGGAGGAAACACTGTTATTGTGTGTCCGTCTCCGCGGTCATGCCCGGCGGATACAGGCCAGTGCAGGGTGGATATAGGATTACTGCAAAAATGATTTCCAGTATCAAGTTATTCTGTAGAGATACATAACAATGATGCTGAATATGATTACT
>NC_139644.1:12982291-13127291 GCF_964638095.1 Poromitra crassiceps
GATGAGGCAGAAGATGCTGCTGGACTATCATATCTACATGGCCAAGTATGTCAACCCCCAGCCGCCGGTGGGCAGCCCAACCGCCGCCGGCAGCCCCGGTCAAAGCCCTGAGAGCAGCCCCAGAGCCACCAAGAAGGTAGGGGGAGAGGGATGGGGGAATGGCCGAAGGAAGGGGCTGTGGTGGGGTTAGACCACAGACTGTAGAAAATAGACTAGTGAGTATGACGACAGCTGCAAACCAGCGCCGCTTGCTATTGGTCCGTGATCGGCGAACTGCGCCATCACTGGACAGGCGACCTGTCAATCACGCCCAAAGCCTGGTCTTTTTTTCATCATATATTTTAAAATAAAAATTCAGCCCTCGTACAATTGTTATGAAGGGTGAAATGAACTATAGAGATCCAAAACCAGTTTTTTGAACCAGGCTGTAAGCATGTTCATTCATGCCGTAAAGTCGTGCATTTTAACATGGGAGTGAATGGGGATGAGTCGCAGTTTTTGGTACTTCCGCATTGGCTTCACTGCAACAAAACTAAACTGCCCCCTCGGGTTAAGCCACAGGCTTGATCTGGACTTGGAACAGCTGCCTTGCCTTGATTCTTGCTTGCCCTGACTAACCTTTGAAGTATTATCTTTAACTTATTAGCTTTAAAATGATGTCGAGAAAATTCAAGTCACACAGCTGCTGCTCGTGTCTCCTTCAGATGCCAAGGAGTTCAGCAGAGACCGTGGAGCCTGAGGCTTGGGTTAATGCTTTACTGGGAAGGATATTCTGGGACTTCATGGGAGAGAAGTACTGGGCCAACGTAGTCACCAAAAAGATCCAGATGAAGCTCAGTAAGATCAGGGTGGGTAGCGCTACTACTACTACTGCACAAATATACCCACTATACCTTATACCACTATACCCACAAAGGCACAGCAATGTTTTTGTTTGTTTATTGGTTGGTTTGTCTGATTGATTGATGTGATCCGTCCCAGATGTTTGTTGGTGTGGATTGTATTCTATCTCCTGTCCTGACTTTTTCTGACTTAGCTGAGAAGTCTACATCTGTTTTACTCGACTCTTTTGACCTTTTTTGTTTCAGCTGCCATACTTTATGAATGAGCTGACTCTGACGGAGCTCGACATGGGCTTTGCCCTCCCTAAGATACTCCATGCCTCCAAGCCCTCTGTGGACCATCAAGGTAGGAAGAGACTACCCGACACTGTCATGTTATTCACGGAGTATCCTGGCTAGTCTGCTGCAATGGAGATTTATTTCAGGTTTTAGTCTTGTCCCTCCTCTTGTGTTCTCTTCCATTCGTCGCTCTTAGCCACGCATGCATCTATCAGTTCCCCCTCTGCCCTGTCTGCTCCCCTCAATCTATCCGTCTCCGGGCGTCGGGGGTTAGTGCAACGGTAGATTGCCTGCCTACCAACATGAGGGTTGCAGGTTCGAGCTCCTGTGTTGCCTCCGGCTTGGCCGGGCGTCCATACAGGCACAATTGGCCGTGTCTACGGATGGAAAGCCGGATTAAGGGTATATGGGTCCTGGTCGCTGCAATAGGGTCGATCTGTTCGGGGGGGGGAGGGGAACTGGGGGGAATAGTGTGATCCTCCTACACGCTAGGTCCTGCAGGTGGAACCCCTCGCTGTCAGGTGAAAAGAAGCGGCTGGTGACTGCACATGTATCGGAGGAAGTATGTGCTAGTCTCTCCCCAGATCGGCAAAGGGGGTGGAGCAACGACCGGGACAGCCTAGATAATTTGCTAAGTACAATTAGGGAGAAAACGAGGGCGGGGGGGAGGGATGAAAAGAAAAATCTGTCCCTCTCCTCCTCCCGTCCCTTACTTTCTCTCCCTCGCCCGTCCTTTTGTTTGGATTAAGACATCTCCTCTATCCTCCAACCCCTCTCTGACTTCCTCCCTGCACGCCTCGCTCTATTAAGTCAAGTCAAGTCAAGTCAAATTTTATTTATATAGCACCTTTCATACACAAAGGCAATTCAAGGTGCTTTACAAAAAAATAATCGAAAAAACAAGCAGCAAAGCAATGCACATATAAAAAACACATAAAAAACACAGCCGACAGTTTTAGTTAAAATATATACTCAAATTAACAAACATGAAACATTATTTCTGTTTTAAATAAGTTACAAGGCACTCTTCAGTATTATTATTACATGTACAGTCCATTTGTTGGAAATGTACAGGAAAAATCTTTTTAAAATTACAGGCCGAGAGAGGCAGTAGTTTAGTAGCAGTTAAAAGCAAGAGTAAACATAAAGGTCTTTAGCTTGGATTTAAAAATAGGCAGAGTAGGGGCAGATCTAATGTGTTCAGGGAGTTTGTTCCAGTTATGAGAGGCATAGTGGGAGAACGCGGCTTCACCATGTTTAGATTTGGTCCTTGGGACAATTAGTAGACCAGTGCCTGAAGATCTCAGGGATCTGGATGGTTCATAGTGTAGAAGCATTTCAGAGATGTAGTGTGGGCCTGACCCGTTGAGAGATTTGTAAACTATTAGCAGAATTTTAAAGTCTATTCTAAGATTTACTGGCAGCCAATGCAGGGATTTGAGAACTGGTGTAATGTGTTCAGCTTTCTTGGTTCTTGTTAGAACTCTAGCAGCCGCATTCTGAATGAGCTGAAGTTGTTTAACAGCTTTTTTGGGAAGACCATTGAAAAGACTGTTGCAGTAGTCTAGCCTGCTAGAAATGAAAGCATGAATTAGTTTTTCAAGATCTTGTTTGGACATATAGCCTCTAATCCTTGCTATATTTTTTAGATGATAGAAGGCAGATTTTCTTATAAGCTTGATGTGGGAGTTGAAATTTAGATCAGAGTCAATAATAATGCCAAGATTTTTTACCTGGTCCTTTGGCTTCAGAGATAGGGATTCGAGGTGAGCAGTAACTTTGAGCCTATCTTCTTTTTTGCCGAAGACAATTATCTCTGTTTTGTCTTTATTAAGTTGGAGAAAATTCTGGCACATCCAATCATTAATTTGCGCAAGGCACTGACACAGTGACTCTATGGGGGCATAGTCATCCGATGAGAGGGCTATGTAGAGTTGGGTGTCATCTGCATAGCTATGATAAGCTATTTTGTTTTTTTGCATAATTAGGCCCAGAGAGAGCATATAAAGGTTAAACAGGACAGGACCTAAAATTGATCCTTGGGGTACCCCACATGTCATTTTGGTTTGGTCAGATGTGTAGTTGCCAATGGAGACAAAGTAGTTCCTGTCTTGCAGATAAGATCTGAACCACTCTAGGACCGTGCCGGAAAGCCCGACCCAGTTTTCCAGTCTGTCCAATAGAATTTCGTGGTCAACCGTATCAAAGGCAGCGCTGAGGTCTAGTAACACTAAGATTGAGATTTTACCTGAATCAGTGTTCATTCGGATGTCATTTATAACTCTGATAAGCGCAGTTTCGGTGCTATGATGGGGTCGGAAGCCTGATTGGAAAGGATCTAGGAGGTCATTGGAGGATAGAAAGGTATTGAGTTGTTGGTAGACAGTTTTTTCGAGTATTTTGCTAATAAAGGGAAGATTTGATATTGGTCTGTAATTGCTGATTATAGAGGGGTCGAGGCTACGCTTCTTTAGCAAGGGCTTAACAACTGCAGTTTTTAGAGATTTTGGGAAAATGCCTGTAAGAAGAGAGGTATTAATTATCTTCAGTATGTCGGTCGCCAGGCAACTGTAGACATTTTTTAGAAAGCTTGTTGGCAGGGTGTCTAGGCAACACGATGAGGATTTAAGGCCTCGTATCGTTTCTTCTAGTTTCTTGTGGTCAATGACATTGAACTGAGTCATGTTAATTAAGCACCTATTCTGTGGGTGCGGCAGAGCCACATTTGTTCTTGATGTGGAAATAGTTAGTCTGATATTTATAATTTTATCCCTAAAGAAGGTCGCAAATTCATTGCATTTGACATTGGATAGAAGATCAGGGGCAATTTGTGGGGGGGGGTTTGTCAGCCTGTCAACAGTGGCAAAAAGAGTGCGAGCGTCATTGGTGTTTTTGCTGATAATGTCGGAGAAGAAGAATTTTCTGGAATTTTTTAGTTCCTGGTTGTAGGAGTGAAGACTATTTTTATAGATGTCATAATCGATGTGAAGTTTAGTTTTCCGCCATTTGCGCTCGGCTTTCCTACAATCTCTTTTTTTGTTATTTACAGAGGGAGCGTTTCTCCATGGTGCTTTTTTCTTACCGGAGATTAGTTTAGATCTAATGGGAGCTACAGCATCAATAGCCTTTAGGGTTTTAGAATTGAAGTTATCTAGGAGATCATTGACAGAGGCTGAGGAGAGGGAAGGGGCCAGCGAGAAAGCCTCCATGAACCGTGTGCTAGTACTCTCGTTGATGTAACGCTTTTTGATGGTTTTTGACCGAGTAAGAGCGATAGGGGTGATCTTGAGTTCAAGAAAAATACAGAGATGGTCGGACAGAGCAACATCACTAGCTGAAAGAAACGATGACTCAAAGCCCTTGGTGATAAATAAATCTAGGGTATGGCCTCGATTGTGAGTGGGCCCAGAGACATGTTGTAACAGGTCAAAAGTGTCAAGGAGGTTATTCAATTCTTTGGCATTATTATCATTGGGGTTGTCAATATGAATATTAAAATCTCCTGCAATAGTTAAACAGTCATGTTCTATGGAGATTATAGAAAGGAGTTCTGAAAATTCATCAAAAAAACTACTAGAGTACTTAGGTGGTCTGTATATAATCAGTAGTAAAATAGAGGGAGAGCACTTCAGAACAGCGGCCAGATATTCAAATGATGAAAAGTCGCCAAACGATACCTGCTTGCATTGAAAAGCATCAGAGAAAATAATAGCTACTCCTCCCCCTTTCTTACCGACTCTGGGGGCGTCAATGTAGTTAAAGTTAGGTGGGGCTGACTCATTAAGAACATATTCCCTGTTGTTTAGATCAAGCCAGGTCTCTGTGAGGAACATGAGGTCCAGTTTATGACTCGTAATCAGATCGTTTATTAGAAGCGACTTGCTTACAAGTGACCTAATATTTAGCAGTGCAGCCTTGATAGCTGCACTGCTAGGTTGAATTTGTAAATGCTTTTCAGAGTGTCCCTGGAGAACAGATACTAGGCTTGGTCCTGGAACAGGACGTGCTGAGAGATAATCTTTGTTTGTTCTGTAGCTAATCAGGGTGGGGATAGTTAGACATCTGATCGTTTCATGATCCTCTGTGACCTTGTTTTTGGGGCAGAAAATGCTTTTTTCTTCAGTTTTCCCCTTTGGGGCGGGCAGGGAGATTGAGGGAAGGGTGAGCGGGTGGGAGGGGGAGGTGGTTTTGAGGGTGGGGGGTCGGAACAAGGAGGTCTTGGGGGTGGGGAGGAGCGAGGGGGTCTTTGGGGTGGGGAGGAGCAGGGGGTGCTGGAGCGAGGGGGTCTTTGGGATGGGGGGGGGGCGAGGAGGGGGAGATGTTGAGGGTGGGGAGGAGCAGGGGGCGCTGGCTATTCTGGCGTGAGTCTGTTCAGCCAGTGTGTTCATGACAGATGGAGAGGGCTGATTAGCCAGTTCTTTTAGGCCAGGAGTCTGTTCGGCCAGTGTGTTCATGACAGATGGAGAGGGCTGATTAGCCAGTTCTTTTAGGCCAGGCGGGGGGGTGCACTGCAGGCTAGCTAGTCCAGCGTCAGCCCGCTCAAACAGTTTGTTGGAGGTGCGGAGCGGGCTAGCTAGACTAACATTAACCTCCTCAATTAGCTTGTTCATGCCAGCTGAGAATGGCAGTAGGTGGAGGGAGGGGGAAAGGGAGGAGGGCGATGAGAGGGAGGTGGAGGAGTGGAGGGGGGGGGAAAATGAGGTCTCCAAGGAAACAGCTGGGGGGGCGTCGCTCCCCGCCGGGTAAACACCTGGGGGGGCGTCGCTCTCCGCCGGGTCATCAGGCCGTTGAGCTGCGGTGGGGGGCGAGAAGAGGGAGGTGGGAGAGTGGAGGGGAGGGGGAAAGAGTGGGGAAGGGGGGGTGGAGGAGAAAGGGGGGGTGGAAGAGAGGAGGGGAGGGGAGAAGATGAAGTCGTCGTCGTTTGGTGGAGCGTTGACCAGTTGAGCCACGGCGTCGACCTGTAGAGCCAGGACAGCGGCTGCCGGATGTGTGGCGTTGGTCAGTTGGGCCGGGGCGGCGGCAGGAGGTGGGGCGTCTTTGGTCAGTTGGGCCGGGGCGGCGGCAGGAGGTGGGGCGGCGACCTGTAGAGCCGGAGGTGTGGCGACTGCCGGAGGTGTGGCGTCATTGGTCAGTTGGGCAGGGTCGGCAGCTGGGCCGGAAGCTGCGTCGATCTGAGCATGGTCAGTGGCTGCAGGTGGAGCAGGGCTGGAGGAGAGCTCTGTGGCCGCTGCGTCAGGCTGTCTGTCTTGGGGAGGCTTTAGAGGGATCTTGACCTTGTAATAGTCCACCGTGTATAGTAGATTAGAACTCAGTAAAGCCTCGCCAGCACTATTGAGATAGCGCCCGTCCGTAGTGAAGAGGTGCTCACGCTGCCAGAACAAATTAAAATTCTCAATAAAGTTTACTTTATGTAGTGGGCAGGCGGTGGAAAGCCATGAGCTTAGGCCTAGTAGTCTGCTGAAGCGGTTCGTGCCCTGAGATGGTAAAGGACCACTGATAAAAGCCTCAATGTTTAGAGAGGCTAGCATATTCAGCAAATTGGTAAAATCAGATTTAAGTTTCTCTGATTCTTGCTTATAAATAACATTTTTTCCAATGTGCAGGATCACCCTAGTCACAGCTTTGTGAGATGTAAGTAGCTCTGTGATTTTTCCTGTTATGTCAGAGATTGCGTCTTGAGGGAAGCAGTATGTTTTGGAGTTTCTCCAACTCCTGATGTTTTTCACTGTATAATCTCCTACTCCTACTATCAGGGTTGTTATGGCTTGGGTGTCCTTGGGCTTTGAGACAGTGTTTCTTCCCTGAGGCCTTGTGCTAGCGCTAGCCTGATTTTCCCTCTCATGGAGCTGGGCAGCTATGTCAGCTGGAGGTGATCGAAGCAGGCCAAAACGATTCTCAAGTTGCAATTCCATTAGCGGAGGAGGGGGGGCTGTTCCTCCTCTCGTGACAGTAGTCCATGACCGCTCGTTTTGGTGTTTGTGGTTAAGCAGTTGACGACCCTCATCTCTCGTGCGGAGAGCCCGTGTCAGGCCATTAGCTTGCCGAGCCGAGCACCGCAGGCTGGAATTTAGGGAGGGCCAGCCTGTTGCTGAGCTGATTTCTGGGTTTTGTGGAGTAGTTGTGGATTCGGAAATCACTAATCTCTTTGGGATATGTCTTTGTTTATGCTTCGGGCTCGCAGTTTGGTTAGCGATGTTAGCACGGGCTTTCTCCGGAGCTGGCAGGCTAGCCGCATCAGCTAGCTCTAGGTTGGTAGCCATAGCAGTTTGACTCGGTAGCAGTGAGTCAGCATCCCTGAGAGCTAATGATAATGTACTCACGTTGCTCGTGACATTCCGTGCAATTTGACTCGATGGCAGTGAGTTATTTGAGAGATGAAATATCGTTGTTTCCAGTACGGCAATCCTTTGAAGATGATCACAGCAGCTTATATGAGGCATATTGTCCGACAGTCTCTGGAGTGCTAGGCTATGCTAGGCTATACTTAGCCTGGGTGAGCTCCGAAAGTGCTGTTAGTGGTGATTCCATAAAAATAGGTTAACGATTCAAAATGAAAGATCGTTACTAGAAAGTGGCGTAGTAGTAAAATCAGGGGGATAAAAGAAAAAAGAAAGTTTCGTAGTTAAAAAGCAAAAAGCTGGCAGAGAAGCAGGAGCAAGCAGAGAGGCGACTGTTTCTCTATCGGCAGCAAGAGCCAGAGCAGCAAGAGCCAGAGTAATTAAGCTCCATCACGTCCTGGGTCCCCTTCATCCATTAGCGAGACACTGACTCACCCCCTGCCTGCCGCCTGCCTGGAGCCCCGGCTAACGGACTCCTCTGACACCCAGAGACCATGCAGAGATGCGGGGAGAGGGAGGGGTGTGTTGTTTGTCATTCAGTGCAAGAAGAGCACAAGGGTGAGGTTTCTCTGCACGTTTTCTTGTGTGAACAATTATAGCCAAGTCAGATCCAGTTGCTTCACTGCAGCTCAACAGTCAAGTCAACATGTTTCACTTCCTAAAGCACCTTCTAGGTTGGTAGCTTTATTTACATCCTTGATCCTTCACATCTCACCTTGGAACTATCCAGGTCTTTTCAAATGACTGCCCATGACTGAGACTTGGCACGACGAGTCTCGGGACCTTTTCCTATGGAGCGGTAGAAGCCAGTCGCGAGTCTTTTCCCCGTCTGTTTCCACGCTCGAGTCTCCAAGGCTCATGAATACGCTGTGTCTTACTGAAGTGGCCACACGCCCACAGACCTACTTACTTACCACGCATTATCATTTGATCCCAGCACATAATGAGCCTGGGGGGAATAGTGTGTGCAGTACCTCTGTGCTCCTGCATGTAAGACCTGCATGTACTTAATGGGAGTTATCTATCCCCCCCCCCCAGATAGTTACATTATACTTCATTTCATATGCTATATATAGCAACACCGCCAACATTTACACGGGAGTCTCACTATTTTTAACCCTTTCTCCCGCTGTGCTCCCGATTGGTGATTTCTTCCGCTAATCTCCCGATTTCATATTGATACAACTGGCAGTGCTCATTCTTACCACGCCTCCTCCTCCTCCTCATCCTCCTCCTCCTCCTCGCTCCTTTCTAGCATGCCTCGTTGGTCTCACCCGCTTTGCAGGCTCGCAGACGCAGCTCGCACGCTGCAGGTGCTCGCCTGCCCTGGTCTCAAGCGGGCTCATAGCTCGGACGCTCAATTGAGCAATTGTGCGCCGCGCCGTGCCTTTTTTGGCCAATTATATTAGTAGGATTTTATTATTATTTATTTTACTGTGAGCTATGAATCTAAGACTAATTCAAAGTAATTTGCTTTACATCGTTTGAGCCTTTGATCTCTGGGAGGCGCTATAGAGTCCCTCTGGCAACCAAAAATGTATTTAAGAAGTTGATCATCCCAAGCGCTCCTAGTATCCTTAACTCCACAAAGTGACCAACAAGACTTAAACCACAGACATGAACTGTTTTTAATGTGTGATTTAACCCTGTCTGTCTATGCTTGTTTATATCCTTGTCTCACTAATTGCCTTCTGGCCTCTTGTGTTGTTGTTTTTGTGTTTGGTGAGCCAAAGACAATTTTCCACCTTGGTGGACAATAAAGTTATATTCAATTCAATTCAATTCAATTCAATTCAATTCAATCCTTGTATTTATTCTATTCATTTGTGGTGTAGGCTTATATGGAGGCGGGGGGACGTTGAGGGTACGCTATTATTCACCGTTACCCCAGAAAATCACCCTCTTGTTCACAGCCCTATACTGGCAGGTATGCTAGACACATCTCTTTTTCCTCATGCTGATGGTGGGAAGTAGAAAAGAACAAGTCAAGTCACGTACTCCGGAGTACGGTACTTGCTCTAGGAACTGTGTGTGTGTGTGTGTGTGTGTGTGTGTGTGTGTGTGTGTGTGTGTGTGTGTGCGCGCGTGCGTGCTTGTGTGTGCGTTTGAAAATGGACACGTACGACTGGTGCAGATTATATTGATTACTCCTAAATTAATAGGGTCCTCTAGAGTAGACTGTCTCTGTCTATCGTGTCTGTAAGTTCCAGACGGAGGCGAGGACACATTGTTGGAAACGTGGTCTGGTTTAATGGTGTCATTTAGCGTCTCTCCGACACCACGCACACACACACACACACACACACACACACACACACACACACACACACACACACACACACACAAATCAATGAGCATTTACGGAGACTGGGAAACGACGAGGATGGACGAGTGAGATAGTGCAAAAAGGAGCCGCAGGGAGTCAGGATCAGGATCCCTCTCCCAAACCCCCTGCTGAGAGGTGGGATGTGTGAACAGGAAGTCGCCTGTTGGAATCAGCCAATGAGGAGGCGCCGCTGCCCCTCGAGCTGACCTTTGACCTTTCCAGTGTTTGCTGGAAGATAAGTCCTCTTCCTGTTCCTGGCAGCTCTGCAGGGGGCCCACGCTGCAATTAGAACACAGGCAGGAGACTGCTGCTCTCTCTACAGGCAGGAGACTGCTGCTCTCTCCACAGGCAGGAGACTGCTGCTCTCTCTACAGGCAGGAGACTGCTGCTCTCTCCACAGGCAGGAGACTGCTGCTCTCTCTACAGGCAGGAGACTGCTGCTCTCTCTCCACAGACAGGAGACTGCTGCTCTCTCTCCACAGACAGGAGACTGCTGCTCTCTCTCCACAGACAGGAGACTGCTGCTCTCTCTACAGGCAGGAGACTGCTGCTCTCTCTACAGGCAGGAGACTGCTGCTCTCTCTCCACAGACAGGAGACTGCTGCTCTCTCTACAGGCAGGAGACTGCTGCTCTCTCCACAGGCAGGAGACTGCTGCTCTCTCTCCACAGGCAGGAGACTGCTGCTCTCTCTACAGGCAGGAGACTGCTGCTCTCTCTCCACAGACAGGAGACTGCTGCTCTCTCTCCACAGACAGGAGACTGCTGCTCTCTCTACAGGCAGGAGACTGCTGCTCTCTCCACAGACAGGAGACTGCTGCTCTCTCCACAGACAGGAGACTGCTGCTCTCTCCACAGGCAGGAGACTGCTGCTCTCTCCACAGACAGGAGACTGCTGCTCTCTCCACAGGCAGGAGACTGCTGCTCTCTCCACAGACAGGAGACTGCTGCTCTCTCCACAGACAGGAGACTGCTGCTCTCTCTACAGGCAGGAGACTGCTGCTCTCTCTCCACAGACAGGAGACTGCTGCTCTCTCTACAGGCAGGAGACTGCTGCTCTCTCCACAGACAGGAGACTGCTGCTCTCTCCACAGGCAGGAGACTGCTGCTCTCTCCACAGACAGGAGACTGCTGCTCTCTCCACAGACAGGAGACTGCTGCTCTCTCTACAGGCAGGAGACTGCTGCTCTCTCTACAGGCAGGAGACTGCTGCTCTCTCTCCACAGACAGGAGACTGCTGCTCTCTCTCCACAGACAGGAGACTGCTGCTCTCTCCACAGACAGGAGACTGCTGCTCTCTCCACAGACAGGAGACTGCTGCTCTCTCTACAGGCAGGAGACTGCTGCTCTCTCTCCACAGGCAGGAGACTGCTGCTCTCTCTCCACAGACAGGAGACTGCTGCTCTCTCTACAGGCAGGAGACTGCTGCTCTCTCTACAGGCAGGAGACTGCTGCTCTCTCTCCACAGACAGGAGACTGCTGCTCTCTCTACAGGCAGGAGACTGCTGCTCTCTCTCCACAGACAGGAGACTGCTGCTCTCTCTACAGGCAGGAGACTGCTGCTCTCTCTACAGGCAGGAGACTGCTGCTCTCTCTCCAGACAGGAGACTGCTGCTCTCTCCACAGACAGGAGACTGCTGCTCTCTCCACAGGCAGGAGACTGCTGCTCTCTCCACAGACAGGAGACTGCTGCTCTCTCTCCACAGGCAGGAGACTGCTGCTCTCTCCACAGGCAGGAGACTGCTGCTCTCTCCACAGACAGGAGACTGCTGCTCTCTCCACAGGCAGGAGACTGCTGCTCTCTCCACAGGCAGGAGACTGCTGCTCTCTCTACAGGCAGGAGACTGCTGCTCTCTCCACAGGCAGGAGACTGCTGCTCTCTCCACAGACAGGAGACTGCTGCTCTCTCTACAGACAGGAGACTGCTGCTCTCTCCACAGGCAGGAGACTGCTGCTCTCTCTACACAGGCAGGAGACTGCTGCTCTCTCTCTACAGACAGGAGACTGCTGCTCTCTCTCTACAGGCAGGAGACTGCTGTTGTCTCAGCAGGAATAGCCTGTGAGCTTCACCCTGTTGTGGTTTTGTTGGGAGTTGAACAATGGTGCTAATGGTGGTAAAACATGATGTAAAAACTATTGTCATTTTGACATCAGAACAGGATGTTTAGTGTGGTTGCAATCATGACATTGTAAAGAAAAGCTCCCGCACACTGTCTCACCTTCTTAGGAGAAAATTTATTGGATATACGTTTCGGTCACTAGGACCTTCATCAGTATTATGGGCGACATCGCCTTGACTCCATCTATATATACATATAGGGGATGCCCCCATGAACCAATCATCCAATCACATCGAAGGACCTTACCTGGTTGAGCACCTTGAAGTGGTTACATTCAGAGTGCTCAATCAGGGGTCCTTCGATGTGATTGGATGATTGGTTCATGGGGGCATCCCCTATATGTATATATAGATGGAGTCAAGGCGATGTCACCCATAATACTGATGAAGGTCCTAGTGACCGAAACGTATATCCAATAAATTTTCTCCTAAGAAGGTGAGACAGTGTGCGGGAGCTTTTCTTTACAGTTTCATGTCTTTCCCCGACGCACCTGTCATATTCCCAGGTGTGCAGAGAGCCTTTCTGCTGCAATCATGACATTGACAGCTCTCGCTCCCCCCCCCCCCTCTCTCTCTCCCTCTCTCTCCCCCCCCCCCCTCTCTCTCTCCCTCTCCCTCTCCCCCCCCCTCTCTCTCTCCCTCTCCCCCCCTCTCTCTCTCCCTCTCCCCCCCTCTCTCTCTCCCTCTCCCCCCCTCTCTCTCCCTCTCCCCCCCCCCCTCTCTCTCTCTCTCTTCAGGTCTGTGGATTGATCTGGAGATCTCCTACACAGGTTCCTTCCTCATGACGCTGGAGACCAAGATGAACCTGGCCCGTCTGGGGAAGGAGGGCGAGGGGCTGGGGGAGCAGGGGAAAGAGTGGTGAGTGAGGCTGCCTTTTGTGTGAGGTTATGGAGAAGCTTAATAGAGTTTAAAAACAAACCCTTCTTTGTCTTGGAAGATTGGGAGAGTGAGTTTCATATTGTTTCTTCACAGCTTATCATTAGTCCCCATGTTGTATTTGTTATTGTATTGCACTGAATATTCAGTGACGGGGCCAAAATAAGAGGCTGTTTGTGGGATTAGCTTCTTTTGTGAAATAAAGAATGGATTCGTAGATGTAACAAACAGCTCTGAGCCGCATGCTAAACGGGTGCATTTGTATTTGAAGCCATATTATATTTAAGCAATATATCACGAGAGCTAGTGTGTTGTGATGAATATATCACACTGATAAGCTGTTATCCCACGAGGCCGCAGGCCGAGTGGGATAACAGCTTATCAGTGTGATATATTTCACAACACACGCTGCTCGAGTGCTATATTGCTTTTATAAAAGGGTTCCAAGTATAATAATATAATAATAATAATACTATAAGTCCGACTGGCATTTTATTCTGATAGAGTCAGTTGAAACAATACTGTAAGGCGGGACCTCTAGCAAGAAGATAGACGTGCGGGTGATTTGATTGGATCGTTCTGGAGACTGAAGTCGACATTGGCCAATCCTGGCGCTTGGCTCAGAGCTTTTCCAAAGCCCGACACCAGAGCCGTATGCTGACCAAGTAACGTTACGTCTTATTTAGAAATGCGGGGTTAAGAGTGAGGGCGCGCGAGAGAGGGGTTCAGCCCGCGTCTATTCTTGTACAAATCATCATTTTCTGCGAAGTATTAGTAAAGTTATAAGCGAAGATCGATTCACAAGGATCTGAAAGTTGTCTCCGCCATTTTGTTTTTGAGGTACTTTTAGTAAGAGAGTTGCGCCATCATGCGTCCATAATGACGACTAGTGACCCTCCATACAGCAGATCAGGAGAAAGCTGTTTGTCTCGAGCGCAGCACTGCCATTTAGTAAGAGAGTTGCCATGGTAACCAATAACCCATGGCCATGGGTTATTGAACTCGGTTACTGGAATTATACAATGGCTGTGAACCAATCAGATTGCTTGATTTGAGAGAGCCATTTTATAATTGTTTTTCACTGTTCCTTTCTCCCTCCTCTCTGCACGCTAATCCTCTCTGGATGCTTCTCACTGCATTCCTCCTCTGACTGGTGAGTTGTGGAGTTGTGGAGTAGAAACACCTGTCACTGAAATAATACATTGTATTCCAGATGATAGTTTCCGTTGCAGTGTGATCCAGCATAGATTAATTCCCTGAGATATTTAACAATAGCTACATTGTAACATAAATCGGCAAAATGTGCTGTATTCAAAGGAATCTCGTTTTAATGGTTAATGATTCTATGAAAATCCATTAGAGCTGACTGTAATAATGTGTGTGTGTGTGTGTGTGTGTGTGTGTGTGTGTGTGTGTGTATGTGTATGTGCGAGCGCATATGTGCATGTGTGTGCGTATGTGTGCGTCTGTGTGTGTGTCTGTGTTTGTATGTGTGTGTGTGTGTGTGTGTGTGTGTGTGTGTGTGTGTGTGTGTGTGTGTGTGTGCGCGCACGTGTCTGTGCGTATGTGTGTGTGCGTGCGTGTGACAGGCCCAGGCCTCGGACATACTGTCTGGCAGACAGCGATGAGGAATCCTCTAGTGCCGGCTCATCTGATGAGGAGGATCCCCCAGAAGTCCTCACTGATAAAGCCATTCTGCCTGGAGGCGAGGGGTAAGCAAGTGTCTCTGTGCACTAACATCATCCTGCCTGGAGGTGAGGGGTAAGCAAGTGTCTCTGTGCACTAACATCATTCTGCCTGGAGGCGAGGGGTAAGCAAGTGTCTCTGTGCACTAACATCATTCTGCCTGGAGGTGAGGGGTAAGCAAGTGTCTCTGTGCACTAACATCATTCTGCCTGGAGGTGAGGGGTGAGCAAGTGTCTCTGTGCACTAACATCATTCTGCCTGGAGGTGAGGGGTAAGCAAGTGTCTCTGTGCACTAACATCATTCTGCCTGGAGGTGAGGGGTAAGCAAGTGTCTCTGTGCACTAACATCATTCTGCCTGGAGGCGAGGGGTAAGCAAGTGTCTCTGTGCACTAACATCATTCTGCCTGGAGGCGAGGGGTGAGCAAGTGTCTCTGTGCACTAACATCATTCTGCCTGGAGGCGAGGGGTAAGCAAGTGTCTCTGTGCACTAACATCATTCTGCCTGGAGGCGAGGGGTAAGCAAGTGTCTCTGTGCACTAACATCATTCTGCCTGGAGGCGAGGGGTAAGCAAGTGTCTCTGTGCACTAACATCATTCTGCCTGGAGGTGAGGGGTAAGCAAGTGTCTCTGTGCACTAACATCATTCTGCCTGGAGGCGAGGGGTGAGCAAGTGTCTCTGTGCACTAACATCATTCTGCCTGGAGGCGAGGGGTAAGCAAGTGTCTCTGTGCACTAACATCATTCTGCCTGGAGGCGAGGGGTAAGCAAGTGTCTCTGTGCACTAACATCATTCTGCCTGGAGGCGAGGGGTAAGCAAGTGTCTCTGTGCACTAACATCATTCTGCCTGGAGGCGAGGGGTAAGCAAGTGTCTCTGTGCACTAACATCATTCTGCCTGGAGGCGAGGGGTAAGCAAGTGTCTCTGTGCACTAACATCATTCTGCCCGGAGGCGAGGGGTAAGCAAGTGTATCTGTGCACTAACATCATTCTGCCTGGAGGTGAGGGGTAAGCAAGTGTCTCTGTGCACTAACATCATTCTGCCTGGAGGTGAGGGGTAAGCAAGTGTCTCTGTGCACTAACATCATTCTGCCTGGAGGCGAGGGGTAAGCAAGTGTCTCTGTGCACTAACATCATTCTGCCTGGAGGCGAGGGGTAAGCAAGTGTCTCTGTGCACTAACATCATTCTGCCTGGAGGCGAGGGGTAAGCAAGTGTCTCTGTGCACTAACATCATTCTGCCTGGAGGCGAGGGGTAAGCAAGTGTCTCTGTGCACTAACATCATTCTGCCCGGAGGCGAGGGGTAAGCAAGTGTCTCTGTGCACTAACATCAGCACGCATCTGAATGAGAATGGAAATCATGGGCAGAACCTTGCACACAGAATGCTCTGCCCTGTCGGTCCACCCTCCCGCCTACCCACTTCAACCTGCACATTGGAAAGCTTACTGCTGATATAACGTAGCGCCCACTCACTCCCACCCACCGTGGGCGCTGAGCAGCCAGAGATGCTGTTATGAATAAATGATGAGTCTGACTCACTCCTTGCTTCCCCTTAGCTACGTGGGAGGCCACAGGCCCAGCAAGATCATGCTCTTTGTGGACAAGATAGCCAAGTCCAAGTACTTCCAGAAGGCCACAGAGACGGAGTTCATCAAGAAGAAGATGGAGGAGGTGTCCAACACACCCCTGCTGCTCACCGTGGAGGTGCAAGAGTGCCGCGGGACGTTGGCCGTCAACATCCCACCTCCCCCCACCGACAGGATATGGTACGTTCACTTGTAGTCCCCCCCTCCCATTCTTTTTTAGGCATACCCAGGCCTCATGTCATCTCCAAAAATCCTCAGATGATTCAGCCATAGTGGGCCATAATTTCATTTCATTTCATTTCATTTCATTTCATTTCATTTAAGCTACAGGTACGAAATCGACCAGTTTTGGTGCGATGACAATTTTCTTGACCTAAATATTATCACCAAAACAAAGGAATTGGATTTTAGAAAGGAAACAAGGCTAGGTCAGAACCTAGCATATGGCTAGCACGATAAAGCGTTCACGAGCATCGGCACGCAAATTGGACTGGACAAAGATATAGGGCCCGCTTGCGCTGGCCAAAAAGGGCTGAGGAGGAGGTTGCCCCTGTTTTAATCAAAGGCCACCCAGTTTAAATTGTCACCTCCTACAAATACCTGGGTACCCACATTGATGCTAAACTAGACTGGACACCAATGTAATAAAAAAAAAAGCGCAGCCTAGACTTTATTGGCTGCGGAAACTAAGGTATTTTAATGTTGGCAGCAAACTCCTCTGTGTCTTTTATCTGAGCATTTTAGCTCGTGTTTTATTTTATGCAGTGGTTTGCTGGGGTGGCAGCATCACCGCTGAAGAGAGGAACAGGCTGAAGAAGCTAATTAAAAAAGCGGGTTCCATTATCTGTATCCCCCGACTCTGTGGATATTGTCACAGAGCAGCGTACAAAGACAAAACCATACTGAAATACGAGCGTCGCCCTCTGCACAGCCTGAGGAGCACTTTTAGCAGTCATTTTGTACTGGCAAGGGGCAGTACTGAGCGTTTTAGGAGGTCCTTCATCCCCGCTGCCATGAGGTATTTCTACGCGACAGGGGTCTAATTGATGAAATTCTACCCGTACGTGATCTTTGATTTTATACTGTACAGTTGTGTGATGGTGGCTTTGTGTTTTTTTAGTATTCTGTTTCCCTGTTTGTTTGTTTTTATTGTAACTGCACGTTCTGCGCTAGTCATACTATGAATTTCCCCTTGGGGATCAATAAAGTATGTCAACCAAGAATATTAAAAACTGTGTATATTATTAGGAAATGCCCTGCAAAAAACAAGTGATTTACTCTCATTTCCAGTCTTAAGGTCATAATTGTCTTTAAAAAATAATAATAATTGTTGTAGAAAATTGAAGTTCCATTGGCATTTCCTAATCAATAAGCTATATTTGCATACACATAATTAATGCTATGACTTATTAGTGACATCTCACACATACAGATTCACCCCAGTGGCATTGAGGATTTCTCCCTTTTGCTGAAACCTTGGACAGTGCATCATGTTCCATAACAATTGATAACAGTCTCCCAGTCAGACTGCAGCAGCGCACATACATTCCTCTCCCCCCTCCTCTCTGCCTTTCCTCTTTTCCTTTGCCTATAAAGCGTATGTCAAATTGTGACATCGCATTAATTATGCATATGCAATTATAGCTTATGCCAATGGAACTTCAATTTTCTACAACAATAATCACACAACTTTTCACCAGTTCCAGGAATTTACTGGGAATAAAGTCCATATCCATATCCATATCAGGAAACAAGGTCGAATAAGGCAGAACATTCCACTCAAGAAAATGTGTTTTATTCAAGAAAAGTCTTTAAACAAGTTGATGTTTGTTTCCAAGTTGCATGCATTGGAAACAGCTGAAATTATCTCTCCCTATTGGCAAACTTTTCACTTGTTTTCAGAAAAATAGGATTTTGAGACTAATGATTTAAGGAGGAATGTGTTGCAGTGTGTGGTCAGTGTATGGGAGTCCTGGATTAAGAATATAACACTGCGCCCTC
Source organism: Poromitra crassiceps (assembly GCF_964638095.1). Classification (NCBI taxonomy): domain Eukaryota; kingdom Metazoa; phylum Chordata; class Actinopteri; order Beryciformes; family Melamphaidae; genus Poromitra; species Poromitra crassiceps. The sequence goes on from NC_139644.1 coordinate 13,000,341, forward strand.
TGCTGGACAAATACAGGCATGCTTGTAGTAGAGCATTGTCTTGTAGACGCTTGTAGATACAAAAGCAAAGCAAATCATAAAATGTAAAAGCAAAACAGACATTTAAAGTAATGCAAAAAAAAAAACAATGTTTCAAAAATCATTCATACAAGATTCAGATCAGTCAGATAATCAAAAAGTGAGTTTTAAGAAGAGATTTAAAAGTGCTGCTCCAGTCCAGGCTAGTGATTCCAGTTCAGGGGATCCTAATGGCAAAAGGCCTAATTGCCTCTTACTTTCTAGACTTTGGAGCCTGCATCGTTATTAACATTAACCTTGGTTTTGCCGGCAGGTATGGTTTCCGGAGTCCCCCTCACCTGGAGCTGAAAGCGCGGCCTAAGCTGGGTGAGAGGGAGGTCACTTTAGCCCATGTGACAGACTGGATCGAGAAGAAACTGGACCAGGAGTTCCAGGTACACAGTGAGAAAAACAGGAAATTGTGTGCATGCTATAAATGTTTAGTCACAAGTTTGAGGAAATCAAATGAAGGAACACCCATTGGGGATGTAAGCGCCATTTCATTAGTCATTTAACCAGGCCTCCTTCACTTCCCCTCGCCAGTTGGTAATAGACCTTTTTCGCAGCATCCATTTTGTGTCTAAAAGGCGGGAGGTCACACAGGTGCACCTGGACATTAATTCGGGTGTCCACCTCCCAGTCCATTTCGGTGTTCCAGTGCTGGGGCCCTAATTAATGAGTTGGTTGCACCTGTGTTTACCCCGCCTTTTAGACACAAAATGGCAGCTGTGAAAAAGGCCCATACCTAGCACTACGTACTGTAACGCCAGTGGCCACTGGCAGATCGGGGGGAGGCAGGGTCCGAGGGGAGCAGAGTATTTGAAACGGAGCGCACTTGCCCTTAAGCAGGCCTAATAAAAAATAAGACTAAAATATACAAATTACACAGAACAATGAGTAATGAAATACTCGTTTGGTCGGCACTCGACTTCCTGAGAAAGTTCACTTCAGTTACGAGAGTAATGGAAGGGCGCTCGTAAAATGGCGACTGGATTCCCCCAGAGGGGAAGTGCCGAGGGGAAGTCAACGAGGGCCGGTTGAAACGACTGATACAGTCAAACGCACCGCGAGCTGTCTCATCCTGTGCTGTTAGGGTGCATTGAGATTCAGAAACGTTATAAACGAGGACTCTGGGGTTAGTTTACGGCTGCCCACCAATGCGCACTTCAAAGCAGTGTGCCTGTGGCTCTCCCACTCTCCACGGTAATGATAGGCCTCCTGCTAGATAACTGGCCTGAGGCACACCTGCAGACTAGTGCAGCAAAGGCTCTCTGTCAACTCTGTTATACAGCTACATTTATCCCCAACAGACTCTTCTGGGAGTTATTATTATGTACCAACCGCCTCCAGTAAAATACAGTGCTGCAATGCTTTGTGCTGTCACTTGTGAGTGAGTGAGTGAGTGAGTGAGTGTATATGTCTGGCTCCCCACAAAGTTCAGACTGTCAATAGAACTCTTTGCCAGGAGGGTTGGATGCACAAGTCAAATGTATCGCAGAAGTTGTACTAGATCTTTGATGTTTACAGATGTAATCTCATGCCTGTGATGTGATTTGGTGAATATTTTTTGTGGTGGTCTGGGAGAACCCTTTACATGTCGCTGCTACACATTGTTGGCAATGAGCGAAAGCAGGTTGAAAATTAGTTTTTTTTGTGATTTGGTTCATTTCATCTCTGTAGTACATCATGGTGAATAATTATTTTCGGAAACCAAAAGGTAAAGCATTTATTTTGTATGGTTTTGGTGATATGCCACTGTAGAAAATGGAATGTTGTGTTTTTTTTAAACGTTTTACTTTACACATAACAGATTAAAATACTCATAACTTTTGATCTGAGAGAGCTATCTCAGTCATTCAAAAAGTTATAGGGGAGAGTTTCTAATTCATGGGGGAAAAAATCAAATGTAAATTTTTTGCCATGTGAAGGTTTTTTGCAGGCCAACCCCACCACACATTTGCTAGCTATACAAGCATATTAACCCATAGTTGCCGCTCCTTATCCACATCTAGACACTCACATTAGTGTTTTGTAATGAACCTCCTGCTACTCTCCCTACCCTCCCTATTGTCTTTGTCCTCCAACAGAAAATATTTGTGATGCCAAACATGGATGACATATGGCTACCCATCATGCACTCTGCCATGGACACTCGTTCAAATGCCAACTTGGTTACTGTAACAAACGATGCCTTGAAGGACCCAGAGCCCATGGAATCTGAGGTCTCCGACATGTGAAGACTGCTGTTTACGGCGTACGTGGATGGACATTCTATCACCATGGCAATATGACAAGTCCCCGCCCCCTCAGCAGCCACGGTTGCAGCAGAGGGCGGGGCCAACTGTCCATTCTTTGGAACCGTATTCCAGTCCCATTTGCCTTTTTCACTTCCCACCCAATTCACCCATTTTGTGCCTAAAAAACAGGAAGTAACACAGGTGCAAGCAGAACATTAATGAGGCTTTCCAACTTCCAATCCATTTGGTGATCCAGTGCCGGGGGCCCTCGTTACTGTTTTGCTTCCACCTGTGTTACTTCCTCCTTAGACACAAAATGGGTGAATTGGGCGGGAAGTGAAAAAGGCTAATTGCTGCACCAGTCTGTGGCCACTCAGGAAGTGAAGAGACTTGGCACTCACAAGACCGGCAGTTGACGAGCTCGTTATCTGTGGCCATTATAAACGAATGGAGAGGGCGGTGACTGCTAGATTGGTCACCAGTGCATTTACAAGTCACTCAGTTTTGTTTGTGTGACATGAAATATTGATCATAGTCGGTTCTGTGATGATTAAATACAATAGATGGGGCATGTTGCGAATGTTAACAGTGGATAGACAAGTCGCCATCTGATTCAACCACAAGAAGAACCATAATACCTGTGATGTACAGCTGCACCAAACAACATGGTTGTACAGGAAACACTTTTGTGTGTCGTTTCTATTTGAGTGGTTTATTGTTGCTATTCCATAAGAACCTTATTAGGCCACTGATTAAGTGTGTGTGTGTGTGTGTGTGTGTGTTGCGTTTGAGCGAGCAAATGTTTGAGGAAATTATACATTTGGAGATGGTTTTGCTATAGGCCCCTGCATCATCCAATGCACATTTCACAGGGACGTCAAGACTGGTCTCCCACCCGTCCACAGTACACCGCTGCCTGGCACTTATATGCAAACAGCTCAATGCCACAGCTGTGTCCATCAAAGATACCAGGTGAGTTTGAAAGCCTAAAAGCACCCTCTCTGGACTGCTGGACAAACACTTGAGTCACTGTCAATCCTGAGTGCTCTTGCTGAAAGCACTGGTCTGTGTGTGCAGTCCTGAGTACTAAAACTAACGTTAGACTGGGTGTACAAATTGAAATAAATCTGCAAACACAACAGCTAAACATTGTCTAGGTATGGTGAACGGGTGAATGTATAATGCAGTGCCCCATTAGCTGTGTAAGGAGCAGTTCACTTGCTAATGATGTGTTTATGAACACGTTCTTAAAGAGCATGGTGCAGGTTGAATTGTTTTCATGAATTTACATTTTGGGCTAATGATTAGTATGAAAATACCCCCCCCCCCCCCCCCACCAACAAACAAAATAAATTAATAAATTAATTACAGGCCCCCAGGGCAGACGGTGGACGTGCCCAATAAGAACTCCTGTGCGTTCTCCACCTGTGACATCACTTGTTGCTGGTTGTGCTGCTTGGCCCAGATAGCCTACATCACATAGGGGAGAGTGGGGTGAGTTGTGCCAGCGGGGAAGTTGTGCCACCCCTTGTATCTAGAAAGCCATAGAAGAAATTGGTCATGTGACCACACATTTTTGAAGAGGCATCCATTTTACTCACTCTGCAAAGAAGGGAGGCAGATGGCACAAGAGCTAAGCACATTTAAGTTCAAAAAACTGTTTTTTGCCTCTCAAAGTAAAAATTTTATGATCAAGGTTTATTGATTGTTGTGTCTGAACAATTATAGACAAGCTTGAAAACATTTCACACATGTGTTAGTGTTTTAGTAAGCTACAATATGAGGCTATACTGTTAGCATGATGTTAGCTCCAAACCAGCTATATGATACAAGTTTGTTAAAATGGTGGGGATGGGGTGATTTGTGCCAAAAGGCCTGGGTTAAGTTGTGCCAGTGCAGTTGCAGTTGATTTAGTGATTTTTTTTTTCATTTTGTTCTTAAATGTTTAAATAGACCTTGTTGAAGAATATTGCAGTATTGGCAAGTGTAGCCTGGCTCTGTGATAGTTGATTTTGTTCATTTTGAACATAATTTTTATTTCTGAAAATGTTAAATATGTAGGTCAACTGCTGCTACCGTTCAGCCTTGTTTAACCCTGTTATAGTACACTGGACTTTAGTGTTATCTTTATTTTGTCTTGCTTTGATATAGCATTACAGTATATGAGATGAAAATGTTCTGTTTTACTTCAGTAATCAATGGCACAATTTACCCCAACTTATTCTCTCCAAAGGCACAACTTACCCCGCACCGGGGGCAAGTTGTGCCAAGAGACCACTTTTTTAAGAATAGCCATATTTTTTTAACAGTTTATTTAAGATCCAAAGGGAGTGTTCCCAGTGGTGCACAACATCCTGAAATATATTTACATATTGTAGTTGGAGGCATTACTGTCATGCCCTCACTTTAAAGACACCTCAAGTAAAAAGTGGCACAACTCACCCCACTCTCCCCTATGGCAGTTCCATTTTTAGACACTGCTTTATTCACAAAAAAACAGTCTAGATGCAGCTGTGTGTGATACAAAATAAAAAAAATCCCATTGCTATACAGCCCTCCCACTACTGCAACTAGAAATTGTGCACTCCTTTCTAGCGTAGCTCGCTAGCTGAACTGGCAGCATACCTCATTGGTTTGCCCTCGAGGTGTCGCCCGCTCAATTACACAGTGGTGAGATGTGGTCTCCAACCTGCACCATGCTCTTGAACTTACGTTACATAATAGGAGAGTTGAACAAAAGTAACGTGACTTTTGTTTTAATTGCCAAAGCAATCATTCAGTCCTGTTTGGAAGGCGTGTGGTAAACTGTGACAAATAAGCAGTGGGTTGATCACCTAGTGATCCCATTGCACGGGTTGGACCCACTGGATTCTAGGCAGATGCCAATATGACAGATGTAGGCTACAGCCAATGTTTGGATGAGCATTGCTGGAGATTTGCAAGACAAAGATGATTGGGGACGGGGTCTCACATCAACGTCAAGTATGTAATACTCTATACCTTGAATTTAGGTGAAGGGGGGGAAAAACATTTCACTTGAACAAGTCACACACTGGATATTAGCCATACTGTCTGTTACCAGGAGCCATCCAGGCGAATGCTTCGGTTTTATTTATTTGCTGTTTTTATTGTAGGCCTACAGTACATATTCAAGAGGAAAATCCACCAACTCTCATTGATATACTGATTACTTTTGAGTTTACATGACATTTCTGTTACATGACATTTCTGTTCAAATGTGTAGCCAATGTTGGCAAAGTGTATGAGGCAGAAAGTGCCTTGAAAATAATCTAACATTCCTCCATAGCGAGTCATATTCGTTGCATCATTTGATAGAGAAAATGTCTACAAGGTATTTGTGCCAGCCGTGTGTCTGATGAAGACATGTTTCCACACGTGTTGGTGGTTCATTTGCGGCGATGAAATAGCCAACATTGCTGTCGTGTTCAGTGACGTCACAGAATGTTCTGGTTCCGGTCATTGTGGATCAATAAAAAAAAACCTTTTGCTTGGTAATATGTTTGTGCTTGGGAACATGGATGGGAACCAAGGAAAGGGATGTGATCAGGAAGTGAAAAAAAAAAAAAAAGCTCTCTCATGTCAAAAAATGAAATTGTACCTGTGATAGAGGCATGCCCCCATGTTTCACCTTAGATTTTTCCACGTGCATCTTGAATCTCCTAGAAATGTTGAAATCTAGTTAATGCATTTAAAGAAAACTCCTAGATGTGAAACCAGCTTACATTTGGCCCCATCAGAGTATAGGGTGTCAATCCAGTGCTAATGGGATTTATTAGGGTTAAAAGTGTAGCCATCATGGACCGATGATGGTTACATTCTGTGGCTTGCTTTTAAAAGAGAGACTTGGTGGAACTGCCAAGAAACCCCAGTTATAACAAGCCATGGTATGTTCTTGCACTACAGCTTGGCCTGGGTGGCCATGGAAAAGGCCTATCAGGGTCAAAGGTAGTGCTGCAGTAATGTTTTTGTAGGGAGGGACTGAAAAAAATAAAGGACCAGTAAGTTCAAATCAACGAAAGTGTCTTTATTCATACAGAGGTTCAGAAATATGCGTTGTACCCAAGTGGTCTAACATCTTTGACTAGCACCATGAGCTTTATAAAAAATAAAATGTTGCTGGCATTTCAATGATTTTGGCCATCATTTCTATGGCATGATGTTCTTGCAGGCGCCATGTCCAGTCCACAGGTGTCTGATCCCTAGAATGTAGAATGGAAAACATTTTTAAATTAGCGGTTGTTGAAACATTTGTCATAGAGACTGCTGTAGGCAGGTTGTCAGATTTAAAATTGACTTCACTTTTGAATCAGAAGTCTAACGCATAAGAATCATCATTCATAAACCAAAAGCCAAAATTTGAAATTCTTCTGAAGGCACGTACAGTTGTTGCAGTCCAGACCACATTTCCATACAGTAGGTGTCAGTCTGATCCCTCTGATCCCTAGAATGTAAAACAATTTTTAACTTTTGTTGTTGAAACATTTGTCAGAGACTGCTGTAGGTGGGTTATGTCAGATTTAAAATTTACTTCACTTTTGAATCAGAAGTCTAACGCATAAGAATCATCATTCATCAACCAAAAGCCAAAATTTGAAATTCTTCTGAAGGCACGTACAGTTGTTGCAGTCCAGACCACATTTCCATTCCATAGGTGTCAGTCTGATGATCCCTAGAATGTAAAACAATTTTAACTTTTGTTGTTGAAACATTTGTCACAGAGACTGCTGTAGGTGGGTTGTCAGAAATAAAATGCACTTCACTTTTTCTAAATCAGAACCAACATAACCAACTAAAACATAACCAACTAAAACATCATTCATAACCCAGAATTAAAAATACTTATGATGAAGACCCTTACAGTTGTTCCAGTCCACACCACATTGTTTCCTGTCCAGTTCACACCACATCCTGCAAGGAAAACACAAAGTTTTAAGTGTGCTCAATCACCCCTACTCACCAAGACTTCACACTATGGATGAAAAGGCGAAGTTTAGTCAGTCATATCAAAATTAAAAATTCTTCTTAAGGCACTTACAGTTGTTACAGTCCACACCACATCTTCCCTGCATGAGAAACAAAAGTTAAGCACACTTAATAATCACCCCCATTGGATCCATTTCACAGCAACCATTTTGAGGGGGTAAAGGCAGGAAGTAAAGCAGCTGCACGCAGATTCCATTAATTACGCTTCCATTCTGTTTAGGCGTTCCAGTGCCAGGTGCCCTCATTAACTCTAATGATTACACCCGTTTATTTCCTGCTTTACCACCTCAAAAGGTTGCTGTGAAATGAGCCTATAGACCAAAACTAAGAGGGTTTATGTCAGCGAGTCAATTTTGACTTAATTATGGATCAGTACTGGAAAAGTTATTAGTCATCCATAAAGGCACTTACAGATTGTTCCAGGACAGCGCCACACCACACCTCCTGTATGAGAATGCAAGTTTCAACATAGATAACCACTCAATCAGCACTACTCAACCAAGACTGAGGATTGGTTTGTCAGACAAGAAGGCTATATTGACTTCATTATGGATCGGAACAATAATGTCATTTTGTAATCATTCGCCAACCAAGATAGATTAGATTATGACTTTACCAAGAAACACTTACAGTGATGCTGCAAGTGAGCCATCCACAGCCTTCCATCTGAAATGCACCACACTTGGTCCATGGGGATACGAGTCTCCTTAAACTCGTCCTGTGTGAATCACAAGCACTGTTAGGTCAGAGTAGGTACTGCCTTGGATATCCACTGCCATGTTAAACAGAAGAATGCAACGTTACCTTGGCCTTCCGTAGCCATTGCGGCCTGCAGTGCACGCATGGCTCGTGCGGCACGCTCACATTCCCTCCCTAAACTCCAGTTAACTATCACGAGACTCCCTCACATATCAACATCGATTTAACACGATGCTCAACACAGACGGACATAATTAGTATCAATACGAGTCAATTCGCCTCTATGTAACTACAGCCAACTGCGTGACCACGTCCCAAGCGAACTGCTGTAGAAAAGAGAAGGAAAATGTCCCCCAGAAGTATTTTATACTATTATATGCGAGCACTGTAGCTGTCTGTCATTGGCTCAGATGGATTCTATAGCCCCACCCTCCACTTTCATTGGCCCAGACGGATTCTCCAGCCCCCCTCCTCCACTCTCATTGGCTCAGACCCTGGCTCAGACGGATTCCCAGTCCACCTCCTCCACTCTCATTGGCTCAGACAGATGATCCAGTCCCCCTTCTCCACTAGTGTGTGTGGACCATTGGTGTGGACCGCAGCTATCCCAAAGTCCAACCCCCACAGGTTTCATTCCAGGAAGAAGCAGCAGCCAAGCACGAATTCTCAGCCGATAGTAGATCCAGCTCCACAGCTGGCAGACCGCTAAATGCCTTTTAGATCATGAACGTTGCCTCCATTTCGTAGCCTTTGGTTGTAGCCAAGTCACATTTTCTATGTAGTCGACAGTTAGCTTGCCGTTCACACCCACTACACCGGTTTGAGACTACAAAATATGGACTGGACAGTAAGCAGTCGGGCCCTTGTGTGGTGCATTTTGGCGTTGCTTTGCTGCGTTGGTCTCCCACAAAAGGTAGGTGTGCTAACTGGATACGCTAGCATAAGTTAGCTAGCTCTGCATTTATAAAACAGGTGACGTTAAAACACTGTTTATTGACATAATTGCCCTGCCTTCATTTGCACGAGTAATATCATCAGCCCCCAATCACTCACTCATGGCTTTCAATGAATGGTTGAATTCTGTCAGTGGCTGCGTGTTTTCTTGACATAACGTGAGCATGCTTGCCAGCTAAAAACAATGTTGATTCCCAGCTTTCAAATGTTTTGCGTTAAATGTACAAATCTTACGTGCCTGTGTAGATCATTTCTACATGATCAGTTCAGCAGTCGGGCCAGTGTCACTAATAAAGGAGGCATAAACGTTATCCCAGTCTGGCTATGGAACTTTTCCACCTCCTGTCACATGCGTTACCTGGTGAGTTAAAACATCATCAGCTAACGTTAAGGTGATTTCTACCAAGGAATGCCAGTGTTAACCAGGGATAGGTAACATTAGTTGTCTTAAGTGGCAGGGGAGCCATATGCTACTTGATGAAGATAAACCAAAGCTAAGCAGTAGATTAGATTAGCCTAGTAGTAAACCTATATCATTTCTCTGGTTCTTCACCAGTGGAGCAAATCTTCCCAGATCACAGGCTGCCAAAGTAAACATAATAGATGTATCGATTATAATAGCATTGTGTATAATAGCAGTGTGTGTGTGTGTGTGTGTGTGTGTGTGTGTGTGTGTGTGTGTGTGTGTGTGTGTGTGTGTGTGTGTGTGTGTGTGTGAGAGAGATATTGAATGAGGCTGTGTGAATGTGAGTGAGATAATCTGTCTCTATCCAGTGTCTGTTGCCATTCACGATTGATTGAGCTATGATTAAGGTCTGCTGATTGTGAAGAGCGGCTGCAAGAGATTAATGCTAGCTAGCTGTTTCAGCATAGCCATTATTAGTTAGCGTGAACTTACAAAGAACTTAGCCTATATTATGCCAATGCCTGGCTTAACATGTTGCCATGTCCCTTATAATAAACTAGCATCCCTGATAAGACCTCTGACATCAGGCATTAGACGACAAAGAGTTTTCAAAAATAACATGCAAAAGATAATAGTCTCCCAATCATCATTTATTGATAGATTCATATCTCTCCATCACCATGGCCACATTCTTGCACTTTGCTTTTTTGTAAACAGAATTCAAATTGAACTGAGAAACAAAGTTGGTGCTCACACTATCTTATCACAACAGTAGATTGCTTGTGCATTGACTGTCTGAGTGTGCCTGAGCTAGGGTCTACACGTGACGTGACGTGACACCCCCACTGCAGCAAGGCCACGCTGATAGCGAATGTGTTGTGTTGACAGGGAAGGTGGTTCAAATGGCTTTCCAGAGATTTCTACTTAAAGAGACCGTTCACCCAAAAATGAAAATTCCGCCGCCTACTCTCCCACTCATGCCAGTTGAAAGACAGATGAAGTTTGTCCATATAACACAACAAGGAGATGGCCAGCACAACGCAAGAGAAAACCAGTCACCATTGACTTAGTTACTACTGTAGCTACTACTGAAGTCAATGGTGACTGGTTTTCTCTCATTTTTGGGTGAACTGTTCCTTTAGCCTAACATGTTAAACATGCTAGGCTAGTTCTCAAACATTTGTCTCCACGTTTTCTCATAAAGTTCAATTTCATTTGTGTCTGTGTTGACACAATACAACAAATCAAACATCCCCAGGCCGTTGTGATCTTTCACATGTACACAGACCAGAAGGAAAGCCCTAAATGAAAACTTGTGTAGGGTTTTTAGAGACTTATAGATCATCAGTAAGTTAATGTTTACAACTGTGTTAGTCACGTTGCCTTCAATACAGCAAGCAATTTCTTCATTGCCTTTCAAAAATATCTTTGATTACTTGAATTTGTGGCTGCCCTACATCTCCTGTGACATATTGCCAAACCGGAGATGTGATGATAAGTATTTGTTAGTTCCTGTGCTACTTAAAGTCTGCACTCCAGCAAGTAGCAGACAGGATGCTTATATTGCTTTGCTTGCAGACAAGACAATAAAGTGTCTGGTTGTTTTGTAAACTTAACAACGGAAGATGAAGCAATGTGACCAAATTAAGAAGAAAAAACTCTTCACATACAGTACTATTCTCTGTCATCCTGTCCATGAATCACCACCCCCACTACTTGTATCTGGTCTTTCTACTGTCCTATCTATCTATCTATCTATCTATGTATCTATCTATCTATCTATGTATCTATCTATCTATCTATCTATCTATCTATCTATCTATCTATCTATCTATCTATCTATCTATCTATCTATCTATCTATCATCATCAGTAGTAAATGGTAGCTAGGGCTCTGTCTGTCTGTTTGTTTCTCTGTTGCACTATGATTGTCCCACTGTGATGTCATAAATCCCACTGTGACATCATCAGTGATGTCATAAATCCCACTGTGACATAATCAGTGATGTCATAAATCCCAGTGATGTCATAAATCCCATTGTGACATCATCAGTGATGTCATAAATCCCACTGTGACATCATCAGTGATGTCATAAATCCCACTGATGAAATCCCATGAATAGACTCTATTCTCTCTGATTTCCCCCCATTTTCTCCCCAATTGTTGTTTGCCAATTCCCCCTACCAAGCTGTCGTGGTGATTGCCCCACCCTCTCTGATGATCTGGGGAGCCACTTCTCTTCTCACCTGACAGCGAGGAGTTTCACCAGCAGGACGTAATGTGTGGGAGGATCACGTCGTGATCACGCTATTCCCCCCCAGTTCCCCTCACCTTGAAGAGGCGCCCCCCCCCCCGACTGACCAGACAAGGCGCTAGTGCAGTAACCGGGACACATACCCTAATACGGCTTCCCACCCGCGCAGACACGGCCAATCGTGCCTGTACGGATACCCCGACCAAGCTGGAGGCAACACGGGGACTTGAACCTGTGACCCTTGTGGTGGTAGGCAAGGAATGTACCGGGTCGCCCAGCCTTTTCTCTGTTAAGGTTGGTGAGCCGTCCATGAGGCTGTTGCTGTTGAGCACAGTGACATTCTAGCCCAGCCTGCCGCCAGTGATATCATGAGCATTGTTGTCACTGTCCCTTTAAGCCATGGCCTGGCCTCATTGCAGAAGGGAAAGTAAGGAGCACAGAACTGGCCAAGAATTGGGTTTCGCCCAGTTCTGTTGTGTTATGTAACTCGACTTGCGCAATGTCTTACTTTTGTCTGTTAAAACGCAACACAACAGGGAAACGAGAGGGGATGCCCCTGACGTCCGTGTCCTCTCTACAAGATGGCTGCAAACAACTGGGCCCCCTCAGTCACTCTGAGCAGCCTGATAAACATTCATGTACAAATGAGAACATTCCTAAAGCCTAATACTTTAGAATGTTCGACAATGTGTATCAGTTCCCAACGTCCCACCCAAAAGCAGTTGGCTGACACTCAGATGTTAAGGTACTCTGGCTTGTGAAACCAAGAACCGAGAGGTTACGATGGGCCAAATAAACAGACATGAGTTATTATTGTTGGGCTGTGGGATGCTGGTGAGTTTGCATCACGGTGGGAACAGTCACAGCAGGTGTGCTGTACAGTAGATGCACGTGCCGGTGTGTGTAGGCTGTTGGATTACAGCAGAGGATCTCAAATGTGGAAGGACACAGTTTTCTCCTAAAGATAGTGCTAAATGTGTTGCGAGAACAGACGTGAACAACAATGACTACGTTTACATGCACACAATATTCCACTTGCATTTTCCGAATTTGCCCTTTTTCCGAATTTAGCATTTTCCAATTAAGACATCTGGGTTATTCCAGTATTATTCGGGTTTTAGGAGGATTCTTTGATCATGTATACAGCACATTCGGAATATGCGTCTCAATCAGGGTTTTTACCTCAGTTTGAGACGCATGTCGCATGTTGCCTCTTTGCAGTCAGCTGATGTGTGCTAGAAAGCGCTAGAAGAGGCGATATAATAATCCGTCATCTCTGGCATGCGAAAAGAAAAGCCCACATTTCTGATCGGCAGGAGATGAGAAACATCGATTGGTGCCCACGGAAGTCCAAAGTGCTTGCGAGCCTGCGTCTGCGAGGTATAACGTAGGCTACTAGCCTACTTTATGAAAGACTTTGATGTGCAAATAATCGCAACGCCAAACTTTCCAGCAGCAAGCTCCTGAAATGGACCAAGTGATCCTCTGTTTATTCTCAACAGAAAAACTCTGCCTACCTGCATCTCTCTCTCTCTCCCCCCCTCCCTCACGTGTCGGGGAGGGCGAGCTACGGCTGCATGTAAACGGGAATATTAGTGGATTACTCATTTAGTCGGAATATTGTCATTTTCCGAATATGGGCAAAAAACCGGAATATTGTGTGCATGTAAACATAGTCAGTGCTCTCTTGTTTGTGGAGTCATTTTGCGCTTGGTTTCCCTGTGGCGTTGGCCCACTGAGGTATTTTCCTCGTTACAGTCGAGCTGAAGAGCACACAGAGGGGAGAGCGCTGAACATTGTAAAGCAACAGCTTGGTCCCTCGGCAACGCTCCACGGCTCCACTGGTGGTGTGCCGGCCTGTATCACGGCATCGGGTGCGAGGAAGTGAAGTGATTGTAGAGAGAGAGCACCCCGAGTGTTTCGGTGATGGCTGCTGCATCCCTGTGTGCACTGCTCAGGCCTGCCTATCATGGCTGCTGGTGTCTGGCTTAAGAGCACTTCAACTCCCACCTTCCTCCTCTCTTCCTTCTCTTCTCTCCCCCCATAAGTGGCGAAGTGCTCAGAAGAGTGTCTTGGTAATCTGCACTAAACACTGTGGGGAGGGGGGGGGGTGTAGTGGCACTGTCCCCAGGCGCAGGGTCCTGTTCAGGGGGATTAGTCAAGGATGTTCATCAATACCACCGTGGAGGCTTCAGCAGGGGGGTAAGAGCCCTGTCTGGACGACTCTGCAGTAACTTTTCAGCCTTTTAAACTCTTCTTAGGTAGGCCTGGGCAAATATACTGTATCTATTATATGAGACCAGATATTATTGTCTTAGATTTTGGATATCATAATACCATGATATAACGGCAGAAGTGTTGTCTTTTCCTGGGTTTGAAAGCTGCATTATTACAGGTAGTAAAGTGATGTACAATTGTGATGTAATTTTCTGACTGTTCTATTATTTGTTTTTACCCACTTAGTCATTATGTGTCCACATTACTGATGATTATTGATCAAAAATCTCATTGTGTAAAAAATATTTTCTGAAAGCACCAATATTGTTTTAGTATCAATATTGAGGTATTTGGTAAAGAAAATATCGTGATACATGATTTTGTCCATGTCCATAATCTCCCAGGCCTATAGTAAAGACATCAGGCTTAGTGGTGTTAGATTGTCAGTCCCGTAGCAGAAAGATCACAGGTTTGATTCTTTCACCAGCTATGTATTCCACTGACTTGTCTTTGACTCGGACACTGAACCCTAACTGCTCACTCACTTTCCGTCAGTCTCCGGATGAGAGTGCCCTATAGGCATAAATGTCTCAAATGTAAAAAGACCACTGTAGATTATTAGAATAGTTCTCTCAGCCTCTCCAACTCTCACAGTAAAGAAAAGTCACGTTTTTCCAATTTTTGGGGCGTTCTTTGCCCCTTTAGTAGACAGGAAAGATTGGGAGAGAGAGGGGTGATAACGCGACAAAGCTCTTGGGTCAGATTCATTTAATACCCAAGACGTTGGCGCTGGTCTGAGCCTACTGAGTCACCATTTTGGGTATCATTTTTGAACGACTCGTTATCAAGTGCAAAACAAAATGTGGCACTGGCTCGGCTGCTTAAGCCTCTGTGGCCTGGTGGTGGGCTGGTGAAGTGTTCTGTTCCTCTGTGGCCTGGTGGTGGGCTGGTGAAGTGTTCTGTTCCTCTGTGGCCTGGTGGTGGGCTGGTGAAGTGTTCTGTTCCTCTGTGGCCTGGTGGTGGGCTGGTGAAGTGTTCTGTTCCTCTGTGGCCTGGTGGTGGGCTGGTGAAGTGTTCTGTTCCCCTGTGGCCTGGTGGTGGGCTGGTGAAGTGTTCTGTTCCCCTGTGGCCTGGTGGTGGGCTGGTGAATTGTTCTGTTCCTCTGTGGCCTGGTGGTGGGCTGGTGAAGTGTTCTGTTCCTCTGTGGCCTGGTGGTGGTGGGCAGACAGAGTTCCTCAAAGCCGCCCACCTCTCTGCTGACCTCTCCCTCCCTGCACACTGGGCCAAAAACAAGAGGAAGCCCACAGCTTGGTTATGAAGAGCAGCGTTTTTAGAATTCCATGGTGGCTGAGTGAAGCACACATCACCCACATGCTTGTTAATTCTGGCACAAGCCTAGTCATGAGGCTGGCTCGCTTAGCCGGCGTTGTGGTCAGGCCTTCATTTGTTGCAAGAATCTGCAAAATCCCTGCATCTTCATCTTCACTCTGTTTTTCCTCATCCTCTGTGTGCGTTCTCTCTCTCTAGCTCTGTCTGCCACTCTACCTCTCCTCTGTCCCATGGATTGTAGGCTTGGGCCGATTTTAGACAATATTGCGATATTTGCAGAATGTAGTGATATTTGCTGAATATGGCGTGCTTTCGCTCTCTTTTTTGTCAATTAATTTTTTTTGCAATGCCACCTGTGCATCCGAGATATTGTCCTTTTCTATTATTTTCTGAACCCATCCACGCCTTCCCATGTCGCCCATATTATATATATATTTCCGAGTGGGAGTGGAGGGGACTGGAGAGAAGGGCACACACACACAGCCGGCTCAGCCCACCATTCATCTGTGCAGAGAGAAGTTGTAGCACTCTCACTCTGTTTCATCTGTGCAGAGAGGAGTTGTAGCACTCTCACTCTGTTCATCTGTGCAGAGAGGAGTTGTAGCACTCTCACTCTGTTTCATCTGTGCAGAGAGAAGTTGTAGCACTCTCACTCTGTTTCATCTGTGCAGAGAGGAGTTGTAGCACTCTCACTCTGTTTCATCTGTGCAGAGAGGAGTTGTAGCACTCTCACTCTGTTTCATCTGTGCAGAGAGAAGTTGTAGCACTCTCACTCTGTTTCATCTGTGCAGAGAGAAGTTGTAGCACTCTCTGTTCATCTGTGCAGAGAGGAGTTGTAGCACTCTCACTCTGTTCATCTGTGGAGAGAGAAGTTGTAGCACTCTCACTCTGTTCATCTGTGCAGAGAGGAGTTGTAGCACTCTCACTCTGTTCATCTGTGGAGAGAGAAGTTGTAGCACTCTCACTCTCTTCATCTGTGCAGAGAGAAGTTGTAGCACTCTCACTCTGTTTCATCTGTGCAGAGAGAAGTTGTAGCACTCTCTCTCTGTTTCATCTGTGCATAGAGGAGTTGTAGCACTCTCACTCTGTTCATCTGTGCATAGAGGAGTTGTAGCACTCTCACTCTGTTCATCTGTGCAGAGAGAAGTTGTAGCACTCTCTCTGTTCATCTGTGCAGAGAGGAGTTGTAGCACTCTCACTCTGTTTCATCTGTGCAGAGAGGAGTTGTAGCACTCTCACTCTGTTTCATCTGTGCAGAGAGAAGTTGTAGCACTCTCACTCTGTTCATCTGTGCAGAGAGAAGTTGTAGCACTCTCACTCTGTTCATCTGTGCAGAGAGAAGTTGTAGCACTCTCACTCTGTTCATCTGTGCAGAGAGAAGTTGTAGCACTCTCACTCTGTTCATCTGTGCAGAGAGAAGTTGTAGCACTCTCACTCTGTTCATCTGTGCAGAGAGGAGTTGTAGCACTCTCTCTGTTCATCTGTGCAGAGAGGAGTTGTAGCACTCTCACTCTGTTCATCTGTGCAGAGAGGAGTTGTAGCACTCTCACTCTGTTTCATCTGTGCAGAGAGAAGTTGTAGCACTCTCACTCTGTTCATCTGTGGATAGAGAAGTTGTAGCACTCTCACTCTGTTTCATCTGTGCAGAGAGAAGTTGTAGCACTCTCACTCTGTTTCATCTGTGCAGAGAGGAGTTGTAGCACTCTCACTCTGTTCATCTGTGTAGAGAAAAGTTGTAGCACTCTCACTCTGTTCATCTGTGTAGAGAAAAGTTGTAGCACTCTCACTCTGTTTCATCTGTGTAGATAGAAGTTGTAGCACTCTCACTCTGTTTCATCTGTGCAGAGAGGAGTTATAGCACTCTCACTCTGTTTCATCTGTGTAGAGAGAAGTTGTAGCACTCTCACTCTGTTTCATCTGTGCAGAGAGAAGTTGTAGCACTCTCTCTCTGTTTCATCTGTGCAGATAAAAGTTGTAGCACTCTCACTCTGTTCATCTGTGCAGAGAGGAGTTGTAGCACTCTCACTCTGTTTCATCTGTGCAGAGAGGAGTTGTAGCACTCTCACTCTTTGTCGTGCATTCCATTGTGAAAGCCAGCCATACCTGAAGGGTTGTGCTGTTTTAACAGCATGGCTGTGTTGGTGAAGTTTACGCACACGTGCTCAGCCTCATACTCTGTGTGCACCCTCCGCTCAACAACAATCGTGACCCTCAGCGCCTTATCTCAACTGACCCACTGTTATCTCCCAGAGTTTGTCCAGCTACCTACTGCCCCCAGCTAGCCAGCTAGCTAGCTGGCTGGTTTCTTTACCCCTGGCTTGCTCTTCCACAGATACTCTAAGCTTTTGGCCCCCGGGTCACTGATTTGTAACGTGGGACAGGGTGGCAGTTATCCCTCCCTGACCTCAGGCACCGCCCCCCACCCCCCCACCCCCACCCCCATCCCCCTTCCAACAAAGGGCTAACCAGGCTGTATCCGGGTAGGAGGGAGAACAGTCCTGTCCTCTCCATCTGTAAGCATTCCCACAGTGCCATAAACCCTGTCAGGGAGGCGCTGTGCTTTCTTTCATGTGGCTTTGTTAAGAGTGTGTGGATGATTTCATTAGCGTGATGTAATAGCATGAGATAATAACGAGCTGACGGCTCCAGGTGGACGCAGGGATTATAATGTGTGAGTGATTAGCCGCTGAGGTGATTATTCACTATCTCAATGCAGGCGCACACATTTTCATCTGACCTGTGTGTGTGTGTGTGTGTGTGTGTGTGTGTGTGTGTGTTTGTGTGTGTGTGTGTGTGTGTGCGTGCGTGCGTGCGTGCGTGTGTGCGTGCGTGCTTGCCTGGGTGGGTGGGTGCATGCTCACAGAAGCCTGCCAGTGTATGATTTATATGGGTAATAATTTTGCATTTAGGTTAGAGCGGCACGATTTTGGGAAAAAAATATCGAATTGCAATTCTTTTCTGATATTGCAATTGTGATATGATTTGCAATGTCAGAGGGTGATAAGTCTGATCTGATTATTCAAATTTTCATTGAAAAACATGGTTGAAGAAAACCTGATGATTGTGGTGTGATTTTTGCGGGGATCCGTACCAAGCAGAGATGTTGTCATACAGTCTGTAGAATAAGATGTGTAGGAGACTTCTCTGCACGACAATATTTCATTTAAAATGTAAAAATAACCTTTAACAAATATTGCACCTCCTACGATCTGATAGATAGATAGATAGATAGATATGCTTTATTCCAGACTCAAGGTCCATACAAAAATACAATCAAATACACATAATACAAAAAAGATTAAAAGAAAACACAAAATAAAAATAGTCTAGTGACTCATTTTAAAAGACACCTATACCAGTGCTCCCAAAACTGAGACGTGCAGCGTGTGGCACTGTACGCAATGTTCACCAGCACCACCACAAGTTGATTTTCAGAATCATTTAGCCGACAGATAAACCTGTACATTACATTTCTCAAGACAGCTTGCAGTGTGTTCACTCCAGCACTCACAAACATCTCACTCGCACTAGTCCACCTGGGCCTTTTTAGCAGTATTCTCAGAGCATCATTATATGCCACTTGCAGTCTCTGAAGGCTGGCTTTTTTATAGTTCAACCACAGATGTGCAGTGTACAAAGGTGAACAATACGCTGTAAACAGAGTCAGCTTCACTCCATCAGTGCAACAACCACATTTACGTGACAATACATTTGCTCGCACATACAACATACGACTCTGACGATAAATGATAATTGCAGTAGCAGGCCTTATTGCTATTTTCCATTACATTTTGATGAATTGTGTGGCCCTAATGCTGAAGTGGCAGCTCAGCGTCTGTGATGACGTATCCGAGTGAAAATAAACATTGCTTTGACCGGAACAGGGTCATGAGGCGGGACATAGCATGTGATGTGGATGATTTGATTGGACCGTTCTGGGGACTGGAGTTCACGTTGGCCAATCCTGGCGCTTGTATGGCGTGTTCTGCCCCTACGCGATTGGGGCCCGCATAGAACCGGGCGGCCGGCTGCTTTCGTGCTGTCACGCAGAGCCAAGAGTGCTGCCTGTCGGCTTGGAGCGTTGACTAGCTGCGGTAAATACGATATTCCTGGAGTGCGAGTTTAACGAACCAGTCACATGTTCTTTGCATTCCACATTAAATGAAGACATTACCGTTTGTTTTATTTTGTATTACATGTTATTGGCCAAGTATATTATCATTTATAGGCTCGAAATTCTGCCCAGGTTACAGGCAGTGCCTGTCAGGCACTAGTAGGCGGACATCTTGCCTGCTCAGAATTGACTTCTCGCAATGAAGATTGATTGACAGCTGTCATGTCGTGATATGATTGGTTGAAATGGGGTAGACATTTGATAGTTCTTCGTGACATCAGCATATTGTAGATTTTACAGTTATGAATGAAATCCTGAAAAATGAACTTTTGATGTGAAAAAGTGTGGAAAAAACGAAAGAAATTAGATTTTTGTGATTTTTGTTGTTGTTGCATACATTATTAAATAGCTGCACTGGATACCCAGGGATGTGAGTATTTGTTCAGTGCTGCATGGAGATGTGTTTGTTTGCCTCACCTTGCGTTTGTGTTGTGTTGCTGTCTTGCAGGGCCTGTGCAGTGCCAGCAGTGTTTCCCTGCCTGAAAGCCTGCTCTTTGTGTCCACTCTGGATGGAAACCTGCACGCCGTGAGCAAGAAATCAGGCTCTATCAAATGGACGCTGAAAGAAGGTAAGAGGAGAGGACCGCAGTCCAGTGGAATTCACTGGAAACGGCTTGTTTTGTGTGCCTTTCTCAGGGCTCAGTTCCGTGTTCAGGTTACATTTGTAAAACCGACGTGCTTTTGTTGGCCGTCGCAGGGAAGACAATGCGATCCCCCTGCTTTTTTGAAGACCAGTCAGGTGTTTTGTCTCTCTTTTTGTGTGAAATCTGATTTGTCACAAAGGTTCTAGTTGGGGCACAGCAATTCAAGACAGGCTGGAAGTTGCACCAGTGAAATGTTCTACTCTTCTAATTATTACTGGTGTTTCCCCTACATGCAGTAATAGAGCCTGTCCTGACCGATATTGGATTTTTGGGGCCGATACTGATATTAAGGAGTAATAAAAATTCCGATATCGACATATCCGCTTATATTATCGGCTTATATATACAGTAAGCTGCGTGCACTCCTTTCTAGCCTACCGTGCCTCGTTGTTGTCCTCCTTCCCGTCCTCCACCTCATCGCTCATTTCTACCATCCCTCGTTGGTTTCCCCTCGAATTCTCGCCCGCTTTGTGGGCTCGCAGAAATATGAAATATGATTTTTTATTTTTTTACAAGAGGGGAAATGAGAGGAGAGACTAACCTTATTTTGTGCTATGGACGCTTCCAGGTCAATTCACACACCTGTGAGTAAAGCAAAATGAGAAACTTAGCGCTTACCTAATAATGACGGCATAACGCATAGGTGTAGGAAGCACGGGGACACGGGGGACATGTCCCCTCCAATATTAAAAGGTGCTTAAAATGTCCCCCTCAAAAAATAAACGAACCACTAAATTGTGTTATTGTGCCTCCGCATAATGAAAAGACTTCTCCATTCACGGTTGTGATCTGGGAGACGGTCGCCAACCTTGGACAGGTTGGCGACCCTGTATGTTCACACCGTGTGTTTGTCTAGTAGTAACGGAGGTTGGGGCTCTCAATGTTTAGCTCCTGGCTAAAGTCTGGAGAGCCTTCCCTGGCAGACGAATTACAACATGGACAGTATTTACCATGTTTTTCAAAGCACTGTAATCATGGTACCAAGGTTTTAATGATAATGAAAATTTAAAACGATACGGTTATCGCGAGGAATTTTATCACGGTTATCATTAAAACTGGTTATCGTTACATCCCTAATGGAAACATGGTAACATTGTATCTGTTGTGTAGCTTGTGCTAAAGTAAATGCCTGTTAGGCATGGAAACATGGTAACGTTGTATCTGTTGTGTAGCTTGTGCTAAAGTAAATGCCTGTTAGGCATGGAAACATGGTAACGTTGTATCTGTTATGTAGCTTGTGCTAAAGTAAATGCCTGTTGTTAGGCATGGAAACATGGTAACGTTGTATCTGTTGTGGAGCTTGTGCTAAAGTAAATGCCTGTTAGGCATGGAAACATTTTAACATTGTATCTGTTGTGTAGCTTGTGCTAAAGTAAATGCCTGTTAGGCATGGAAACATGGTAACGTTGTATCTGTTATGTAGCTTGTGCTAAAGTAAATGCCTGTTGTTAGGCATGGAAACATGGTAACATTGTATCTGTTGTGTAGCCTGTGCTAAAGTAAGTAAATCTCCTGTTAGGCATGGAAACATGGTAACATTGTATCTGTTGTGTAGCTTGTGCTAAAGTAAATGCCTGTTAGGCATGGAAACATGGTAACATTGTATCTGTTGTGGAGCTTGTGCTAAAGTAAATGCCTGTTAGGCATGGAAACATGGTAACATTGTATCTGTTGTGTAGCCTGTGCTAAAGTAAATGCCTGTTAGGCATGGAAACATGGTAACATTGTATCTGTTGTGGAGCCTGTGCTAAAGTAAATGCCTGTTAGGCATGGAAACATGGTAACATTGTATCTGTTGTGGAGCCTGTACTAAAGTAAGTAAATGTCCTGTTAGGCATGGAAACATGGTAATCATTAACAAAGAGGGGGGCCAAATCCAGCCTGTAATCAAGGTCACAGTGGGAAGGGTGAGCTGCTCTGCTGTAAATAGCACCTGTACTCCTATCTAAACATTCTGACTGTGTAAGCATTTACTACGCTTCACATGTTAATGTAGGCATCATAGGCTGCTAATGACATTAGATAAGTACAGACCGCAGGCTTATCGCAAATAGTGTGCTCAAATAGGCCTATCTGTCTTAACAAGTCGTTTATTATTGAGTCTTAGTTGGGTTTTTCTTCAAATAAGTGAAAAATATATGATCATGAGAATAGATTTGAATTGCACCTGTTTCCAATGCAAAATCACCTTGTTGTAAGAATCTTCTTGTATCAAGCAGCATTATCTTGATACTAGTGGAGCTTTATTTTAAGATGTCAGTTGTTCCAAGAACATTCTCAGAAAAGTGTGAAATTGCATTGGGAAAAAAATTATCCTTTTTTGTTTCAAGGAAAACTAGATTTGAAGACTCTTCTACTTTACTGATTGGCTTGTTAAGATGTCATTTTTTTTGCAGTGTGGCTTACAGGCTGGGTACACCTAATACCCAAATCATGAATAAACATGGATGCCGGAGCGACTTCCTCCGCATCATCTGTTTTTCTGGAACGGCTATTGAATATAGATCTGAGCAGTTCTGGGTCACGCTTCACAAAAACACCTGTTGTATTCTAGCCAGGTAGCCTTACACCCTAGAACCAGCAGCGGGAAGCCCAAACCTTTGCCTGGGTTCTAGCCACTACGACCCAGATCAGCGGTGACGGAACAGGTCTCTCCCCTCCTCACACTGCGTGCCTGTCGCTGCCTGTTGGTTTTCCTAACAGACTTTTTAGCCGCTGAGCCCAACCGCCGTGGTCCTTCTATGCGACAGAAAAGCATTGTTTTTCAGCTCATCATCCGTCTCTGTGCAATTCCATATAATGAATGTTGATGCTGCCTGGGCACAGCAGTCACTGACACCTACAGGTAATCCCCCTCGTCCACCTACTGTTGTTGACCCCCTCAGGCACCTCCACCCAGCTCCACACCATCTGGCCCACACCCTGTATGTTCACACCATGTGTTTGTCTAGTAGTAACGGAGGTTGGGGCTCTCAATGTTTAGCTCCTGGCTAAAGTCTGGAGAGCCTTCCCTGGCAGACGAATTACAACCAGGCAAATTTTTTGTATTCAAGTTTTTTTAAATCCAATTCCAAAACACATCACACACCCCCCCCCCCTCCCGTGTTTTCACCAAGTGTGGGATGGGTGTTTGGTATCAGGGTCATCATCGGTCTCTTCAGTGAAACGTTAGTGTGTTCTAGGCTGTGTGTGTTTACAGGGTTTGATCTAATATCAGTTCATTAGACAAACATGCCTGCGCCTTCCTAGGAAATCATGCAAAGCTGTCCTGTTTGCAGAGATGACAGTCTCATGTTGACTACAAAGGAATTTTAGCTGGACTTTGTGTTCTGTGTGCGATCGTCTGTCATGGCTATTCATGTCATAGGCTTGCTCAACAGCTTACTGGCCGTGGTTTGCATTGTTGATTCATATTCTTGTCTGTCTTCTTGACTTACATCTTTGTCTCTGCTCACAGATCCAGTTCTTCAGGTCCCCACACATGTGGCCGAGTGAGTATTTGTCGCACGTGTGTGTGTGCGTGCGCGTATATGTATACCTGCACATTGTATGTTGATCTGCATGTGTGTGTGTGTGTGTGTGTGTGTAACAAAGACACATGTGAATGGGAAGCTGTTTGAGCTCATACATCTCTCAATTGAAACCAAATGCTTTTTTTTATTATTTGCTTATGTGATTTCCTAAAAGTGGTATTTCAGTCAAGCTTTACCTACGTATCGTGAGATAGAACTTTTTGGTTATTTGGTTTCATCTTTCCCCCCCAGGCCAGCATTTCTGCCTGACCCCAATGATGGCAGCCTGTACTCTCTGGGAGGAAAGAACAACGAAGGGCTGACGGTAAGAGAGGACACACTGTTATCACAAATTCACCGCTTCTCTCGGTGCCAAAAGAAAACGCACTGCTCACTCAGTTCCCTCATTCAAGACAAGATATCGTTCTCTCTTCTGCAGAAAGTAGTGCACGGTCGTGCTGATGCACTGCAGGAATACTCAACTTGCTTTGCCCGGGAGCCACGTTTGCAAAATGACAGGAGGCCAGGGGCCAATTAATAAACAAACATTAATAATATACATTTTTCTGTAGCAGATTGAAGGTATTTGGGGTGTCAGCCGGAGTTTAGTCTGACAATTTTGTGCACATAGGATAGGATAAGTTAAGTTAGTTAGTAGTTAGTACATGTAAGTACCTGGTTGGTGAGCAGGTGGCGATATTTGAGAATTTAGCTGGAGCTCAGTCAAACTTTATAGTTTTCATTGTGAATTAGAAAATGACCAGGGGGCAACTTGGCACCCTATCACAGGCCACATCTGACCCCCGGGGCCGCAAGTTGAGTATCACTGATGTTCTGTATGCAATGTATTGATATAGCACACAGAGCATGCTATAGCTGTCTTATGATGATGATGATAATGTTGATTCATTGTGTTCAAACAGAAATTACCATTCACTATCCCTGAGCTGGTCCAAGCCTCTCCCTGCCGAAGTTCTGATGGAGTCCTTTACATGGGTAAGACCCCAACGCAACTTTCACAAAAGATAATGTCAGATATAGAAGTATGTATTTTGATCGAGCGCATTGACACGATTGTTCCGTTTGTTGCATTCTCCTCTCGTAGTGACTAGGGATGGGTATCGAAACCCGGTACCAAACGGTTTGGAAATACCGGAGGATCAATAAGCTTTCACGTTAACGGTTCTCTTATCGGTACTGGAGAAATTACAAAATAGATTTCCTATAATTGCTACCGCTGCTACATAAACGTCATCTCGCACATTGTATCTCACCAACATCCGTAAGACATGCCTATGATATATTTGAAAGAGATCGCTCGCTTTCTCTCCGTCTCTCAGACGAGACTGACGAGACACAACAGCGAGGAGCCATGTGTGAGAGTCTGCCCTGCTTTCTGTGTGTGTGTGTGTGTGTGTGTGTGTGTGTGTGTGTGTGTGTGTGTGTGTGTATGTGTGCGTGTGCGTGTGTGAGCGTGTGCGTGCGTGCGTGCTGTGCACCGCCCCCTCTGCACTCAAACGAGTCGCAGTGAAAAGAGAGAGAAGGAAGCGATCAACAACAACAGTGTGGATTACTTACCGTATTTCACTAGAGAGTCGATGACGCCGACAATGCTTGTTGTCACAAGTGCAACAAATTGTTCGCTTCCCGTCGCTAGTAAGGGTGGAAACACGAGCAATCTGTCTAAACACTTAGCGAAAGTCCATCAAACACAAGCTACTCGAATTACCCCCGGTTACCCCGTTCACCTCCTCAGGTATGCCATGTCAACATGGAGCAGCCTAGCGCCCACACACAGAGTTCACTATGCGAACACGGGTGGTTAATGATTAGAGTCAACATTATCCAGCTGATTAGGGGTGTGTTCCAATCTGAAGTCAATCATCAGAGGCTCAGAGCATCATCTCAGCTGGACTTCAGAAATTCTGTTTTCCTTTCAGATCAGGAGGTGGGTGGGGGGGGGGGTTTAGTGATTTGGGTGACTGGTGTGCCACTATTTGAACAAAATGATAGCGGAGATGATTTGAATTGTTGCGGCGACGAGCGTCGTCATCCATAAACGGGTGCAGTCAAAGTCCCAGTTTGTCTCCCCACCTAAATTAATTGGTGTTATCCGACTTGAACAAAAGCCGTTACACCGCATTTGCGTTTGTGGTCATATCCTGTGTTCTTCTGAATTTGCAACAGTCAGATTGGGGAAGCTAATCTAACCCTGGTGACTGTGCCATTGTTTGAAGGAGACGGGTGACATTTGCTTCGCCGCGCTCATTATCTGTGCAGCTCTTGTCTTCATTCAACGGACGCCACTGCTAGCACAAAGCTAGCTGCGCACGCTAAGGTCTGTAAATGCTACGGCCTTAAATGATCCTTACGCACGGCTGATTTTGTGCCGGGCAAACACCCACCTATCCATTTAAGAAGTGTGTGCAGAGTGGAGTGCTCAGGCCACACCGGGATTATCTCTAAAGAGAAGGCACTGTTTCCTCATCTCCCTTTGGGGCCAGCCCTGATAGTAGACCTAGGTTACCTAGGTCCTGCTGCCACGCCCCTACGCCAACTGAGTGTGGAGATGCCAGTGTAAAGAGGCCAAAGAGGCTTGTTATTTAATGGTCCAGTCAACAGGCCACACCCAATATACCATGCGAACATAACACATTTAAATGGCTACAGTTGATTTTGCTTGACTGAGTTTGGCACACATTATCACACACACCCTCTTGGCCACAGTTTGGACATTTTAATACAGGCATGTCCAAAGTCCGGCCCTGGGGCCAATTGCGGCCCCGCGGACAGATTTGAAGTGGCCCTCGGCTTGTCTCTCAAAATATAGCCTAAAGTATCGGTTAATCAAGCAAGTTCAATTTGCATTTTTTCCCTTCACCTAACAATGACGGCGCTACCATACAGTTTGTACAAGCACCAAGTAGGAACAGCACATGCAGAACTAATGTTTTCACATGGTAAACAAAATACTTAAGAGTACAATTGTATGTGATTTTTCTTTTTTTTTCTTTTTTATAACTCATATGATGCGAATAGAAGTGTTATCATCGTGCCAGAGGTAAATTATTATGATTATTTTTGTATGTATGCCCTTGTGCACAGGTAAGAAGCAAGACCTCTGGTATGTGGTGGACCTGCTGACCGGTGAGAAACAGCAGACGCTGACCTCCTCCTTTGCTGAGATGCTGTGTCCGTCCTCCTCTCTTCTCTATCTGGGACGAACAGGTAAAAGAAAAAAATGCAACCAAAAACGTCCCTATTCTTACCTCTCCATTCACAAATCACACGCATTATTTATGTCTGTCACTCCAAAATATCTAATTATCTCAACGCGCCATCTGTTTGTATTGCTGCCTGTCCCGTTTAATTAAGCCGTTAATTTACTCTTAATTTACACTTGGCCTGTTTGCCTAGCGTTCTCTAAGTTGCTGCCACACCCTATTCACAATCACAAATGTCGTTTTCTCACCTAGCCAGTCTGCCACCCCTGAATGTCTCATTATCTAGGCATAATCTATTTGTATTGCTGCCCATTCATCCCATTTAATTAAGCAGTTGATAGTCTTACTAATCACTCGGGCCTATTTGCCTTGCATTCTCCAACCCCAGGTTGCTGCTGGCACACCCTAGCTGCTAGGGCCTAGCACTAACAGACCAGCACCCCCGCCCCCCATCCCTGTAGGTCCCTCCATGCCTGGGGAAGCTGGGATGGTAACTGGAGATGAGGACCCCGGAGCGTGAGAGGCTGAGATGGTTGTGAATGACACTTATGTAAAAACCCTAAGAGCCAGGTGTCAATGCAAAGCCCAGCTTCTCACACTCTTCTATATATCCACGATCTTGTTTCGTGTTGAGTGCCCCCCTCTCTCTCTCATTCTATGAATCGCTTCCTTTGAGGCAGAAGAAATTCAACACCGCGCTAACCATTTGTAGCTAGCAATGTATACTTGTATGTATACTACAAAACCGGACCTTTTTGTGTGTGCACGTTACGTAAGGAGAGTGGTGCCGTTTTGAGCCAAGCTGAGTATTAAATCTCCTATGGAAGCAGCGGTAACACTTTATAATCATGTTCAGTAGTACCGTAAGTAATTTATAAGCTATTAGTTAATGATGAACTAATCATTTACAAAACGTGAATATACATTTGTAGATGATTAAGTAGTAGTAAGTCATTCAAAGTTTTTATATTCCAACCTGCCTCTATACGCATTTGTTAATCGTGATGAGCAAATCATTAGTAAATGAAAAGAAATCATGAACTAATAGCTTATAAATGACTTACTACTCAACGTTATTATAAAGTGTTAGCGAAGCAGCATTTCCTTTTCCTGTGTGTATATATAATGTCCCCCCTCTTCATTGTTCATCTCCACTTTAGAGTACACCATCACTATGTACGACACCAAGAGCAGAGAGCTGCGCTGGAATGCCACTTACTCCGACTACGCCTCCACCCTCCCGGACGACGACACCAAATACAGTAAGGCCCTGGCACATAGTGGCTCTATTGTAGCCTTAGTTTCTAACACAGCACAAGCCACAGGATGGTGATCACATCACGCAGCGCAACCAGTTAAAGGAACACGCCGACATTTCGCCTTTTTGCCATATTCCCGATAGTAAAACGAGAACATGGATACCCGTCTCTTCACTGTGCGTGCATTAGGAAGTGGCGATGCGCCCCTCCTGCTAACTAAAATGCTAGTGAATGGTACAGCAGGCTACCCCCGTAACTGTTCAGTAACCAAAAATACACATTCCAACAGCGCCAAAACACTCACATGTGTACATGTGAGTGACTCGTGTACTCACCACGCGATGAAATAAGAATCCAGAATTAGGAGAAATGGTCATTTCCGAAGCAAATACATAGCCCAAACTAACGTTACTTCCGCGTTGACTGAGGCGCATGCGCTGTGTGCAGTCATCTACCATTTTAGTTTTACTGTCGGGATTCGGGAATATTGCAAATAGGCGAATCTCCCAAAATGTTGGCGTGTTCCTTTCATTTCACATTTTATAATCTTATGATGTCCTCTAAAGACACTCCACAAACAAAAAGATATCCACAAACTACTAGCTTTTTCTTCAGTCTAAAAGTTACAAGGGGCAATTTACTAACAGGTCAAATGACTCTGCAGTCGGCACGTTTTTTTAATCGGATCTGCTCGGATCTTGAAGTGATATAAATAACACACCCGGTGGAAACGCTATTTTTCACCCCTTGAGAACGGACACCGGTGATTTCCACAGGCTTTTTTAACGGTTAATTACTTTAAATTGTGTTGACATTGTGTTTCCATCTGCTGCCTTGCCTTGCCTACACTACAACACGTGAGTTTGGAGAAATTGGGGAATTTTATATATATATATTTTTACAAACATTTTCATAACGGGAGACAGACTGCAATCTGTCAGGTTAAGTAGAGCTACTGCATCTCCAAATGACAGACATGATGTGATGCGCACATTAGACACATTACTATTGCTGAGCAATGTAGATCCGTTTCTATACATTTATTAACTGTTTATCCAGCCATGACGATATCGCTGCCGCAGTTTATGTATTGGAAACGATGTCACCACGTCGATCTACTTTAAGTGTCCAGTGCGCCTGCAGCCATGGTGACAGTCAGTTCATCCAGTGACACGCACGCTCTGGGGGATCAGCTGTCACGTGTGGGAGGCAATGTGAAAGTGTCAATGGCCTATTCTTAGCGTTTAACACACACCGTTAGTGTTTACCTGCATTTAAAAAAAACCTGAATATAAGCAGTCATTTCGATAGGAAAAAAAGGTATAATATGTTGTTGACATGTGATCATTTCTCTGTCCATTCTCCCCCCAGAGATGGCTCACTTTGTGTCCAACGGCGACGGCCTTGTGGTAACTGTGGACAACGAGTCCGGTGACGTTCAGTGGATTCAGAACTACAACTCTCCGGTGGTGGCCATGTACATCTGGCAGCGCGAGGGCCTCAGCAAGGTTTCCCATACCAACGTGGCCGTGGAGACCCTGCGCTACCTCACGTTCATGTCTGGAGAGGTCGGCCGCATCACACAGTGGAAGTACCCGTTTCCCACGGAGAAGAAGCCCAAGAACAAGCTCATGTAAGCCGGGCCGGGTCTGATGACTGATGCTCGCTCCCTGTCCGGGAAGCGTCAATGTCAGCCTAGAGATTTTCATTGTTGACTTTCGTTTTAGGCGAGTTCAATATTGACTCATTCAAGATTCACCGCTAAATAGTTTATATAAGGAGTTTCTTTTCTGCTACTGTTGAGTGGAAATGTATGCTTAAAAGGCAAGTTTCAACAATGTAGATTCCAGAATATCGGCCTTGTTGCATCTCAGCATGGTCTGCTGTTGAAGGCGATTATTTTTTAAATTTGAGTTTCATTGTTTTCTGAATGCCACTGAAGCACTTGTAAAGTGAATTGTGCATGCTGTGTAGTTGGTACAATCTCTATTTTTTTGTTCTTTTTTGTTAGAACTTACAGTCTTCTTGCATGAGCCAAACCTTTGAGAAGGCCGTCTTTCTGCCTTTTGAAGTGTTTCTGTAGTGTAGCACCGAGTGAAGCCATGCAACAACTAAACCATTAGGTTTTTGGATACCGTCCCGGGAACGAGCACTGGCCCAACACATGTTTGAGCCTTTGGAGCCTCTGCATCACCTCAAACGGGCTGAAATCAAGATATATCACTTTGATTGACATAATGTGAGATTGCCCACGGTGGGGATGGAGTCTACACACATGCAATGTCTGTTGGATTTATGAGCGAGCGGGTGCAGATGGTGCTGGTTTCAGATCTGGTTTCACATTACAGAGCTGCTGTTTTTATATTCTAATTCTTTATTCACACCTGCTCTCAGCGGAATAGAGAAACACTCCTTTCAGTGGTTGATCCACTGTGTGCGTGTGTGTGCGTGCGTGTGCGTGTGTGCTGTGAACCAACGGCCAAGTTTTGCTTCGAGGTCAGAGAGAATTATGAAAGTGCTACGAATATATTCACACAAGTAAGAAGACAATTGACTTCTTCACCATGTGTTTGTTTTTCCCCCTTTTCCAGGGCTACTTTGTACGTGGGGAAATACTCCACAAGTCTGTATGCCTCTGCGTCCCTGGTGCACGATGGAGTCACTGTGGTGGTGAGTGACACGTCTCTGTCTCTGTACCACACGTTTGTGTTCAACCACAACACAACCTATCACAC
Organism: Poromitra crassiceps; assembly: GCF_964638095.1. Classification (NCBI taxonomy): domain Eukaryota; kingdom Metazoa; phylum Chordata; class Actinopteri; order Beryciformes; family Melamphaidae; genus Poromitra; species Poromitra crassiceps. The sequence goes on from NC_139644.1 coordinate 13,031,046, forward strand.
CAATAATACATCACCATGTAGGTTCACTGTTCTTTGTTTATTGACACATGCATTGCTTCCGCCCGCCAAACAAAATCATTGAGGCATTGAGTGCATTGAGGGTATGCTAGTGAGTCAGTGTGACCCTGTTCCAGTGGTCATAGATTTATTTATTTTTTACCTGGGGACTTCACATAGACTACCCGAAGTAAAGACACCGGAGCACTCTTTTCCATCTGTACGTTTATTAGGGTCTGACTGACGTTTGGACAGGTATGTCTGTCTTCCTCAGAGACAAACGGAACAATGAAAAAGGGGAGGTTTATATACCCCCCTCCACAGTGAACCTCCCCCTTTTCATTGTTCGGTTTGATTCTGAGGAAGACACACATACCTGTGGAAACGTCAGTCAGACGTGCGGACGGAAGAGAGTGCTGCGGTGTCTTTACTTCGGGTAGTCTGTGTGAAGTGCCCAGGTCAAACCGTTCTCTATGTACACTGTTGAGCACCACGACCCCCTTTTATTCCAAACTTGGCTGAAGCGCGCTGGACGTTCCTGTTGGACTTTAATCCTGTTCCAGTGTGATGTCTAGGAGGGCTTAGCTTGCCCCAGCCCAGGTCACTTCACCCTGCTGGCCTGGCTCTGTGGAATAGCGGTTTACAGTTCACACACCGTTCTTCATGAACTCAACGTGATGTGTCAGATAGGGCATTCATTTGGATATCTGATTGGGTGTGCATAAAGATGGCAAGTCTCCAAACATGAAGTTTGTAAGAACTTTCAGTTTCAGAACTGAAGGTAGGATGCGAATAACATGTTTGTATGTGTGTGCAGCCTCGCGGCAGCACCTTCCCCATGCTGGAGGGTCCTGACAGCCAGGAGAGCGAGGAGGACAAGGAGTGTGTGATCACCCCCAGCACCAGTGTCAAGTTCAATGCTGCCCTCCGGGAGCGACACCGCATCAACTTCATGAGGAACTACCTGCTCCTTATAGGTACTCTACCACTGGATAGAGCAGACAAGGTCAACTCTATATTCCCTCTGATGTAGTTGGCCTTGCCTGGTGCTGTAAAGCAGTGCTTTCCAAACAGAGGTCCAGGGACCTCCAGGCGTCCAGGAGGGTGGAGCTTGAGGGTGGAGCTTGGGGGTGGAGGGTGGGCTTTGAGTGGCTCCCTAGTGAAACGAGGAAAAGTCTAGTGTCACCTTTCATCAGAAAAGAATGGCGAGCCTGTTCAGAGATTTCACTCTCACCACTGTGTCCCACCACCTGCAGTACAGACTCTCACCACTGTGTCCCACCACCTGCAGTACAGACAGAAAATACACACACTTATTAGATGGGGGTCCATGGGGGCAAATTCCTGTCAAGCGTTTAATTGACAGTTTTAGCCCACGTCTGGTTTGACATGGAGGTCAGAGATTTAACTTGGCATAGTGAAAGATGCAAGAGACATAATATGTCTCTTGCATTATGAAACAAGACTAGAGGCGTGTGTTTCATTACCGTAGTTTGTTTCAACTTCCCCTCGGCACTTCCCCTCAGGGGAATCCCCGGCGCCATCTTAAGTGCCAAGTTCCATTACTCTTCTAACTCACGTGAACTCTCTAAGATCAAGTTCCATTACTCTTCTAACTGACGTGAACTCTCTAAGATCAAGTTCCATTACTCTTCTCACTCACGTGAACTCTCTAAGATCAAGTTCCATTACTCTTCTCACTCACGTGAACTCTCTAAGATCAAGTTCCATTACTCTTCTCACTCACGTGAACTCTCTAAGATCAAGTTCCATTACTCTTCTCACTCACGTGAACTCTCTAAGATCAAGTTCCATTACTCTTCTCACTCACGTGAACTCTCTAAGATCAAGTTCCATTACTCTTCTCACTCACGTGAACTCTCTAAGATCAAGTTCCATTACTCTTCTAACTCACGTGAACTCTCTAAAATCAAGTTCCATTACTCTTCTCACTCACGTGAACTCTCTAAGATCAAGTTCCATTACTCTTCTCACTCACGTGAACTCTCTAAGATCAAGTTCCATTACTCTTCTAACTCACGTGAACTCTCTAAGATCAAGTTCCATTACTCTTCTCACTCACGTGAACTCTCTAAGATCAAGTTCCATTACTCTTCTCACTCACGTGAACTCTCTAAGATCAAGTTCCATTACTCTTCTCACTCACGTGAACTCTCTAAGATCAAGTTCCATTACTCTTCTCACTCACGTGAACTCTCTAAGATCAAGTTCCATTACTCTTCTAACTCACGTGAACTCTCTAAGATCAAGTTCCATTACTCTTCTAACTCACGTGAACTCTCTAAGATCAAGTTCCATTACTCTTCTCACTCAGGTGAACTCTCTAAGATCAAGTTCCATTACTCTTCTCACTCACGTGAACTCTCTAAGATCAAGTTCCATTACTCTTCTAACTCACGTGAACTCTCTAAGATCAAGTTCCATTACTCTTCTAACTCACGTGAACTCTCTAAGATCAAGTTCCATTACTCTTCTCACTCACGTGAACTCTCTAAGATCAAGTTCCATTACTCTTCTAACTCACGTGAACTCTCTAAGATCAAGTTCCATTACTCTTCTAACTCACGTGAACTCTCTAAGATCAAGTTCCATTACTCTTCTCACTCACGTGAACTCTCTAAGATCAAGTTCCATTACTCTTCTAACTCACGTGAACTCTCTAAGATCAAGTTCCATTACTCTTCTAACTCACGTGAACTCTCTAAGATCAAGTTCCATTACTCTTCTCACTCACGTGAACTCTCTAAGATCAAGTTCCATTACTCTTCTCACTCACGTGAACTCTCTAAGATCAAGTTCCATTACTCTTCTCACTCACGTGAACTCTCTAAGATCGACCCTTCGAGGACCATGTGCATCTTTCCCAGGATGCATTGTGACGATCGTCTGTCGATTCCGGGGCACGAACAGGTGATGAATATAAATGAAAGTAAACACAATATTTGGAGGATTTAGACATACTTATGAAATGAACTCATCTGCAGTATTGCATTACTCACTGTTCTGTGTAATATTGATTCATTATTCTTAAGGTCTGCTTAAGGACCCTGCCCCCCTGTTCTGCAAGTGTCCACTCGCGTTACGTGCAGTATTACCATTACCAACTGCCGGCGTTCGTGCAGTATTACCAACTGCCTGCGTTACGTGCAGTATTGCCAACTGCCGAGGTTACGTGCAGTATTGCCAACTGCCAAGGTTACGTGCAGTATTGCCAACTGCCAAGGTTACGTGCAGTATTGCCAACTGCCGAGGTTACGTGCAGTATTGCCAACTGCCGAGGTTACGTGCAGTATTGCCAACTGCCGAGGTTACGTGCAGTATTGCCAACTGCCAAGGTTACGTGCAGTATTGCCAACTGCCGAGGTTACGTGCAGTATTGCCAACTGCCGAGGTTATGTGCAGTATTGCCAACTGCCGAGGTTATGTGCAGTATTGCCAACTGCCGAGGTTACGTGCAGTATTGCCAACTGCCGAGGTTACGTGCAGTATTGCCAACTGCCGAGATTATGTGCAGTATTGCCAACCGCCGAGGTTACGTGCAGTATTGCCAACTGCCAAGGTTATGTGCAGTATTGCCAACTGCCGAGGTTACGTGCAGTATTGCCAACTGCCAAGGTTATGTGCAGTATTGCCAACTGCCGAGGTTACGTGCAGTATTGCCAACTGCCCAGGGGAAGTGAAGGAGGGCTGGTTAAATGACTAATGAAATGCAGCTTAGGTGTCTCTACTGATGCATGGCCCGTTGTTCCTGGCATGCACACTTAGAATGTGAAACTGGCAGCATGTAGCTGTGCCTATGGCCCAGGCCAAATATGGGCTTCCTTGGCACTTTCACTAATTGTGTTGCATTGAGACTGCCCTCTGCTGGTCGCTCCACATTTACATAAAGTTGAGGGTGAGGCCAGGAGTTTTCAAAGTCTGAGTCTGTGGGCCTCCCCTCAGACAAAGCTTGGGGGCAGTCCCAAGGCATTGATTTGTTTCTGACTCTGGGAAAGTGGGAAAAACAGTAAAATTCCCCAATACTACTGTATCTCTCTGAACTATCTCTTTAACCAAATCACACACATTTAGGCTATTCTATGTGATCTCCTTTTGATAATTACTGTAATATTTTTTCACTTCCATTCACTGAGCCTCCCCTGAAATTGTTTGGAGTCCCCCTGGGGAGGCCCACCTCCCACTTTGAAAACCCCTGGTCTAGGCTACTTTATGAAAAATCAGCTGCACCCGGCTTGACTCGCCACCTCTGGAAACTCCCGAAACACAAACTTTTAAACTAACTGTTGTCGATCTAAAACGAAGACAGATTCAACAATTGTATCATTTATTTCTCGCCTCGTTTTCCGAAACGATTATCTATTTTCGTATTCATAATGTGAGAGAAAGCGAGCCGCCATGTTTTTCCAGTTTGAAATCCGGGGCAGACGGCCCAGCGAGTGACGGCGTGCTCATCCAATCGGGTGCAGCAAGGAACCAATATCGAAGCACGCCTATCAAGTGTCCAAAACTGGGGAGCAGTGCGACCCCTCGTGTCCAAAAACATCCCTGTGGAAACGTACAGTACCATGTGCCATGTGCAATGGACGACCAATGGTGTAACTTGGTCGGTCAGCCAGTCAGTCAGTCAGTGACAGGCTGGCTGTTTTGGTGGAGGTTCATGATGCTGATGAATGTGTTTGTCTCAGGTCATCATGAGACCCCTCCTGAAGCTCACACCAAGATCCTGGAGAAGTTCCCTGACAGCATTCCTCGCAGTCAGGGCAACGTCATCCCACCTACCACTGACAAGACCATAGAGGAGGTATGTGTGTCTCAGTGTGTGGCCTATAAGATACTGTTAAAATGTTGCCTCAGTCATATTGTACAAATTATATCCAAATATCTACACTGATTTTCTAACCCACCTCTCACTTTTTGGGCCCCTTCCCTCCATGTTGTAGAAGGTGAATGAGAGTGGTATGGATGATGGTCCCCCTTCTCCTCAGCCTGAAACCTCCATCCAGGAGCCCGGAGCCAGTGGGCGCCCTGCCCGGCCAGAGGCCCCCGTGGACTCCATCCTCAAAGACATGGCCACCATCATCTTCTCCACCTTCCTCCTGGCTGGCTGGATGGCCTTTGTGATTATCTACCCAAAGGCAAGTCAAACAGCGCCATCTAGTGGACTATTGTGGACCTGTTACTGACTAAACAAACTTGTTGAGTAGAGAAAAAAATATTAGCATAAACTTGACCTCACCTGTGTGTATACACAGTTTTGTCACCTCTTTGCTTTTGATATGTACCGGTAATGCATCCATCCCTCAAAATCACTTCTTCAAAACTCTTACATATTCAATTGAAAGGTTATTGTCACATATGTCGATAGAGGGTTTACATAAAAAATATACATAAAAAACACATAGGGCTGGGTATCGGTACTAAGGTATTGGCCAAAATAACCCAGTACCAAGTAGTATCAAAACTTCTCCAGTCAAACACTACCTGCATTCGAGCCTTTTTGTACACGGATGTAGGGAAAAAAAACTAGTTGTATGGGTTTGCTCGCAGCCAATCAACGCAAGCTTTCTTCAATTTAATGTGACATGTGATTGGCCCACTACCGCAGCAGCTACAACCCATACAGACTTTGTTTGTAAAGTCGAGTGCGGTGTACTGTATGTGATGGCGATGGCAGTTCAGCGTGTCGAGATGCCACCAAAACGTTCAAAACTATGGCTATACTACACAAAAAGGTATCGAATTAAGTACTCTTATCGGTATCAGTTTAGGGGTACTGGCATTGCTGCTATCGTAATTCTTTAAACAATACCCAGCCCTAAAAACACATGAGAAAACATATACAATACAATAAACAATACAAACACATCATATAGCGCATTACAAGTCACCATAACACTTGATAAGACCAGTCAGGGCGTCAGAAGATACAGTACAATAACAAAGACAGATCCGGTTTCATAATCTTACCCCCCCCACACACTGTCCTCTCCTACCCCAGAGTGTGCACAAGCAGCAGCAGCTGCAGCACCAGGAGTTCCAGAGGCAGATGGAGGAAAAGCTGGAGCTCCTCCAGAGGCAGCAGCCCTTCCCCCCGCCTGCAGACCTGGGCCTGGGCCTGGCACTGGCCCCGGACAGCGACTACCTGGAGGTGGCCCGCGCCCGCTCCGAAAGCTCCGACCACAGCAGCCCCAACATCACCCCTCGCGCCTCCAACCACTCCAACCTGTCTGTGTCCGAGCTGGGCAGCTCTGCCAATGAGCACGAGGACGGAGGTAAGGAGTGACACTCTGAACAATGAAGAATACGCACGCACGCACGCGCACGCACACACACACACACAGACACACACACGCACACACTGAAATGAAGGGTGAAGTGAAAGTATATGATACTGATATGCATTATGTGTGTGTTGTAACAGATGAGGACTGCAATGTTGTCAGAGTGGGCAATATAACCTTCCATCCCAGGAACGTCTTAGGTCATGGTGCTGAGGGTACTATTGTGTACAAGTAAGTCTGATCCTCAGTCTACACATTAATATCCCTAATTACATTTTGGTTTAATAATTGTTCCAATTTACTAATCCTCACATCCTTGACAGCATATGCATTGGCTAAATTTGGTGTGGGATTTTAACATGACTACATCCTCCTAACACACCCTAACACTAGAGATGCAACGATTGCAATCGCCAACTTCTCTCATTCAAGCTTCTTAAACGTGAATATTTCCTGGTTTCTTTAGTCTTCTATGACCGTAAGCTGATCATCTTTGCGTTGTGGACAGTCGGTCAGGACAAAAGAAGACGGGCGTCATCTTGGGCTTTGGGGGAAAAGTGATCGACATGTTTATTTTGTGACATTTTATAGAGTAGACCAAACAACTAATCGATTAGTCGAGAAATTAATCTACAGATAATGAAAATAATCATTAGTTGCAGCCCGACCTGACACCGTATTTCCACTCCCTGTCCACCAGGGGTCAGTTTGACAACCGTCCAGTGGCGGTGAAAAGAATTCTCCCAGAGTGCTTCAGCTTTGCGGACCGGGAGGTGCAGTTGCTGAGGGAATCGGACGAGCACCCCAACGTCATCCGTTACTTCTGCACTGAGAGGGACCGTCAGTTCCAGTACATCGCCATTGAGCTGTGTGCCGCTTCACTTCAGGAGGTACTGGATGGCTTCATAGAAAACGTTTAACACTCGTAGGTTATCTGACCGTATACAGGCACAACACATTTAGCAGGCATGATCTGTGAGGGAAGTCTCATAAGCACTATTTGCAGTGAACTACAGAGGGAGGTCCTGCAATTGTTGTTATTACCAACCGCATTTCAGTACAAATCTACCATGTCAGTAATTTCTACTAGTTCAGGAAGAAGAAGAAAATCTGGTTGTCTACTATGTTTCAGCAAAATCAAAGATCATCTAATAGCAAGCCAGTTTGAATCGATGTCTCTGTAATGATGTAATGATTAGGTCTTAATTAGCAGCCAGCAGATTGTGTGGCCACTGCATACCACATAACATTTTACATAATGAGCTACAACCCGTAATTGAATGATCATATTGAAATTACACATTCAGTGCCTAAAAATTACAATACAGGACCTCCCACACCAAAACTAATCCAGTTTAAATAGTGCCTTACATGACTTCAACCTCTGTTAAAATAGGCCGTCTCGTATAATTATTGGACTACACGGGATGCAACCCTGCTCAGTGATTTTGAGGTGTTTCTTTTGTGTCTTGTTCTAGTATGTGGAGAAGAAGGATTTTGACCGTCATGGACTAGAGCCGGTGATGCTGCTTCAGCAGACCATGTCAGGACTGACCCACCTGCACTCACTCAACATAGGTATCCGTCAGTTAATAGAGAGTCATGTTTACATCCTTATGATTTTTGGTTGTGTATTACCGCCTGCCCACATACCTGCACGACCACAGGGACTCAGGGCCCAATGTCCTCCTCTCACCTGGATACCCTTCCTCTAGTCCACAGAGACCTGAAGCCCCACAACATCCTGGTGTCCATGCCCAACGCCCACGGCCGGGTCAGGGCCATGATCTCTGACTTTGGCTTGTGTAAGAAGTTAGCTGTGGGCCGCCACAGTTTCAGCAGGAGGTCTGGGGTGCCAGGGACTGAGGGCTGGATCGCCCCCGAGGTCCTCAGTGAGGACTGCAAAGACAACCCGGTACGTCAGTGGTCAAAGGCCCAAGGATGGATTTGATGAAGTTGTGATTTTAGTAGAGGTGCTTGATTACAGGTTGCAATGCCAATTTTGTTTATGTTTGTCCTCTTATGTTATGTCGGATCGTGACCTTCCTCCATCTTTTCCTTCTCCTTCTGTCCTATGTAGACCTGCACGGTTGATATCTTCTCTGCCGGCTGTGTGTTTTACTATGTGGTGTCCCAAGGTAGCCATCCCTTTGGCAAGTCTCTGCAGAGGCAAGCCAACATCCTATTTAACACATACAGCCTCGACCATCTGCAACCTGACAAACACGGTGAGGAGTGCGCTTCTCTTTCTGTTGTCTCAAATCACTCCCTCCCCAGGGTGTACAACAAGAGTCATGTGGTTGTTGGGTAATGTAGTTTACTAAGTTCAGGTATAGAGGGTAGTGTAGATGAGTGTAGTTCTGACACTTGATCATCTGTGATGGTAATAATAACCACAATGACATTCTCACCCACTTTATAGACATTTGATAGAATTCAACATAGGTACTCCCCCAATATAACACAAAAGAAAATAACATCAGCCCCTGTGTATTGATAAATATAGACTACAATTTGCTAATGATTTTAAATGGATGATAGTACTTTGTGGTCTGACTCTGGAATTAAGTATAAAATGGCAATTTAAAAAGAGCTTGAAAGACCACAGACCATGGTGAATATCATGGAGTTTGTATTATAAATGTATTATATACGTAGTTTATAGTTTGAGTAAACTTTCTAATGACCAGCGTGTGTTTGTATCCCTGACCCCACCAGAGGACATTGTGGCCAGAGATCTGATAGAGCAGATGCTGAGCACGGAGCCCCATAGGAGGCCTTCTGCTGAGAGCGTACTCAAACACGCTTTCTTCTGGAGCCTGGAGAGGGAGCTGCAGTTCTTCCAGGTCTGAGCCACGTGTCACATGATATGAAAATACACCTCTTGTGGCAAAACTATGTTATACCTGTTGCATAATGCATGTATTATATATTATATATTGCTTGTTTTAATGGTGCATGTTTTAGACTCTGTACACCATAAGTTGTAAAAGAGGTGTGGTTTTGCATATATACTGTAATAAAACTATGAATGTTGCAAGTGTTTTCAGGCTGCCTGATATATTACTGGGCAAGTCACTAACAATAATTCTGTGGTCCGTTGCAGGACGTGAGTGACAGAATAGAAAAGGAGCCGCTGGACGGACCAATCGTGAAACAGCTGGAGAGAGGGGGGAGGGCTGTTGTCAAGGGTGACTGGAGAGAACATATCACAGTGCCTCTGCAGACAGGTACGAGATTGGCTTAACTCGCACAGCAACTGTCAAATACCGCTCCTGGAGCATTCTGTTATCAAACTGTCTTTGATCTATGGGTTTTTTTGTGCTGCTATGCTAGGCAGATGGGCTAGTAACTAGTGCACATTCGTAAGGTTACTCTGACAAGCAAGGAAGGCAGGAAGGGACCCGCAACTGGGGGGTAACCTGCCATTCAAAACAATGAGCGCGGATGTGGATTTTGTAAATAAACAAGACACGTACGTGGTCTGAGCTTCGGTTTTTAGCCCGAATATTACAAAAGACCCCACTGATTCATAACAGGTCTAAAGTCATGTTCTAGCAGTCGGGCGCACTTAGTGACAAGCAAGACAACAGTGAAACGGACAGGTTTTTGTATTCAGTTTGGCATCAGTGGGCCTAACCCATAAGAGAGCAACCCCCAGCGTAGCAACAACAACACCGGAGGTAACTCCAGAGTAACCTTATGAATTGAATACTACTAACTAGCCGCTAGTTAGTAGCTAAGTTAGTAGTTTAGCAGTTGGAGCAATGTTTTGCCCTGCATGCGTGGTGTAATTTCAGTCACACTGGGTATGTTTGCTGTTTCCTCTCAACCTCGACCCAGAAAATGTTGCAGAGCGAGGCGCAGCTTGCACACTGCTTCCTGTCAGCATTGCTACCCATTCAGTAACAAAGCCTCAGGAAATGTTCTAGAAATGATTAACTTCTGAATGTGTACATAGTCATTTAATTTAGTCATGCAAATAGCACAGATGTAGTCATTTATTGATCAGTAAAGAGACAAATGTCTTTCTATATTTACAGAGCAACTACATTTTTTAAAGACTGGATCACTCTTTTGTATCAAACGGTTTGTTGTTCTGTCCGTCTGTCTGTCAATATCTCAGACATCACTGATCGGATTTTAATGAAGCTTTGGAGGAAATCATGCTCATCATCTCTCTGTTCTGGTATTTTCAAAATTGCACTGGTTGGGTAGTCTCTCAAGCCAGTCTATCTTGTCCACAATCTTCGAATACTCCAGAGACAGTCTGTACTTTAGCCCGTTAGAATTTGGCCAGAGGAAGTTGTCATCTTCCAAAGGGGGAAAAAAATGCCTCAGACTGGAGGAAGTTCGATCTTATTCGACCAATCACACGACACGTGTAAACAAAACCGATGCAGGTGATTGGAGAAATGAGCGGATGTCCCGCCTTATTTCCGTTTTATTTAACCAAATTTCTCCTCTATCAAGTACAGACGGGTAGGCGGAAGCATTTGCAAATTGCGGGAGCAAACGTGTCTTGTTTTAACCCATTGATACCTGATGCAGCATTTGCGTGTATATCCCTCATTTGTGTGCGTATCCCTTTAAGACCGTGAACCGCGTTAACGCAGTTCACGGTCTTAAAGGGATACACACACAAATGCTGCATCAGGTATCAATGGGTTAAGACACTACTGATTGGGGGGCTCACTACCGTTACAGGTCAAAACAGTTACAGGTCAAAACAAGCTGCCTTGCTAAATGATGATTTGGGAATGCACTCTGTTGTTGACATGTTGGATGTGGTTTCTTTGGCAGATCTTCGCAAATTCCGTTCCTATAAGGGCGGGTCAGTGAGAGATCTGCTCCGTGCCATGAGAAACAAGGTAAGTGTGTGTGTGTTCTCATTGCCAATGACAGTTTGCATTGTATTCGTGCCTTTTATGTAGTTAACCTGTCAGACTTACAACCTGTTCGTGCCCTCAACAGAAACACCATTACCGGGAGCTGCCTGCTGAGGTCCAAGACACTCTGGGCTCCATCCCCGATGACTTTGTCTCCTACTTCACCTCCCGCTTCCCCCACCTGCTGAAGCACACCTACCTGGCCATGCGGACCTGTGCACACGAGAGGCCATTTCTGCCTTACTACCCCAGCGTCGAGCAACTCGCAAGAACACACGTCCCGTACACATACCACGGGCCACAGAGACAAGACGAGCCACACACGCAACACTTGCCAACACACCACCTCCCCACGACCCCACAACCCTCCCCACAACCCCAGGAATCCAAATCACATCAGCCACTGTCCACCACAGAACCTTCACAGCCAGTGCCAGTCTCGCACACGATACCTACTCAATCAGTGCCAGCCACACCAGCAGAGGAGCCTGCACCTTCAATTTTGCTAGTTCAGACAGTGGTGCCAACTGTGCCAGCATCGTCCACAGCGACGGACTTGCCCGTTCAGACAGTGGACCCTAGCATTGCCCCGGAATCATCCACAGTTTCTCTCGGGCAAAGAGATTCCGTTCAGCCTGAAACGCACATGCAGCCAGATCCTCCTCCTCCGCTGGACAGTGAACCAGTGTGAACTGGAGCGGAGTCGGGTGGACAACAGCACACAAGAGAGGAGCATTGCCTTAACGAGTGGACAACTGCTGGGGCTCTGCTGTTGTGCACTGTGCTGGTGAGACCAGGCCTGCAGTGCCTGGGACCCACCGGCAGGCACCGAGCAGCAGCAGCCCCAATGAAGTGCCTTCTGCTCGCCGGGTTTGGAAATGACTCCCAACAGAACCGTCCACACGTCTTTCTCTGCCTTCAAGTCAGAGGCTGTCCTGTCAACAGGGTGTTGTTGGACATCATCTTGTAGCTGTACTGTGCAAAGAGAATTTGTTTTATTTTACACATGTTGGCGTGTCCAAAAAATAGTGTTGTTCTTCGCAAAAAAATACCTGGCTTGTATTTTGGGGAATATCTGTCTTGATGTTGAACACTTGGGTAGTTTTATTGTGCAATGTTTGTTTTTCTCAGTGAGCCTATTCACTGCACAGATATGTATATTTTTGTATAGATTGATTCAGATTCATTGATAATGAGTCATGTAATGTGGCCAATGTGCCTTTTTTTTAATAATAACACTGTGCTGTAAGGGTACAGGTCTCTGAAATGGACTATGCTAAATGCGCTTGTTGTCAGTTGATGCTGCTAGACTGCTTCTCTTTTGTCAATCAAGACTATTGTACTGACTTACTCAGCAACAGCGACTGTATTCCAAAGGGTGTTCAGATTGGATTCTGAACACAGTAGGTAATTTTATCCTCATTTGATTATGCGGTTAACATTGAGTTTAGATGTTGACTAGGCTGCGGTAGGCTTTCATGTATGATGACTTTTTTTAAGGGTGTCATCAAAGTGAAAGTGAAGTAAATAACTTGCACATTAAATGCTTTTTCAAATATGTAGATGAATGAGTATGCCTGTTCATTTGATTGGACCTTAATTGGATCAGGGGTCAGCTTTGTCATTTCATACAATTTAAACAAGGGATGAAAGCTGAATTATGATCAGTGCCTAAAGGGCAACTTCAGTACTGATTATTATTGCTCATTAATACTTGCTGAATATACAATAATACATGTTTATTTCCAGGTACTCCCAAGTGTTTTGTTTGTACTCAAGAATCTGGAGAGGGCATCTGAATTGCCATCTGAATGCAATTGTAGAATCAATATTGGGCTTCATGTCGAGAATTGGAGTACAGCCTGATTCATGTTAACACAGGTGTTGAAGGGGCGAGCGCAATGGCTTCAGTCACTGCCTTATTGCCTGTGTGCGCGCTCATCCCTTTTTTGGTATGAATGGTTTATTTAGTTATGACTCCACCCCTAGGACAGTCACACGAACGAAGATGGCGTCATTGTGGTGTAATTGTACAGGCAAGGTTGCTAAAGCACAGCCAACCACAAAGACATTAGTACTCTTGAGTAGGAGAGGGAGCATGGACTTTAGTGTTGAATTTGAAAGAGGTGTCGGAGCTGGTGCTGTTTTTATCTTGCATATTTATTCATTATTTCACACCAAAATGAACATCTGCAACACTTTTTCCTGCGTTTTTAGGCTTTGTCCCATACATCCCTACTTTGAACACTACCTGGAACTGGTGGTTTTGGTCCTGTGTACGTCTGGACTATGTGATGTCGTTCAAGTGTGTTGCTGCCAACCAGGCATCAGCACATGGCAGCAAAGTAACCCACTCTTGAAACCAGATAGACTGTTATCTCTCTCATTATGCCTGTCCTTCGCCCATTACAAGGGACCAAGGACAATAATGTTCTTGTGTTTTTGTGTGTGTGTTCTTGTCAATAGGGTAACAACACCAGGAAATAAAATTATAATCTATTTTTATTTGGATTTCTCCCTATCTATCATGTGTTGGCATGCACAGACTGGACTTTGATTTAACTTATTAGCACACCCTCCAAGCAGACTGGTTTAGTCAGTGTAGAGCATTAGTCCAGAACAAGTGTATTATGTATACAAAAAGATTTAGCCTGCCCTATTATGAAATCGCTTTTTTATTGCACAGCCTGTAATGTGACACTTTGGGTGTTGTTCCTGCTTTGATCAGCTGAATGCATGGGGGCGACTGGGGGTCCCATTTCCTCAGAAACGAAACACACGGAGTGATTTGGGTAAACCGCGAACGAACGGTTTCCTCAGTAGCATACAGAAGATGTGGAGCAGCAGCGCTCCGCAGCAGCAGGAGGCTGACATCTAATAGTTTGTTTCTGTACACTATAGCTACATATACAGAAGCATCTGGATTCTGGAAAAATTCTACTCAACAACAAAAACCACGCCAAAAGGGGGAGAAACAGATTTTCCTGCATGCAGTTGCAGTTCAAGGTATGACGTCGTTATTCTTGACTTTTGATTCTATGAAATCATGCTTAAACAAATAAATACAGATCCAATGTGAAATGACGTGGACTAAATTAGCTATTTTTCCGATCGACTCTGGATTTTGTAACATTTAATAATCTTACTGTTATCGTCTTGGGAAACAAACTTCTGCATAAAACATTGATCATCATTGTTCCGGTCTGATTGCCCTGTCAGTGTCAGCAGTCGCAGGCAATAATGTATATTATTGACTGAAAATAATACAGCCTACGAATTTCAGTGATTTTGAAAGAACCATCGACATCGACCATTCTGCCCATCTGCCATTCTATCATTCTGCCCATCCCTGAGCCCGCCTCTAGGGGCTCCGTGCCAGGCGGTGCATTCCAGAAGCAGGGACAGAAAACTTGAGACGCTGGTTTAGCTGGCTCAGCCTGGCTGGGGGCGTGGTCAGGGTGGGGTAAAAACCCCTGTTCTATCCATTCAGCAAAGTTAGAATTTAGCTGATAGCCCAGCCCAGGCAGACACGACCGGGGATTTAACCACCGCAGTAAACGCACATCTGAGCAGACGTCTTGTGTTCTGCTCTAGAACCCTCAAACCTGTAGTTTAGAGCCGCAGCACCGTCTTTTGGGGTGAGTCAGTGCATGAGATATATGGGCGGTTTTACCCCACTCGCGTGCCAGCCGTTTAACATTTTGTGGGCGTTCCCAGACATGCGGACTGTCTCTATAGGTGGACAGTGTTGGGGGTAACTCATTACAAAAGTAACATATTACATGTAATATATTACTTTTAGCAGTATCTCAGTAATATAACTTTTTACTTATAGGATTTCAGTAATATTATACCAGTTACTTTATCAAGTAACTCAAGTTACAAATTGAGTTAATTATTTTTTTAATCAAAGCACATATTTAAAAATAATTTCCTAATCAAACTGTGTTTTTATGCAAATAACCACTATAGATGACAATAACAAAGGAAAAGAATAACATTTAGAATTTTGGATTGTTTACGCTGACTTCAAGGCGGTTGAAATGATTTTTCGGGATGGTTTCGGGGCGGCGATGTCATTCTGCTGCTGCTGTTGTTTTGGTAAAAGTAATGCAAAAGTGGTGTAATAAGTAACGAGTTACTCTACACAGACAGTAATATTGTAAAGTAACGTATTACTTTCAAATGAAAGTAACTAGTAATATGTAGTATATTACATTTTGAAAGTAACTTGCCCAACACTGTAGGTGGATGTATAGTATTTATATTTTGATGGTGCAGGGGCGAATTTTCCACTGGGGACAGGGGGACATGTCCCCCCCACTTTTCAAAACCTTTATTCTGTCCCCCCCACTTTTTAAACTGAAAAAATCGTGGGTAAACTGAAAAAATCATGCTTAATACGCTACTGTTTGACCAGCCATCATATTATGGCTGAGAATGTTAATTGAGTTGCTAATTATAAGCTATAGGCTACTCCAAAAGATTGCCATGGATTTCCTCATCTGTAAAAAGTGCCCTCTCCAGACCCTGAATGCATTTCTAATGGCGCTCTGTATGGAAATTCCCCTTTCCATGCCGTCCCTGAAGGCAGCACTCACAATATTGTAACAGCAAATTTTACTTTTGTACTAATATTATTCAGTTTGTGGAGTTATTTTTCTGTGACAAGTATCATCCAAATGTTAATTTAAAATGAGATATTCCTCTAAATCTGGCTAAAAACGTTACAACTTTTTTGCCAGCCCCTGCCCCTCTAACATTCTCTGCACGTCCCTGCTGCTGTATAAAGGGTTAGGTGAAGAGAGGAAGTGAACATGGTAAGCAGTGAACATGGTTGAATTTAAAATAAAGCACACTAATAATAATAATGATAATAATAATACAACCAACGTGATTTCAATATGGCTCTGGCTTTCACATCAGTATTGTTCGGTGCCTTGTTCATGTCACCTGCTTTCATATCAGAGCTCTGATGAGTTGGAGGAGGTGGTGTCTAAAAGGCATGTATTTAGTGATGTGTGTAGTTCTTCATAGATCTAGCCTCTTAATCTTCCCCTCAGAGTGCACCAAATTGATGCATTTTACTTTAAAATGTAAAAAAAAATCTTCCGGGGGGCATGCCCCCGGACCCCCCTAGAGGGTCGGCGCTCCACATTTTATTGTGTCCCCCCCACTTGTGAAACCAGGTATTCGCCCTTGTGATGGTGGCATTGGTGGACCAATATCTGGCATGACATTTACTACAGTAGCTAGCCGACCATATATGGCCAAAAAATCAAGTTTGATGAAAAAGGATGTAGCCTACGGAAGAGGATTATTAGGGCCACGTGAAAAAATTATTCAAATCAGAATTCAAGTTCAAAGTCAGAATTTTTACTTTATTCTCAGAATTCCGACTTTAAACTCTGAACTCATATTTTCTTTCACATGTGCATGTCCCTAATCATCTGAAAATAGGATGAATCTAACATTTTATTTGATGTAATATTATTTTCCCCCAGAGGTGATCCATTCATCCACTCCATCAAGTGGGCAAGTTGACCTGTAACCACCTGTAACATCCAAGGAGGCTTCATGTAGCAGTGTGCTCGGTTTCGCTCCCGGGTCCCCAGTGTGAAAGCACCCTATGTCGAAAGGAGAAAGAAACAAGCATCATGGGTAAGTAAAAGTCAGTTTTAGGTTTTTGAACGACTTTAAGGTTAATTTATAGTTATTGCGGTCTGTCCGCGGTGCGGGAGGTCTGTGCGGCAACTCCGTGGAGGCCTCCAGAAATGCCGCAGTCAGTTCCTAGGCTGATTGGCTAATGTTTGCTATGATACTTGGATACCGTTATGATACCAGAGAAGTATTCTCTTCATGCAGACTGACACGTGATTATGTGGTCCCATGGACACCGCGCTGTTTCGCATTTACCATAAATGCTGTGCTTCTGCAGAGAGAATGATCTTGCCAGGAACACCGGCAAATGTATGGTTTGTAGTTCCTCATGTTTGGCATAGGGATCAATTTCATGTAGGCCTAATTGATTCCTATGCCAAACATGAGAAAATGGCTGCATCTGGAGTAAATAGTCAAAACTACAAATTTGAAGCCTTAACCAGAATGAATGCCTAACATAATAAAATTCATGATTTTATGCAAATTATTTACTATGAAGGGCCACAAATTAATCTGGATGGATGGCTGTCAGCCAAAAATAAATTATGATGTTGCGAGAAATTACATTACATTATGTATTTGCATTCTAAATCTAAAATAGTCAAAAAGAAAGAAATCCAATCCATATGCTTCTTTTTGGGAGCTTAAAAGACACATTTCTGAAAGTGCATGCAACTCAAGGGGGGTGCTTTTTCCGATAACTCAGAAAATTCCAGATTTTTTGAAAAATGCTGTCACTACCCTATCGACAAATCAGTGCTACCTTATACTCATGGGTATCCATAGCACCCATTTTCATTCAGATATCTTGAGGTGATAGGTCAAGGGACCCCTTTGATTTTTTTTCTCTCTCTCTTGCCAAAACACCAAATTTGAAGCGTTATTTATCCCCCTTCTGGACAAGCTAGCATGGCATGGTTTGTACCAATGGATGCCTTAGAGGTCATCTAGTTTCAAATGATACTCTAGCTTTAAAAATAAGCCCACTACAGCTTCTGAAAGACAGTAACGGGAGAAATTACCAATTGTGAGCACAGCGGCAGAAAGGGTTAAAACTAGGGAGACTCCTGCGGAAATTGGGAGTGTTGGCACTGGCAGGTATGGAAGTGCTAACATTATCAAGAATCGACCTCATTTACCTTAAACATTGTACTGTATGCAACGTGTTTCTTTTGCAAAAGCTTTGAATGCCAGCATTGCCACAATAAAACATATAGACCCTTTTTACGTATTTTTTGCGCGGAGCCGAACTGGCTGTAGAAAGTGACAACTACATCGCCAAAGTTGCAGTGCCGGACATCCTCATAATTCCTTTGCACAGCTGCCAGCTGAAATGATATCGCTCAATACTGGACCAAATTCAGAAATTGTTGTTTAGATGAGTCACTTTGACACAAAAAGTTAGGAAAATAGGGTCTAGGTTGAAACATATAAAAATTCTCTTTTATGTGACTGAAGTATATAGTCCCATCATCAAATTATTTACAATCACAGCTGCTATTTGTCTCTTTTCTCATTACATACACAGGTGATGAACTCAAGCAGCCGCCTGAGAAATGGACTGAATCTCAAGTAAGCTCTTGGCTAAAAACTATTGGAGTGAGGGAGCAGTACATAAAAAAACTGTTTGAGGAAGAGGTAGATGGACGAATCCTCCTTGAATTGACTGAGGACTTTTTGAAGACAGAGACTGGTATGAAATCAGGGCCTGCTCATTTGATCATCAAAAAGAGAGATGATCTTATTAACTCCCAGGAGAGGCAAAGGCCCACTGGTGACCAAAAAAATGAGTCAGGACCAAAAAAGAAACCAGTCCAACAACTTCCTGTGACAACTGAAAGTCATCCACCACAGATTCCAGAGACAGATCAAGGAGTCTTAGAGGAGAAACAAACAGATCGAGAACAGTCTGTCTGTGTTTGGACTTCAAAGGAAGACTGCAAACCACGACCATTTGATAAAGAAGGCATTGATTTCACATATGTTAAGCACAGGGTTCTGCAACCTGAATCTGGTGCCTTTGATCTGATATCTCCTTGCCATGAATACAAGTCTTTTGCTATAGCTGCTACATTAGACCGCACAAGGTTACAAGCAAAATTTGCCAAAGAGGTTCTTAAATTTGGGACTGGCTGTATGAATATCAGATCAAATGGCACAATCCACTTTGGTGTGATGGACAGCAAAGATGATGCAGGTTACACACATGGTGAAATAATTGGTGTTCCTGTACAAGAGAAGGACATGTATGTAGATGCATTAGATCACATTGAGAAGAGTTTCTCTCTCTCTGACAGGGAGCATGTACGTCAGTGTGTGCGGCCACCTAGGTTCATTGAAGTGATGGATCGAGAAAGTACAGAAAAAACGTATGTGGTGGAGGTTGACATTGTGCCATCAGTAAGTATTGTTAAGAGCAAAGTGTATTCAGTTCGTCTGCCAAACTTCAAAGAGTCAGCTAATAAAATAGAACATGAGAAAGAAGCAATTCTTCGGCGGGTGGGTTCAAAAACAGAGCCAGTGAGTGAGAAGGACCACTGTGATTTCTACCAACGAGTCAAAGACAGGGATGCTCAAAGAGAAGAAGCAGAGAACTTTCAGTTCCTCAGTACACCAGACATCTGCCCAGACCTTGGGCGGAAGCTCACAATGCTTATGACTAGTGGAAAGAAATTCATTGAAAAGGATAAATGGTACATACTTGTCACAAACAAATTCACTCCTGATGACCTTTGCAACATTGACTGGCTACTTAATATGAAGATATTCTGTGTGTTCGACTTTGATCCAGACTCAAAGGTATCAGGACTTTGCAGTAGATACATGCAGCATCATGCTGCAAACAAGCACTTCATGCAGAGCTATAGGAAATCCAGTGACATGAGCATCAAAGAGTTCGAAAGCCACTTGCATCTGTTTGAGCAAACTAGCTGGATATTTTGTAATGGCCGTACTGATTACAAAGGAAATGAAACCCCCTGTGATGAGATGGCTTGGATCAGGACAAAAATGACTCTCCTGAGGGAATCTGTCTCCTTGATCTGTAAACAAATCTTGCCAAAAGGCACATTCCTGGTGCTTTTCCTTCTCACATCACCAGTCGAGAAACCACTCTTGCACACCTTTTATGAGTTTTTCACTGATATGGAAGGCCATGAAGACATCATTTGCATCTCTGAATCCGAGGAAAACTTTCAAAAGTGGCAAAGCTTTGCTGAGGGCTCATGTGGGACAGAAACGGTGAACCGTTCCAGTGTTGTTGGCATGAAAATGAGCCACGTTAATGCAACATTGCTGCCAGTCCAACAAGTAACCTCACCTGCTACCAAACACCTACCCATCTTTGTAAAAGGCCAATGTCTTCTTGAAACACACATAGAGGAAAGGATGTCTTCCCTGGAAATTCTGACTACTGATCATTGTGGTGAAACGAGCAAAGACTACATCAATGCAGAGAAAGCTAGCATTGAATGTCAGTTCTACCATGGAGGGAGGGTGACCTGGTTGAATTTCTGGCTTGCTGAGCATAGCTATGTTGGAGAGATAATTGAAAGAGATGCTTATCATGATGCTTCAAAACTTCTCAGTGATGCTTTGAAATGGAATGTTGATCAGAGTCCTGTGAATAGTATCAACATCTACCATCATCCAGGAAGTGGTGGAAGCACTGTGGCAAGACAAGTGCTGTGGAACAAGAGGAAAGACCTAAGATGTGCTGTTGTGAATCCCTCATACTCACCTGCTGTTGTTGCAGAACACGCAGCTGAGCTCAGAGAATATGAAGAAAAAGATCCGCAGAAGTGTCTTCCTCTCCTGCTTCTCATTGAAGACTCAGACAAAGAATATCTTGATGATCTACGGAATGAGCTAGAGGTTGCCATTCACACCAAGCGAATCCAGTACGGAAGTCCATGTTTCATCTTGCTGAGCTGCAGACGATCCAACAATCCAGAGAAGAGATGCAAGGAATCTCCATTGCAGAATGTATCTGTCACTCACAAACTGTCTGATCAGGAGAAGAGGAAGTTTGCCCGAAGGCGACAGACACTTGAGGAATGCTATCAGCCTCAGTTCATCTTGACATTCGTTTTGATGAGCGAAGAATTCAACCATCAAACGATTGTGCATTATGTTGGGCAATTTGTGAAGCATTTGCTCCAAGACATTGATCTTGAATCTGTTGTCACTCGCCTCATTCACTATGTGGCATTGCTGAATACATACGTTCAGAACTCTTTTATCTCTCAATCCCACTGTGAAGCTCTGCTTGCACTAACCCTCCACATGGAAAGGTTTCGCCGGCATGGGTTTGAGAAATCTTTGAGTGAGCAAGCTGAACTGGTCTTCTTACACCTTCGAGATGACAAGACTCACATTGAATCAATCAGAATCATCCATCCGCTCGTTGCAAAGGAAATTCTCCAACAGCTTCTGGGAGACCAAAAGAGCCAAAGTAGCTTGGCAATGAATCTGCTCTGTGAGAATGTGCTTTTTGAGCACAGATTTGGAAAGGAGGATTACCTCACGTTTTTGAGAGCACTTTTCTTAAGACGTTCCAGGATCAGCAAAGGGGATGAATCTGATAGTTTTTTCTCCCCTCTGATTGAGCATGTGTGTGAAAATGAAAACCCAGAAGAAGCAATCAAGCTACTCAAGGAAGCATACGAACGTTTCCATAAAGATGCATTCTTTGCACAACAACTTGCTCGCCTTCACTATACCTATGAAAAGTTTGACGAGGCAAAACACTGGGCAGAGATGGCAGCCAAACAACAGCCCAACAACTCGTACATTCTAGACACAAAAGGCCAGGTGTACAGAAAATGGTTCCAAGCCAAGTGCAAAGCCATTGAGAATGTAACAAAGACTGCCCAAAATACAGCAGATGCTGTAGACACTGCATTGAAAGCCATGGAGTGTTTTAAAGAATGCGAGAAAGCAGCAGTCGCAGACATGGAAAACATGAACAGTTCAGGATTTTTTGCTGAAGTTGAGGTTGGGTGCAGCTTGCTCAAACTGATTTTTTCATTGCAAGTGTTTTCAAACAGAACCAGCGGACATTCCGAATGTATGAAGTACCTGCTAACAGATTACATTCCTGAGGAAGTTAAAGAACCCTGGGAGCCCTTTCATGAATGTTTGAAAAAACTCCATAAGACACTGCATGAAGCCTTAGAATGGATCTCAGAGGACCTCAGTTACTTCCAGACAGACTTTGGTGCACGTGAAGAGACCACTGAAGGTCCTGATGCGAAGACAAGCCACCCGCTGACATGGTTGGCAAGGAAATCATCTGACTATGGGAAGTACTTCAGTGAAGCTTATCCATGCACACCTCTATCTGCCAAGTACTGTCTGCCAAACCCAGCCAATTTAACTCCTTTCATGAAACGCATGATGATCTATCACCTTGGTGGGGGGAATATAACCTCCATCCTCTCCAAACTGACTGAAAAGGATCCAGTAGGGCTTTTTGAGACCATCCTATCGCTCTACCCCAGCAATCCATTTAAGGCCAACTTAAATCAAATGGATCTTGTTAGCTACATAGTAGCCCATATTGCTTTGAATTGCCTATCACCTCAATCTGCAAAGGTAGCAGCTCTGAAAGATCTGCAGGCACTTAGTCACCAATTTCCAACTGAGAAAAAGAGATGCACTCCCAGTGCCCTGTTCTTGCTGACCTTGCTATTTTGGCCAGAGGATCATGACGGAGATCATGAAAAAGAAACCAAATATGAAATTGTGCAGTTGGCTGTTGAACACCTGAAAAGAGGCTACTGGACCAAGATGAAGGATATTCCACAGCGAAAGAAAAGGATTTTCACCCATTTCTTTCTGAGTAATGGGAGTGGCTTGAACAAAATTGTTCATAAGAGCAAGTTTGAAACAATCACAAAGGCGCTCTCCGTCTCTGAGAAACGAATGAAATGGCACAGGGGAGAAGCATGGAAAATGCCAGAGATTGCGAAGATCTTGAAATGTGTCTCTGGTTGGACTGAAGATGGAACGGTGTACCTTGAGGGTCCTAAGAAAAAGAAGTTCAGTATCCCCGCTCTTTATACACCTTCAGTGCCCCATGGTAATGAAAACATCACATTCTACTTGGGGTTTACATTCAGAGGACCTGTTGCATACAACATCACGTTGAAAAGCTAGTTTTCCCCTTCAACAATGGTCGTGGTGTATATGGCTTTCATGTCAACATGCTAGATCATGAACATATCTTCATCTCATTACTTAGGCCTAGAACAAATTCTCAAAGGTTTCTTAATTTAAAAACACATTCGTTTCTCTTTTAAATTTTTCAAGAAGCAAAAGGGGGTTACAATTAATAATTTATTGTTTTGCAAGTACAGTTGTAGGCCCATACAAGATTGCATTTATATAGCTTATAATGTTTAGTTGCTCTTTGGTGCTTATTTGTCTTCACAAGGCTATCTTCACTAGGCTCGGCTGCTGCGCGGCCTCGCCCGTAGCTCACGTGCTCTTACTGCGTGTCGCAGCCTCACCTGCTCTATGACATCGTAATTAGGGCAATCACCTAATTAAAAAAACCACTCCGTCAGGCCACCCGCACAGCCCATGGGCGGAAGCCATCGTGTCCATCTGGTTCCTCCCGATTCTCTATACTCCCATCATTATATAGCCTCACACTGATGACATCATCACTGAACTATAGCCTCAGCCGTAGGGCAATTAGGTCAATTAATCTGCCCTTATTAAAAAATCTGGCTCCGTCAGGTCACCCGCACGGGTGCCCTTGTGTTTACACACCCTGAAGGATCAGCCCGGTCGCATGTAAAACGGCATACCTGTGGCCGAACACAGAACTTGAAACAAACATTGCCCACATACTAAATTTTATAGATTAGCTTCTGTTTTTATTTAGTTATGTGGAGGCATATATCTTTTTGCCTTGCACAGATGTGTTATGTTTCTATGTACAGTATATCATGTTTGTGTATATATATATTTTTACTAATAGTCTGTGTAGTAGATTGGATTTCTTTCTACTGACCGATGCGTATTCAGGCATCACAATGTATGTATGTGGTATCTTATTGAGTCTTATTTTGCACTGTATATATTATACACTTTTTTGTAAGTGGCTTCAACTTGTTGCACTGATTTGTACAGTATAGAAAGTGTTGACTTATTGTCTTTATGCTCTGATGTAATACCGAAATACGCTAGCAGTTATGGTAAAAAAAGACATTGAGGTGAGGTCTTTTTTGTTAGATTCTTTTCTATTATTGGTGTGCTGCTTTCTTTAAACTCTTAGAACCTGTTTCTATTTTGTAACTGGCCTAGATGTTTTGATATCACATTGTGCAATTTGTTTGCGAGTCAAAAGGGATTCTAATGAAACCATGAACTATTTTTTCAACTGCAATGTAATAATGGAGTTTAATTTGTAGAGAAATACTGTAAGATATGTGCCTTCATTATTGTTCTTAAACAAAAGTATCAAGTGTCAGTGAAATCACTCATCCACTTCCATGTACATACGGTAATATACTGAGGATTATTCTGACATGAGATTATGAGCGTAAAACCAACATATAACATGCTGATATGCAATAGTAAGATATATGTTAAAGTGCAGAATTTACTTTGTCTCGCACTGTTGTATTTGTCTTTTTGATGAAATTGCTGAAAGTTACATGTATGTATTTATATATTAAACTACTGTGTGTATAGTGGTTTTGGTCCCATACTGAATGAAATTGTTGCCTGAAGATTTGGCTCACTAAAACGCAATGCTCTGAATTGTATGTAAAAGCAGACTGCTAACCAGAATATTAAATATTCTTCAATTTCTTGTTCTTGGTTCAGGTTCATTCTCTCATAATGCTTTGAACTATGCCCTTTTCATGTTCTATTGGAAGTAAGTCTACCAACAGAAATGCATTCATAGTGACAGAACAGGCAGATATTTTGTAAGTTTCACCTAACCCTTACTGGAGCCATAACATTGGTGGTGATCCGGGGAGGGGTGGGGCGAAACTTTTGCTCCGGTGATGATGTATGAGAGCCGCAGTAACGAGTCCGGAAATCATCGATGCCAACAGCCCTGGTTCTTCACAGTTTTCGCCTATGGGAGTTTTGAATGGGTTTTTGGCGTGATGCTTCTCTCTGAGCAACGCTGGCTTAATCAAACGCAAACCAGTGTTTAGTAATATCATCTTCACACACGAGGACCACTTTTATGAGTTTTGAAGCTTTTACGTGCCGTTAAAAGGACGGCTAGCTAGCAAACGGCTAAATGAGACTACACTTTTGAGTCGATGGGGATATATACGTCAATAACGTCACCACTTAAAAGGGCGAACACGGAAATTCTCTTTCCCTCACCTGGTTCAGCCCGTTCATCCCGGGGTAATCAGTGCACACATCAACAACAGTCCAGGTTGAGTGGTGACGTGACGTGGAAGCCTATGCGACAGTGTGTAGTTCTGGATTAGCTTAGCTCGAGCATTTTACTTCTAGGGCTCGCATTTACGCTACAAAACTCATGAAAGTGGTCCTCATGTGTGAAGATTATCCCGCTGAACCTTGGTTCGCGTTTGATTAATCTTGCGTTGCCCAGAGACCTTATTTGAAGCATCGCGGCAAAAACCCATTCAAAAATCCCATAGACAGAAACAGTGAAGAACCAGGAAGTTCGGGACTTCCGCATTCTGCCTACAAAAATACGTCATCCCTGCGGCTCTCTATGGCTTGCTGGGATGCTGGCACGATGTGAGTGATGACTGCACAGGTGTGATTAAAGCTGTGGTGATGTGGGCTTTATATAGTACCAGGAGAAGGGCATTTATGATGTCATAAATGACGCCATTCAAGCAACTGACGTCACCTTGTAATGGTGACGTCATTTAGAGATGGTGACGTCATTTAGTGACGTCACTTGGGCAGGGAGTTTGCAAACCTAAATGACGAGGGGCATGAACAGCATGGGGTGCACTAAACTATGCTGTACAGGTTAGTCTTCCATGATTAAAATACAGTCGAAGACCACACTTGTATTATTGACTATTTCCATAATAATGATTGATCTTATAATAAACTTTGTTAGCATTTTTCAAAATAGTTACAAAGTGCTTGCTTAAAAAAAAAGAAAGCAAAAGTTTAAAAAAAATGAATGCAGCAAATTAAAACATACCAAAGAAAAAAATAAAATAAATTACCATATTGAACTACACACAAATCAATCAAATGCAGTGCCTAGGATCCACTGGCAGGCACAGAGCAGCAGCAGCCCAAATGAAGTGCCTTCTGCTCGCCGGGTTGGAAATGACTCCCAACAGAACCGTCCACAAGTCTTTCTCTGCCTTCAAGTCAGAGGCTGTCCTGTCAACAGGGTGTTGTTGGACATCATCTTGTAGCTGTACTGTGCAAGGAGAATTTGTTTTATTTTACACATGTTGGCATGTCCAAAAAATAGTGTTGTTGTAGATGGATTCAGATTCATTGATAATGAATCATGTAATGTGGCCAATGTGCCTTTTTTTAATAACACTGCTGTGTAAGGGTACAGATCTCTGAAATGGATGATGCTAAATGCGCTTGTTGTCAGTTGATGCTGCTAGACTGCTTCTCTTTTGTCAATCAAGACTATTGTACTGACTAACTCAGCAACAGCGACTGTATTCCAAAGGGTGTTCAGATCGGATTCTGAACACAGTAGCTAATTTTATCCTCATTTGATTATGTGGTTAACCATGAGTTTAGATGTTGACTAGGCTGCGGTAGGCTTTCATGTATGATTACTTTTTTTAAGGGTGTCATCAAAGTGAGAGTGAAGTAAATAACTTGCACATTAAATGCTTTTTCAAATATGTAGATTAATGAGTATGCCTGTTCATTTGATTGGACCGTCCTTAATTGGATCAGGGGACAGCTTTGTAATTTCCTAAAATTAAACTTCAGTACTGATTATTATTGCTCATTAATACTTGCTGAATATACAATGATACATGTTATTTCCAGATACTCCCAAGTGTTTTGTTCGTACTCGAGAATCTGGAGAGGGCATCTGAATGCAATTGTAGAATAAATATTGGGTTTCATGTAGACTGTAGAGAATTAGAGTATAGTCTAATTAATGTGTTAACACAGGTGTTGAAGGGGAATGTGCAATGGCTTGAGTCACTGCCTTTTGTCTATGGTGCTGATCCCTTTTTTGGTATGAATGCTGAATGGTTTATTTAGTTATGACTCCACCCTAGAACAGTCAAACAGGAAGATGGTGTCATTGTGGTGTCCTCATTGTACAGGCAAGGTTGCTACAGCACAGCCAACCACAAAGACATTTGCACCAAAGGCCCAAATGCCACTGTATTTATGCCACCTTTGATGATTGTTGTACTCTGAGTAGGAGAGGGATCATGGACTTTAGTGATGAATTTGAAAGAGACCCGGAGCTGGTGCTGTTTTTATCTTGCATATTTATTCATTATTTCACACCAAAATTAACATCTCTCCTCAGACAAATCCTGCAACACTTTTTCCTGCATTTCGGCTTTGTCCCAAAGCTGTAGTTCTACTATAAGTACAGTCTTGTTACCCTGTAGTTATACTATAATTACAGTCTTGTTACCCTGTAGTTACACTATAAGTACATATCTTGTTACCCTGTAGTTATACTATAAGTACAAGATTCAAGATTCAAGATTCAAGATTCAAGATTTTTATTGTCACTCCATGGTACAAGTACCACGTGTGAAATTCTTGTGCAGTGGACTCCGTTTACGACATAGTACAAATAGGCAACAAGCAATAAGTAATAGGCAATAAGAAATAGGCATCAATAAGCAATAAGGCAATACGAAATAGGCATCTATAAGCAATAAGACAAGTCGGTGGCTTATACGACAGTGGCATATTCATTGCACATAGGTGCACATGTCATGTGCATACGTTAGACGTGTTCAGACATTCCAAATTCGACGTTTTATACATACATGTGCAAATAGCATGTACCTTATTAAACATACACTTAAATTTACAATTAAACGTTAGGCATCCGTAATAGTAGCAGCTGCAGTACGGTACGGTACGACTACTGCACTATTTGTGCATATTAAGGAGTCTCGTGGCCTGCGGGAAGAAACTGTTCCTCAAGCGATTTGTGCGTGTTTTTGGAACCCTGTATCTCCTCCCTGAGGGTAGCAGGGAGAACAGGCTGTTGTGGGGATGGTTTGTGTCTTTGATGATCTTCAGGGACCTCCTGAGGCACCGCTGGTTGTACAGTTCGTGCAGTTCTGGCAGTTCACCTCCTGTTACGTGCTGGCCCGCGCGCCTCACCCTCCGTAGCGCTCTGCGGTCCATGGTGGTACAGTTCCCGTACCAGGCGGTGAAGCCGCCTGTCAGCAGGCTTTCAATGGTGCCTCTGTAGAGTACAGTCTTGTTACCCTGTAGTTATACTATATAAGTACAGTCTTGTTACCCTGTAGTTATACTATACAAGTACAGTATTGTTACCCTGTAGTTATACTATAAGTAGACCTACAGTATTGTTACCCTGTAGTTATACTATAAGTAGCCTACATATCTTGTTACCTTGTAGTTATAGGCTACTATAAGTACAGTCTTGTTACCCTGTAGTTATACTATAAGTAGGCCTACAGTCTTGTTACCCTGTAGTTATACTATAAGTACAGATCTTGTTACCTTGTAGTTATACTATAAGTACAGTCTTGTTACCCTGTAGTTATACTATAAGTAGGCCTACAGTATTGTTACCCTGTAGTTATACTATAAGTAGGCCTACAGTATTGTTACCCTGTAGTTATACTATAAGTACAGATCTTGTTACCCTGTAGTTATACTATAAGTAGGCCTACAGTATTGTTACCCTGTAGTTATACTACAGATCTTGTTACCCTGTAGTTATACTATAAGTACAGTCTTGTTACCCTGTAGTTATACTATAAGTAGGCCTACAGTCTTGTTACCCTGTAGTTATACTATAAGTACAGATCTTGTTACCTTAGTTATACTATAAGTACAGTCTTGTTACCCTGTAGTTATACTATAAGTATACAGGTTCAGTTCGACTTTAATGTTGACTAGTGTAAGGGCTCAGAAATTCGCGGCTTCACTCCCACTCGGGTTATCGGGCTGGCCCTTTAGCTCGAGTGGTTAAGAGGCTGCGCAGGAAATGGCGCAGAGCCAGAGGCCCCAGGTTCGTATCGGCTCGGACGGAGGTGGCTGGACTCAATAATCTACACGGCTTCACTGCCACTCGGGCTATCGGGCTGGCCCTTTAGCTCGAGTGGCTAAGAGGCTGCTGAGCCAGAGGTCCCAGGTTCGTATCCGCTCGGACGTTACACTAGTATGTTACAAAGTTTTGAAAAATGTGTTTCTTTTAAAAGAAAATGAAATAAAGGCAGGAGACCCTTCGGGCCTCGAGGTCACCTGTACCCGGATTCTAAGCACCAAAGTCGGCTTCCATGAGCCAGAAGAGAGCATGGAAGTCACCTCCACGCGGATTTTATCCATCAAAGTCAGTCTGGATGAGCCTTGAGCCAGGACAGACCCCTGGCCTGGAGGTCACGTGTGCCCTGACAATTATATCATTTTTAAACAGTTATGTTTCCATATAAATCAATAGGCTACAATAATGCTCCCGTGGGGTGGGGATGCGTTTGGCGGGAGGGGTGCAAAACTCGCCATAACACCTGAATGTAGGCTACTGGACTGTGGTAGGAGAGTCGCATAGAGAGGCAAAGTGACCGCCTACTTCCTGCTTCAGCACTCTACCGGATATTTTCACCCTCCATTTATTTTCCCATAGACATTTCGTAAAATGCTTATAAAAATAGTTTTACTTCGTCAAGCCAAACGGTTCAGCTATATTTAGAATCGGAAGACCATAGAACATGTCACTCGGACCAAAACTTAAAAACTACATCGAAAAAATATTTTCTTTAAATCCGACGTTTTGGTCCGAGTGAAATATCATGTAGTCTCTCCTGTTTCTAAATATAGCTGAACCGTTTGGTTTGAACAAGTAAAACTATTTGTATAAGCATTTTACGAAATGTCTATGGGAAAATAAATGGCGGATGAAAATCTCTGGTACAGTGCTGAAGCAGGAAGTAGGCGGTCACTTTGCCCCTGTATTTCCTGAGAAACGAAACACACGGGAGCTCACGCGAACCGTTTCCTCCTCCTCCAGCAGCAGCAGCGCTCAGCAGCAGAAGGGTGACATAATTAGGCTATTTGTTTGTGTAGGCTGCAGACAGAAGCATCTGGATTCTGGAAGGATTCTACTCAGCAGCAGCAGCAACAACAACAACTAGGCCTACACCAAAAAAGGAGAGAAAAATATTTTCCTGCATGCAGTTCAAGGTAGCGTCATTCTTAACTTTTGATGCTATAAAACCATGCTTAAAGTAGCTAACAAATACAGATCGATGATCCAATTTAAATGGCGTTAACTAAATAAATAGCTCTTTTCATGATTTTGTCGACTTGGGAAACAAACTGCATAAAAGCTTATGGACCGAAAATAACGTTAATGCGAATTTCAGTGGTTTTAAAAGAATAGAGAGCCGCAGGAATAAGTTTAGAAGTCTACATCCGGGTTCTTGAGAGGTTTCGCTTAAGTTCAGCATGATAATCTTCTCAAACATGATTAACTTTTATGACTTTTGGAACATACATGTTTTTTTTTACGGTTTTTAGAAAACGCTTCAAAAGGCATACAAGTTATTCACGTTTGTGAAGCGTATCATGCTCCTCACCTCACAATCAGAATGCCTGCAAAGGAATCCAGAATCACCTGTTGCATCCAATACTCATCTGTTGGACGTGACATTGGAGGTCATTAAAAACACTGGTAGGCCTACATATTAGACACAGACCCGGCATTAGACGCCTGTATTAATGTCCCTCCTTGTGTTGTCTATATAAAACCACCAAATCTTCATAATATGCTTGTGACATTATAATTTATCCCAGTGGCCAGCCAGAGGTGATAAAGGCAGCATGGAGATATATATATTTTTAATGTGAGGCAGGATGTTCATCTTTATAATGGAAGCGCAATCTTGAAATGAATTGGAGAGAGTAGACAAATGCAAGTGAACTGAACTCACCACCTTCCGAGGAGGTCTGAGTTCGGTTCACTTCACTGGCGTAGCCAGACTTGGCACATTGGGAGTGCCACAGAAAGACAGGGTGTGCCAGCGTAGCCTGGGTAAACCCAGCCTCCTGATAGCACATAGATAGAGGTCACGTGGAGGCTGGGTTTACCCTGGCTAGTGCCAGCGGGCAAACCATTTGGTGGCCTTTTCAAGCCAGATTTAGAGGAATATTAACATAGGACCATATGACCATAACCATCAATGTTTGCTCCTTTTCGCACTCATTATTAGCAGATAGAAGCAGTCAATTAAATTGTATTTTTTGGCAACATGTAAACCACTTTGGTATCTCAAAAAAGTATGCTGCTGCAGTGCAGGGAGGGGCAGTGACACAGAAGTGGTGCTGTGGCAGTGGTGAGTCTCAACAGCATCAACTTTAATGCTGTAGCCTACTCTAGCCAACTATCTATTGTACCATTTAGATGAAAAACACCTACTTTTTCCAAAGAGTGCACAAACCACCGGTGTGTTTTTGGCTGTGTCCTCCGCTGTTAACATCATTGTTCGTCACTGTCTCTCCACTGTCCACCACCAATACAGGTGCGGGAACGGGTGCACTACAAGCCGCACTTGTTGAGGGGGAGGGCGATGAGTGGTCTTCTTCCTCGTCAATGTGACGTTTCCTGCCTTTGTCGAAAAAGCTTAAAAGCGAGCTCTGTTTCATGTATTTTTGATTTGGCGCTGCATTACTTTACTAGACAGCTTAGCTAGTTTCCCATGATGCTCTGGGGCACAGAGTCATAGGTCAGCGAACAGTCGGACACTTACGCATGACAGGCTGTGCATGACAGCTGCTGTGTTTTGCAGACAAACAAACAAAACACTTTTTTCCCCCTTTTTTGGGTGTGCCAGCTGCCTGTGTGGGTGGCACTGGCACACCTGTAGCTATGCCGTTGGTTCACTTCATTCAGAGTGGTCTGAGTTCTTTTGGTGTTTTTACCATATGCACACACACACACAAATGCTGACTTAAGGCCTGAAAGGGACCAAGTGTGAACAACACCATGCCCATAAAACTGACTGGACTTTAGAACAACTCTATTCAAAAAGGTTTAGCCCTGACTTATTGTACATTAAATCCCTTTTTATTGCCTAGCCTGTAACGCGACGTGACACTTTGGGTGTGTGGTTCCTGGTTTTATCAACTACTGTACTGTACTGGACTGTGGTAGGAGAGTTGCATTTCATCAGAAACAAAACACATGGAGTGATTTGGGTAAATGCAAACCATTTCCTCAATACAGAATGATGTGCAGCAGCGCTCAGCAGCAGGAGGGTGACATCTAAATTATTTGTTTGTGTACACTGTACAGATAGAAGCATCTGGATTCTGGAAGGATTCTACTCAAGATAAAAAACAACAACAGCAGCAACAACAACTAAACCAAAAAAGGAGAGAAAAAGATTTTCATGCATGCAGTTCAAGGTAACGTCGTCATTCTTGACTTTTGATGCTATAAAATCATGCTTAAACAAATACAGATCCAATGTTAAATGACGTGAACTAAATAAATAGCTATTTTCATGATTTTGTTGTCTTGGGAAACAAACTGCATAAAATCTTTAGGTCGGTCTGATTGCCCTGCCAGTATTATATTACCGTATATTATATTATATTGGTCAGCAGTCGCAGGCAATGTATGGACTGAAAATAATGTAAATGCGAATTTCAGTGATTTGAAAAGAACCATCGACATCGACCATTATTTAACTGGGGGGGATTCTGTCATTCTGCCCTGAGCCCACCTCCCGGGCCTCTGCTGTGACAAGCAGTGCATTCAGTGACCTAAAGCATTCCAGAAGCATTGCCAAAGTGCACTCCAATGCACAAGCAGCGACAGAAAACTTGAGATTTTGTGGAAATTCAAGTTGCTAGGTGGATGTATGTATAGTATTTCTACTTTGATGGTAGACCAATGACTTATTGTCTGACATGACATTTTCTCACTAGGCCTACTACATACTGTTGTATGACT
Organism: Poromitra crassiceps; assembly: GCF_964638095.1. Lineage (NCBI taxonomy): Eukaryota > Metazoa > Chordata > Actinopteri > Beryciformes > Melamphaidae > Poromitra > Poromitra crassiceps. The sequence goes on from NC_139644.1 coordinate 13,064,027, forward strand.
GTCATTGATTGTGTTGCATATTTATTTTCTGTGCTCGTGACAAAATGTGATATTGTAAGTCAGCGTCTGCTAAATGACGTAATGTAATGTAATGTAATGTAATGTAATGTACTACAGCTAGCCGACCATGGCCATAAAAAAAGGCTAGAGTTTGATGAAACAGGCCTGCATGTGGGCCATTTTCATGTATTATCATTTATACAGGATGTACGGAAGAGGATTAGGGCCACGTGAAAGATTTAGTCAGAATTCTGAATTCAAAGTCAGAATTCTTACTTTATTCTCAGAATTCTGACTTAAAACTCTGAACTAATTTTTTTTCACATTTGGCCCTAATCATCTGAAAATAGGATGAATCTAACATCTTATTTTTATATAATAATATTATTATTTTTCCACAGAGGTAATTTGATCCATTCCATCAATTGGCCAAGGTGACCTGTAACCACCTGTAACATCCAAGGAGGCAAGCATCATGGGTAAGTAAAAGTCATCATTTTCCCCAAATGTTTTTGAACAACAGCGTTAAGGATACTTTATGATTAATTTATGGTTATTGCGGTGTGTCCAGTGTTTTCACGTTGCAGGGTGGGGGGGCCGGGCGGCAAGTCCGTGGAGGCCTCCGCAAATGCCATTGTCAGTTCCGAGGCAGATTGACTAATGGTTGCTGTTATTTGGTTGGAACAGTGAAAAAATAAATAAAACAGCTCGCACACTGCATGGGCTCCAGTGAATTAATTGTATTGCACCGTTGGTAACGTTTCGAGCAGACTGCTCTTCCTCAGACTGCTGTTATTTGGTTACCAGAGAAGTATTCGCTTCATGGAAACTGACAGCTGATTCTGTGCTCCTCGCGGACACTGCGCCGGTACCACATTTATCATAAATGCTGTGCCTCTGCGGTGAGAAGAGTCTTGCCGTGAACACCGGACACTCTGCAGTAACCAAAGGAAAATTTATGGTTTGTAGGTTGTTGTTTTTTTACCTTTATTTATAGAGGGGGAGTCTCAGTGAGAGCAATGCTCTCTTTTTCAAGAGTGCCCTGTTCACATTCACACACATATTCATACCTGGAAGCTGACCAGTACAACCACAGCCTGATCTGCTGGCCACTGAGGAGCTCCACTGGAGCAGTTGGGGTTAAGGGCCTTGTAGTTCCTCATGTTTGGCATAGGGGACAATTTCATGTAATAGACTACTTGCACAACTCCACTACTTACTGAAATGAGTAGGGCAGTTTGGTTTCCTGTCCTACACTATTGGATGAATTGATTAATGTCAGGTGTGCCTGATCACTGTTGTTGTGACTGCAGCAGTCAGGCACACCTGACAGTAATCAGTTCATCCAATAGTGTAGGACAGGAAACCAAACTGCCCTACTCATTTCAGGAAGTAGTGGAGTTGTGCAAGTAGTCTATTGATTCCTATTCCAAACATGAGAAAATGGCTCCATCTGGAGGAAAATGGTAAAAACAGCACATTTGAAGCCTTATAGGAGAATTCAGGTTTTTCAGCTTTCGTTTTCACACCTGCCTAGTCCGGTTTCTCGTTTCGGACTAGACGCAAAAATGATATATTTTTTTGTTTTCCAGTTGGTTCGGTTCGCTTTCACACCAGCCAAAAAGCAAGTGGAACAAATAGGGCTGCCAACCCTCCCAGATTGTCTCCCGGGATGGAAAATATAAATTCCCAGAGATTTTTTGACGGCTGAAATTATGTGTTTGCTGTAGCCTACTTCAGAGGTTTTCAAAGTGGGAGGCGGGCTTCCCCATGGGGGCTCCAAGCAGTTTCAGGGGAGGCTCAGTGAATGGAAGTGAAAAAAATATTAGATTAGTTATTCAAAGAAGAGAACAATAGAATAGCCTTTCATATATGCATTCGCACCTATCCTGGTTACCTGTTGGAAAAAAACTGATCTGCAGTCTATTAATGTTCTTCAGGAACATTATCATAAATCAAACGCCAGACTACTTTCACAAACAGTTTTTGAAATGTACCAACACTCACAATTATCATACCAGAAATGCAAGCCTTGGTCATTTAACACTTCCTGCTCCCAGAACAAATCTCCTCAAACACACAGTTATTTATAGATCCATATCATCCTGGAATTCTTTGCCATCTCACATTCATCTCTCACAAAGTAAGCTATCATTCAAGATAGCTTTAAAGAAACACCTCTTGCAGCTGACCACATGACAGGTTTTTAATACTATGTTGAATATGATGAATTTATTGTATATGACCGGAGTTACCATCATCTTAACTCTATGATGTATTTATTTATATTGTAATAGGTTTGGTAATTATGTATTTTTGCATCAGTGTGATGTATTTTTCATGTTTTTATATTATATGCTTTTACATGGACCCCAGGAAGACTAGCTGTTGCCCCGGCATCAGCTAATGGGGATCCATTCAATAAACAATAAACAATAGCCTAAATGTGTGTGATTTGGTTAAAGGGATACACCAACTTTTTGGGAGTTTCACCCATTTGACATATCGCCCATACATAACCAAGATACACAATTAGGGTGACCAGATTCCAGCAAACCAAATGTGGGACAAAGAGTATGTTTGTGTGGGACACGTTACCGATGCTTTGATTAGTCAAAATTTTAGATATGTCTATCTAACTTACAAAAAATATACATTTCTATTCATCCCTCTCTCTATATGCGTACCCTCTGGTTGATTCACACAATCTGCAAATAAAAATGTAACAAATAACAAAACGTACCAAATGGTACGTAACAAAACATACCAACAAGGGAACAGACTGTCAGAGGGCGTGGCTATGAGAAGAGAGTCGCGGGGAGGGGGATTAAGGGAAATACAACTCGGTTGCTCTCCAGATTCTCAGGTTTGCAAGGCTGAGGGATGACAACAGGATATATGTATTTACAAGGAAAAACAGGTTTTGCACGAAATGAGACCTTTAACTTAGTTAATGGAGAATTTCTGTATTTTTCAACCTAGACCTTGTTTTCCTCTCTTACATCTTGTATCTAGTGACTCATCTGGACAACAAGTTCTGAATTTGGTCCAGTATTGTTCAGCTAGATCGCCTCAGCTGGCAGCCGCGCAATGGGCGAACCGTCCATGTAGGTCCACTAAACAAGCTTGTTTTTGCCACTGGCTCAGATTGTTATTATACTGTAAAGAGGCAGAAAATGAATGCTTGTAGGCCTTGCAGCAGCTTGTTCACCCTCTGCCTGTTGCTTCTCTCTCTCTTTGCTCTCTTCTTTCTGTGCTCCAAAGTAGGGATGCCGATGAATAGTCGGTTAAACGTTTAAACGCCCACTCCCTCACTAGTCGGCACGAGAAATACTAGTCGGTTAAATGCATAATTTAAATCATCATCATAATAAACAATGCGGGCGGGAGAGTTGCGTCTTTGCCAGCCACCAGCCAGAGCTCTGCCGCCAGCCACTACTGTAAGCCCCCTCCTCTAATGCCAAGATGTAAACAAACCTGCGCTACTTCCTTCCAGGCATCAACAATAGACTAGTGCAGTGCCCGTTCCCCCATGCACCACCCCGTGGGCGCTTCCACCCCGCACACACACTGCACTCTGTCAGGTCCCCGTAAGCACAAGTTTGAAGTCGATCCGACAAGCCGTTCTCGAGATACGCGAAGGACAGACATACAGACAGTCCTGGAATAAGTCCAAATTGCATGAAATGCGGCACCGCACTCCATCGGGGCCCGAGCAGCGCACTCCCCAAGTTTGAAGTCACAATTGGACAAATGTGTCTCGAGATAAACTGCTTTTTGTGTTGCCAGTAGGTGGCACTATGTCAAATTGCAAGAAATTCAGCGCCGCACTGCTTCGAGTTCCCAGGAGCACACTCCCCAAGTTTGAAGTCAATCGGATGAAGGGTTCTCAAGATAAACCACTTTTTGTGTTGCCAGTAGGTGGCGCTGTGCCGAATTGCACAAAATTCTGCATTTCTATATGTCAGGTTCCCAGCAGCACACTTACCAAGTTTGAAGTCGATCAGATGAATGGCTATCGAGATAAACCGCTTTTTGTGTTGCCAGTAGGTGGCGCTATGCCAAATTGCACGGAATTCAGCTCCCTGTACTCTGTTGAGTCCCCCTAAGCGCACTCCCCGAGTTTGAAGTTTGAAGTCGATCAGCTAAATGGCTATGGAGATAAAGCGCTTTTTGTCTTGCCAGTAGGTGGCGCTATGCCAAATTGTACAGAATTCAGCTCCGTGCACTTCCTTGAGTCCCCCTAAGCGCACTCCTCGAGTTTGAAGTCGATTGGACGAACGTTCTCAAGATAAACCACTTTGTGTGGCCAATAGGTGGCGCTGTGCCAAATTGCATGAAATTCGGCACTGCACTGTGTCGAGTTCCCATCAGCGCACTCCCCAAAGTTGAAGTCGATCGGATGAACGGTTCTTGAGATAAACCACATTTTCTATGTTGCCAGTAGATGGCGCTATGCCGAATTGCACAAAAACAGGGCACTGCACTGCACAATAGGGCACACTCCCAAAGTTTGAAGTTCCTGGAAGTGGAGGCCTAGGATATTATTTCTGAATGCGTGACTCATTATAGCCTACCATTATAGCCACTTAAAAATCTCTTAGAAATCTCACTTAACACATTCAGTGCCACAGCGCTTCAGTAAAATTGTCTGGAGCCTGTGCCAGATTCACTTCCATTCAGTTGAAAACAGCTATAGAATTTTTTCTATTATGGCTATATTAACGGGGCTGGACTTTAATGAAAGATTGAACACTCCTGCTTCTTCCAAAGAAGAAATTTTGTTTCTAGACAGTTCCATTATGAAATTACAGCCTCTCCAAAAAGTGCACTTTCAAGGGTTTTCTGTCGTTTTTTTTTAGTTTCCAAGATACAGGCCCTTTTATGAATACCTTTTGCACTCTAATTTCGACAACATTCACTGACTCTGGCTGGTGTTTTCTGATGTGGTGGCGTGTGGTGTGGTTTCTGTGCAGCCTGTGTGTGTCACACACCCCTCTCCCCCCCCCCCCCCCCCCCCCTCCCCCCTCTCCCCTCTCCACCTCTGAGCTGCGGGCTCCTCCCACACGCACAGTTTGTTTTCTCGTTTTTGCCCCGGACAGATCCCAGCGCCCCGCCGCCCATCAAGGAAATGATGCGCGCTGGCAAACGCGACTGAACGAAAAGGCAGGCATGCTGGCTTTCTAGGAAATCGTGTGGAGATAGATAGAAGCATAAGAGCTCAGTTGTGAGCGCGGATGCAGCCGAGCCCACTCTCCGCTGTAGACAGAGCAATATATACGGCTCTGGCAGAAATGGTCCAGAAAGCATGCATCGGTTTCCACTTTCTCCGCTGTCTCCTGTACAAAGTAAAGGATCTGAGGTGGGTGGAGCAGCTCCTGTGACGATGTTTAAGGTGGCGCCGTGTGATCCCTTGAAGGGATTCATGCTCACTGGCTGGGTACGACCTTAAACAGCAGAATTATGGAATAATATGAATTATGATTTTAGGACGTCCACAGACGTCCTTGGCACTGAACGTTACTTTTTTTTAGGACGTGCACAGACGTCCTTGGCACTGAATGTGTTAACTAAGATCACTGAGCTCTACTGATTATTTCCCCTTGATTTTATTCATGACAGACTTGTAAATGCATATTTGGACAGGCACATACATAGGAGGAGATTTCTTCACCCTCTGCTCTTAATTGGAACCTGAGGAGGGATGCCCCCCCTAAACACAGGGTTGTTAACAGGGTCATTCCTGTGTTGACTTTCCCCTGTTAGTGTCAACGACGCTACTTAAAGCTGGGGCTTAGGGCTTGAAGGAGCAGAACTGAAGACAAATATTCAAATATCGAACGTGTTTCGTGTCCAAATCGCACAAAAATAGGGCACTGCACTCCGTCTGGTCGCCATCAGCGCACCCCCCGAGTTTCAAGTCGATCCGACCAACGGTTCTCGAGATACGCGAAGGACAGAGAGAGAGACAGACAGAGAGAGAGACAGAGAGACAGAGAGACAGACGCTATCGTCATTATAGTATAGATAGATAACAGATAAATCGAGAGCCTACACTAGCAGCATGTGTTAGTTTGAGTGGACCATTGGCTGTAACCTAGTGAAAAGGAGCGGAAGGGAGATGTCATCTCATAAAACCAGTGCAGTTTGGCAGTATTTTGATCCACTCAATGAAAATATGGTTGTATGTAGGCTGTCAGATAAAACTGGCATATAACGTTCACCACTCGACCTACATTCAGAACAGGCATGTGGACGCAAGAACATGTGGATGCTATGGCATTGCTAATGTAGCCAGACAAGATAACCCATAGCCACACAAGATAATGCAGCTATGGCTTGTATGACTGCACAAGATGCTTCCACTCAACTTGCAAAGGATTCTGAAAGTTAAATGGACTGAATTTAGCCTGGGGTGAGTTGTTGATGTTTTCTGATGTGCAATGTTCATAAACAGCGCAAGATGTTGTGAATATTAACGATTATGACGAACGTAATTAGCGGTTTCAAATGGCTCTGAAATACACAGATTTTTTTGGGGCATTTTAATCTTATAGATTAAATTGCGCTCAGTTTTGTCTGTTTTCCGAGTGTTTTCTTACTTATAGACTAGTCATCATTAAAAATTCCGTTTAAATGTCGGGAAAATTAGTTGCCACTGGCATCCCTATCCAAACCAAATAAACTCATCCCGGCTCATCTCAGTCATGTTTCTACAGCTGACTTCCTGCAACAATGCAACTCTCACGAGACTTGAGTGAGACTTGGATCAAGCAGAAGATGAATACAAGCGTACATTTTCTCTCTCTCTTCTAATGACAATCTGAGCCTGTCAGTTGCAAAAACAAGCTCGTTTAGTGGACCTACATGGATGCTTCGCGTATGCCCCGTCTGCTGCCACTCCAGCCCGTTGCACAGCTGCCAGCTGAAGTGATCTCGCTCAATACTGGACCAAATTCAGAAATTGTTGTTCAGATGAGTCACTTTGACACAAAAAAGTTAGGAAAATAGGGTCTAGGTTCAGTAGCGGCTGGTGCATTTTTGTCCAGGGAGGGCTATACGATGGGGTTGAAATCAATATGATAATCATAAGGATTCTTCTCAATATCAATATCATATGTTTCACATATGCAAAATCAGTGTTCATCTCATTGAACTGAATGGTGATGTCAAACAAACCTTATATTTTCAAATAATATTCCTGCCATACCTCATTTGATCAGTTTTTAAAGGCCGGCTTTACCGTGAATATATATGAATATATATTAATTCTTAACACATTAAGTGCCATAGACGACCTAACTCGTCTTACATAATCCAGCGCTTAAGTGCCAAGGACGGACTAACTCGTCTTACATAAAGATTTTTTTTTTTTGACGGTGGGACATCAATCAACCCCTTTTACATCTTTGAGATAACTATTTGGAGCAAGAGCATGTGTGTAATCTATTTTACCGACCACTAAGTGGCGACAGAGACCGAGAGAAGCCACAGCCATGGGACCCAAAAGCCACGGGACCAAAAGCAGCCGCCTCTTCGATGGCGATTTTACAGTCAGAAGCCCGAGACACACACACAGAACGGACAGAGATCCCTTCCCCCCAGAGCCGCGCAGCAACGCGCGAACACACACACACACACACACACACACACACACACACACACACACACACACACACACACACACACACACACACACACACACACACACACACACCGCGGTAGCAAGCCATTCAAGGAAATGGCGACGCGATTTTACAGTAATCCATTCAAGACTTGTCTTGCCTGAGAGCGGCCGCGCACCGGCAGCAGCACACAGAGAGCGGAGAGCGATTTGCAAAATAGATCATAGGTGAAACACACTTTGAAACACCTCAGAAAGGCCAGAATCAACATCTGCCCATCGCCCACGCATTCCCCGGCCCATCTTGACTCGCACAAGGAGCGTCCGCACGCAGGCAAGCAGGCAGGCAGGCACACAGGCAGGCAGCAGCAAAAGCGCTTCTGACACGCCCGCTGTACAGCCAGGAGGAAGGAGGAGAAGACACACGGAGGGAGGAGTTTGAATGAGAGGGGTGTTTCCTGTTGTTATGGAGGAAATTACTGTTCAAAACTATTGTTTAGAATGTCTGACGGTCTTACTGATGCCAAAAATGAATGGTTAAAGTGACTGTTTCACAAAAAGCCATTTATCTCTGAATAAATTTCCAGACGCTGAAACCATGCTGTACTCAACGGCTAATATCTACATAACTACTAACTCTGCAAACTAACTCTTTTAGACAGAGAAAGCACACATTCTATTAGTTATTTTTAGATAATTGCTGTTCATGAATTCTTAACAGAAAATAATCCTCGGCTGTTCTAAAATGAGCCAGAATCGTCAAAAACACCCCTGGCACAACTTACCTACAGGAATGAAAACATGGCTGGCATTCAATGTGTTAAAAAATCTTAAATTTCGAATCCGTTGAAATTTTTGAAATTGCTTGTTCACAGCCAGAGAAAAAAATAAATGAAAAAAAAAAAAAAAAAAATTGGGCCAGGTGACGCGTTTCGCGTCGAAACGCGTCACCTGGCCCATTTTTTTTTTTTTTTTTTTTTCATTTTTTTTTTCCTCTGGCTGTGAACAAGCAATTTCAAAAATTTCAACGGATTCGAAATTTAAGATTTTTTAAGAATTAATATATATTCATATATATTCACGGTAAAGCCGGCCTTTAAGTAACATTTGCTTGTCATCATCAATTTAGACAGCAAAAATGTCACTATTAAAATAACTTCATATCATCACGATGATTCCACTGAAAGACAACAATAATAGGCTATTGAATTATAGTCCACTCCAGCCCTAAATCAAGCAAGTAGTAACGGACGTTACTAGCTACTAGAAACGTCTGAAAAATACCCGAGTGTATTTTCTTCCTCTGTCTGTAGCCTGTAGCTCTTTCACTCGATGCTTCTCCTGTAAAGTCTGTCTCTCAAATGGCGTCGTTTTCAGTGACTTCACAGAATTTTCTTTCTCCATTCTTGCAAAACGTCCTTTGTGTTTTATGGCAGTTGAAAACAAACTATTTTGCTTTGCGCGCGTGCTGCAGGAAGACAACAAAGCCGTCGGCGTGGGACTGCTACTAGTGTTTATATATACTGCGTCGCTACCCATCTACGTAGCCTAGCCTACGTCACGACACTCACTCTACCTGACCCCACCTCCACCTGGTCGCTAGATACGTGCGCCCAGAGCCCTCCCAAATCCCTTTGTTTTTTAGAGTGAACAGCGCATGTGCAACTACACAGATCCTGATACTCTAATGATCTGCACTGGTGGAAACCGGAAGTAAACCGGAAGTCCCCGGACGGCGTCCGTGGCAATTCGGTGCAAGAAAATATTGACCCAAAAACAGTAGCCTACACATGTAGATCATTATGAATCTACATATTTATTGCAGATTATATACTCACTATCTAATATTCACCTCGCTCATAAAAAAAAATATATATATATAACATTTTATTTTCCCAGCCAGGTACTCTTGCTCCATGTGGGTATAGGTGGGGCAGCGCCCTGGCGCCCTCTAGTGGCCGGCCGCCACTGTCTAGGTTGAAAAATACCAAAATGCTCCTTTATGTGACTGAAGTAGATTGATAGTCCCATCATCAAATTATTTACAATCACAGCTGCTATTTGTCTCTTTTCTCATTACACAGGTGACGAACTCAAGCAGCCGCCTGAGAAATGGACTGAATCTCAAGTAAGCTCCTGGCTAAGAACTTTTGGAGTGAAGGAGCAGTACATCAAAAAACTGTTTGACGAAGAGGTAGATGGACAAACCCTCCTTGAATTGACTGAGGACTTTTTAAAGACAGAGACTGGTATGAAATCAGGGCCTGCTCATTTGATCATCAAAAAGAGAGATTATCTTATTAACTCCCAGGAGAGGCAAAGGCCCACTGGTGACCAAAAAAGTGAGTCAGGACCTACAAAAAAATCAGTCCAACAACTTCCTGTGACTGAAAGTCATCCACCACAGATTCCAGAGACAGATCAAGGAGTCTTAGAGGAGAAACAAACTGATCAAGAACAGTCTGTCTGTGTTTTGACTTCAAAGGAAGACTGCAAACCACGACCATTTGATAAAGAAGGCATTGATTTCACATATGTCAAGCACAGGGTTCTGCAACCTGAATCTGGTGCCTTTGATCTGATATCTCCTTGCCACGAATACAAGTCTTTTGCTATAGCTGCTACGTTAGACCGCACAAGGTTACAAACAAAATTTGCCAAAGAGGTTCTTAAATTTGGGACTGGCTGTATGAATATCAGATCAAATGGCACAATCCACTTTGGTGTGATGGACAGCAAAGATGATGCAGGTTACACACATGGTGAAATAATTGGTGTTCCTGTACAAGAGAAGGACATGTATGTAGATGCATTAGATCACATTGAGAAGAGTTTCTCTCTCTCTGACAGGGAGCATGTACGTCAGTGTGTGCGGCCACCTAGGTTCATTGAAGTGATGGATCGAGAAAGTACAGAAAAAAGATATGTGGTGGAGGTTGACATTGTGCCATCAGTAAGTATTGTTAAGAGCAAAGTGTATTCAGTTCGTCTGCCAAACTTCAAAGAGTCAGCTAATAAAATAGAACATGAGAAAGAAGCAATTCTTCGGCGGGTGGGTTCAAAAACAGAGCCAGTGAGTGAGAAGGACCACTGTGATTTCTACCAACGTGTCAAAGACAGGGATGCTCAAAGAGAAGAAGCAGAGATCTCTCAGTTCCTCAGTACACCAGACATCTGCCCAGACCTTGGGCGGAAGCTCACAATGCTTATGACTAGTGGAAAGAAATTCATTGAAAAGGATAAATGGTACATACTTGTCACAAACAAATTCACTCCTGATGACCTTTGCAACATTGACTGGCTACTTAACATGAAGATATTCTGTGTGTTCGACTTTGACCCAGACTCGAAGCTATCAGGACTTTGCAGTAGATACATTCAGCATCATGCTGCAAACATGCACTTCATGCAGAGCTATAGGAAATCCAGTGACATGAGCATCAAAGAATTTGAAAGCCACTTGCATCTGTTTGAGCAAACTAGCTGGATCTTTTGTAATGGTCGTACTGATTACAAAGGAAATGAAACCCCCTGTGATGAGATGGCTTGGATCAAGACAAAAATGACTCTCCTGAGGGAATCTGTCTCCTTGATCTGTAAACAAATCTTGCCAAAAGGCACATTCCAGGTGCTTTTCCTTCTCACATCACCAGTCGAGAAACCACTCTTGCGCACCTTTGATGTTTTTTTTTACTGATATGGAAGGCCATGAAGACATCATTTGCATCTCTGAATCTGAGGAAAACTTTCAAAAGTGGCAAAGCTTTGCTGAGGCCTCATGTGAAACAGAAACGGTGAACCGTTCCAGTGTTGTTGGGATGAAAATGAGCCACGTTAATGCAACATTGCAGCAAGTCCAACCAATAACCTCACGCGCTACCAAACACTTACCCATCTTTGTAAAAGGCCAATGTGTCCTTGAAACACGTGTAGAGGAAAGTATGCCTTCTCTTGAAATTCTGACCACCGATCATTGCGATGAAACGAGCAAAGACTACATCAATGCAGAGAAAGCTAGCATTGAATGTCAGTTCTACCATGGAGGGAGGGTGACCTGGTTGCATTTCTGGCTTGCTGAACATAGATATGTTGGAGAGATAATTGAAAGGGATGCTTATCATGATGCTTCAAAACTTCTCAGTGATGCTTTGAAATGGAATGTCGATCAGAGTCCTGTGAGTAGTATCAACATCTACCATCATCCAGGAAGTGGTGGAAGCACTGTGGCAAGACAAGTGCTGTGGAACAACAGGAAAGCCCTAAGATGTGCAGTTGTGAAGCCCACATACTCTCCTGCTGTTGTTGCAGAACACGCAGCTGAGCTCAGAGAATATGAAGAAAAAGATCCACAGAAGTGTCTTCCTGTGCTGCTCCTCATTGAAGATTTAGACCAAGAATATCTTGATGAACTACGGTATGAGCTAGAGGTTGCCATTCACACCAAGCAAATCCAGTACGGAAACCCATGTTTCATCTTGCTGAGCTGCAGACGATCCAACAATCCAGAGAAGAGATGCAAGGAGTCTCCATTACAGAATGTATCTGTCACTCACAAACTATCTGATCAAGAGAAGAGGAAGTTCGCTGGAAAGCGACAGACACTTGAGGAATGCTATCAGCCTCAGTTCATCTTGACATTCGTTTTGATGAGCGAAGAATTCAACCATGAAACGATTGTGCATTATGTTGGACAATTTGTGAAGCATTTGCTCCAAGGCATTGATCATGAATCTGTTGCCACTCGCCTCATTCTCTATGTGGCATTGCTGAATACATACGTTCAGAACTCATTTATCTCTCAATCCCACTGTGAAGCTCTGATGGCACTAACCTTCCACATGGAAAGGTTTCGCCGGCATACATTTGAGAAATCTCTGAGTGAGCAAGCTGAACTGGTCTTCCTACACCTTCGAGATGACAAGACTCACATTGAATCAATCAGAATCATCCATCCGCTCATTGCAAAGGAAATTCTCAGACAGCTTCTGGGGGACCAAAAGAGCCAAAGTACTCTAGCAATGAATCTGCTCTGTGAGAATGTGCTTTTTGAGCACAGATTTGGAAAGGAGGAGTACCTGAGGTTTTTGAGAGCACTATTCATAACACGTTCCAGGATAACCAGAGGTGATGAATCTGATAGTTTGTTCTCTCTTCTGATTGACCATGTGCGTAAAATTGAAAGCCCAGAAAAAGCAATCGCATTACTCAAGGAAGCATACGAACGTTTCCATGAAGATGCATTCTTTGCACAACAACTTGCTCGCCTTCACTATACCTATGAGAAGTTTGAAGAGGCAAAATACTGGGCAGATATGGCAGCCAAAAAAAATCCAAACAACTCATACATACTAGACACAAAAGGCCAGGTGTACAGAAAATGGTTCCAAGCCAAGTGCAAAGCCATTGAAAGTGTACCAAAGACTGCCCAAAATACAGCAGATGCTGTAGACACTGCATTGAAAGCCATGGAGTGTTTTAAAGAATGCGAGAAAGCAGCTGTTGCAGACAGGGAAAGGATGGACAGCTTAGGATTTGTTGCTGAAGTTGAGGTAGGATGCAGCTTGCTCAAACTGATTTTTTCATTGCAAGTGTTTTCAAACAAAACCAATGGCCATTCAGAACGTATGAAGTATCTGCTAACAGATTACATTCCTGAGGAAGTTAAAGAACCCTGGGCGTCCTTTCATGGCCCTTTGAAAAAGCTTCAGAAGACACTGTTAGAAGCCTTAGAATGGATCTCAGAGGAGCTCAGTTACTTCCAGACGGACATCGGTGCAGATGGAGAGACCACTGATGGTCCTGAGATGAAGATAAGCAATCCACTGGCATGGTTGATGAAAATGTCATCTGAATATGGGAAGTACTTCAGTGAAGCTTATCCTTGCGCACCTCCAAGTACCAAGTACTGTCTGCCAAACCCAGCCAATTTAACTCCTTTCATGAAACGCATGAGGATCTATCACCTTGGTGGGGGGAATATAACCTCCATCCTCTCCAAACTGACTGAAAAGGATCCAGTAGGGCTTTTTGAAACCATCCTATCGTTCTACCCCAGCAATCCATTTAAGGCCAACTTAAATCAAATGGATCTTGTTAGCTACATAGTAGCCCATATTGCTTTGAATTGCCTATCACCTCAATCTGCAAAGGTAGCAGCTCTGAAAGATCTGCAGGCACTTAGTCACCAATTTCCAACAGAGAAAAAGAGATGCACTCCCAGTGCCCTGTTCTTGCTGACCTTGCTATTTTGGCCAGAGGATCATGACAGAGATCATGAAAAAGAAACCAAATATGAAATGGTGCAGTTGGCTGTTGAACACCTGAAAAGAGGCTACTGGACCAAGATGAAGGACATTCCACAGCGAAAGAGAAGGATTTTCACCCATTTCTTTCTGAGTAATGGGAGTGGCTTGGACAAAATTGTCCATAAGAGCAAGATTGGAACAATCACAAAGGCGCTCTCCATCTCTGAGAAACGAATGAAATGGCACAGGGGAGAAGCATGGAAAATGCCAGAGATTGCGAAGATGTTGAAACGTGTCTCTGGTTGGACTGAAGATGGAACAGTGTACCTTGAGGGTTGTCAGAAAAAGAAGTTCAGTATCCCCGCTCTTTATGGACCTTCAGTGCCCCATGGTAATGAAAACATCACATTCTACTTGGGGTTTACATTCAAAGGACCTGTTGCATACAACATCACTTTGGAAAGCTAGTTTTCCCCTTCAACAATGGTCTTGATGTACTGTATATGGCTCTCATGTCAACATGCTGGATCATGAACATATCTTCATCTCATTACTTAGGCCTAGAGCAAATTCTCAAAGGTTTCTTCATTTAAAAACACATTAGTTTCTCTTTTAAAATTTTCAAGAAGCAAAAGGGGTAGCTTCGTATTAATAATTTATTGTTTTGCAAGTACAGATACAAGATTGCATTTATATAGCTTATAATATTTAGTTGCTCGGCTGCTGCGCAGCCTCACCCGTAGCTCACTTGCTCTTATGACATCACTGATGACCACTGCGTGTCATGTCTCTATGACATCGTAATTAGGGCAATCACCTAATTAAAAAATCCGCTCCGTCAGGTCACCCGCACAGACCAGGGGTGGAAGCCAGCGTGTCCGTCTGGTTCCTCCCGATTCTCTATACTCCCATCACTTATATAGCCTCACACTGATGACATCACTAATGACATCATCACTGAACTAGAGCCTCAGCCTTAGGGCAATTTGGTCAATTAATCTGCCCTTATTAAAAAATCTGGCTCCGTCAGGTCACCCGCACGGGTGCCCTTGTGTTTACACACCCTGAAGGATCAGCCCGGTCGCATGTAAAATGGCATACCTGTGGCCGAACACAGAACTTGAAACAAACATTGCCCACATACTAAATTTTATAGATTAGCTTCTGTTTTAATTTAGTTATGTGGAGGCATATATCTTTTTGCCTCGCACAGATGTGTTATGTTTCTATGTACAGTATATCATGTTTGTGTATATATATATTTTTTTACTAATAGTCTGTGTAGTAGATTGGATTTTTTTCTACTGACCGATGCGTATTCAGGCATCACAATTTATGTATGTGGTAACCCATTGAGTCTTATTTTGCACTGTATATATTATACACTTTTTTGTAAGTGGCTTCAACTTGTTGCACTGATTTGTACAGTATAGAAAGTGTTGACTTATTGTCTTTATGCTCTGATGTAATACCGAAATACGCTAGCAGTTATGGTAAAAAAAGACATTGAGGTGAGGTCTTTTTTTGTTACATTCTTTTCTATTACTGGTGTGCTGCTTTCTTTAAACACTTAGAACCTGTTTCTATTTTGTAATTGGCCTAGATGTTTTGATATTACATTTTGCAATTTGTTTGCGAGTCAAAAGGTATACTAATGAAACCATGAACTATTTTTTCAACTGCAATGTAATAATGGAGTTTCATTTGTAGAGAAATACTGTAAGATATGTGCCTTCATTATTGTTCTTAAACAAAAGTATTAAGTGTCAGTGAAATCACTCATCCACTTCCATGTACATATGGTAATATACTGTGGATTTTTCTGACATGAGATTATGAGCATAAGACCAACATATAACATGCTGATATGCAATAGTAAGATATATGTTAAAGTGCAGAATTGACTTTATCTCGCACTGTTGTATTTGTATTTTTGATGAAATTGCTGAAAGTTACATGTATGTATTTATATATTAAACTACTGTGTGTATAGTGGTTTTGGTCCCATACTGAATGAAATTGTTGCCTGAAGATTTGGCTCAGTAAAACGCAATGCTCTGAATTGTATGTAAAAGCAGACTGCTAACCAGAATATTAAATATTCTTCAATTTCATGGTTCAGGTT
Organism: Poromitra crassiceps; assembly: GCF_964638095.1. Lineage (NCBI taxonomy): Eukaryota > Metazoa > Chordata > Actinopteri > Beryciformes > Melamphaidae > Poromitra > Poromitra crassiceps. Next base: position 13,080,021 of record NC_139644.1, read on the forward strand.
CATTCTCTCATAATGCTTTGAACTATGGCCTTTTCATGTTCTATTGGAAGTAGGTCTACCAACAGAAATGCATTCCTGGTGACAGAACAGGCAGATATTTTGTAAGCTTCACCTAACCCTTACTTAGAAAGGGTTGGATTAGACCCAGAAGGTTTTTGTATTATTGACTATTTACATAATAATTATTGATTGTATAATCAACTTTGTTAGCATTTTTTTTAATAGTTACAAAGTGCTTGCTTAAAAAAAAGATCAAAAGTCCAAAAAATGAATGCAGCAAATCAAAACATACCAAAGAAAAAAAATTACCATATTGAACTACACATAAATCAATCAAATGCACTGCCTAGGATCCACTGGCAGGCACAGAGCAGCAGCAGCCCAAATGAAGTGCCTTCTGCTCGCCGGGTTGGAAATGACTCCCAACAGAACCGTCCACACGTCTTTCTCTGCCTTCAAGTCAGAGGCTGTCCTGTCAACAGGGTGTTGTTGGACATCATCTTGTAGCTGTACTGTGCAAAGAGAATTTGTTTTATTTTACACATGTTGGCATGTCCAAAAAATAGTGTTGTTGTAGATGGATTCAGATTCATTGATAATGAGTCATGTAATGAGGCCAATGTGCCTTTTTTAATAACACTGTGCTGTAAGGGTACAGATCTCTGAAATGGACGATGCTAAATGCGCTTGTTGTCAGTTGATGCTGCTAGACTGCTTCTCTTTTGTCAATCAAGACTATTGTACTGACTTACTCAGCAACAGCGACTGTATTCCAAAGGGTGTTCAGATCGGATTCTGAACACAGTAGGTAATTTTATCCTCATTTGATTATGTGGTTAACATTGAGTTTGGATGTTGACTAGGCTGCGGTAGGCTTTCATGTATGATTACTTTCTTTTAAGGGTGTCATCAAAGTGAGAGTGAAGTAAATAACTTGCACATTAAATGCTTTTTCAAATATGTAGATGAATGAGTATGCCTGTTCATTTGATTGGACCTTAATTGGATCAGGGGACAGCTTTATAATTTCCTACAATTAAAAAAGGCATGAAAACTGAATTATGATCAGTCCCTAAAGGGCAACTTCAGCACTGATTATTGTTGCTACTAAATACTTGCTGAATATACAATAATACATGTTTTTTCCAGGTACTCCCAAGTGTTTTGTTTGTACGCAAGAATCTGGAGAGGGCATCTGAATTGCCTTCTGAATGCAATTGTAGAATCAATATTGGGTTTCATGTAGAGAATTGGAGTACAGCCTGATTCATGTTAACACAGGTGTTGAAGGGGCGAGCGCAATGGCTTGAGTCACTGCCTTATTGTCTGTGGTGCTGATCCCTTTTTTGGTATGAATGTAGTTATGACTCCACCCCTAGGACTGGTCAAACAGGAAGATGGCGTCATTGTGGTGTCCTCATCGTACAGGCAAGGTTGCTAAGCCAACCACAAAGACATTTGCACCAAAAGGGGGTCAGTGGGCAGGCAAATGCAATGCAAATGCATGCAAACTATTTAGGCTGCCACCTTTGATGATTGTTGTACTCTGAGTAGGAGAGGGAGCATGGACTTTAGTGTTGAATTTGAAAGAGGTGTCGGAGCTGGTGTGCTGTTTTTATCTTGCATGCTCATTATTTCCCACCAAAATTAACATCTCCTGCAACACTTTTTCCTGCGTTTAGGCTTTGTTCCATACATCCCTACTTTGAACACTACCTGGAACTCACGGTGGTTTTGGTCCTGTGTACGTCTGGACTATGTGATGTCTTCTTTCACTTGTTCAAGTGTGTTGCTGCCAACCAGGCATCATCAGCAAATGGCAGCAAACTACCTCACTCTAGGGGCACGGTGGCTCAGTGGTAGAGCTGTCGCCTCACAGTCAGAAGGTCCTGAGTTCGATTCTCGCCTGGGACACTGTGGGCGCTGTGGTTGTGTTCCCCCCCATATCTTCAGTGCCCACTGCCCAGGTGGGGTATCTCGTCGTAAGGGCCTTTCTCTCTGTGTGGAGTTTGCATGTTCTCCCCGTGCTCCCCCAGGGGGTTCCTCCGTATATAACCCCCCCACTAAAAAACATGCAGAAGATCAGATCGTCATCCGACCAGTGACGACAACATCCGAAGTTGGTCCCCGGGCGCTGTACGAGAAAGCGACCACTGCTCCTGGCCTGCCCCCCAGAGGAAAGGACATGCCTGGATGGGTTAAATGCAGAGGACACTTTTCACCGGCCACCGTCAGCGTGTTGTGGCCGCATGCAGGGGCGGACTGGGATCATAATTCAGGCCGGGCATTAGATACCAAGCAGGCCAGGCCGATACGGGCCGACGCGTGTGCCGGCGTCCGAAGGGCGGCGGCGGAAAATTTGGGGCGTTTGAAGCTCAATTTGGGGCGTTTGAAGCCCAATTTGGGCCGTTTGAAGCCAGATTTGGGTCGTTTAAAGCCAGATTTGGGCTGTTTGAAGCCCGATTTGGGCCGTTTGAAGCCCAATTTGGGCCATTTGAAGCCCAATTTGGGCCAAGTCCAATTTTACAATGAGATGCACCCACTTTAAACCTGAATAAAGTAATAAAACCACTAGTAAACCAGTAGGCGGCGCCTGGCCTGCTGTTCACTGAGTGGCCTGGCCTGGCCTTTTTTTTTTTTTTTTGCCAGGCCAGGCCAGGCCAGGCCACCGGGCATTTGCCCGACGTGCCCGATTATGCAGTCCGCCACTGGCCGCATGCATGTTGTGGTGTTCGTGTGACAATAAAAGACGGGCTTGTCCCGTTCCGAGAGTTTTTTCTTGAAACCAGATAGACTGTTATCTCTCTCATATGCATGTCTGTGACTAGGGGTCAAGGACAATCATGTAAGTATGTTTTTCTAGTGTTCTATACGATTACGAGGGATCAGCCGAGCAGCATTTTGGTAAACAAACCACATCACTGGGTGGCAACGGCGGAACCCTATGGAGCCTGAGTTTGAGCTTCTGACTAGCCCGGCTGACCGTGTTTACAATTAAAAAACGGCGACAGTTCACACAACTTTAATACGACATGCATATATTATACATCGGTAACACTTTACAATACTGTAACACAAATAAGATTGTGCTTGCCTATCTGCAAGCACAATAAAAATGGGTAGTTATTGAGGAACTAGTCAGGAACTAACCATTAGTTTATGAATAGTTAATGATTAGTTCATGAATAGTTAATAGGTAGTTCCTTAATGGTAGTTACTTAAGAACTGACCATTAGTTACCATCAGAGCCATTTAGATAGAAGAGTCCCGACATCTCCATTCACTCCAATGGACCAGTACCGGCTGTAGCTCAGGAGGTAGAGCGGGTCGTCCACTAATCGCTTTGGATAAAAGAGGTCGGTGGTTCGATTCCCGGCTCCTCCAGTCTGCACGTCGAAGTGTCCTTGGGCAAGATACTGAACCCCAAATTGCTCCCGTTGGTGTGCCAGCACCCTGCGTGGTAACCTGCCGCCATCGGTGTGTGAATGGGTGAATGTACCTCCTGACTGTAAAGCACTTTGGATAAAAGCGCTATATAAATGCAGGCCATTTACCATTTACCATAACTACCATTAAGGAACTACCTAACTATTAGGCTAATGAACTAATCATGAACTAATGGTTCGTTCCTGACTCGTACCTCAGTAACTACCCAATTTTTTTGTTACAGTATTGTAAAGTGTTACACATCAAACTCTTGAGCTAATTCTGCTCTCACTCAGAATGTCAAAATATAAGGATGTGATGTATAGTTTTTGAGATATTAACATTGTTTGGCACAACTCATAGAGTTGTCTGGGAACGCCCACAATAGACGCTGGGTAGCCTGGGGGCGGACACACACCTTGTTCCTGGTTTTATCAGCTGACGGGACCAGACTGCACTGGGTCACATTTCCTCAGAAACGAAACACACGGAGTGATTTGGGTAAAACGCGAACGGTTTCCTCATACAGAAGATGTGCAGCAGCAGCAGCGCTCAGCAGCAGGCAGGAGGCTGACATCTAATTATTTGTTTGTGTAGGCTACACTGTAGCTAAAGACAGAAGCATCTGGATTCTCTACTCAACAACAAAAAAACACGCCAAAAAGGGGAGAAAACGTTACCTGCATGCAGTTCAAGGTAACGTCGTTATTCTTGACTTTTGATTCTATGAAATGCAAATCCAAATTTGCTATTTTTATGATCGACTCTGGATATTGTAACGTTTAATAATCTTACCGTTATCGTCTTGGGAAACAAACTAACTGCATAAAAGCTAATTGTTCTCGGTGTGATTGCCTTGGTGTGTATGATCAGCAGCACTGCAGTATATGGACTGACTGAAATAATGTGCGAATTTCAGTGATTTTGAAAGAATCATCGACACGACACTGACCATTATTCTAGGGTGGGTTGCGTTCGGAAATCCAATCTGAGCTCTGCACGAAAATGAGAGCGCGAGTGTAGAAAGAAGCAGAGCGTGCTCTTTCTGAATAAAGTTACGAACGGTCCAGTTTGTGCTGGAGTGCGCTCTGGCCGCTCGGAGTGCTATTTCCGAATGCACCCTTAATAGGAGGGATTCTGTCATTCTGCCCATCCCTGATCCCGCCTCTAGGGGCTCCGTGCCAGGCGGTGCATTCCAGAAGCATTGCTAAAGTGCACTCCAATGCACAATCAGGGACAGAAAACTTGAGATTTTATGGAAATTAAAGTTGCTAAGTGGATGTATAGTAGGCTATTTCTATTTTGATGGTGGACATTTTCTTAGTGCTACAGTAAGCCGACCAAATATGGCCATTGAAAACAAAACAAACAAAAACCCCTCAAGTTTGATTAAACAGGATGTATTCTACGGAAGAGGATTAGGGCCACGTGAAAAAATAATTCTAATCAGAATTCTGAGTTCAAAGTCAGAATTGTTCTTTATTCTCAGAATTCCGACTTTAAACTCCGAACTCATATTTTCTTTCACATGTGCATGGCCCTAATCATCTGAAAATAGGATCAGGATGAATCTAACATTTTATTTTATGTAATATTATTTTTCCCCAGAGGTAATTTGATCCATTCATCCACTCCATCAAATGGGCAAGTTGACCTGTAACCACCTGTAACATCCAAGGAGGCTTCATGTAGCAGTGTGCTCGCTTTCGCTCCCGGGTCCCCAGTGTGAAAGCACCGTATGTCCAAAGGAGAAAGAAACAAGCATCATGGGTAAGTAAAAGTCACCGTTTTTGTTTTTTGATCAACAACTTTAAGGTTTAAGGTTAATTTATGGTTGTTGAGGTGTGTTCACGGTGCGGGGGGTCTGTGCGGCGACTCCGTGGAGGCCTCCGCAAATGCCGCAGTCAGTTCTGAGGTTGATTGGCTAATGTTTGCTATGATACTTGGTTACCAGAGAAGTATTCTCTTCATGCAGACTGACACATGATTATGTGGTCCCCATGGATACCGCGCTGTTTCGCATTTACCATAAATGCTGTGCCTCTGCAGAGAGAACAGTCTTGCCAGGAACACCGGACACTCTGCAGTAACAAAGGCAAATTTATGGTTTGTAGTTCCTCATGTTTGGCATAGGGATCAATTTCATGTAATTGATTCCTATGCCAAATATGAGAAAATGGCTCCATCTGGAGGAAAATAGTAAAAACTACAAATTTGAAGCCTTAGCCCCGTTCACACTATACGCCGAAGCAACGCTCAACCTAAGCAAAACCTACGCTGAACGCACAAGTTTTCCTTGTTCACACCACCCGTGCCACTCCGAAGCCACGCTCACGCCTTGCTCAGCGATCGTTCAGGATTCACGCGTGCTGAAGCCGAGCGTTGTGGGTGGGTTCGAGGAGGCGCTGAGAGGAAAAGAGAAGGCTTCTTGCATAAACGGTTAGGCGTCAGTTCAGCTTGTGCCTACGGAAGCGTATTGCATTCACTTGAGAAATAAAAACAGCCCTGTTTTTCTGAATTAATAAGATAATTTTTCATGAAAAAATATTCTGCCCTGTTTTTCTGAATTTATATGAGATAATTATTTCATTAATTCAGAAAAACAGGGCAGATTTTTTTTTCATGAAAAATTATCTCATTAATTCAGAAAAACAGGGCAGAATTAAAATTTTTAATGAAAGATTATCTCATGACGTAATTTATAGGCAAACCTGCAATTTCATGAGTCTGCCAGACCTGGCAAAGTATATTCAACGTAATTGTATCATGGTTGATTCTACTGAATATAGCTTTAACTTAGTTAAAGGAGAATTGCTGTATTTTTCAACCTGGACCCTATTTTCCTAACTTGTTATGCCTCCGCCGGCGATAGCCAGGCCGGAGGCATTATGGATCCGGGTTGTCCGTCCGTACGTACGTCCGTCCGTCCGTACGATGTTTGTTAACGCGATATCTGAGGAATGCCTGGACGGAATTTCATCAAATTTGCCTCAAACATCGACTTAGACTCAAAGATGATCTGATTAGATTTTGGTGGTCAAAGGTCAAAGGTCAAGGTCACTGTGACCTCTCGAATGCCATTTTCAAGCTTGTTAACGCGATATCTCAGGAATGCCTTGACGGAATTTAATCAAACTTGTCTCAAACATCGACTTGGACTCAAGGATGAACTGATTAGATTTTGGTGGTCAAAAGTCAAAGGTCAAGGTCACTGTGACCTCTCAAACGCCATTTTCCAGCTTGTTAACGCGATATCTCATGAATACCTTGACGGAATTTCATCTAATTTGCCTCAAACATCTACTTAGACTCAAGGATGAACTGATTACATTTTGGTGGTCAAAAGTCAAAGGTCAAGGTCACTGTGACCTCTCAAACGCCATTTTCAAGCTTGTTAACGTGATATCTCAGGAATGCCTTGACGGAATTTAATCAAACTTGTCTCAAACATCGACTTGGACTCTAGGATGAACTGATTAGATTTTGCTGGTCAAAGGTCAAGGTCACTGTGACCTCTCAAACGCCATTTTCCAGCTTGTTAACGCGATATCTCACGAATGCCTTGACGGAATTTCATCAAATTTGCCTCAAACATCGCCTTAGACTCTAGGATGATCTGATTAGATTTTGGTGGTCAAAGGTCAAAGGTCAAGGTGAGCTCTCGAACGCCATTTTCAAGCTTGTTAACGCCATATCTCAGGAATGCCTTGACGGAATTTAATCAAACTTGTCTCAAACATCGACTTGGACTCAAGGATGAACTGATTACATTTTGGTGGTCAAAGTTCAAGGTCACTGTGACCTCTCACACACCCAATTTCCAAACTCTGTAACGCAACATCACAGGAGCGCCTTGACGGAATCTCTTAATTTGCCTCAAATGGCGATTTGGACTCCAGAATGAACTAATGGCGGAGGCATAAGTCCGCATTGCGGTCGTTCTAGTTGTATCTTAACACATTGAGTGCCAAGGACGTCTGTGGACGTCCTAAAAAAAAGTAACGAGGAGTGCCAAGGACGTCTGTGGACGTCCTAAAATCATAATTCATATTATTCCATAATTCTGCTGTTTAAGGTCGTACCTAGCCAGTGAGCATGAATCCCTTCAAGGGATCACACGGCGCCACCTTAAACATCGTCACAGGAGCTGCTCCACCCACCTCAGATCCTTTACTTTGTACAGGAGACAGCGGAGAAAGCCGTGGAAACCGATGCATGCTTTCTGCCAGAGCCGTATATATTGCTCTGCCTACAGCGGAGAGTGGGCTCGGCTGCATCCGCGCTCACAACTGAGCTCTTATGCTTCTATCTATCTCCACACGATTTCCTAGAAAGCCAGCATCCGAAGCCGAACGGCCAAGCCTTTTCGTTCAGTCGCGTTTGCCAGCGCGCATCATTTCCTTGATGGGCGCTGGGATCTGTCCGGGGCAAAAACTGAGTCGAGAAAACAAACTCTGTGCGTGTGGGAGGAGCCCGCAGCTCAGAGGTGGAGGGTGGAGAGGGGGGGGGGGGGGGGTTGGGGGAGAGGGGTGTGTGGCACACAGGCTGCACAGAAACCACACCACACGCCACCACATCAGAAAACACCAGCCAGAGTCAGTGAATGTGCTCGAAATTAGAGTGCAAAAGGTATTCATAAAAGGGACTATATCTTGGAAAGTAAAAAAAAACGACAGAAAACCCTTGAAAGTGCACTTTTTTGAGAGGCTGTCATTTCATAATGGAACTGTCTAGAAACAAAATTTCTTCTTTGGAAGAAGCAGGAGTGTTCAATGTTTCATTAAAGTCCAGCCCCGTTAATATAGCCATAATAGAAAAAATTCTATAGCTGTTTTCAACTGAATGGAAGTGAATCTGGCACAGGCTCCAGACAATTTTACTGAAGCGCTGTGGCACTCAATGTGTTAAAGCCTCTTCTAAACATGAAGTCTGGATCATGTCTGGCTAGCCAGAGCAGGATATTTTCCGGTTTTACCTTTCTAGACATGAGGAGTCTGTGTTTAGAAACAGCTGGAAATGGTCCGTATTCTCTCTGCCAGTGGGCGGGGGGAGGGGGTGCGGTAGCATGTATCGATAACAAGAAATGTGATATGGAAACAGCTTTACCGAATCTGTAACCAAACTCCATTCAAAAACATGCCGTTTTAACGGAGGTTCCATTCCGACCATTCAGGCAATAACGAGGGGTGGCAATGTGCCAAAAATGAGCGCTTGCCTTGTTACATAAAGCCGCCCAGTCAAAATAGTGGTCGCACCGTCGTCTATCACTGTGTGTGATTTATTTTACAAGTGGCATTCAAGTCATATCTGACTAGTTTTCAATTTATTTCTCCCCACAAAAGTTAGGCTAGGCCTATGTCTCGATATAGGCTGTCACAGTCACACAACACTGGACGCTCACAGTCACACAACACTGGCTGCCTCAAATGGCTGCCTCCAGGGGCGGACTGGGATCATAATTCAGGCCGGGCATTAGATACCAAGCAGGCCGGGCCGATACGGGCCGATGCGCGTGCCGGCGTCCGAAGGGCAGCGGCGAAAAATTTGGGCCGTTTGAAGCTCAATTTGGGCCGTTTGAAGCCCAATTTGGGCCGTTTGAAGCCAGATTTGGGCCGTTTGAAGCCCAATTTGGGTCGTTTAAAGCCAGATTTGGGCCATTTGAAGCCAGATTTGGGCCATTTGAAGCCCAATTTGGGCCGTTTGAAGCCCAATTTGGGCCAAGTCCAATTTTACAATGAGATGCACCCACTTTAAACCTGAATAAAGTAATAAAACCACTAGTAAACCAGTAGGCGGCGCCTGGACTGCTGTTCAGTGAGTGGCCTGGCCTGCAAATTTTTTTTTTTTTTTTTTTGCCAGGCCAGGCCAGGCCAGGCCACCGGGCATTTGCCCGACGTGCCTGATTATGCAGTCCGCCCCTGGCTGCCTCACACAATAATTGGCTGCATCCAACTCGAGAAAACTTTTCAGACCCTCCTGGAGACAATTTTTCTCAGAAGAGACTAACGTTAGCGACAAATCTCAAGACTTTTTCTGACATGGGAATGATGGGATTAACATTACCAGCAAGCAGCAGTAAAAGCAGGCAATGACGATAGCTGGGTAAGTCCCGCTAGCATCGATGCTAAGTTAGCAAAGTACAGCGAGAGCGCAGCTGAAGCTAATTAATATGGACGTTAACATCCATATTAATATACAGTATAGCCATGTGCTTGCACGATGACATCGTGTATTGGTGATGTCAAAGGGTGGCGATTGACGATCTGACTGAGGTCAAGATCGCACAACTCTAGTAGGCTTATCATCTCCATTGTTGCATTTTTAAACTGGCAGATGAGGGACAAAGAAACGATTCAACTTTTAGTTGTTTACTCACCTAATTTGGCTCTCTTCCAAATAATCCAGCCACGTAACTAACACTACGTCCATTCATGAAAATAATGATGGGACATTAATGGTTTGTAAAGTGCCACCACCCGCCCACTCACACATAACAGCTAGATGATCTGGATCATGAGCTGCCAGTGTTAAACAACAGCTGCTTTTCCTATAATGCGGATCGTATACTTGGGGTTGAGATGGAAATGATCCGCACTCGCGGGAGTGCGCATAAGCCGGCTAATTGTTGTTTAACATGCAGGCCAACCGGCTAGGAGCTGGTTATAATCCGGATTCCACTGCATGTTAACACGTTCACTGCCAATGGCGAGTTGACTCGTCAAAAAAATTCCAACGGTTCACTGCCAATGACGAGTTGAGACGTCAAAAAAAAAAAAAAAAAATTTTTGACGGTGCTACGTGGATCAATGCCCCCCACGTCTCCTATAAAAATATTGGAGCGACCGAACGTGTACAACCCATTCCACCGACCCACTAAGTGGCGACAGTGCTCTCCATTCTAGAGGAAGGCAAGCAAAAAGCAGTGTCAGGAAGCCATTCTCATGAAAATGGATTGGCGAAAACGCTTTCGCGCTTGGGAGCTGGCGGTGGGGTTTTGCAAATTTGCATAATAGATTACGGGTGGAACACACTTTGAAACACGCAGCATAAATAAGACCAGAATCGCAAAAGCTTCATCAAAGCTCTCAGAACCCCAACAAACGAGCGAGCCCATCCATCCAGACTTGCCCAGCGGCCGCCAGGCAGACAGGCAGACAGGCACAGCAGCAGCAAAGCAGTGAGCTGGTGACGCGAGGTTACAGCAGCAGCAGCAACGAGCTTGTGACACGCTCGCTGCAGCCAAGAAGAACACACACGGAGGGAGGAGTTTGAAGGAAAGGGGTGTTTCCTGCTGTTATGGAGGAAATTACTGTTCAAAACTATTGTTTAGATGTCTGACGTCTTACTGATGCCAAAAATGAATGGTTAAAGTGACTGTTCTATCGAATTTCACAAAAAGCCGTTTATCTCAGAATAAATTTACAGATGCTGAAACCATGCTGTATTCAACTGCTAATGCTTACATAACTACTAACTCTACAAACTTACTCTTTTAGACAGAGAAAGCACACATTCTATTAGTTCTTTTGAGATATTGTGTGTTCACAAAATCCTAACACAAACGAATCCTCGGCTCTTGAAAGATGAGCCAGAATCCTCAAAAAAAACCTCTGGCAGAAGCTAACTACAGTTTTGAAAAACGGCTGGCAGTGAATGTGTTAAGAAGTGGCTTTTGTGACACATCTGAACAACAAGTTCTGAATTTGGTCCTGTATTGTTGAGCTAGATCGCTTCAGCTGGCAGCCACACAACAGGCTGGAGTAGAGGCAGACAGGCGATAGCTAACAGTCCATGTAGGTCCACTAAACAAGCTTGTAATTTGTAAGGAGCTCTTCTCCATATACTCAAAATCAGCGAAATATTCAGCCATTACTTACAGATAACAAGAAGCTATGCTTTCGGTGCTCCAAACCAAACAAACTCCTCCTGCATCATCTCAGTCATGTTTCCACAGCTGACTTCCTGCAACAATGCAAGTCTCATGAGACTTGAGTGAGACTTGGATCAAGTGGAAGGTAAATACAAGCGTCCATTCTTGCTCTCTCTTATGACAATCTGAGCCTGTCAGTTGCAAAAACAAGCTTGTTTAGTGGTGCTTTGTGTATACCCCGTCTACTGCCACTCCAGCCCGTTGCGCAGCTGCCAACTGAAGTGATCTCGCTCAATAATGGACAAATTCAGAAATTGATGTTCAGATGAGTCACTTTGACACAAAAAAGTTAGGAAAATAGGGTGTAGGTTGAAACATATACAAATTCTCCTTTATGTGACTGAAGTAGATTGATAGTCCCATCATCAAATTATTTACAATCACAGCTACTATTTGTCTCTTTTCTCATTACATACACAGGTGACGAACTCAAGCAGCCGCCTGAGAAATGGACTGAATCTCAAGTAAGCTCCTGGCTAAAAACTATTGGGGTGAAGGAGCAGTACATCAAAAAACTGTTTGAGGAAGAGGTAGATGGACGAATCCTCCTTGAATTGACTGAGGACTTTTTGAAGACACAGACTGGTATGAAATCAGGGCCTGCTCATTTGATCATCAAAAAGAGAGATGATCTTATTAACTCCCAGGAGAGGCAAAGGCCCACTGGTGACCAAAAAAATGAGTCAGGACCAAAAAAGAAATCAGTTCAACAACTTCCTGTGACAACTGATAGTCATCCACCACAGATTCCAGAGACAGATCAAGGAGTCTTAGAGGAGAAACAAACTGATCAAGAACAGTCTGTCTGTGTTTTGACTTCAAAGGAAGACTGCAAACCACGACCATTTGATAAAGAAGGCATTGATTTCACATATGTCAAGCACAGGGTCCTGCAACCTGAATCTGGTGCCTTTGATCTGATATCTCCTTGCCATGAATACAAGTCTTTTGCTATAGCTGCTACATTAGACCGCACAAGGTTACAAGCAAAATTTGCCAAAGAGGTTCTTAAATTTGGGACTGGCTGTATGAATATCAGATCAAATGGCACAATCCACTTTGGTGTGATGGACAGCAAAGATGATGCAGGTTACACACATGGTGAAATAATTGGTGTTCCTATACAAGAGAAGGACATGTATGTAGATGCATTAGATCACATTGAGAAGAGTTTCTCTCTCTCTGACAGGGAGCATGTACGTCAGTGTGTGCGGCCACCTAGGTTCATTGAAGTGATGGATCGAGAAAGTACAGAAAAAAGATATGTGGTGGAGGTTGACATTGTGCCATCAGTAAGTATTGTTCAGAGCAAAGTGTATTCAGTTCGTCTGCCAAACTTCAAAGAGTCAGCTAACAAAATAGAACATGAGAAAGAAACAATTCTTCGGCGGGTGGGTTCAAAAACAGAGCCAGTGAGTGAGAAAGACCACTCTGATTTCTACCAACGAGTCAAAGACAGGGATGCTCAAAGAGAAGAAGCAGAGAACTGTCAGTTCCTCAGTACACCAGACATCTGCCCAGACCTTGGGCGGAAGCTCACAATGCTTATGACTAGTGGAAAGAAATTCATTGAAAGGGATAAATGGTACATACTTGTCACAAACAAATTCACTCCTGATGACCTTTGCAACATTGACTGGCTACTTAACATGAAAATATTCTGTGTGTTCGACTTTGATCCAGACTCAAAGCTATCAGGACTTTGCAGTAGATACATTCAGCATCATGCTGCAAACATGCACTTCATGCAGAGCTATAGGAAATCCAGTGACATGAGCATCAAAGAATTCGAAAGCCATTTGCATCTGTTTGAGCAAACTAGCTGGATCTTTTGTAATGGCCGTACTGATTACAAAGGAAATGAAACCCCCTGTGATGAGATGGCTTGGATCAGGACAAAATTGACTCTCTTGAGGGAATCTGTCTGCTTGATCTGTAAACAAATCTTGCCAAAAGGCACATTCCTGGTGCTTTTCCTTCTCACATCACCAGTTGAGAAACCACTCTTGCGCACCTTTGATGAGTTTTTCACTGATATGGAAGGCCATGATGACATAATTTGCATCTCTGAATCTGAGGAAAACTTTCAAAAGTGGCAAAGCTTTGCTGAGGGCTCATGTGGAACAGAAACGGTGAACCGTTCCGGTGTTGTTGGGATGAAAATGAGCCACGTTAATGCAACATTGCAGCAAGTCCAACCAGTAACCTCACGTGCTACCAAACACTTACCCATCTTTGTAAAAGGCCAATGTCTCCTTGAAACACGTGTAGAGGAAAGTATGCCTTCTCTCGAAATTCTGACGACCGATCATTGTGATGAAACGAGCAAAGACTACATCAATGCAGAGAAAGCTAACATTGAATGTCAGTTCTACCATGGAGCGAGGGTGACCTGGTTGAATTTCTGGCTTGCTGAGAACAGCTATATTGGAGAGATAATTGAAAGGGATGCTTATCATGATGCTTCAAAACTTCTCAGTGATGCTTTGAAATGGAATGTCGACCAGAGAACTGTGAGAAGTATCAACATCTACCATCATCCAGGAAGTGGTGGAAGCACTGTGGCAAGACAAGTACTGTGGAACAACAGGAAAGACCTAAGATGTGCTGTTGTGAAGCCCTCATACTCACCTGCTGTTGTTGCAGAACACGCAGCTGAGCTCAGAGAATATGAAGAAAAAGATCCACAGAAGTGTCTTCCTGTGCTGCTCCTCATTGAAGATTCAGACCAAGAATATCTTGATGAACTACGGAATGAGCTAGAGGTTGCCATTCACACCAAGCGAATCCAGTACGGAAACCCATGTTTCATCTTGCTGAGCTGCAGACGATCCAATAATCCAGAGAAGAGATGCAAGGAGTCTCCATTACAGAATGTATCTGTCACTCACAAACTATCTGATCAGGAGAAGAGGAAGTTCGCTGGAAAGCGACAGACACTTGAGGAATGCTACCAGCCTCAGTTCATCTTGACATTCGTTTTGATGAGTGAAGAATTCAACCATGAAACGATTGTGGATTACGTTAAACAATTTGTGGAACACTTGCTCCAAGGCATTGATCATGAATCTGTTGGCACTCGCCTCATTCTCTATGTGGCATTGCTGAATACATATGTTCAGAACTCCTTTATCTCTCAATCCCACTGTGAAGCTCTGCTTGCACTCACCTTCCACATGGAAAGGTTTCGCCGGCATACGTTTGAGAAATCTCTGAGTGAGCAAGCTGAACTGGTCTTCTTACACCTTCGAGATGACAAGACTCACATTGAATCAATCAGAATCATCCATCCGCTCGTTGCAAAGGAAATTCTCAGACAGCTTCTGGGGGACCAAAAGAGCCAAAGTACTTTAGCAATGAATCTGCTCTGTGAGAATGTGCTTTTTGAGCACAGATTTGGAAAGGAGGATTACCTGACGTTTTTGAGAGCACTTTTCTTAAGACGTTCCAGGATAGCCAGAGGTGACGAATCTGATAGTTTGTTCTCTCTTCTGATTGACCATGTGCGTAAAATTGAAAACCCAGAAAAAGCAATCGCATTACTTAAGGAAGCATACGAACGTTTCCATGAAGATGCATTCTTTGCACAACAACTTGCTCGCCTTCACTATACCTATGAAAAGTTTGAAGAGGCAAAATACTGGGCAGATATGGCAGCCAAAAAAAATCCAAACAACTCGTACATACTAGACACAAAGGGCCAGGTGTACAGAAAATGGTTCCAAGCCAAGTGCAAAGCCATTGAGAATGTACCAAAGACTGTCCAAAATACAGCAGATGCTGTAGACACTGCATTGAAAGCCATGGAGTGTTTTAAAGAATGCGAGAAAGCAGCTGTTGCAGACATGGAAAGGATGAACAGTTTAGGATTTTATGCTGAAGTTGAGGTAGGATGCAGCTTGCTCAAACTGATTTTAGCATTGCAAGTGTTTTCAAACCAAACCGATGGCCATTCAGAATGTATGAAGTACCTGCTAACAGATTACATTCCTGAGGAAGTTAAAGAACCCTGGGAGTCCTTTCATGACCGTTTGAAAAAACTTCAGAAGACACTGTTAGAAGCCTTAGAATGGATCTCAGAGGACCTCAGTTACTTCCAGACAGATTTCCAGACAGACATCGGTGCAGATGGAGAGACCACTGATGGTCCTGAGATGAAGATAAGCAATCCACTGTCATGGTTGATGAAAAAATCATCTGAATATGGGAAGTACTTCAGTGAAGCTTGTGCACCTCTGAAGTACTGTCAGTCAAACCCAGCCACTTTAACTCCTTTCATGAAACGCATGCTTATTCATTACCTTGGTGGGGGAAATATAACCTCCATCCTCTCCAAACTGACTGACCCGAAAGAAAAGGATCCAGTAGGGCTTCTTGAGAGCATCCTCTCGCTCTACCCCAGCAATCCATTAAGGGCCAACTTTGGTCAAACTGATATAGTTAATTACATAGTGACCAATGTTGCTTTGAATTGCCTATCGCCTCAGTGTCTAAACGTAGCTGCCCTCAAAGATCTACAGACACTTAGTCATCAATTCCCTGAAAAGAAGAGATGTTCTCCTAGTGCCCTGTTCTTGCTTACCTTGCTGTTTTGGCCAGAAGATCATGACAGTAAGAGTGAGAAAGAAGCCAAATATGAAATTGTGCAGTTGGCTGTTGAACATCTGAAAAAAGGCTACTGGACCAAGATGAAGGACATTCCTCAGCGAAAGAGAAGGATTTACACCCATTTCTTTCTGAGTAATGGGAGTGGCTTGAACAAAATTGTCCACAAGAGCAAGATTGAAACAATCACAAAGGCGCTCTCCGTCTCTGAGAAACGAATGAAATGGCACAGGGGAGAAGCATGGAAAATGCCAGAGATTGCTAAGATGTTGAAACGTGTCTCTGGTTGGACTGAAGATGGAACAGTGTACCTTGAGGGTCCTCAGAAAAAGAAGTTCAGTATCCCCGCTCTTTATGCACCTTCAGTGCCCCATGGTAATGAAAACATCACATTCTACTTGGGGTTTACATTCAATGGACCTGTTGTATCATATATCATTCCAAAAAGTTAGTTTTGCCCTTCAACAATGGTCTTGATCAGGGCTGGGCAACTTTGATGATAGAGAGGGCCACACACAAAATGTCTCGCTACCAGAGGGCCAGATTGTGACCGTGCACTTCCACCAGTAGCCTACTGTAACATAATCACTCCCAAATATAGCTACGGTACTAATTTGATGAAAAGGACTGGTAAGCAAAGTTTATTATACCAACATTTATATTTTTCATATTAAAATTTAGTAATTCTTCCATTCAGATGACACCAGAAACTTTGGACTCAAAGGCCACGCGAGCTCAGTGCATTGTGGGAAGTGTAGGATTTCGGGTCCCCGCACCCGCCCCTCCCCTCCACATCCCCCCCCCCCCCCCCCCCCCACACACACACAGAGTGGATTTTAGTTGATAGCTGTGAACAACCAATTTCAAAAATTTCAACGGATTCGAAAACCTTAGGGGTGTGAGATTTTATATATATTCATATTCCCCGCGGGAAAGCCGTCCTTTAAACAGTATGTGGATGGACAATGCTAACGCCATTAGCACCATGTTCTGGGTTGTACAGTAAAATAAAAACACCGATTTTGGTGGTTTAACCCAGGGGTTCCCAACCTTTTTTGTGCCAAGGACTGGTAGATAGATACATGGAAAAAAAGTCACGGACCGGTTGTCAATTTTAATGGTTTTATTTACATAAATATTTGCTCACCAGGTGGCGACAAAGGGTAAATAACAGCCTTTTGTGTTGTACTGTATGTAGCCTATACAGTATTTATGTTTTTGTTTTAACTACAAACATAAATAAACATCAACTTGAAACTATGTTTCAACTACCACACTCAGCCTATAATATTATAGCCTATGTTTATTTAATCTTTTTTTGGGGGGGGGGGGGGGACCGGCTCGCCCCGGTACCAAATGCGTTGCGGCCCGGTACCGGTCCGCGGCTCAGTGGTTGGGGACCACTGGTCTAACCTAACCTAACCTAACCAAAAACCTCCGCCTTGTTTTTGTTTGTTTTTTGTTGGAAATTGACCCAGGGGCCACACTGAGGGCCGCCAGTTGCCCACCTCTGGTCTTGATGTACTGTATATAACTATCAACCTAATATCTGCATCTCATTACTTAGGCAGAGAACAGTTGGTTTCTAATTTTAAATGTTCAAGAAGCAAATAAAAGGGGTGACTAAAACTGCCTGATATGGTATTAATAATGTATTGTTCTGCAAGTACAGCATAGCACAGCATATGAGATTGCATTTAAATAGCTTATGATATGATTTAGTTGCTCTTTGGGGCTTAGTTATCTTTATTATCTTCTGATTTTAATGATTTATGTGGAGGCATATATATTTTTGTCTTGCACAGATGTGTTATGTTTGTATGTATGTGTATTCATATGTGTAAATAGTCTGTGTAGTACATTGGATTTCTTTCTACTGACCGATGTGTACTATTCAGGTATCACAATTTATGTATGTGGTATCTCATTGAGTCTTATTTTGCACTGTATATATTATACACTTCTTTGTAAGTGGCTCCAGCTTGTTGCACTGATTTGTACAGTATCTAATATAAATTGTTGACTTATTTGTCTTTATGCTCTGATGAAGATGTAATATTGAAATCCGCTAGCAGTTATGGTCAAAAAGACATTGGTAAAATGAGGTGACATCTTTTTTGTGATATTATTTTTTGTTATTATTGGTGCTGCTTTCTTTAAACTCGAACTTTTGGAACCGGTTTCTATTTTGCAATTGGCCTAGATGTTTTGATATTACATTTTGCACTTTGTTTGCGAGTCAAAAGGGATTCTAATGAAACCATGAACTATTTTTTCAACTGCAATGTAATAATGGAGTTTCATTTGTAGAGAAATACTGTAAGATATGTGCCTTCATTATTGTTCTTAAACAAAATACAATATTAAATGTCAGTGAAATCACTCATCCACTTCCATGTACATACAGTAATATACTGTGAGGATTTTTCTGACATGAGATTATGAGCGTAAAACCAACATATAACATGCTGATATGCAATAGTAAGATATATGTTAAAGTGCAGAATTTACTTTGTCTCGCACTGTTGTATTTGTCTTTTTGATTAAATTGCTCACAGTTACATCTAAGTATGTAGATATTAAACTACTGTGTGTATAGTTGTTTTGGTTCCATACTGAATGAAATTGTTGCCTGATATTAACATTGTTTCATTAAAATGTAATGCTCTGAATTGTATGTAAAAGCAGACTGCTAAGCAGAATAAAAAAATGTTAAATTTCAGGTTCATTCTCTCTTAATGCTTTGAACTATGCCCTTTTCATGTTCTATTGGAAGTAAGTCTACCCGGTAACACTTTACAATAACGTACACAAATACGGTAGTAGTTACTAGTAAACTAATCATTAACTAATAGTTAGTTAATGAGTAGTTAATGTATAATTTGTCATTAGTCAATCATTAATTAATCATAGTTAATGAGTAGGTAGTCATTAGTTAATGATTAGTATCTAAGATCCTGAGTAGAGTAGTTAATCATTACTTAATGATTACTAAATGTCAGCTCGTTAGTTACTGATTAGTCGGTCAGTTCCATCAGTAGAGTAGTTAATCGTTCGTTAATGATTAATAAATGTCAGTTTGTGAATATAATAACAGAAATGCATTCATAGTGACAGAACAGGCAGATATTTTGTAAGTTTCACTTAAGGATTGGATTAGACCCAGAAGGTCTTTGTATTATTGACCATTTCCATAATAATGGTGATTGATCGTATAATAAAGTTTGTTAGCACTTTTCAAAACAAAGTGCTTGCTTTACATAGAATAACCAAACAAAAAGCAAGTCAAAAATGCATGCAGCAAATGAAAATGTAAAAAAAAAAAAAAATGAATTGAACTACAAACAAATCAATAAAATATCAAAATCATGTTAGCAGTTAAAAGGTTTTCAGTTGTGTCATAAAAGAAGACAGTAGCTGTTTGTATTCAGGTAAGTTATAACGTTTAGGGGCCTCACCTTTTGATTTTAGGCTAACAGTCAAGTGAGCTTTGTCTGTAGATCCACAATGACACATTTGTACGTACATCAGTGTGACTGATGCTCAATTCCATGTTTTTAAGTGGAATGAACACCACACAAGTTCACCATGCTTAGATAAAGTTACAGGGACTGGAGATTTATTTTGAGATAATAGGACATACAGTAACCTCTTACATTAGCGTAATCTATCAGGTATTATATCTAGAAAACATGATGATGGTCTACAAGTGGTTCCACTGATATTTGCTTCCTATGGTGGCTTTCAATTTAGCAATAGGCCTACACATGATTTGATGTACCTCTAGAGAATAATACAATCTTCTTAGGAGAACAACAAGACACATGAACAACAATAGACCTTATTCGATTGACGTCATTCACGTACTGGCACGCCCACCGCCGCCATATTGTTGACATAGCGCTGCAGCTTTTAAGTGACAGCCTATGTGGAGCAGCGTTTAGAGGAAGCTAGCCGCTGTTAGCGTTACCTGTATCGTTCCAATTGTGTTCGAATGGTGACCTGCGTTACACATGGCTGTAGTAATGACAGCAATAAAGTCCCCGTGGTTTGTTTCTATCTCTACCGTCCACAGACGTGAAGGGAGCGAGACTGGGGATACGTCAGCAGCACAGGAGATGTGTGGATAGTTGGGAGAGACAGGTGAAACTTTCTGACAGCTCCTCACAGCAAAGTCTGTTCACCTCGTTCTTTTGTTTATTTATTACAGGCATTAACGGCAGCATACAAACAACAACTGTGGTTTTTTTTATTGCTGTCATTACCATCGCTATTTTGTAATGGAACAGAAACGACAATAAGGCTGTTACTAGTTGTCAGCTGCAGCGCTGTGTGCGTGCAGGACGGTATGTCAACAATATGGTGCGTCCAGGGTTAGCGAATAAGGTCTATACCAAGACCATCAGAAACAAATAAATGCTTGTTTCTAAATGGTTCAAATTTAAGGCTTGATTACAAGATCAAGTTTCCATATACCCAGTGACGTAAACCAGTACACTAAAGGAGGTGATCGGAGCAATGGAGCACAGGAGGGAAGGTGGCTCAAAGGTCGTGTGACATCACTCACTGATGACATCACAATTGCTCGAGTGACATCACTCAGAGTTTGCTGGTCCTGGCTGAACCGGTCACAATGATATCACACTGATGACACTGTGCAATTGTGATGTCTTCGGTGATGATGTCATCAGTGATATGTCACTCGAGCAATTGTGATGTCATCAGTGATGATGTTATAAGTGATGTCAGTGATGATGTCATCAGTGAGTCTTCAGTGAGTGATGAATCACTGATGATGTCACAATGGCTCTGTGCGTTAAGCGGACAGCTGCAGCCTGGACCATCCATGGCGAATTCAAACGTCTCAACTCCGGGAGCGACGGAGGAGGACTACACGCAGTACATCCTGTTACCTGTCTTCTTCCTGCTGGGCCTGCTGGGCGTGCTCATCTGCCACATGCTGAAGAAGAGGGGCTACCGCTGCACCACCGAGGCCCAGGACGGAGCCGAGGAGAAGGCCGAGTATGACATGGAGGTGGGCGCAGATCTGAATGACACCCCAAGTGACAATGACACCGTGGGGCAGATTGTCCGCTCCATCATGACAAATGAAGCAAACTTGGACGCCCTCAAAGCCATGGTTCATGAGAACAGCACTGACTCAGATGGCCCTCCGCTCACTCCCACCTCCCCCACCAGCCAGGCTCCTCCGCTGACTCCTGTGGGCACCGGCAAGCACACCTGCAACCACCCGCACACCATCGGGGGTCCGGGCGGCCATAAGAACTGCCGCAGCCACCATGGAGAGGTCACCGTCCTGGTTGTGGGCAGGTTCCGGGTGACCAAGTGTGAAAAGCCGGGGCGGGACAGGCGGACAATGCTTATAACAGAGTCCAACCGGAGCGTCCCGTCGTCTCCCATGGAGGCGGTGCCCAAGAGCAGGACCACCTCGGAGTCGCAGCAGGAGCAGACTGACCACTTGAACAACAGCAAATGACAAATACCAAGGACAGGAAAGAGAGGAGAGAAACGACAACTGGAGACTTTTCAAACCCAAGTAAGAATGTAACAGCAAATCAGCACTTGAACGGTGGAGGAGCCGTCCCTCCCACACCTTCAGGAGACTGAAAAGTGACGCTGAAGATGAAGATGGCAGTGAGGGTGAAGAGCAGTCGCCCTTGTCCCCTTGTAAGACATTGATCTGCCAGTGTGATACTGGCCCATTTTATACGTAGAGTCGTAGACAGTGGATGAGGTGTGTGTATTTGTGACGCTCAAAAGACGGTCTTATATAACTCACTACAGTACCATCCCTGACCCCTGATGTATGCACTGAACATGTCTTGGTGTGGTTCTTTTATTACCATAGAGGGCTGCTGAAATGATAGGGGTTTGTAAAATTGTAACAGATTGATCTCAAATGTGGAGATTTTGACCAGAATCCTTCATACCACCCCAAAAGTCATATTGGTTAAAAGCTGAAAAAAAGTGTTTTGGGGGTAAGTTACACTTTAAGGAAAGTAAAATATTGATCACATCAGCAAAATAGATAGATGCAAGCAATTGCAACATATACCATAATAATATGTATTTCATATTTCATGGATGATGAAGGAATGAGAAGTACATGACCGAAAAAATGTGTTACCTGGCTGTTTTAATTTTTTTACTTATCCTTTATTTAACCAGGTTAAAACCCATTGAGATCAATGATCTCTTTCACAAAGGTGACCTGGCCAAGAAGGCAGCACAAGTCACAACATGTCAACAGTAGCATAGAAACATACAACAATACAGCAATACAATAATATAAAATGTGATTCTACAAATCTAGTTGCAAGACATCAATGGTCTCACGCAGGGCCGCCGCACCCTGTACGCAGAGTACGCAGACTGCGTAGGGCATCATGTGACTGAGGGCACCAAATTTTTTTTTTTTTTTTGTGGGCCCTCAGTCAGGCCACTCACTGAACAGCAGGCCAGGCACCGCCTACTGGTTTACTAGTGGTTTTATTACTTTATTCAGGGTTAAAGTGGGTGCATCTCATTGTAAAATTGGAGTCGGCCCAAATTGGGCTTCAAACGGCCCAAATCTGTCTTCAACCGGCCCAAATCTGGCTTCAACTGGCCCAAATCTGGCTTCAAACGACCCAAATCGGGCTTCAAACGGCCCAAATCTGGCTTCAAACAGCCCAAATCTGGCTTCAAACGGCCCAAATTGGGCTTCAAACGGCCCAAATTGGGCTTCAAACATGCCAAATTTTTCGCCGCCGCCCTTCGGACGCTGGCACGCACGTCGGCCCATATCGGCCTGGCCTGCTTGGTATCTAATGCCCGGCCTGAATTATGATCCCAGTTCGCCCCTGCTTGCATGTACAGTTTAACAATCGCTTGTTTGCTGACATGTACAGTAATTCTAACAATTGTTTGTTTGCCACATGTAATGTAATGTGAGATACACCTGATTTTGCAGTCTTTCGTTTGACAGTTATTGAAAGTGTTGGGGGGGGGGGGGGCAACCACAAAACAATTAGCTTAGGGCACCCAAATGGCCAGCAGCGGCCCTGGTCTCACGTTCCATGTCCTTCAGGATCCCGCCAAACTCAACTTTTTGTGCCTCTAATACAACCGCTTCATCCGTCTAGTGAGTGACATTTGATGTATTGACCCCCGGAACGAAACTACGGTTGGTAATGCCAGACGACATGTGTAGGTTGCTTCCATGAAAATGTTGTAACTCCAGCTGAAACAATCTTTACACAATTAAGGAAAAACAAAAAAGTGCTTCATTCGTCCGTTCTCCCCTACCTATTTACCTACTGCACCTTGTCCGTTACGGAGCCCTCAGCATAGGAATTTCACACGTGCGTACTTGTACAACGGAGTGACAATAAACATCTTAAATCTTGACTGTCTTTCGCCTGATGTTTGAGCCCTTTTGTCCTACTATGCTTGCCTTAGTTTGCGATCTACAGACCAGTGCAAGTGGGGCTGACGCGTGATTTCTAACCCCACATAGGATAAGCAATAACCACGCCCTGTGGCGCCGGGATTGGCCAGGAGCAACACTGGAGGGCACGCAGCCCAGCGATTTCATGAACCAACTGAATAGCTCTTGAGAACAGACAGCAATATTGAGAGCGGACATTGAAATGAATTATGGTCACCTACCTTCCTTAGCATAGTAATAATAATAATAAGCATAATAATTGTAATCTACACAATCTACAAAAACATGCAATAATATAAACGGTGTTGTGTTCACGTTCATAGCTCATATAATATAATGTATCGTTAATTTCAAGCTCAATTCTTACCCAGAGAAAAGGTACAGCACTGAAAATGTAACAATCAATAGTTTTTTAAACATCTTTATTTTAAAAGATGAAAAACCCCAGGTGCTTTAGTCCCAAGCTTCAATGCTCCTGGCCAATCTCGGCGCCACAGGGCGTGGTTATTGCTTATCCTATGTGGGGTTAGAAATCACGCGGGGCTGACTGGCCCCTTGGACTGATTTCAGTGGTCTGTTATTATTCATTGTAAACGGTAACCTTCACTGCACTTGTTGCGCACCGACTCAAATTGCTTTCTGCCACTGCCAGCACAAGGTAATGTGCATTGCGTGAACAGCTGTATTATGCGGAGCTGTTTGATAGCTAGCTAGCTCACTACCCAAATACCACTGAAGTTGAACTGAGTGCACTTCCTTGTTTGTATAAACGCTACAAGTCGATCCACATCAAGGAGGACTTTTACCACAAGATGAACAAAGCAGTGAGCATATAAACAATCTCCATACCGGTATGTTCATGATGTGACGCCTCCCTGTAAAATTAAATAATTTCCATAACAGCTTCTGCCCATGTTTGTTTCAAAGTGCTACTGACTGTTTACACTATAACTGTTCGTGTATTGCAGAAACACAACTCATCCCAAAAGCCATTTGACCTTACCTGGCCCTGGCAGAGCATCTTTGATGAGGGGGCATGGGTCTATCTGCTGCAGCCTCCACTGCTGTGCTCCTCCTGGGATTTACTTTGCTAACATGCTTATACATCAGATATTTCTCTGACCATGAGATCAGACTGATTAACTCAGTCTATGCAAAGCAAAATCAAATCTTTGCATTTGCACGATATGTCAATCGTCCAGCAAAGCTACAGAACAATTCAGTGGAGGGATGGGGACACCTCCAACATCAACACACCCAGGGAGCCCCCGCCAGTGTTCCCACAAATGACCAATGTGCCATGGCCCTAGAGAGTCGATTTGACTGTGCCAGAGACAAAGCTCTTAGCCAGAACGAGTGTGAGGAGAGAGGCTGCTGTTACGCCCCTCTGCCTGATTCTGGAGGACCACCTTGGTGCATCTACCCCCGCTCGTACAGCGGCTACAAAATGGGTCCACTCACACCCACGCCGCGAGGCCAGGCTGCCACCCTGACACGGCCCAACCCCTCCTATCTCCCCGGAGATATCTCCACTCTCTGCCTAGAGGTCATGGAGGAGACTGCAGGCCGCTTGCACCTCACTGTGAGTACCTGTACAGGTTATTACTCTGCTTTCCCCCTCCCTTATTCCACTAGCATTCATAAATACCAAACAATAAGAAGCAATGAAAGAAATGCAGAGGATCACTTATGTTCCCTATGAGTTACTGAGTTTGGGAGATCGCACTCTAGACTGAATGGAAGAGAATGTATAAAACAATTAAAGCATTTGAATAGGGTCTAGAATGATCAAGTACACAACCTGCTACTTTTCTTCTATGCATATTTAGTTAGGATGTGCATATCTGACCCTGTTAAACTTAAGCAACATTTTATTTCTCTCTAGTTAAAGGACCCATTGTCTCCGCGATATGAAGTTCAGCTTGCCACTGGTAAGCCCCGGAGCAGTGCTGATACCCAAGATCCCCTCTACACCGCTGAATTCCACCCAGACCCATTTGGCTTCATAGTACGACGCAAATCCAACGGAAGGGTCATGTGAGTAGATCTTCATAATATCCTCAGCTCTATATGTATTTAGGATACATTACACGCTAATAGAACTAAGTTACTTTTGCACAGCCTAACCTATGTCTGTCTTCATCACCAGCCTACTTATTCTGAAATTCTGACAGTCAACATTTGTCATTGTATCAGACACTACTTTTGTGTAAAATGACCAATGATGCAGTCATTTTCTTCTTCATGACCATGACCATGACCATGGCATACCATTTTGTTTGTCTCGTCTCTCCTTCTTGTCCAGTGTGAACACCACGGTCGCTCCTCTGCTGTTTGCTGACCAGTACCTGCAGCTGTCCACCACCCTGGCTTCCTCTCTGGTATCTGGGCTTGGGGAGCATTACACCTCCCTCCTCCTCGACCTTAACTGGACCTCCGTCACTCTCTGGAACAAAGACATGCCACCTCATGTGAGTCTGTGGGCTGTGGCATATCTATCTCACTACTATACTAAGGCGAGGGGTTCCGGCGCGCTCTGGCCTGAATCTATTGAGATGGAGATAATATTTTGAATAGAACAAACATTTCAAGATGAAACTGTCTCCAATACTTTTGTTGTCCCCCACTGTGTGCTCAAAGCAAGTCAAATCTGTTTTTCTCCACAGGCTAATGCTAACCTCTATGGCTCCCACCCATTCTACATTGTGCAGGAGGAGGATGGCCTGGCACACGGAGTTTTCCTACTCAACAGCAATGCCATGGGTACAGTGATATCTGTGTATCGAAAGACACTCGTAGCATCACACTTCCATTTTTGGATGTGTACTCGACCGTAGCTCATACATTAGCAGCATCAAAAAACTATCCTAGCTTATGAGGGCACACATTATTGCTAATTGTCTTTACAAACTGCTCTGTAGAGGTGACGTTGCAGCCGACCCCTGCCCTCACCTGGGTGGCCATCGGTGGAATTCTGGACCTGTACATCTTCTTGGGTCCTGACCCCCAGAGTGTAGTCCGGCAGTACCTCCAGGTTATTGGTATGTCCCTCTCAAAACCAAAACGACAGCCGTAGATCATGCATGCATACAGAGAGACAGGGTAAATGTGGACCTCTAAGTGTAAGTTAGCATGTCAGTGGGAGTGAGTCCATTTGAATTGGCCATAGGGCTTTCTGGAGAATTTGTTGATGCGTGTGTGCTTCTTCATCCATCATCCCCAGGCTATCCTGTGCTGCCTCCCTATTGGTCACTGGGCTTCCATCTGTGTCGTTGGGGCTACACGACCACTAATACGACCCGGCATGTGGCACAGCGCATGCACACTGCCAACTTCCCTCTGGTAAATGAACACGGTTAACTAAGTTGTGCTCAAACAGCTATAAAAATGTCAGTAAAGAGAACAAAAATGTCAGATGGCAACACTCGCTAAATATAGACTCTAGTTATTAGACTATTATATATCTAGCGAGACAGGCGAGTTATAATGTTCATCTTCAGAGCAGTGAAAAGTAAACAGGCTGTTTCAAGCCTGCTGTAGCATCGGTCTGAGGCTCCTGCTTCGTTTCTGTGGATTTAGCTCTTCCCCGTGTTTATAAATGGACAGAGAGTGACCCAGCGAGGCTTGACAGCATCTACTGGATCAAGCCGTGATTGTGATTGGGAAAATAAAGCGGCCATGGCTGTGAAAATAAGGTTCGTCTCTGTGGTTAGTCTTGCGGTTTGAGACCGTGTGCTTCCTGGTCTTTGTTTACAGTGCGATACGGTGGCTGTGTCGCTTGCTCTGCATGTTTCGATGGCAGACGAGTGTCTGGGGTTGCATAGTGTAGATAGCAGACACTATATCAGGGCAATGTGAGTGTTTACGGTGGCATGGGAAGCCGTGCCTATGTGTTTTATAGACTGTTTGTGTTTACGTTTTGATGTTACAGCTCCATTGTGACATCTAGTGGGCAGAAATCTTAGATAATGGGCCTTTAATGGTATGTTCACAGGTGCCGTATGTTCATCTGATAGGATCTGATGAAGGCCGTCATGGCCAAAACGTAATGCTTTCAATACAATAAATTGAACATGGAAGGAAATATTTACATTAGCAGTAGGATTCTCAAAGCTCAATAAAATAGAGGTAACAATTCAAGGTCACAGACCACATTGTGTCAAGGTCAGTGATCCCATTGTGAACGGTTTTGTGAATGCATGCCCATTCTTATCAGATAATAACATCACTAATACACAATCCTTACATCGAATTAGAATTGAACTCCTCATTATCTCGCTGTAGCTGAGATGGTTTTGTTTCTTCCATCAGGATGTGCAGTGGAACGACCTGGACTATGCAGATAAGGGCAGGGTTTTCACCTTTGACCCCTGGAGATTCGGGGACCTCCCAGAGATGGTGGAGGAATTCCATCAGAGAGGCATGAAGTACATTCTTATCCTGGTGAGACATCTTCAAAAATATCAACCAACATCAAAATAACTCACCAGCTCTCTAAAACACTATGACCCTGATGCGTTTGTGCGTTATGACTGACATGACTCAACACTTCATTGCCTAAACTGGTCAGAGTACTCAGGTAAGTCAGGTAAGGAATCATTAACGCTTTATCTCCAGCAGATGGCAGCAAAGTCTTAACTTTTTAGCACTGAGGCATTCTCTCTTGATCTCCGCCTCACAGGACCCTGGGATCAGCAGCACCAGCCCCCCTGGAACTTACCCTCCCTTTGACCATGGGCTGAGAAGAGAGGTCTTCATTAAAAATGCTACAGGACAGACCCTGATAGGGAAGGTCAGACTTCTCTCTTCTGTCCCACTACAGGGGTGCATCTGTTAACCTGAGCAGGTGTGTTTATGCATGTCGTTATGCAAACCTGGTATTATATCCACATACTGCTCCTCCAGGTGTGGCCAGGGCCAACAGCCTTCCCAGACTTCACCAACCCAGAGACCGGAAACTGGTGGGAAGACTGCATCAGAGAGTTCCATTCTAAAGTCCCCGTGGACGGTCTGTGGATTGTGAGTTAACACACACACGTCCGTCCGTCCGTGCGTGCGTGCACACACACACACACACACACACACACACACACACACACACACACACACACACACACACACACACACACACACACACACACACACACCTAGAAGACATGGTTTTAACTTTTACTCCAAACATGTAGTGAAGCACTTCTTTGTCATATGTTTAATTTGCAACTTAAAAAGAGTGACTCCATTGTCTCTTCCAGGATATGAATGAACCTGCCAGTTTTGTGCAGGGCTCAGTGGACGGCTGTCCTGACAGCGATCTGGAGACCCCCCCATATACACCAAGTAAGTGTGCTGGACCTGTGCTGCATTGCACTGCACTGAGTGCACACATTTAAAGGAACTTTATCCACTTTACATTTTAATATGAAAAGTATTCACATGTCTTCTACTGTAGCTCTACAAGACTCCCTGTGAATTGATATTTAGGTGATCTATTCATTAGTAATTGCTACATATTGTATATATGCTGCATTCATTTGGAGCCTGTGTGTCTCTCAGGAGTGGTTGGAGGTCAGCTGAACTCGGGAACTCTTTGTATGTCCGCCCAGCAGAGGCTATCTACCCACTACAACCTGCACAATGTCTATGGGCTGACGGAGGCTAGCGCCACCCACAGGTTGGACCATGCAGGGATCAGAGGCAGCACACACTGAGCTATTGAGTTAATTAATTAACAGTTAATTTTGATTAGTAAATGGAAATGAAACAATAAGCCACGACAACCGGCCATGGTTTACAGTGATGTTAGAAAATAAGAGGGCATTCAATTCAATACAATTTAGAATAAACAATAAAAAATAATAACTTGGAGACATTTAAATATTATTTCCCCATATAGCAATTTGAACAGTAGCTAAACAACATGGCTGCTGAGAAAAACAGAAGTACTCGTATGACTAGTGACTTAGCACATGAATATTTAAAAGAACTATCATTCAGTTGCAGGTGTACGTCTATCTGGTGTACAATGGAATGTGACCTAGCCAGAAATGAGAACTGGAACTATCCATTATGAGTACAGTGTATATGGAGAAGGTTGTTCTTTTGGACTTGTTGATCTTGGGCTTGGTTCTGTTCTCAGCGCTCTGGTGAAGGTACGGAGGAAACGGGCCTTTGTTCTGTCCCGCTCCTCCTTCTCTGGCATCGGACGCTTCTCTGGAGTCTGGACAGGAGATGTCAGGAGCGACTGGGAGCAGCTGCGATACTCCATCCCCGGTGAGGAGACGTAGCTTCTTAAAGACCTTTGTGTGTATGTCTCATCATCTGAGTTGGAATAACACTCTCTTCTTAGCATTATGATACAACTTTTTCACTTTCACTGATATATATATTTTTTTACAAGAATGCATATAGTAGGTATTCAGTGGTTATTCAGTTTATTCATTTGTTGTCGGGAGATTAATTACCGTCTCTTTTTGAAAGTGCGTTAACATTTGAAATGGCTTTAGCTCTACCAAACAAGAAAGATTATTTTATATATTTTTTTTAAGTGGCTACACACTGCCTGATAGATTTGAATGCCCTTTTGCACCCGCCTCTACATCCCCCCCCTCCCCAGCGGTGCTGCAGTTCAGCCTGTTTGGCGTGCCGCTGGTGGGGGCAGACATCTGTGGCTTTGAGGGCGACACCACCGAGGAACTGTGTGTGCGCTGGATGCAGCTCGGGGCCTTCTACCCGTTCATGAGGAACCACAACGACAGAGACAATGCTGTGAGACAGAGAGGTTGCGTGCGGGCGTGCAAGCGTGTGTGTGTGTGTGTGTGTGTGTGTGTGTGTGTGTGAGAGAGTACAGTATGTGTCTGTTGCATGTATGCATCTGTGTGCTTAATCATGATTCATTGATTATTTTATTTTTTTGTCAAGTTTTTTGGACCCAAATCAAGTACCTACAAGTTAGTGCAAACGTCTGCTGTAATAAGTGCAACGTTGTCAGAACAGCTCCGGCGTTTTTGTGAAGAAGACTGGTGGGTGCAATGCCAATGTCTTTCCACTGTGTGTCTAGAGCAGAGGTTCCTGAATGTTTCATCTAACCCCGCCCCCCACCCACCTCTGTTTTATTCGCTTATGAACTCCATTGTACATGTAATAAAATAAAGTCTAAAGTTTATGAAGTGAGAGAGGAAACGTTATAATGTGAAACAAGCAGATTCCACAGCTGTCATGGCACACCAGGGTGCTGCGGCACACACTTTAAGAACCTCTGGTCTGGAGCAGTCCATCTGTTCCATGCATTATGAATAGAGGTAACTCTAGCTCTTTTCATTGTGTGTGTTTGTATGTGTCTCTGTGCCACAGCCTCAGGAACCCTATGTATTTAAGCAGCAGGCCCAGGCAGCCATGCGGAGTGCATTGAACCTGCGTTACTCCCTTCTTCCGTTCCTCTACACACTCTTCTACCACGCACACACCTCCGCTGACACTGTGGCCAGGCCTCTCTTCATGGAGTATGTGTCCTCTCCTCTCCTCTCCCCTCCTCTCCTCTCCTCCCCTCCTCTCCTCTCATCTCCTCTCCTCTCCTCTACCTCTCCTCTCCTCTCCTCTCTGCTCTCCTCTCACAAGTCCTTTCTTTCCTATAAGCTATCTACTCCATAACCAAACAATTTAGAGCACGTTTACATCAATGTTCACCCTTTACTGTCAATAAGTTTTTATTTCCATGTTGTGTCATCTCACACAGGTTTCCCACTGACCCTAACTGTCAGGCCATAGACAGACAGTTCCTGTGGGGGAATTCACTTCTCATTAGTCCCGTCTTAGAGCAAGGGGCAGTGGAGCTGGCCGCCTACCTCCCCCCCGGCACTTGGTACAGTCTTGACAATGTAAGTAGCTTATACCACAATGTATGTTTGTATGTAGGATGTTGGCTGATATCACATCACAGCAAATATTCCTTCAGTGCTAGAATAGTAAGATCATTTCTTACTAGGATATTAATGATTATTATTACAGTACTATCAATGGCCCAGAAATGCTATGTAATTTTGAGTAAATAAAATAAAAAATAAACAAAGAAAAAACCCTGAAACCAGAAAACGGCCGTAGATATTTTGGTGGGACAGTATCACGATATTACACTTTGGATATCAATTGAGCCTAGTAGAATGCAATGCGATACTAAATATGCATGTGTGTGTGTGTGGGGGGGGGGGGGTTATGGGGGCACTTGGTTAACCGCCAGCTCCGTCTGGGCTGCTCACTGTATCCAAGCGTATCCCCGCTTCCTGGGGAAATGATGACTGACAGCTCGGTATGGGCCGCCAGGTCTCAACCAACCACAGCCCAAACCCCCTGACTCACGCAAATCCTAATCCAATCACTTAAAAGGGTGACTTTGATTGACAGCCCACTGCGCCAATCTAAACAATGACTGCTCCTGAATTAACAGGACGGTAACATAAGGGTTTTCAGACTGACAGTTAGTTTGACCAATGACCGCTCATAAATGCCGTGGCGATCTGATCACCATAGTACCCTCTTTCATTAGTCGTTTTGGTCCTTTTTGGTGTGTGTCTATCTGTGATTTGCCGTCCCCAGGGTCAGCCTTTCTACAGTAAGGGCCAGTACCTGCTCCTGCCAGCCCCTCTGGACACCATCAACGTCCACGTGAGGGAAGGTCACATTATCCCTCGACAGGTGGGTGTCTGCTCTGGAGAGGGTCCCAGCATGCAGCTGGGTTTGCTGGCTTTTAGCACTCACCGTATTGTGTTTGCTTCAATGGGAGATGAGGTGGAGCAGATAAATGCAATAAAATATAATGGCAAAAGTGAAAATATTTGAAGATGGAACAATTCTTACTTCTGATTAGTTCAATCACATTTGAAGGCGGCGTAAAATAAACAGCCAGCAAATATTACAAAGGATCATTTTGAAATAAATCTTGGGTTTAACTGCTTAACAGTTATGCACTATGTGGTTCTGGTTCTGTTCCTTGGGCGATAGTTATTATTTATTGTTGGTTAGTTTTTTCAGTTTTTTCAGTATTTAGCAACCACTTTAACTACTGTTCAAGAACTATATTCCTTCTTGGAAGAATACAATTGAATTATTATTATATATCATGAAAAAGATTGATTCATTAAGACCAATTTGCATAATTTATTTTGTTTTCTTCAATACCCTTTTGGTTGTGTAGGAGCCAGCCTTGACAACCACAGCCTCACGTGGAAACCCTTTCTACCTGACGGTGGCGCTGTCTGCAGGGGGCTGGGCCTGGGGAGACTTGTTCTGGGATGACGGGGACAGTCTGGACCCCTTCGAGACGGGAAACTACTGCTACGTCATCTTCATCGCTGGACAGGTAGGGAACAGACGAGTGACCTCTGTGTGCTTTTCAAAAGCTGATGACATTATGGCTTTGTTCGTTAATCAATTTGACCACCGAGTGCAAACACTGCTTTACCAAATGATGCAAAAAATAAAATCACATGTTCTCTACTTCAGTCCCAGGTGGTGAGTGACCCTCTCAGGCTGACTGGGGCGCTGGATGGCCTGGTGCTAGGGGGGCTACAGGTGTTCGGGGTGCCCTCCCCGCCCCGCTATGTATGGGCCAATGGGGAGAAAGTCAGGGATTTCACCTACCGGACTGACACCAAGGTGACTTCTGGCTGACTCAGCACTGCTTCCTTTAGTGTTCGTCTCCTGAGACATGATAATGATGTTATCCGATAGATCGTGTCATTCCAACTGTATACCTAATTGTCCTGTCTGCCCTTCCCCCTCCCTTTGTAGTAATGCTGGTGGTTTTGTGTGTCTCCCTCCCCTACTTGTATATCAGGTCTATCTGTCTGAAAATCCTAGTCCCAGTCTGACACTATACGTCTGTCTCTCCCTACAGGCGTTGACAGTGACTGGTCTGGCTCTGCCCATGTCAGCGGTCTTCACAGTCCAATGGACTCTGTGATCCACGGGACCTCATTACCCAGGGGCCTTAGGGAATCCTTGCATTCTGTACTTCCCCTGAAAAGACCCGCTGCATTAACATGGCACTATCCTGGACTGGCATCAATCGTTTCACCCAGAACATCCAATAGTGCAATGTGCAACTTACATTTTTGCTCCAAAGTGGCAAGAGTGGATATTAACATTTGGACATTTTGTAATATGTATTTAATAATGTGATGACTGGGAAGCCATCATCTTGATGTAGCTGGTTCTCTTACTCAGGACTATCTGCTGTTAATTGCTGCACTGACTTGATCATGCCATTGAATTTTAATGAATGTGATAACTGCCGCTCTGTATCTGCAATCGATGATCAGGTTCCAAACCTCGCCTCGTTCCCTCCGCTCCTCCACTCTTGCAGGCGGCCTGGCTCCTCCATGCCTACGTGGGCTCAAACGTCACTCATCCTGGTCACGACTCTTCTCATCCCCGCCGGCACCACGATGGTGGAACAAGCTCCCACCTTTTGTCAGAACGGCCAAATCCTTCTTCCGGCAGAGAGTAAAAACACACCTCTTCAGGCTACACCTGGGCCCTTCTTGAACTAACTGCTCAGCAACTTATTCCTTCAACTGTCCTTCAACAAATGCGACTTATCCAGTTGATTGCACCACTGTTGACAAAATGTAATATTGTAAATCGCTTTAGATTAAAGCATCTGCTAAATGACCCAATGTAATGTAATTATTATATATATATATATATATATATATATATATATATATATATATATATATATATATATATATGCAGTATATATAATGTATATGCAAACATGTTTTTTATGTATTCACTGTTCAAATGGGTTGTCAGTAAAAGTGATGAAAAGAAATGTATGCCCTATTTGTCTACAACAATTGTTACAAATATAAAAGGGATTTCCGCACACTTGAATCTGTACAGATTTCACATTACAACAATTGTAACATGCTGAGCGCTCCAGTGTCATAAGGGAATTTAATGTAGGAGTGTGAATATGCTGACTATTAATGTGCAGTATGTACTGCATATAAATATGAATATAAATAATTGTAAATATTAATCACGTGAGGAGCTATTGTCACAAGTCAAAATCAAAGTAACATTCAAATTTAGAATCAAACAAATACATGTTAAATTCCTGCGTTTATTGGCGCACTGTAGGCAATTTACTGGACGTTATTGTCGGGTTTGTTTTGGTAAGGGGAGAGATTATTCGTTTCCCGGCCTTCTCCATGAAAAGAAATCCCACAGGTAAAGGGCGAAGCCCACAGCGCTCTCTCTGTGTCCCGTGAAGAGATGCTCTGACTCCAGCTCTGGTCCTGATGATGAACCAACTGCATTCAAGCTTTTGCTAACGACCTCTAAAACGTCACGTGTTATGACGAAAAAGGGTCAGCTTTTTATCGTAGCCGGATGATGACTTTGGTGGTTCTTTTCAGGTAGACGTTTTAGATATTGAGACGATTCATTATTTCTCTTTTCCATTTAAAGTAAAATTCCCTGTTCATGTGGTGGAAAGCCTTTTTTTGTAGTGGAAAGGGCTTCACCATCCCGGAAGCAGCGGGATTTGGGGAGTTTGGCTGGCCTCTTCATCAAGCTAGACAGGCCTATGGCCAAAGTACGTTCTTTACTATGGCTGGAAGTAAGGCGAATTTCCCTTCCAAAATAAAATCTTCACTATCTCACCAAAAGTCCTTTACAGCGCATGTTCATCAACCGAGCTTTTATTTTGGGAGTTACGACCGGAAGTCTTAGTTTTTTCTTCTGGTGGGCTTGACAGTAACGCCGGGTTCACACACACGCCTAGAGCGACGCTTAAAGCAACGCCTAAGCAACGCCTAAAATTTAGGCATCCTTGTTAACAGATGAGAGCGTTCACACATACCGCTGCCACGCTGTGCTGAAGCCACGTTCGCGCTGTGCCTACGCTGCGCTGCATTTATCGTTTAGGCGTCTGTTCTATTTTTCAGCTCTAGGCGCGCTGAACTGTCAAGCTGGCTGTTGTTTCTGGTGGACTTGGGCCATATTTTCTACCGAGTTTGCCCAAAAGTGAGGGTGGAGCACGAATTAACGAGTGCATAGTAGGAAAGCTGTCCTTCATGTGTTCCTCTATTAACGTTTTTTCTATCAGATGTATATATACCCCCCCTGTCTCAATGCATATATCACTCATGGTGTTGATGACTCATAGTCACATGATTACCCGAGGGAAGGGCCAAGAAATAGACAGACATCCTCACTTGCACATTACAATAAAAAAGAGGACTCACCCATGCTATAAATCAGATCTGAAAAGTGTAAAAAAACCGCTGCTCATGTGTTCAGCGTAGCGCAGAGCGTGGCGTCCTGTGTGAACGAAAATAGGCGCCAGGCGTGCATGAAGCAATGCCTATATGCGTAGGCGTCGATTAAAGCGTATGCGCAAGGCGTGCGCAAAGCGTGTGTGTGAACCGGCCGTAAGTGGGTCTGCAAAACGGCAGCAGCAGTCAGACGTGTGGTGTCACTGTCGGACCGCAAGGATACAAACAAGGCAAGGCTACACCGCTACTTCATAATAACTGGGCTAAACCCAGGAGAAAAGGAGCTCCATACGGCCGCTAGCTGCACGCTGCACCACCCCTGCCTCCCCGACCTGACGACATGGATGTCCGACACGGGCTGTAGCAGGCTTCTTCGGCGGGACTGAAGGTGAGAGAGCTCATGCGTTTTTCTACATGGGCGATATGCATAAACTAGGCTACTGTTGGCCCATTCATTTATTTGCCCCGCACGGACAGGTGTACGCCAACGGTCAAAACAAACATAGCGTTATCTGCAGCCCGGGTGGTGTTTTTTCCAAGGCGCTGCTAAAACAAACTTTCAAGTTGCCCTGGGCCAGGCAGCAGTGCGGAATGTGACAGGGAATGAATTGCAGCCATGGTTTAGCCAGCGAAACTAAAATATTTATGTTGAAGACGGTACAGAGAGAGGTTATATAACCCCCCTACTCGGACCGAAAACCCCCGATAGCAAATGTCATGAGTGAGGAGGGCCTGTGGGGTTGATGGTGCTGCGGTGGTCCCATCTTCCCCTCTCCTCTCCTGGCTGTCGGGCGGTGGATGATGCTGGCTGCTTGGCTGTCAGATGACAGATGCAGTGGAGCTCCTGCTGCCCGTCACCGCGGCACGCCTCTTCCAGCCAGGCTACAAGCGTTTCAACTCAACTGACTCACCTTCTTATCTCCTTTGTAGAGTCGACAAGGTTGAAGAAGAATGATCAAGCACTTTTTTCTCTCCCCCCCTGAAAATATAACATATTTTTGTTTGTATGTAACGGTCATTGTTTGCCTTATCACTGGACAACTGGAGCTCATATTTTACCCACCTGTTACTTCACTACATCACTTGATGATGGGATATATTTGCATGTAGTACCTTCTTTTGATATGTCTAATCCACCCCTTCATACCCCTTCATAGACGTATTTAAATGTTATGGCACGAAGTGGTGGGTTACTTTAGGACAGGGATTCTCATACCTTTTCATATCAAGGAGCCTTCATTTAATCCATATTTGGGCCACGGACCCAGGGGTGTCATGCAAGCCAAAATTCTGAGGGGGTGGCAAAGGTCACCGGCTAAAAAATGTCAGCGGTGACCTAAGGTCTGAATAGATCTGCAATGATTCAATCAATCTGTGCAGATAAAGTGTGCTGAATCCACTCACGATTGATTGATTGATTTATCTATCAATTGGTCCATTTAGCTATTTCTAAAATGTTGGCCATTTGAAGCCCGATTTAGAGGAATATCGAATTGTAAATTAACATTCGGATTAGACTGTTGTGTGATGTCGTTATTCTGGTTTAACCATCAATATTTTTGCTCCTTTTCTCATTAGGGTAAATAAATACTGTATATTTATTTAGAGATAAACATTCGGCTGCGACCAAAGGTCCCCCGGCTAAAAAAAGTCAGTGGCGACCTAACATCTGAATAGATCTGCAATGATTAAATCAGTCTGCCCAGATAGTGTGCTGAATCCACTCATGATTGATTGATTTATCTATCAATCGGTCCATTTAGCTATTTCTAAAATGTTGGCCATTTGAAGCCAGATTTAGAGGAATATCTCACTTTAAATTAACATTTGGATTAGACTGTTGTGATGTCATTATTCAGTTTTAACCATCGATATTTTGCTCCTTTTCTCTTTAGGCTAAATACTCTATATTCTGGTCAATTATTTGTGCTTTTATGGTTATATTAGCTTAGTCACTCACTTCTACACTAGCTTATACACTGCTGCCACTTTTCTGGAATATAGCTAAATCTTGCTTCACCCAAAATGTTATTCACATAAAAAGACTATATCCACAATGAGAATTAATTTATAAACCTTGACCTGGAGACATCAAATGGAAGTCAGTGTTTTGCTAACTACAGTATAACATGTGATAGTGGTGGTAAAAACTAACAGCTCACTGCCATAACAGCTCTGGCTAACATTACAATGCTAACTTTAGCTGCATGGTAGGTAACAAGTAGCCAACTAACTTGCTATGCAAACTATGCCTATAATAACTAACATTTCATTTTCACATGTTTGAAAAGGGGATTGATGCTCTACTAGTAATGACTGCCCCCCCCCATCCCCCCAAAAAAATCTGAGGGGGGTTTCAATGGGCACGACGCTTCTGCTCGGACCCCATGTGATGAGATTTTGCTTGTCTGACCCAAATCTGAGAATATATTTTATTGTCAGCTTAGATATGATTTTGTCCAGAATTCCATGACTATCTGTAGTGTAGGTGGAGAGATAACAGAGAAACTAGTATCATCAACACAATCATTCTTCTACATTCTGTAATTGCGTTGGCTTCTTGTAAATTAAATCATATCTGGGAAGTTGATCAATTCATCGATTTGCTGGGGGCCGGACCCACACTGGAACCCCCTCAAGGACCTCTGGTGGTCCCCGGACCCCACGTCGAGAACCACCGAATGGGTTTCATCAGCTACTCATGTGGCCCCTTACACATCCTCACATGAGGCCAGAGCTTCTCCAACTCCCTCCGCAGACACACCGCCACTGACTCATTCATAAAGTCACATTCATAACAACACACAGCCGCTGGGGAGTCCACACGAAGATCATTTTTCAAGCTTTCTTTGTAGCCCGGCTCCTTTCTGCTGCCTCGGGGCTCTATAGTCTCTACAGTGCGGATGAAAAGGGGAGTTCAGTATAGGCTCCTCTATTCAGATGTCAGCGTGACAACTTAATGAATGTGGCCCAGAGGTGAACCCAGCTCCCCTAAGAAGCTGAGACCTTCCAACCTTCGTTCTGCCTTTGCTTTATTCATAGCAGAAAAAGGATGATGAGTTAGGTTCAAGATCGTATTAAAAGTTCTTTGGCAGGCGATCTGTTAAAAAAAGTTTGTTAAATATTGTGAACTTGAAGTGTTCACAGTGTGTCCGTCCACACAGCGGGACTAGCTTGAGTTTAGGATGGCTGTTGTTGGGATGGGTCCGAAGTGTCCGAGTCATTTGAGACCGCGGCGTTAGGTCAGAGAGGTGTGTGTGAACACACACTGAGGTGTTGACAGCATCAAAGATGGAGGGAGTGAGAGATATTAAGTTGTGTATCAGCCGCCGCCGGGCTCCTCCCACCCTGGACCCGTCCTATCAAACCGACCCGCTAGCTCTCCTGTAATCACACACACAGACCAAAATAACCACCGGCCTGGAACACAGCACGGAAACATATTACTGCTGTTATCAGCCACTGAAAACAGCTGTGTGTCATGACCCAACTTATCATTATGCGCATGAATTATGGTCAGGTAGGTAGGGTAGTGTGTGTGTGTGTGTGTGTGTGTGTGTGTGTGTGTGTGTGTGTGTGTGTGTGTGTGTGTGTGTGTGTGTGTGTGTGTGTGTGTGTGTGTGTGTGCGTGCGTGCGTGCGTGCGTGCGTGCGTGCGTGCGTGCGTGCGTTAGAGATGGAACGATATAACGAAAATTTCATATCACGATTATAGTGACCAAAATTATCACAGTTATCAGTATTATCACTATTGTTAAAAATGTGCTGAAAATTTTCAAAAAGTACTAAGACACTCACAGAAATCATTTCACCAAGTTTTATATTGAAAACTCAGACCCAAAAAGGATTGATACACTGACTGAAATGTGTTTCTCCAAGGCTGTGCGGCGTCTGCATCAACTTTGGTTGATGATGGACAGTATTTACCATGTTTTTCAAAGCACTGTAATCATGGTAACACTGTAATCACGGTACCACGGTTTTAATGATAATGAAAATTTTAAACGGTACGGCTATCGTAAGGAATCTTATCACGGTTATCATTCAAACCGGTTATCGTTACATCCCTAGTGTTAGTGTGTGCGCGCGCGCAAGAGAGCATGTTTGTGTGTGTGTGTTTGAAGCTTGGAGTGTGTTTGACACTGAATACCCAGCATGACATTTACTAGTGGGTTAGCCTAGTGCTGTTTTAGACAGTGAGCATGCAAATAGCCGCGTAGCAGCTCATATTCACAGAAGTGATGCAGTGGCTTGCTGGATATAAGTAGGAACTCGGAATTGACAAGCGCAAACTTGGTCGACAACAGCAGCAAACAGCGTCCCTTTTTACAGCTTTTACCGACCGATTCTGGTGCAATTCCTGGACCAAAAGGGACACTCCACGCTTGTTTTAGTCTAAAGTAGGCAAAGTGATGGTTCAAGTCAGACTCTCTCCCTCTGGGTCATGCCTGGATTCCATGGCAGAGCAGACTTCCTGTCTGGGACCTGGCATCAGGAAGCAGGGTGCCTGCTTAATCAGGCGGAGGTAAACACGGCCTCTGGGGGAAAAGGAGGGAACATTCCTCAGATGGAGCTGATGATGACACAGCCCGGGCGTTTGGCAAAGACACAGATGAGGTTCCACTCTCACAATATGAGCTGGGCCCAAAGACACAGACGAGGTTCCACTCTCACAATATGAGCTGGGCCCAAAGACACAGACGAGGTTCCACTCTCACAATATGAGCTGGGCCCAAAGACACAGACGAGGTTCCACTCTCACATATGAGCTGGGCCCAAAGACACAGACGAGGTTCCACTCTCACAATATGAGCTGGGCCCAAAGACACAGACGAGGTTCCACTCTCACAATATGAGCTGGGCCCAAAGACACAGACGAGGTTCCACTCTCACAATATGAGCTGGGCCCAAAGACACAGACGAGGTTCCACTCTCACAATATGAGCTGGGCCCAAAGACACAGACGAGGTTCCACTCTCACAATATGAGCTGGGCCCAAAGACACAGACGAGGTTCCACTGTCACAATATGAGCTGGGCCCAAAGACACAGACGAGGTTCCACTCTCACAATATGAGCTGGGCCCAAAGACACAGACGAGGTTCCACTCTCACAATATGAGCTGGGCCCAAAGACACAGACGAGGTTCCACTCTCTCACATATGAGCTGGGCCCAAAGACACAGACGAGGTTCCACTCTCACAATATGAGCTGGGCCCAAAGACACAGACGAGGTTCCACTCTCTCACATATGATCTGGGCCCAAAGACACAGACGAGGTTCCACTCTCACAATATGAGCTGGGCCCAAAGACACAGACGAGGTTCCACTCTCACAATATGAGCTGGGCCCAAAGACACAGACGAGGTTCCACTCTCTCACATATGAGCTGGGCCCAAAGACACAGACGAGGTTCCACTCTCACAATATGAGCTGGGCCCAAAGACACAGACGAGGTTCCACTCTCTCACATATGAGCTGGGCCCAAAGATACAGACGAGGTTCCACTCTCACAATATGAGCTGGGCCCAAAGACACAGACGAGGTTCCACTCTCACAATATGAGCTGGGCCCAAAGACACAGACGAGGTTCCACTCTCACAATATGAGCTGGGCCCAAAGACACAGACGAGGTTCCACTCTCACAATATGAGCTGGGCCCAAAGACACAGACGAGGTTCCACTCTCACAATATGAGCTGGGCCCAAAGACACAGACGAGGTTCCACTCTCACAATATGAGCT
This sequence comes from Poromitra crassiceps, assembly GCF_964638095.1. Taxonomy (NCBI): domain Eukaryota; kingdom Metazoa; phylum Chordata; class Actinopteri; order Beryciformes; family Melamphaidae; genus Poromitra; species Poromitra crassiceps. The sequence goes on from NC_139644.1 coordinate 13,121,452, forward strand.
GGGCCCAAAGACACAGACGAGGTTCCACTCTCTCACATATGAGCTGGGCCCAAAGACACAGACGAGGTTCCACTCTCACAATATGAGCTGGGCCCAAAGACACAGACGAGGTTCCACTCTCACAATATGAGCTGGGCCCAAAGACACAGACGAGGTTCCACTCTCTCACATATGAGCTGGGCCCAAAGACACAGACGAGGTTCCACTCTCTCACATATGAGCTGGGCCCAAAGACACAGACGAGGTTCCACTCTCACAATATGAGCTGGGCCCAATGACACAGACGAGGTTCCACTCTCACATATGAGCTGGGCCCAAAGACACAGACGAGGTTCCACTCTCTCACATATGAGCTGGGCCCAAAGACACAGACGAGGTTCCACTCTCACAATATGAGCTGGGCCCAATGACACAGACGAGGTTCCACTCTCACATATGAGCTGGGCCCAAAGACACAGTACAGATGTGAAAGCTTTATGTGAGAGAGAATTATTAGGGGGAAAACAAACATAATTTTTAGGGCTCAGCGATATGGACGAAAAATCATATCTCAGTATTTGTAGGTTGAAGGGTGATACACAATATATCTCTGTGTTTTTTAAAGTGCTCTAAATGTTCAGTTAGTCACAACAATAGTGGGTTGTAAGTCAAAGCCACATGTGAGAGGGCTGGGCTATGGACAAAATCGAATATCACAATATCTTTGACCAAATACCTCAATATCGATATTGCAACAATATTATAGGTATTACTATTAGCTCTTTCACAAAATATTTACACATATTCTTGATAAATAATCATCAGTAATGTGGAAATAATGACTAAATAGGTGCACTGCAGGCAATCAATAGAACAGCTAGAACAGTCTGGTAAGTGCAGAAAATTACATTACTTTTTCTGTAATGCAGCCTTTAAAACCAGGAAAACACAACACTTTGGCCACATCCCAATATGACAATATGCCGTCCCATATCCCAATATGCAAAATGTAAGACAATATCTAGTCCCATATCACAATATCAATAGAATAGTGATATATTGCCCAGCCCTATTATAACTGGTACACTACTGTATATACAGATTTTCACTAAGGCTTTTAGACATTAATTGCTTTTGGTGTCCTTTGGTTGGTAGCACCACGACATGTTGAGCTCATGTCAGTGTTGATGTTGGTGACGTCTGTTAACAAACTAACTTGGGATCTCACACAGTTGCAGTGGACTGTGTTTGCACACGACCTTGTCTGTGTGTATTGTTGACATAAGGTGGGACACATGAGGTTACACTACACTACTGTATCCGGGCTGTGTGTGTACATGTGTACGTGTGTGTGTGTGTGTGTGTGTGTGTGTGTGTGTGTGTGTGTGTGTGTGTGTGTGTGTCTGTGTGTGTCTGTGTGTGTCTGTGTGTGTGCGTGTGCGTGTGTGTGTGTGTGTGTGTACGCTGAGCAGGTGAGTGGGGATTCTGGGCTTGCCCTCTGCAGTAAGGACACTGCAGTAAATAGAAGCACACACGTGATAGTGTAGGTAAGGTAAAGGTCTGGATCAGCACAGGCCCGGCCCACACAGCAGAACTGTGTCACGCTGTCCTCGAGAAAAAAGTGATCTCTCACTCTCACACTCCCCTTTCTCTCTGCCCTTATCGCTCACTCCCTCTTCCTCTCCTACTCCCCTCCACCTCCCTCTCTCCACTCCCCCCCCCTCCCCCCCTCCACCCCGCCCCCCAGAGGATGGGCCCAGTGTCCCGGCGCCTGAGGAGATGTCTCTGGGTCGGCTCCTGCGGCGCGCCTCCTCCAAGGCCTCCGACCTCCTGACCTTTAACCCCGGGGCGGGCGGCTCGTCGGCGCGTTCGGGCCTGGACGGCGAGATCATCTTCTCCAAGAACAATGTGTGCGTGCATCCCGCCGAGCCCCTGCCCGGCCTGGCGGAGCACCACCCAGGTGAGGCGCACGCGCTCCTACCTGCTCCTGAACTCATCGGAACGCAGGGCGAACAGCAACGACTTAAGCTTAATTTATACTTCTTAGAAAGGTGGTCGCAGACGAAGCATAAATTGGGCTTTAGTTTCCACAAGTGTTGAAACAAAGTGTTGGTTTTTCTCTGTGGTATGAATACAGCTGCTGAGAGGGACATTTCAGGCCAGCAGGCACAGCTGTCCCTGAGAGTCCAGAAATAGGGAGACTTTCAAAGCCAATGCAGGGGGTGTGGGGGGTTGTCCACCAGAACATTCAGAGACCTTATTCCCTGCATTCTGGTGACTTTTTTAAGCGGTGCATTCACTTCTATAAATGACAATGGGCTCTATCTTCCCAAAAGCGCTAGTTTAGCGTTTGCGCTCGTTTAACGCCGTGCGCAATGCAAATTGGGGGCGGACACAAGCGCATGCCTGTGATAATTGTACTGGGCATTGGCTGCCACATGCCAAAGCAGGCGTTTCAGCGCTAAAATGTGGTGATAGATGGCATTATGCTATCGTCAGCAGCGCGCAGTTACTTTGCGCTAAGAGCTTTGAAAAGGACCTCTTACGCGCAGATACCTCTCTGCGCTAGGTTGCGCACCCATAATCTCCGTGCAGCGCCAGCGCAGTGCAAGTAAAATTCCTTTTGGATATGTCATTACGCATAGCCTTGTCATGCCAGGACATCAAATGATGCTGCTAAAATTGGGTATTTAGCAGATAATTCAGTGAGGCAATCAACTATAACTCACTGAGAAACTTTTATCACATTGCAAAGAGGGAAATGAATTGAGAAAACTTGTTGGACAATGGACATAGGCTATTTACCTTCATAACCACCCGGAGGTTCGTTGGCACCACAGACGATCTGTCAATAAGCTCTCTCTGTCCTCGCACGAGTGAGTACACTCTATTACGCATGGAGAGAATTACAGCATATTGTCAGACGGGAATCTGATTGGTTTTGATTAGGGATGCACGATATATCGGCAATCATATCGGTATCGGCAGATGTTAGTCATTTTTTAACATATCGGCATCGGTCGGATGTTGCAATGTTAATATCGGTTATCGGTATGACCCAAAATCGTCACATTGAGAGGAAACAATGCAGTAAATGTATGATCTATGGGCTTTTCCAAATGTTTTGGAAATAAAGAAATGATTACTTTTTCAAATTCAGTGTTTACATGTGTTTTTCAGTACGTACAAAATGTTATTCTTTTTTATAGAGATCATATCGACATCGGTAAATATCGGTTATCGACCATAACAGCAATGTTAATATCGGTTATCGGTATCGGCCAAGATTTTCATATCGGTGCATCGCTAGTTTTGATTGACGTAATGCCCAGCCTTGCCTAGCCACGCCTGTGAATAATTCTGGTAGTTAAGACCGCCCAAATCCCGTTTGCGCAGGCATTTTGGGGCGCAGATGATTTTGGCACGGCTCTAATTTGCGCTTGCGACACGTGCCGTGAACCTTTCCGCATCCCGGCCGAGAATTGCATCCCCAACATATTTCGGGGCTGTTTTAACTTAGAAATCAGGGAGGTCACGTCTACCAGACAATTATATCACTTTTAAACAGTTACATGTCTGTATAAATCATTGCAAGTATGCTCCCGTGAGGTGGGGATGCTTTTTTTAATGCTGGGCGGGGGAGCAAAACTCGGCAGAACACCTGGTGGACGGCGCAAGGCAGAGTGCTATCTTCCCTGCCTTAAGGCACGCACAAACAGCTGAGCAATCGCTATTAGGGGATAGCGCCTGTCGGAAGATAGAGCCCTATGTGTTTGAGCAAGGGATGTGTGCACCGAGATGTGTGCACCAAGATGTGTGGATGAGATTTAGCCTATAGGCCACTCCCCCCAGCTCACCGGTCGGCACAGACAGAGATACAGACGTAGAGAGAGAGAGAGAGAGAGAGAGAGAGAGAGAGGGAGTGTATCGTCTCGAGGATGATAAGGCTTCAAAGCCGGTAAAACGCACACATGCACACACCCACGCATCTACACACACACACACACACATACACCTGCGCACACGCACAGTTTAAGAAACGTCTGGAAATTAATGGAGAGTTAATTTCCTCATTGGTGAGACTATCGAGAGAGTGGCTCGAAACACTCGCGTGCACACACTCAGGTCGGACCTGTAAACCTGCACCATTTACTTTAACACCTGGGCGTGATTTGTATGTGTAAAATAACCAAAATATAGTAGTAAATAATAGCAATTTGTTTCTCATGCATTTCCATCAACCCCCCGTGCTCCACACAGAAATCACCTCGACAAACCTTGGAGAGCGAAAATCCTTTAAAACTGTCTGAAAAGTCAGTTCGTCCTCGCTCGCACATCAACTGACAGTTTTAGGCATATTTCCGAGCTCTCCATGTCTTTTTTTCGTGCTGTATATATACACATTTGGCTCTAACCATCCCTGTAATAATAATGTAACGGCACAGAGCAGATTTGGATGTATTTTGTTGACTGTTTGGAGACAGCGCTGATAGCATACGGCCTAGATGAGATGGCTTACTATCTCTAATAAATATTGTATGAGGATTTTGAAATTTGATCAAAACATGGGATCAAATTGGGAGAAATGACACCATGGGAGGAGAACACCGGGAGAACTGCACAATATAAGTCACAGGAGGATTGGCCTGTAAGGTGTAAATACTATAGACTGATCAGGCCTCAGAGCTCAGTGAGGATGAGGGTGGAGGGAGGTTACTGTTGAACCTTCTGCAGGTGCCATAGACCTACACAGTGGATCACCCACAGATGTGTGATGGGGGGTGGCCTCTTCATCACCCACATGACATAACATTCTCGCTCACCCGGTTTTCCCCAAACGTCCAGGCTAGGTGCTCACCCAAAACACCACAAGGGCTAGTGACATCAGAGCCTGTGTATTGGTAAAATGGCCAGATGTTGAACAAGATGTGTGACTTATCTGATGACTGTATAAATGGCTGATCTTCAAGAATATAAATAATGGGGCCTCCGGGTAGTGTAGTGGTAGATTCCCTGCCTACCAACACGAGGGTCGCAGGTTCGCGGCCCCTTGTTACGTCCGGCTTGGTCGGGCGTCCATACAGACATGAGTGGCCGTGTCTGCGGGTGGGAAGCTGAATTATGGGCATGTGTGTGTCCTGGTCTCTGCACTAGCGCCTCCTCTGGTCAGTCGGGGCACCTGTTGATACTATGTCTTGCCGGTGAAACTCCTCGCTGTCAGGTGAAAAGAAGTGGCTGGTAACGGAGGTAACACGGGGCACGAACTTGCGACCCCCTACCCTGGCGCCCCAAATATTTTTGTTTTGTTTTTGTTTTTTTTTACTATGAAACTCCTATCCACCTTATTTCTAGCTGCCATGATGCCTTATGTGAAATATGGGAGCTTCTTCCGGTGTCATCTTCCCAGCCCCCTCCCCCCGTTACGTTGCTGACACGGACACAACATAGCCCGTCTGCATCTGTAAACAATGATGTTTCAAAGCTGCAGGCAAAGGGAGCCAATCACGCCCAGCTTGGCCAAAAATATCCATTCCCGAGTTGTTCAAAGAGCAACAGGTTAGCAGATGCGATAGATAACATTATTACATTCCCTCAAATAAGTCATCAAACAAGTTATTTATTTTTGTGACAAGCAACTTTTTTTTTCAGCGTCGGAGTTTGACGAGGAAATGCCCTGAGTACGAGCATCATGCTGCCAACAAGTAACGTTCACAACCAGCTGCAACACTCACGTTCAGTCACGTTCTAGACGGGACCTTGTACCCATCATCCTTTTACAGCAGGGCATTCAAAAATAAGGTGGATAAGGAAGAAGGCCAACGAGGAAGTTGGAGAAAGTGTGGTCAGCTTGTCTGGACCTG
>NC_139644.1:13129791-13134791 GCF_964638095.1 Poromitra crassiceps
ATTTTCATCCACCCCTACCCCTCCAGACCCCACTCCCGCCCCCCAGCAGCTCAGGAGGAGGACGAGGATGATGAGAGGAACCTCAGCAGCGGCGCAGCCGGGGGAGAGAGCCAGACGCTGGGGGGAGAGGCCTCTGCGGAGCCGCTGCCCCCGGCCCCGGGCCCAGGCGGGGAGGAGGGCGACGAGGGCTCCTGTGAGCTGTCGGACGAGGTGAGCCGTGACAGCACCATGGGCTCAGACTCAGACACCTTCTCCTCGCCCTTCTGCCTGTCGCCTGTCAGCGAGGCCCTCTGTGAGAGCAGCAGCTCCGTCTTCCTGGACAACGAAAGCAGGTCAGCAACAGGGGAGGGCCTTTGGGTGTGGCAGCGTTAGCGTGTTTGTGTGTGCTTTAGATATCTGACATGAAAGAGTTCATGATTTAGTGTTTATACTTTGTTATGTGAGTCAGCGGTGGGAATCAGAACCTCTTCCTTATGATTTAAGAGAACACTAACGCTCTCTTCCACCGTGCCTCACTAACTGATTTGTTGGGAGGTCTTTTATTGATCTTCAGTAGTGGATGTTATATTTAGTTGTTCGGCAACACCTCAATAAGAACTTGTGCCGTCTTTGTTGGTTTGCTGATTCGTTTGTTCCTTCGTAACGCTTTTTGCATTGCACGCTGCTTAGGGCAATTACCATATGAACTGTTCTGACTTTGCAGACCCCCAAGAGTCCTGCATAAGGAGATTTACACCTGAGATTAAAATGCGATCTGTAAGTTATATGGATAAGGAAAAACATGTTAATGCGAGGCGTAAACGGGTCGTGATCAGAATGTGATCAGATCTGCCTGACCAGATCTGGAGGTACTTGGGTTCGCAAGGTGTTCGGATCTTTTCACGTGTGCGGTACAATCCACATACCATGAAGTAGCTCAGTGTTTTCTAACTGTAGTGCCTAAGTCAATAAATATGTTGTCCAGCGATTACCTTAGGTACAACAACACTGTGCGACCACAGCACTCTGGTTTTTAACAGTTTTGTAAAGTCAAACTCACTCCAATCTTGCATACCACCCACCCCACCCTTCCACCCGAGCAGCACTACTGTACTTGTTGCTTTAACAAAGTGCTTAAACAATTTGGATAATTTTTTATTTTGGATCCTCCTGCCAAATGTCCCTAACCTGACATTGCCAGATGGGGGCGGTATTGTTTGTTTTCACAAACCAAACCGGTTAAAATGTCCCCACTTCAATGGAAAACCTATAAAAGTGCTCACTTCCTTTCCCTTCACTGTTTTAGAGAACCTAAAAGGTTATTTTTAGGGTTAGGTTTTGAAATAGGATTTGCACAAAGGGGCGTGGTTATCCATGCAGCTGCCTGTGAGGCCTATTAGGGTTAAGGATTAGGAAATAAATATGTGACAGGGACTGATGTCTTGGGTAACACTGAAGCACAAGGTCATTTTGCAGTTTCTACAGATTATGAAAGTGCAGATTGTACGTTTTCAAATGATTGTGTCACACATTGAAATGTGAAAATAGTTGAAGAAGATCATGCTTATTATTTGAATGTTGGTACTCCTAAAAGCAACATTCAGAGAAGATTCACTGAAAGTTGGTGATCAAGCTTGGTTACAAGCTTTACTTAGTTTGCTGACAAATTATTCAGTGATCCTAAAATGGTTGTTTGTTATATTGAGTGCATTCTTCAACATCTACCTCCCAAAACAACAACAACAACCACAACACCCTTTTATCTTGATTTGTGCGATTTCACGGTGGCCTACTTCAGCGGTTCCCAAAACTTTTAGGCCACGCCCCCCCCCCCTCCTACATCCCAACTGGGTTTGGCACAAAAAGACCCCCCCCCCCCCAGTGCTGCCCTTTATATTCACAATCAGCACTAAGAGCTAATTTACTGATTATATTTGATTGATTGGAAGTGACTTTATTATTGTAGTCCATCTGTCCTATGTCTGCATTATGCTCTGAGGACAAGGCGTTTCATTGCTTCTCCACTGTCTGCCAGCCAGAGAAACGCCAGCACTTTTCTCTATTCAGCTGAATGACCTTGAAGGACGTGCTGTAATATCCTACTGGAGCATAACAACTGTAAGACCAGATGGTCATTTATCACGCTGCTTCTCTAACTTTTTCCCGTCAAAGGCCCCTAAACTGACACAAATCAGACCACGGCCCCCCCCCCATTTCATACGATTCTGTCCAAGGGTCCCCTATCTGAGATTGTAGCTTTTGTGATGATCCTCCCACTCTCCTGGCCCTGTCTTGCAGGAGTGTGTTGGGGTTGTTAAGCTGATTGGGTGCACCTGGCCTGGGCCACCTGTGCACTGTTCCTTTGTTTAGTGTAGTTTGTGTTGTCTAGTTATTTTTCCCTTAGTTTTAGTGAATAAATGATTGTTTTAACTTTTACTCCCCTCATTTGTTACTTCCTACTAGAGCTGGGTTGTAACATGAGGATAATCATACGTCAAAGTCAAAGTTAAACAGTTATTAATTTATTACTGTAATTAAAACGAAAGGAAAATAATTATGCAACAAAAATGACATTACTGTAACAAAAGGTTCACAGGTGAGGAGGAAGAGAGACTGAATGGTCTGAGGGTCTTCTTAAGCCGAAGGAGGAGTAGACCGTGCCCAGGTGCACCCAATCAGCCCAACGACCCCAACGCCGGGCAGTGGGAGGGTCGTCACACTTTTAGGTGTTTTATCACACAAAGTGTATGAAACCCAGGACCAAAATAGCCATGCATTTTGGCATTGTGTTACTTATAGTCGGAATTCTAGTGACAATAAATGATTACCCTTTTTGGTAATAGGGGGTTTGGGGACCCCCTGGAACCCCCTCAAGGACCCCTGTGGGGCCCGGGCCGCCCTTTGAGAACCACTGGTTTATCACACAAGTTACCACATTCATCCCAAATTATGTTTTTATTTTAAATGTACCTAAGCTACCACAAGGTGGAGCCAAAGAGAAAAGAATTGATGGCAAGAAGTGCTGTTTTTCCAGCCTGAGAGGCCGCATGGTGGCTCCCTGCACCCCAGTGTGAATTGAACGTCTCAGGAAGTGGAAGGCAGGTAGATGGAGCCAGTGGGGCGTATTAAACGCATGTTGGTCTGTACGTATTGATAAGCTGGGTCCATATTGAGCTAAAATAGCTTCCTCTAAAATGTTTCATAATGCTGCAGATGGCTCAATCCCAAAGCCCTTCATCCCCGCGAAGTCCCATGAGGGCGTCGAACCGACAACCTCCGTGCCGCCGCAGAGCGCGTCCTAATCAGGGGAGCCATCTGGTCAGAGATTGTGTTGCTGTTTCTGACCTCACGGCCATTTGACTTTATGATTCCCTCTGAGGTCGTTTCCACACACAGCTATTTGGCCTGACATGTTGCCCAGAATGTCTCTGCGTGTGTGTGTGTGTGTGTGTGTGTGTGTGTGTGTGTGTGTGTGTGTGTGTGTGTGTGTGTGTGCATTGAGTCTGTGTGTGTGTGTGTGTGTGTGTGAGAGAGAGAGAGAGTGAGTGAGTGAGTGAGTGAGTGAGTGAGTGAGTCAGTGTGTGTTTAAGCCTTTTAACCACTCTCAGACCCCGGGCTCGCTGTAAGTGCAGTCAGTGTGTGACTTGGCAGCTCTCTCTCCTTCACAGCTTCTAACCTCAACTCTGCCTCCCCCCCCCTCTCTCTCTCTCTCTCTCTCTCTCTCTCTCTCTCTCTTTCCCTCTCCCTCTTCTCCACTGCGCCTCGCTCGCCCTCAGCCGCCCCGCTTCAGCCTCCCTGGCACTCAGGTTCATCCTTTGTACAGCCCCCCCCCCCTTCCCGCTCCCCTTCCTCCTCCTCTCTTCTCTCTATCCCTCTTCTCTCTGTCCATTCCTTCCTTCCTTCCGCCCTTTATTTTCTCCTTTTTCCATCTGTCCATCCAAGTTATTCTCTCAATATTGTTTCTCTCGCTGCTCTCCCCACCTCTCAAATATCTCCCCTCCCCTCTTCTCTCCCCCTCTCTTCTCTCCCCTCCCTCTCCTTCCTAAAGTCTGTGTGAAGCCCTTTGATTGCCCGGTGCTCCCGGGGTTGTTGTGCTGGGCTGAATGTCAGCTCTCCGGATTAGAGGACTGAAGAGAAGCGCCGCCGCAGCCAAAACCCTGCGAGCCCACTCGCTCGCTCTTTCTCTCGCTGCTGCTTTAATTGACACTGTTAAGGGGCCAGGAACTGGAAACATGTCACTCGCAATCATTCACAGAGAAAAGAAACCGACTATGGGAGCTGCAAGTGCGGATGAAAGAAAGGGGGGAGACGAGACGAGAGAGGAGGAGGAGAGAGAGAGAGAGAGAAATCCTCCCAGCGACCGACGTGTTTTTTTTTTAACGAGTTTCTTAAAAGTTTAGTACGGTGTAATAAACTGCTTTCAATGTGATGTCCCCTTTTCGAGGCTTTAAGGACTGGGTAGTTTTTACGATGTGTTTTTTCTTTGTGAAAGGTCTTATAAGCAAAATCCACTAAATGGACAATTGGCAGTGAATTGGAAGCTGTATTTGTTGGCTCGGGAATGTTTGGTTTCACTATTACATCCAAATTGTCTGTGTTATTACAGCGCTAGCAGGTGTGAACGCTCTTAATATGACGTTTAATATGATATTATTATTATTATCCGCAGAGTCCAGACTTTATCGCTTCCAGCCTTGGGGAAGGTTTACATCAATAGAGATTTCTCTGAGATAATCGGAATAAACATGGGCGGAAAGAGCACTCAAGTAGGACTGTTACTTTACTGAAATTCTACGTTAGTAGTAAAAATGTGTAAAGTAAATAGTAGCTCATTTAAAATGTAAAATTTACTGAGGGACTTTTTAGAAAAGAGAACATTGTTGCGTGTGATCTTTTCCATGCAAATCTAAAAGGAGGACGAGGACAGAGTTCATATTAAATTATTTTAATTGGATTCAATTAGAAATTATCCAATGAAGTCCACAAACAAAGTAAAGCCAGATTATTCCTCTCTTCTTTAC
>NC_139644.1:13139791-13177291 GCF_964638095.1 Poromitra crassiceps
TTCCCTGGTATCCGACTTGGAATTTGAAGTCAGATTTCCGCAGTCCAAAAATCTCTCTTCCTAAAGTTCAACTCAGAATTTCCAAATGTCATTCCCTACAATACGTCCCACCATCTGAAACATTTATTCCTAAAAAGGAGGAAAAAAAGTCTACCTCTTGTGTTTCCCATGCAGGGAGCTGTGTGACGAGCCCATGACCCACTCGGCGAGCTCCGCCTCCAGCTTGGACAGCCACGCCCCCTCAGAGGGCTGCGGCCAGGCGCAGGGCGTGCGCTGGGAAGAGCAGCAGAAGGTGCTGGCCCTGGAGCAGTTGTGCGGAGTGTTCCGGGTCGACCTGGGCCACATGAGGTCGCTCCGACTCTTCTTCAGGTCAGTCAGGAGTCCCGGGGTCACGGGGAGGTCACGGGGTCGGGTTGGGGTCATGTTGTTTCGTGTGATCCCTCACGCTGAGGTGTGTGGTTGTAACAGTAGGTTTCAGGGTTCCCACGGGTCCTTGAAATCCTTGAAAGTTTGTGAATTTGATTTAAAAAAATTCAATGCATTGACATTTTTTTGAAAATGGACACAAATAGACATGGGGCATTGAAAATGAAATGAAAAGTATTTAAGTGAAAGTCTGAGTTTTTGAGAATGCTTCATCAATCAGGAGTTTATGTGTTTATGTGTTACAGTATTTCCCTTCACATTGTCTTTGACTTAATGTCCTCCTTAATTTACGCTAACGAAATAAAGATTCTTTCATATTTGTGTGGAGAAAAAGGTTTTGGATCAATGCTATTTTCCTACCTTTATCAGCCTGTATTGTACTGTTGCAGTGACGAGGCGTGTACCAGTGGCCAGCTGGTGATCGCCAGCAGAGAGAGCCAGTATAAGATCCTCCACTTCCATCACGCTGGCCTGGACAAGCTGGCCGAGGTCTTCCAACAGTGGAAGTGCTGCAGGGAGACCCAGCTCAAAGACCAGGTCAGCCGAGACAACAAAGTCCAGTTTGGCATCTCCCCGCCTCACGGGTACATTTCAAACGGCTCTCCTTTAGTTTGTTCTTTCCCTGTCTCACACACCCTCACATACCCTCCCTCCCTCTGTCTCTGTCTCTCTCCATCTGTCTCTGTGTATCTCTCTCTCTCTCTCTCTCTCTCTCTCTCTCTCTCTCTCTCTATCCATCAGGTGTCAGATGAGAAGTCCTGTATGCAGTTTTCCATCCGGAGGCCCACCCTGCCCTCGGCTGAGACCCACCCGGAGGAGAAGCTTTACCGGCGCCTGGACGTCACCACCTGGCTGCGCCACCTCAACCAAAATGGACAGGTGGAGGAGGAGTATAAGCTACGCAAGGTACATGTGTGTGTGTGTTTTTTTTTACAACCCTATGGGATTCAATCGGCCCCCACAAGAATAGAAAAATCGTTGGGTTTATTTATGACTGTACAGGAGCGGATGTACGTGAAAAAGCCCAGAAGCTAATCTCACCCTCTACTACACATACTGTCTGTGGTCGAGCCTCAGCTTTCCCCCCGCATCCTCCTCACACAACTATACGTACTGAAATGCTAGTTAGCCTGCTAAACCCTCCTGATGACTTGAAGTCACATTCTGTTTGGTTCTGTTGATCAGTCTGGCCTCCAGCCCACCCCCAGCCATTTACAGAAATTACAAAGTGCATTGGCCAATCAGGGACCTGCCTTGTAGTTGACAACGTAACCATCCAATCAGGGTGGCAACGAACGGTAACATTAACGTTGGTAGATTAAACACAGCCATAAGTGCAGTTGTTGCGGAAATAGACTTAATAACGACAATTAATCAAGAATAAGAGTTTGCACCAGCGGAGTTCCTCGACACAAAAGACATTTTCGCCGTTCTTCCCAGTGGATTTGAATTGGATTTGGCAACACAGTTTGGCTGAAGGCGTTGTCTGTCAAGGCAAGTACTCCCGCCCACTGAAATCGCTGCAGATGCAGTTCAGACTGATACGTAGGTGAGACAGAATGTGACATGATGTTTATCAGGATGGCTTTTTACCAGGCTACTGAAATGCATGTTGAAAGTGAAACCTGAAAGTGTGAAAGTTTCAGTCTTAATCAGCTCTGCCTCTCGTTTATAAATGAGGTTGGTCTTGGCCAATCTGCCATTATGAGTCATCCGGGTTCTGAGAATTGACTCATTCAAGGTTAACCAAGTTGCTGAAAGACTCGGCGGCAGTTAGATTGTGGCCAAGACGTTTCCTCACTATACTAGTAAGTGCCGAGGCAGCAGCTTCTTCACTGGACATGTGAATTAGAAGGTGCGTCCTTCAAGGGTTTCAGTATTGCAACAGCATTCGTCATCCCAGTGCCATAGTCATATTTGAACGCAGAAGAGACTGTGCCACCTACGCCGCTGTCTGCATGTGTCATATGAGAGCGTGCTGCCCCCTGTGCTCACTCTGTTCCTTCACCTCCCACTCCTCAACAGGCCATCTTCTTCGGTGGCATCGACCCGTCCATCCGTGGCGAGGTGTGGCCCTTCCTGCTGCACTACTACAGCTGCGAGTCCAGCTCCCAGGAGAGAGAGGCCTGGAGGCTGCAGAAACGCACCGGCTACCACGACATCCAGCAGAAGAGGTGGGAGGGGCAAGGAGAAAGACATTGGGCCCTATCTTGGTGCAAGCGCTCTCCGCTTTTTGCGCTTGCGCCCCGGGTTTGCGCGCCTTAACGCCCCTCTTATGCTATCTTCCCTGCCTCTTATGCGATCGTCCGCCTCGCGCAAGTGTCAAATTGCGTTCCCGGCACGATACGAATTATCCCCAACCAGACCTGTTGAGTTTTCTGTGGAAGAATAAACAGGAACAAATAGGCTACAAAGAGGGGTTAATGGGAAATGAATTGAGAAAACGCGGGCATTGTAGCCTACTTGCAATATTATTGTCAATCAAATGCCCCTGTTTCCCTGTTGCAGTCAACCTGAATTGCATCAAATCACAGATATTTTTAACAGGTATATGATGCGATGGTTGTTGTGAGATGTCCAAATTACGCATGGAGAGAATTACAGCATGCATCGCGCAAACAAAGGGAATGCGAGACGGGAATCTGATTGGTTTAATTGATGTACTGTAAGGCCCAGGCATTGCCAGGCCACACCTGTGAATAATGCAAGACCGCCCAAATTCTATTTGCGCCGTGGACAGGTGGCATTTTGCGGGACACAGAGAATAGCAGATGACTTGGCACGCCTCCAATTTGCGCCTGCACCCGCCGCTACACATGCGCAAGCGCTAAAATACCAATTTTACGTGCATGTGTGGTATGGGACGATGGAGATAATCATCATCATTGTCATCATCATCATCATAATAAATAGATTGCATTTATGTAGCACTTTTCAAGGTACCCCAAGCGCTTTACGTATCTGTGTGTGTGTGTGTGTGTGTGTGTGTGCGTGTGTGTTTTTTGGGGGTGGAACTCAACTCATCCACAACCAATGTGTAGCACCCACCTGCGTGATGCAGCCAGTTTGCGGCAGAACTCTCACCACACATCAGCTATTACGGTGGTCGGTGGAGAGTTGAGGACTGAACGTGCCAATTAAGTAACGAGGGATGATTAGGTGGCCATGATTGAAGAAAGGTCTGTTTGGGAATTTAGCCAGGGCACCGGGGTTACACCCCTACTCTTGTCTTAAGGGCCGATGGGATCTTTAATGACCACAGAGTCAGGACCTCAGTTTAACGTCTCATCCAAAGGACGGTGCTCACTCACAGGAGAGAGTCCCTGTCTCTGCCCTGAGGCGTTGGGGATGGGGATATTATTCATGAGACCAGAGGGAAGAGCACCTCCTACCCATCCAAGGACTAACCACAGTCAGACCTGCTAAGCTTCCACAGGAAAGCTAGTGATGTAACGGAGGAGCAGTGTTGGGAGGATTACGTTTAAAAACTTATTCCACTACAGATTACGGAATACATACCCTAAAATATAATTAGTAAAAATGTTTCATGTCAAAAACACATTCCTGACAGTGTCCTGGTTGTGTGTCTCCTATGACATTGCCGTTGTCTTGTGGTGTGTTGCACGTGCACTGCACACGCACAATTTGTTGCACTTTTTCTTCTTTAGAGCAATGAAAACAAAACAAACAAAGCGATTCCTTAAAGTAATCTGTTTTTAAAGACAATAACTGTATTCAGAATACCACCAATTTACACTGTAACTGTAATACAATAATAGTTAGTCATATTTTGTATTTTAAATATTGTATTTTAAATACATGCGTTTCGTTACTGCCCAACACTGCACAGGAGCCACGGTGCCGGGGATGTCTTGGCAACCGATGATGTGTACAGTAGGTGGCGTGCCTTGAAATGAGTTATCCGGAGCTACAGTATAACAGCGCCAGACAAATGGATGCCGTTGACATGAATTAATTGTAAAAAGTCTGACAGAGACACGGCGCTATCTTGACATTGATACAGTGAACAAAGCGCGGCGTGGCTGCTGCACTGGCTGCCAACTGCTCAGTCAAATCAACATTAAACCATATGTGGCTCTTTTGTGGCTTCTCATCGCCGCGCACGGAGCAATCAATAGCCACAATCAGGGAAGTGTTAAGGGGAGGTGCCGAGTGTGAAATAAAAAGTCTCTGGGGAAAAAACATGTCAGCGCTTATCAGATCATTCTCTCACTCAGTAGGAAGAAAGCCCGGGTCTGGTACACACAAGCACACACACACACACACACACAAGCAAGCACACACATACATGCATGCACTCACACACACACACACACACACACACACACACACACACACACACACGTCTCTGAGTCTGCCCCACCTACTGTATCAGTTGGGTGTGTATGTATGTGTGCGCATGTGTGCACATATTTTCTCACATACCAGCTCTGTCTGTAAGGAATATGATAATTGGCCAGGTTCCAGCCGTGTAGCCTATTAACATTTTGAATAGATCAGAAGGTCTGATCCAAGTCAGGTAATTAGAGGCCTTGGTCTGGCTCTGATGTGGAGTCCTACAAAGCCTTGACTGGAGTAGCCTCCAGGGCCACGGGTTGATCATTACTGAACAGGAAGATGTCTCCTCGACCTCTTTCCCCTCGTAACTAGGCACCTGCATATGGAAGCCACGCCAGCTGAAATGAGGTGATGTAGAGTGCCGAAGACCCGCCATCGCGAGAGTGCCCATGTGGCCTAAGGGACTGAATTCCCCGTTCATTTTGCCAGTGATGTTTCGTAAAGTCCTTGTAAAAAGAGATTTACTTGGACAAACAAAGTGATTGGGCGATGTGCAGAGTCACGAGAGACCATCAAATATTTCACTTGGGACCCCCCCATGTTTTTTCTTTCTTTCTTTTTTGGTCTGAGGATTTTAGGTAACACTTTATAATAACTGCACACTATTAAGCATTAGTTAAGTATTAGTAAATACTTAATTCCTCATTTAGAAAGCATTTTTCAAAGCCTTGGCTTAATTACAAAATTGAAAATTAAATACCTTTTTTTATGTAAATGCATACCTGCCAAGCCTTTGAAAAATGCTACCTTATCTGCAAAGGGGAGACTCATGGGTACGCATAGAACCCATTCTCATTCTGATATCTCAAGGTGAGAGGTCAAGGGACCCCTTTGAAAATGGCCATGCCAGTTTTTCCCTCACCAAAATGTTGCTTAACTTTGGATGGTTATTTAACCCCCTGGCCAACAAGCTAGCAGATGGTTCATACCAATGGATGCCAGTTTCATATGATACCAGGTGCTTCAATCTAGCTTTAAGAATGCGCCCGCTTGGACGCCGGCACCCTCAGGATTTTGGGGTGCCACCTGGGTTGGCCAATCAGATTTCAGGGGTGGCCAGCCCCTAGACACGCCCCATGTAATTAAGGCAGTTAGTAGTTGTTGAGTATTTTGTGCGACCTCATCTAAAGTGAGGACTATCTATGCCTTACAAAGCATTCATAAATGAGATTAGATACAATCGAATCATTAAATACATTATAGATTAGTTTAGGGATAAAACATGTACATGTACAGTATAACTGTGTTTATGAATTCCTTACTAAATTTGCTTAGTACAATGCTTTATAAACAATGAATTAAGTATTTACTGACTAATGCTTAATAGTGTGCAGCATTATAAAGTGTTACCGGATTTTACAAAACGACAAAGTCAATAGAAAAATGGGGAACCATGTAAACCTACACTACAGTTTTGCTTAGGGAAGGGAAGAAGCAAACAGGTGTGAGAGAGTGAGGGAGAGGTTTAAGATAGATTGCAGAGAAGATGGCGCTAAATCACGGTGTTGAATGACCACCCTCTCTAACTCTGAAGCAGTTAATATTGTCCTAACTCTTTGAAGAACTACTGCTTCAAAGAGTTAATATTGTCCTAAGTCTGAAGCACTGCTGCTTCAAACAGTTAATATTGTCCTAACTCTGAAGCACTGCTGCTTCAAACAGTTAATATTGTCCTAACTCTGAAGCACTGCTGCTTCAAACAGTTAATATTGTCCTAACTCTGAAGCGCTGCTGCTTCAAACAGTTAATATTGTCCTAACTCTGAAGCGCTGCTGCTTCAAACAGTTAATATTGTCCTAACTCTGAAGCACTGCTGCTTCAAACAGTTAATATTGTCCTAACTCTGAAGCACTGCTGCTTCAAAGAGTTAATATTGTCCTAACTCTTTGAAGCACTGCTGCTTCAAACAGTTAATATTGTCCTAACTCTGAAGCACTGCTGCTTCAAAGAGTTAATATTGTCCTAACTCTTTGAGGCACTGCTGCTTCAAACAGTTAATATTGTCCTAACTCTGAAGCACTGCTGCTTCAAAGAGTTAATATTGTCCTAACTCTGAAGCACTGCTGCTTCAAAGAGTTAATATTGTCCTAACTCTTTGAAGCACTGCTGCTTCAAACAGTTAATATTGTCCTAACTCTGAAGCACTGCTGCTTCAAAGAGTTAATATTGTCCTAACTCTTTGAAGCACTGCTGCTTCAAACAGTTAATATTGTCCTAACTCTGAAGCACTGCTGCTTCAAAGAGTTAATATTGTCCTAACTCTTTGAAGCACTGCTGCTTCAAACAGTTAATATTGTCCTAACTCTGAAGCACTGCTGCTTCAAAGAGTTAATATTGTCCTAACTCTTTGAAGCACTGCTACTTCAAAGAGTTAATATTGTCCTAACTCTGAAGCACTGCTGCTTCAAAGAGTTAATATTGTCTTAACTCTGAAGCACTGCTGCTTCAAAGAGTTAATATTGTCCTAACTCTTTGAAGCACTGCTGCTTCAAACAGTTAATATTGTCCTAACTCTGAAGCACTGCTGCTTCAAACAGTTAATATTGTCCTAACTCTGAAGCACTGCTGCTTCAAACAGTTAATATTGTCCTAACTCTGAAGCGCTGCTGCTTCAAACAGTTAATATTGTCCTAACTCTGAAGCACTGCTGCTTCAAAGAGTTAATATTGTCCTAACTCTGAAGCACTGCTGCTTCAAAGAGTTAATATTGTCCTAACTCTGAAGCACTGCTGCTTCAAAGAGTTAATATTGTCCTAACTCTGAAGCACTGCTGCTTCAAACAGTTAATATTGTCCTAACTCTGAAGCACTGCTGCTTCAAACAGTTAATAGTGTCCTAACTCTGAAGCGCTGCTGCTTCAAACAGTTAATATTGTCCTAACTCTGAAGCACTGCTGCTTCAAAGAGTTAATATTGTCCTAACTCTGAAGCGCTGCTGCTTCAAACAGTTAATATTGTCCTAACTCTGAAGCACTGCTGCTTCAAAGAGTTAATATTGTCCTAACTCTGAAGCACTGCTGCTTCAAACAGTTAATATTGTCCTAACTCTGAAGCACTGCTGCTTCAAAGAGTTAATATTGTCCTAACTCTGAAGCACTGCTGCTTCAAAGAGTTAATATTGTCCTAACTCTGAAGCACTGCTGCTTCAAAGAGTTAATATTGTCCTAACTCTGAAGCACTGCTGCTTCAAACAGTTAATATTGTCCTAACTCTGAAGCACTGCTGCTTCAAAGAGTTAATATTGTCCTAACTCTGAAGCACTGCTGCTTCAAAGAGTTAATAGTGTCCTAACTCTGAAGCGCTGCTGCTTCAAACAGTTAATATTGTCCTAACTCTGAAGCACTGCTGCTTCAAACAGTTAATATTGTCCTAACTCTGAAGCACTGCTGCTTCAAAGAGTTAATATTGTCCTAACTCTGAAGCACTGCTGCTTCAAAGAGTTAATATTGTCCTAACTCTGAAGCGCTGCTGCTTCAAAGAGTTAATATTGTCCTAACTCTGAAGCACTGCTGCTTCAAAGAGTTAATATTGTCCTAACTCTGAAGCACTGCTGCTTCAAACAGTTAATATTGTCCTAACTCTTTGAAGCACTGCTACTTCAAACAGTTAATATTGTCCTAACTCTGAAGCACTGCTGCTTCAAACAGTTAATATTGTCCTAACTCTGAAGCACTGCTGCTTCAAAGAGTTAATATTGTCCTAACTCTGAAGCACTGCTGCTTCAAAGAGTTAATATTGTCCTAACTCTGAAGCACTGCTGCTTCAAACAGTTAATATTGTCCTAACTCTTTGAAGCACTGCTGCTTCAAAGAGTTAATATTGTCCTAACTCTGAAGCACTGCTGCTTCAAACAGTTAATATTGTCCTAACTCTGAAGCACTGCTACTTCAAACAGTTAATATTGTCCTAACTCTGAAGCACTGCTACTTCAAACAGTTAATATTGTCCTAACTCTGAAGCACTGCTGCTTCAAAGAGTTAATATTGTCCTAACTCTGAAGCGCTGCTGCTTCAAAGAGTTAATATTGTCCTAACTCTGAAGCGCTGCTGCTTCAAACAGTTAATATTGTCCTAACTCTGAAGCGCTGCTGCTTCAAACAGTTAATATTGTCCTAACTCTGAAGCGCTGCTACTTCAAAGAGTTAATATTGTCCTAACTCTGAAGCACTGCTGCTTCAAACAGTTAATATTGTCCTAACTTTTTGAAGCACTGCTGCTTCAAAAAGTTAATATTGTCCTAACTCTTTGAAGCACTGCTGCTTCAAAGAGTTAATATTGTCCTAACTCTGAAGCACTGCTGCTTCAAAGAGTTAATATTGTCCTAACTCTGAAGCACTGCTGCTTCAAACAGTTAATATTGTCCTAACTCTGAAGCACTGCTGCTTCAAACAGTTAATATTGTCCTAACTCTGAAGCACTGCTGCTTCAAAGAGTTAATATTGTCCTAACTCTGAAGCACTGCTGCTTCAAACAGTTAATATTGTCCTAACTCTGAAGCGCTGCTGCTTCAAAGAGTTAATATTGTCCTAACTCTGAAGCACTGCTGCTTCAAACAGTTAATATTGTCCTAACTCTGAAGCACTGCTGCTTCAAACAGTTAATATTGTCCTAACTCTGAAGCGCTGCTGCTTCAAAGAGTTAATATTGTCCTAACTCTGAAGCACTGCTACTTCAAACAGTTAATATTGTCCTAACTCTGAAGCACTGCTACTTCAAACAGTTAATATTGTCCTAACTCTGAAGCACTGCTGCTTCAAACAGTTAATATTGTCCTAACTCTGAAGCACTGCTACTTCAAACAGTTAATATTGTCCTAACTCTGAAGCGCTGCTGCTTCAAAGAGTTAATATTGTCCTAACTCTGAAGCACTGCTGCTTCAAACAGTTAATATTGTCCTAACTCTGAAGCACTGCTGCTTCAAACAGTTAATATTGTCCTAACTCTGAAGCACTGCTGCTTCAAACAGTTAATATTGTCCTAACTCTGAAGCACTGCTGCTTCAAACAGTTAATATTGTCCTAACTCTGAAGCACTGCTGCTTCAAACAGTTAATATTGTCCTAACTCTGAAGCACTGCTGCTTCAAAGAGTTAATATTGTCCTAACTCTGAAGCACTGCTGCTTCAAACAGTTAATATTGTCCTAACTCTGAAGCGCTGCTGCTTCAAAGAGTTAATATTGTCCTAACTCTGAAGCACTGCTGCTTCAAACAGTTAATATTGTCCTAACTCTGAAGCACTGCTGCTTCAAACAGTTAATATTGTCCTAACTCTGAAGCGCTGCTGCTTCAAAGAGTTAATATTGTCCTAACTCTGAAGCACTGCTACTTCAAACAGTTAATATTGTCCTAACTCTGAAGCACTGCTACTTCAAACAGTTAATATTGTCCTAACTCTGAAGCACTGCTGCTTCAAACAGTTAATATTGTCCTAACTCTGAAGCACTGCTACTTCAAACAGTTAATATTGTCCTAACTCTGAAGCGCTGCTGCTTCAAAGAGTTAATATTGTCCTAACTCTGAAGCACTGCTGCTTCAAACAGTTAATATTGTCCTAACTCTGAAGCACTGCTGCTTCAAACAGTTAATATTGTCCTAACTCTGAAGCACTGCTGCTTCAAACAGTTAATATTGTCCTAACTCTGAAGCACTGCTGCTTCAAACAGTTAATATTGTCCTAACTCTGAAGCACTGCTGCTTCAAACAGTTAATATTGTCCTAACTCTGAAGCGCTGCTGCTTCAAACAGTTAATATTGTCCTAACTCTGAAGCACTGCTGCTTCAAACAGTTAATATTGTCCTAACTCTGAAGCACTGCTGCTTCAAACAGTTAATATTGTCCTAACTTTTTGAAGCACTGCTGCTTCAAAAAGTTAATATTGTCCTAACTCTTTGAAGCACTGCTGCTTCAAAGAGTTAATATTGTCCTAACTCTGAAGCACTGCTGCTTCAAAGAGTTAATATTGTCCTAACTCTGAAGCACTGCTGCTTCAAACAGTTAATATTGTCCTAACTCTGAAGCACTGCTGCTTCAAACAGTTAATATTGTCCTAACTCTGAAGCACTGCTGCTTCAAAGAGTTAATATTGTCCTAACTCTGAAGCACTGCTGCTTCAAACAGTTAATATTGTCCTAACTCTGAAGCGCTGCTGCTTCAAAGAGTTAATATTGTCCTAACTCTGAAGCACTGCTGCTTCAAACAGTTAATATTGTCCTAACTCTGAAGCACTGCTGCTTCAAACAGTTAATATTGTCCTAACTCTGAAGCGCTGCTGCTTCAAAGAGTTAATATTGTCCTAACTCTGAAGCACTGCTACTTCAAACAGTTAATATTGTCCTAACTCTGAAGCACTGCTACTTCAAACAGTTAATATTGTCCTAACTCTGAAGCACTGCTGCTTCAAACAGTTAATATTGTCCTAACTCTGAAGCACTGCTACTTCAAACAGTTAATATTGTCCTAACTCTGAAGCGCTGCTGCTTCAAAGAGTTAATATTGTCCTAACTCTGAAGCACTGCTGCTTCAAACAGTTAATATTGTCCTAACTCTGAAGCACTGCTGCTTCAAACAGTTAATATTGTCCTAACTCTGAAGCACTGCTGCTTCAAACAGTTAATATTGTCCTAACTCTGAAGCACTGCTGCTTCAAACAGTTAATATTGTCCTAACTCTGAAGCACTGCTGCTTCAAACAGTTAATATTGTCCTAACTCTGAAGCGCTGCTGCTTCAAACAGTTAATATTGTCCTAACTCTGAAGCACTGCTGCTTCAAACAGTTAATATTGTCCTAACTCTGAAGCACTGCTGCTTCAAACAGTTAATATTGTCCTAACTCTGAAGCACTGCTGCTTCAAACAGTTAATATTGTCCTAACTCTGAAGCGCTGCTGCTTCAAAGAGTTAATATTGTCCTAACTCTGAAGCACTGCTACTTCAAACAGTTAATATTGTCCTAACTCTGAAGCACTGCTACTTCAAACAGTTAATATTGTCCTAACTCTGAAGCACTGCTGCTTCAAACAGTTAATATTGTCCTAACTCTGAAGCACTGCTACTTCAAACAGTTAATATTGTCCTAACTCTGAAGCGCTGCTGCTTCAAAGAGTTAATATTGTCCTAACTCTGAAGCACTGCTGCTTCAAACAGTTAATATTGTCCTAACTCTGAAGCACTGCTGCTTCAAACAGTTAATATTGTCCTAACTCTGAAGCACTGCTGCTTCAAACAGTTAATATTGTCCTAACTCTGAAGCCCTGCTGCTTCAAACAGTTAATATTGTCCTAACGCTGAAGCGCTGCTGCTTCAAACAGTTAATATTGTCCTAACACTGAAGCACTGCTGCTTCAAACAGTTAATATTGTCCTAACACTGAAGCGCTGCTGCTTCAAACAGTTAATATTGTCCTAACTCTGAAGCACTGCTGCTTCAAAGAGTTAATATTGTCCTAACGCTGAAGCACTGCTGCTTCAAACAGTTAATATTGTCCTAACACTGAAGCGCTGCTGCTTCAAAGAGTTAATATTGTCCTAACGCTGAAGCACTGCTGCTTCAAACAGTTAATATTGTCCTAACACTGAAGCGCTGCTGCTTCAAAGAGTTAATATTGTCCTAACACTGAAGCACTGCTGCTTCAAACAGTTAATATTGTCCTAACGCTGAAGCACTGCTGCTTCAAACAGTTAATATTGTCCTAACACTGAAGCACTGCTGCTTCAAACAGTTAATATTGTCCTAACACTGAAGCGCTGCTGCTTCAAAGAGTTAATATTACGGTCGTAATTTTGTTGCAAATTGGAATGATCAGTAATAAATTGCGATTGAAGGATTTAACTAAATATAGGAAACACTCCGACTGGCATGAAGAGGAAATGCTTGCACCTCAATCCTGTGCCAGGATTGCTCTATTGCTCTTTTGGCTTAGAGGAAATTCCATTCTCTTCTCTTGTCATTCTTTATATTTGTGTGTGTGTGTGTGTGTGTGTGTGTGTGTGTGTGTGTGTGTGTGTGTGTGTGTGTGTGTGTGTGTGTGTGTGTGTGTGTGTGTGTGTGTGTGTGTGTGTGTGTGTATATATGTGTTTTTTCTTCTGTTTTTAAACAAGTACACTAAAACGGTCATGCCTGGGTCATGTAGTGTCAAAAAACGTACGGTCTTTTCCTGTGTAATCACAGCCTCAGAAATATAAAGTAATGAGAAGATGTACTGAAGCCCTGACTTCCATCCTCCAGAGAGAGAGAGAGGGGGGGAGGGAGGGAGGGAGGGAGAGGGAGGGAGGGAGGGAGGGTCCAACAACACAAACACAAGTCCTGCAAAATAAATAGTTGCGCAGCGTTGCATCAGGTGTTGCTCTGGTTATTCCTGCTGGGGCCACATGGAAAACAAACAGTGTTAATTAAACCTCTCTGCTTGTTAGGACTTGACTACTGTACATTAGTGGCGTAGATGGCGTACGCTGCTCTCCTGTCACATTTAGAGGGATAGATGTGGATTTTATGCTTGTGGTTTTTATCCTCAAAGGAGCCTTTGATGATGAAATGCCCCTTCAGTCCACTGGTTGTCCGCCTCCACATTTTTCTGTTCATCTTTAGCTAAAGGTAACCATTATTCTTTTACACCAGAGTAACATTTGGGGTAAAGATTATTATTTGATAATGCTTTATCTCCCCCACCCACCCCTAATTATCTGGCATTTCCCAATAAATGATTGCATTTTGTTCATAAGACCTTTAACTCCGTTGCTCCTGTCTGTCTAATCTATCATAACTGTGCCATTTCACAGAAATGTTACATTCATTAGCTGCTGAATTCAGTCTTGATGAAGGAAATAGCTGCAGGGGGATGACACTCCCTGTTGTTTCCTGCAGTTTATCCAATTCCCGACAGCATACTTACTGTATGACCAAAAACATCACATGACAGCATACTTACTGTATGACCAAAAACATCACATGCATTTCATCCTGTATTGTTTTCACTGATGTTTC
This sequence comes from Poromitra crassiceps, assembly GCF_964638095.1. Lineage (NCBI taxonomy): Eukaryota > Metazoa > Chordata > Actinopteri > Beryciformes > Melamphaidae > Poromitra > Poromitra crassiceps. The sequence continues at coordinate 13,153,554 of NC_139644.1, forward strand.
TCATAAATGAACAATCCTCCATCTGCTTTTTTTTTGTTTAATATTGTTTTTACCTTAAATGAATAAATTTTCTTCCACTACCTCCAAGTCCAATTCCGAACACTTACTTTCGTCCGTGTATTCATATACCGTACTCAATATTAACCCTTCATGTACCTTTACAATGTTATAGATACTATAAGTAAGAAGTGCAGGCTATGTATTCAAAGCTCTTATTTTTCCATTTATGAGCCAATACAATTATCTACCTGAAGTAATTGTCGCCCAAAGTGGGATTTAAGGCTTCCCGCTTCTTGTTCGTGACTAACTTCACAACTTAGTGTTTTATATGCTTAAATGTGTGTAAATATTTATGAAAATTGATACCTAGCTTCTGAAATATGTATGGATTTAGATCACTTAGCTTTCGGTTTGGAACTGAAACGGCGGTAAATACCGGAAATTCCGCGAGTGACCGAGTGTCCGGAATGCAATACAATAAAATGTCATACAATTCCGATAACTCCTTTTCTGCCGGGTGTTTGTGTCTTTGTCTGTCCAGGTTGTCCATGAGTCCAGAGGAGCACAGCGAGTTCTGGAGGAAGGTCCAGTTCACGGTGGATAAAGACGTGGTGAGAACGGACCGCAGTAACCTCTTCTTCAGAGGGGACAACAACCCCAACGTGGAGATCATGAGGTCAGAATACCTCGCTTAACTTTCACCCTTCTTTTATGGCTGGGCAATAATCAATATTACATCGATATCACGATATTAGTCTAGATATTGTCTTAGATTGTGGATATCATAATATCATGATACTGTATGGCATAAGTGTCATCTTTTCCTGGTTGTAAACGCTGCATTACCGTAACACTTACTGTTCTAGCTGTTTTATTATTTGCCTTTACCCATTTAGACATTATAACCACATTACTGATGATTATTTATCCAAAAATATCATTGTGTAAATATTTTGTGAAAGCACTAATAGTCATCCCTACAATATTGTTGCAATATGGATATTGAGGTATTTGTGATATTTGATTTTGTCCATATCACCCAGCCCTACATGTCACATGTGGCTTTGACAACTGAACATTTAGCCCCCTTCGTAGAAAATTCCGAGATATGTATCATGTATCGCCATGCAGCCTAAAAATACCGAGATGTGATTTTTGGTCCATATCGCTCAACCCTACCTTCTTTATCTTTTCTTCCTCTCTCTCTCTCTCTTTTGATTTGTTTCCATCATGTTCTCCATCTCCATGTCCTTTTTTATGGCCTCCTCCTAATCTCTGTCTCTCGCTTCCTTTCCCTCCATCACCTTCTCAATCCGTCCTTATCGTTCTCATGCCATACCTTATCATTCTCATGCCATACCTCGGTGCACAGGAGTAGCTATTCATTTCATATTGTGAACCCTGGGGGAGCAGCAAATGACTTTCATGCTTTATTGACTCTGACTAAGCCGTTGGAGCACTTTTGAGGCATACTCAGAGCTAATGGCTTTCTAAATGAGGAGCAAGAGGATTTAAATAGCATATTAGTTTAGTGACTCTCATCACGGCTCCTGCTATTTGTGCAGGTATTATGTGTGTAGTTGAGACTGGGTGGGTTGATAGCAGCACTGCACATGTCCAGCGTGGCAGCAGAGCCTTTTCTCCCACCGTTTCTCCTGTCACATCGACTGGTTCATTCAGTAATAGCAGCTCATTTGACCTAAATATAGCTGCGTCCTCTTAGCATTCTAAATATAGCTGAGTCCTCTTAGCATTCTAAATATAGCTGAGTCCTCTTAGCATTTTGTGTGATCAAACACGAAACACGACAAGACTCACAGAAAGATTGTGTATCTCCAAAAAGCCGCCTTACCAGGAATTGTGGAAAAACAGTTTGATTTCTTTCAATTGACATTTTTTTTGTTTATAATTTGATAGAGCACTAATCACAGTAAAACCTCCCAAAGGTCCTCAAGAATTGTATCCAATATTTACCAGTGCATGTGTACTGTCTGGGAAATATTCTTCAAGGTTGTATCTAATGCACAAAAATAAAAGACAGGGGAAAAACAAGAAGATCATTAATTAGCTCCCCGGTTACCGCCAGAGTTGGCATAGCAACCAGTAAAGCAGCAAATGTGTGAGTGTTTGTGTGGGACACTGACAATATGTTGATTTTGGACGTGCTGTTTTCTGCTGAAGCGTTCTAATAGGACTAACATGTTCCTGCCCCAGGCGTATCCTGCTCAACTACGCCGTGTTGAACCCAGACATGGGCTACTGCCAGGGCATGTCGGACCTGGTGGCCCCCCTGCTGACCGAGGTCCAGGACGAGAGCGACACCTTCTGGTGCTTCGTCGGCCTCATGGAGAACACCATCTTCATCAGCTCGCCACGTGACGAGGACATGGAGAGGCAGCTGGTGAGGATGTGTTGAGTGTGTGTGCGTGCGTGTGTGTTTATGTGTGTGTTCATAAGGATAAAATTCGACAGAATTACGGTTATGCAAAGGTTAAGGTAGGGTCATATAATTAGGCGTTTAGCGGGTTAGATTAGAAAATGAATGGAAGTCAATGGAATGTTTGCTCATGCATAGCACAGTGTGTAGGTGTGAGAGGGAGTGCATGAATTTGCATGTTTGAAATGTGTGTGTGTTTGAGAGAGAGTGCGCGCCATGCCCACTTGTCTGTTTAGGATTGCATGTATGTACAGTGCATACATGTATGTGCCTCCATGCCCTCTGTTCCGTGACCCTCCCCCCGGCAGATCTGTGTGTGCGTGACCCTCCCCCCGGCAGATCTGTGTATGTGTGTGTGTTTTTCCTTCTTATTAAAGTCTTAAAATATACAAAGAAAAATTGCCAATGGCAGTGCATTGACTCTATAACAACAGAGTAGGCTGGGTACAGCACAGTGCATTGACTCTATAACAACAGAGTAGGCTGGGTACAGCACAGTGCATTGACTCTATAACAACAGAGTAGGCTGAGTACAGCACATACAAATGTGTCAAAGACAAATAAGAGAGAGAGAAAATCCGGGGGTTAAATTATTACTTTATACACTACTGCTCAAATACAAAGTAAAATTTTTGGGCATATCTGTTCTTCATACATTTTAGAGATTTGGAAAATCGTACTATTTCATTTTTAAACAATTCATTTAAAACAGCGTTTAAATTTTTAACAGGGTTGTGTTTTGCAATATTTGTGTATAAAATATTTTGCCAAAATAATCATATATATATAATATAATATAATTATATCTTCTATAAAAATTCAAAATTTACATTTTCTAGTAGAAATGGTGGTAGAACATCACTGCTAGATTTCATCCATAAATTCAAATTAGACCAAAACGTCCGAGTAATATTACAGTGAAAAAATAAATGATCAGCTCTCTCTCCCTTTTACAAAGTTGACATAAATGACTTGTCTATTAAATGTTGCTCAGATGTATCTGCGGGAGCTGCTGCGCCTGATGCTGCCCCGCTTCCACCAGCACCTGACCCGGCTGGGCGAGGACGGCCTCCAGCTGCTCTTCTGCCACCGCTGGATCCTGCTCTGCTTCAAACGAGAGTTCCCCGACACCGAGGCCCTGCGCATGTGGGAGGCCTGCTGGGCACACTACCAGGTAGGGATGAACCCAGTACTGGTTTCATGATAAACCGCATTGCTGATGGTTCGTATTACCGTTTTTTTAATTACCATTGAAACCGTGTTACCCGTGATTACAGCACTTTGAAAAAACACAGTAAATACTGTCCATCATCAACCAAACTTAGCACGAGTCTCCCAGACGCAGGCGCGCAGCCTTTGGGTGAAATGGTTTCAGTGAGTGTATCAGTACTTTTTGGATCTGAGTTTTCAATATAAAACTTGGTGAAATGATTTCAATCCGTGTATCAGTACTTTCTGAACATTTTCAAGACATTCTAACAATACCGCGTAGAAATGATAACGTGATCATTTATTATTATCATTTATTTATAATCGTGATATGAAATGTTCAGACCATTTCTTCTCTACTACCAGGTCAGGCCAAAGTCCAAACAGCTCTTTTGCATACACATGCTTGTAAAAAGAAGTTTGAATATATATACGATACGATACGATACGATACAACTTTATTGTCAGCTCACACTGAAATTTGTTTTGCCTCCATGGCATCACCGTTCACAATACAGACAGGACAAAACTGGTTACAGACAAAACATTGCAGTACATAGCAAGACAAAACGATGGACAGGACAGGACACTAGAGCAGAAAGAGCAAAAAGCAACAAACATATCCTCTGAATTATCGATGTTGGTTTAAAAGCAGGACAGACTGATGTACAAAAGAGTTCCTTAGTTCCTTAGTCTATCAGTGAACATGGCTTTGGCTATATACACCGTTTGATTTACTGTAGAACCAATCACCAAAATGCACCATTAACATTCTCCTAGAGACAAAACCAAATTCGGAGAATTTTCTTTCAAAGTTTGCCCCCACAGATCATTCTAGTGTAATTGAATGCCCATAAAAATGTCATATTACTTCCTGGTCTTGTATCAGGGTCCAGTAGCCAAGTGACAGCACGCCAGCACTCGACACGTCTTGTCCAATATTGCTGTTTCTGCTTCAAGCTATCTGAGAGGCACTCGGCTTCAGCTGCAGGTGGCGGAGGAGGAGGGAGGAAAGTCAGGGCGTTTTGGACAGAATGTCACATCCAGGATGGACTGCTCCTTGCTGAAGAGCAAGCTTGTCTGACTGTATAAAAAGAGATTTTTAATCTGGACATGGAGATGCCAATAGTATTATTATTGACAGTAGCTCCCATGGATTTGCTAGGCAAGACGTTTTTGGACATGGAGATCCAGCAACTCTGGTCCATGAGGCCACATAAAGAGGCTCTGGTGTCAATCTCAGAGCCAAAACCACACAGAACCAGAAGTATTGAGCCTGCTCTCCAGAACAACGTTAAAAAAGCAAGAAAGGCGGGAGACAATGTGGTCAGAGAGAGACATTTCAGAACCAACATAACAAACAGCCAGCAGCAGTGGGTCTTCTCTGGAGCCGATTTGCTTGGCGGTAAAAGGGGAAGGAGAGATCCAGTGAAAATAGCAAAGGAATCAAGGGTTGTTCTGAGGAGGGGCTGAATGACTTAGACAAGGACATGTGGAGCCATGCCAGAGCCATGGACCTCCCATGAAAGAGTGAGATGGTTGAGAAGCCAGAGAAGAGAAGGGGAAGAGGAATAGAGCTAGAGAGGGAGACGTGGACCCAGAGGCAAGAGGGAAAAATGTGTTGGCAGCAGACTGGCTCCGGAGAAATCCTTCATGGTGTCAAAGATGGCTGCTCTTTGATGTACCCAGACAGAGGGAAGACAAAGAATGAGGTGTAAGAATATAAAAAGATCTGCCCTTGGCATACATGCATGTTCTCCTGTACCCAGAACCTGGAAACATTTAGCGCTGCGTTTCGGTTAAACTGCGTCATATTCTGTATTTCAGACCATTTGGGAGGCAGAAGATGACAAAAAAAATATATATATATATTATGCAGTGCGATACATTTTTGAACTGGATTTACATGAATCTTGCTCTCTGTCTCCCCTTGTTCCAAGCTAACTTTTTCACATGGCTTTATATTCCACAGAAATATGCTTGCATACAAATATTTTACCCCTGAGCAAGGCATGAGCTGACTGAATACAGTATTACAGTTTCGATCAATTAAAGCACTTGTTCCCAAGCAACCGCTGCAAGATGTCATTGCGCTGACCTGGGATCACATTATAATTGGATTTTTGGGTAGAATCACAATAACATCTGCCTAATGGGCTCCAAGGCGATGATAAGCTGAGATAGAAATCATATTTGAAAGACAACCTTAAAATTAATCCTAATGGGAGACTTTAGATCAGCCCATTTTCTGCCTTTTTTAATGAATAAGGCATCTGTCAAGTAGGTGATACTCACTATTAAAATTACATACTATTTAAATATTTCCTTCTGAATTTGTCCACCACCACAACTCCCCTCCTATCAAATTAACTAATTAATCGATTAATCTGTCGATTATTTTCTCCACTATTCAATTAGTTGTTTTGTCTATAAAATGTCAGAAAATGGTGAAAAATGACGACCACTTTTTCCTCAAAGCCCAAGATGACATCCTCAAATGTCTTCTTTTGTCCTGACCAACAGTCCACAACACAAAGACAATCAGTATACAGTCATAGAAGACTAAAGAAACCAGAAAATATTCACATTTAAGAAGCTGAAACGATAGATTTTTTTGTTTGTTTTTTCTTCAAAATTAGTTAATCAACTATAAAAATGGTTAGCGATTCATTTTCTGTTATCGACTAATCGTTGCAGCTCTAATTGATGTCCTGCGTCCCCCCGGTAATAATTAGCCTCTCCTTCTCTTCAGACGGACTACTTCCACCTGTTCCTGTGCGTGGCCATCATTGTCCTCTATGGGGAGGATGTAACAGAACAGCAGCTAGCCACTGACCAAATGTTGCTCCACTTCAGCAACCTCTCCATGCACATGAATGGAGAACTGGTGCTACGCAAGGTGATCTTTTAGCACAAGGCTAAGTCGTGCGTGGATAACACAATACATGCTATTGGCTGTTTTCTTCTTGCTTTGCTGTCATATCCTGTATCTGTACCTCTCTACCCGTACTGTGCATGGTCAGCCATTACTCTCAGAATATTATTATAACATCCCGTGTTATATGACCGTGCTCTAAAAGCATTTCTTCCGCATAGCATTACAATTAATTCAAGCCAGCGTAGTGCTCGTGTCCAGGAGCGCTCCCCAATGCTGCAGGGAAATATGTGACACAGTGTAGCCTGCCCACACAGGCCTTGAGGTGCCATGCCATGCAGAGGATTTATGATCTGTGTCCCTGCTGCCGTGTCTGTGTCCGCTGCCTCATGTTTATGGATGCTGCTTTAGTCCTGCTGCAGCCACAGCCAGTGTCGCCCAAATTCATGTTAGCATGCAGCTGATGTTACCCACAGCCAATGTAGCACAAGTTCATGTTAGCATGCAGCTGATGTTACCACAGCCAATGTAGCACGAGTTCATGTTAGCATGCAGCTGATGTTACCCACAGCCAATGTAGCACGAGTTCATGTTAGCATGCAGCTGATGTTACCCACAGCCAATGTAGCACGAGTTCATGTTAGCATGCAGCTGATGTTACCACAGCCAGTGTCGCCCGAATTCATGTTAGCATGCAGCTGATGTTACCCACAGCCAATGTAGCACAAGTTCATGTTAGCATGCAGCTGATGTTACCACAGCCAGTGTCGCCCGAATTCATGTTACTGTAGCATGCAGCTGATGTTACCCACAGCGAATGTAGCACGAGTTCATGTTAGCATGCAGCTGATGTTACCCACAGCCAGTGTCGCCCAAATTCATGTTAACATGCAGGTCATGTTAACCACAGCCAATGTAGCACAAATTCATGTTAGCATGCAGTTGATGTTACCACAGCCAGTGCAGCACGAGTTGATGTTAGCATGCAGCTGATGTTACCACAGCCAGTGTCGCCCGAATTCATGTTAGCATGCCGCATCGTCATGCAGCTGATGTTAACCACAGCCAATGTAGCACAAGTTCATGTTGCATGCAGCTGATGTTAACCACAGCCAATGTAGCCCGAATTCATGTTAGCAATAGCATGCAGCTGATGTTAACCACAGCCAGTGTAGCATGAGCTCATGTTAGCATGCAGCTGATGTTACCCCAGCCAGTGTAGCACAAGTTCATGTTAGCATGCAGCTGATGTTACCCACAGCCAATGTAGCATGAATTCATGTTAGCATGCAGCTGATGTTACCACAGCCAATGTAGCATGAATTCATGTTAGCATGCAGCTGATGTTACCACAGCCAATGTAGCCCGAATTCATGTTAGCAATAGCATGCAGCTGATGTTACCCACAGCCAGTGTAGCATGAGTTCATGTTAGCATGCAGCTGATGTTACCACAGCCAATGTAGCACGAATTCATGTTAGCATGCAGCTGATGTTACCACAGCCAGTGTCGCCCAAATTTATGTTAGCATGCAGGTGATGTTATCACAGCCAATGTAGCACGAATTCATGTTAGCATGCAGCTGATGTTACCACAGCCAGTGTCGCCCGAATTCATGTTAGCATGCAGCTGATGCTACCCCTTTTGTTGTCACCCCGACCCCGTAAGAGATTTTGCATCCCTTGCTCCCCGAGCAGATCGGCTGGCTTTACCCCGAATTGCCACAATGTATTATTGCACCTTGACTTTGTTTTATCTTCTACCCGACGGACAAACGATATTGATTTACTCAAATGTGAAATCTACTGTTTGATATTTGCAGTTAGCTGTTTTGCATCCATATCTGGTGTTTCCCTTTGTGTCTTGTCCATTCGCTACTCCTCTCTTTTCACGTTGACTTCTGCTACCCATCTCGCCACCGCTTGTTGTCACCGCCGCTCCACGCCTCTTTCCATACCTCTTTCTCAGGCCTGTCTTCTTGCTCTTCCAGGCCCGCAGCCTGCTCTACCAGTTCCGCCTCCTACCCAGGATCCCTTGCAGCCTACACGACCTTTGTAAACTGTGCGGCCCGGGCATGTGGGACAGCCGCTACATCCCCACTGTGGAATGTTCCGGTGAACACCCCGACTCGCAGAGCTGCCCCTATGGAGGCACCTCCACGCCCCAGCCCTCCTCGCCCTCCCCGTCGAGCACACCCTCGCCCTCGCCCAACCTCACGCCCACCCCTCCCCCGGAGTGCAAGAAGGGCTCTAAGGCGCGGGATATTTTCACCTTCCGGAAACAGTCCTGAGGTGTGGAGATTATCGGCTGCAATTAGCACCGCAAAGGTCGGATCCCATCTCTTGGGTTCCTGGACTATTTGCCGGCCTTGCGCTCAGACTCTTCTCTCCACAGTCCCTGCTTCTAGTTTGCAATCAGCATCTTCATAAGGAGTTTTCCCACTTGATCCTTTCATGTGGTGCAATCAATGTGGAACGCTGCCTTATGAGAATGCATTTCAAACGTGCAGTATCCCGCGGCGCGGCGAGGATGATCACGCGGAGCGGCGAGGGTGCGTTGCTGTCGGGTGGAATGGGCACGAGGTGAAGAAGCGACTTCCCTCGTTGGAGGAGAATGGACAATCACCGGCCACTATGTTGGTCTGGAGCAATTTCAGGTTCTAGTTTGTTGCTGACTGGGCGTGTTGCCAGCGGCTTCGTGGGAAGGGGTCGCATGGAGGGTCTGAGGCTACTGGGCTGAATCCGTGTAAACTCTTTCTCAAGGGTTCAGACGAGACTGGGGGAGACATTCACGGGACTTGAACTTGAACTTTTGAAATGTTCCTGTGCTCACAATGGAATGTTTGTGTGAATAATCAAATTATGTGTGCATATCTCAAGTCTGAGCAAGACACAGACCTTTTTAACATGAGATCCAAACCCTTGATGTATACAAAGGGTCAACTCACAAATAGGGTTATGCGGAATTACTGGTACTTTTTAAGTTTGTTCAATTTAATTTTTAATGTTTTTCAGAGTCAACAAGTGTACGTCTGCGTCGTTTACATCAGCAATTACAAATATCTAGCAATATTATACGGTTATATCCTTGCATGAGCAATTCTTTACATATATATAGGGCACAACTTTGTTTGTTGCAAAACACTTAAGCCCAAAACAGACGTGAGAATGTGTTTACACGACAAACACTCACATCAGGATAGGGCTAAGCATTATTTCCTTATCAGATTAAGGAACATTCTCATGGCTTCTCTCGGTATCAAATGGCGCTTTGCGTCAGCCAGGAGGAAGCTAGCTGCAAGTTTCCTTTTGATAAACAAGTGAGATATATAAATGAATATGTTACCTATCGAAGCAATAGGAGCTGAAATATGAAGATTGCAGAAGCATTCCGGCGGAATGTCTGATGAATGAGTAGAGATACCAGAGCACATCCTGCCTGTGGTTTTGGATGGATGTGACAGTATTGTCAGCCAAAAGGAGTGGACGGGCATACATCACGCTTATTTCGCCACGGAGCAAACAATGGGCTTCTTTATTGACTCAAAGTTTTGCCGTCTGCGTTTAATTATGTTTAGACAGGCTGGTGAAAAATCAACAGCAGAGTGTCATTGTTTCCTAGCATTCTTCCCACTCACACTTTCAAATGAATGACTTGTCAACATCGCACTATCAACACCAAACCAAGAGAATCACAGTCCACATGAATGTATCACTACTACTCACTCCACTAAACAGTATGCTCCACTTTGGTGCGTGTGTGTGTGTGTGTGTGTGTGTGTGTGTGTGTGTGTGTGTGTGTGTGTGTGTGTGTGTGTGTGTGTATAAACTGTAGTGACCTCCAAACATCTGGTAATGAGTTGGAGAACAGCCTTAGAAGGCCTCCTCCTGACCAATCTCCTTAATTATACCACTCATCATGGAGAGAAGCAGAGAGAGAGAGAGAGAGAAAAAGCCAGTAGTATAGTCTCTCCAGAAGAGGCCAGAAGAGAGATGCAGAGCAAAAGAGACTACCGTATTATTATTCACTGAGCAATTTTTTTTTTTTTTTTGCAAGCTTGAGGCTTCACACAGTGAATCTGAATCAGCGATCTGCATCTTGCCCCTGCGATTTGCAAGTCCCCGTTGCAAAGATGGCCTCCATTCAGACGCTCCCGGGAGGGCTTTGAGTGACACTCCTTTGGGGGGGGGAGACATCTTCAAATTGATGCTAAAAGGTAACATTAGGATCTCCAATCCCCCTTCCACCACCTCCCTCTCTCCCACACTCTCTCTTCCTCCCTCGCTCTCTCTCACACATGCTCTCTCTTCCTCTCTCTCTCTCTCTCTCTCTCTCTCTCAATATATGCAGTCTCTGCAAATGACACACATTACTGGTCGTTTCCCCTATTAGTTATCATGTGCAGCTGCTTGCTCAAAATGCCTGGAGACTTTGAGAGATTGGGCGGCCACTTTAGACGGAGCTAAGCCAGAGCTGCACAAATGGAAAGTAACTGGAGTGTGTGTTTGTGTGGGTGTGCGCGCCTATATGGACCCATATGCATTTTATTAAAATGTTTATTGAAATCACATTGTCTGCACACACACACACACATACACTGTAAGTCAGTAGCTTCATTGCTGCTCCTATTGTAAGAGGTTGTGACCATGTGATCACTGAATGTACAATACTGCTGTCAAGCTCTATGATAATGTATTGCTGTTATCACCGAAAAAAGAGGATATTCTAATTCTGGGTCTTAATAAAAGAAATGAATACAAGCGTACTTTCTGGCAACATTTTTTACATAATGTTTTCCTGAACAGCAACATCTACCCTAATATTCTCCTAATTTCCAATGAACTTCCAGTCACTGTCGCTGCTCGACCCCCCTGTAGACTAGCAGGTGTCTCCTCCGACAGACGTGGAGTCACTATCCAATTAATTTTCTCCTGGAGAGTGCAATGCTATCCCCCCCAGATCCCCTCCTCCCCACTGAGCAGGTACCAGTAGAAATCCCTCCTTCACTGATGAGGGCAGGCTCCCTCGCCGGCCTCCCACCTGCAGTCAATGCTGATAGTGTTTGTGAGATCTTCCGGCTGTGCCACCTGTGTGCCCCCCCCCCAAATATATATATATATATGTATATATATATATGTATGTATATATATATACCGGTATATATATATATATATATATATATATATATATATATATATATATATATATATATATATATATATATATATATATATATATGTATATATATACAGTTATAAGCCTCATGGAAGGTGACACTGGGATACAATGCTTAGCCATGCATAATGTTATGACTGTATTCCAAAATATCCTGGATTGTGCACCAGTTTAGCTAGAAACAGCACAGGGACAAACCGTGAGGCAACTTACTTTAAGATACTCAAGTCTGCCAGCATGCCTTACAGTACGACCCCCCCACCCCGGCAACTCCTTCCCCGTGGAAACTCGCGTGGTGGCAGCTCTCGCCTCTTTTGCAAAATATCCTCAGCAATCATTCATACAAGCCTCGCTGAAGTGTGAACTCTGCAGCTTTTGGAAGGAAGCATTTCGCTAACAGGGCTAATAATTTGCTAGCATTGTCCTATTTAAAACAGCCAAGAGAAAGCCATCTGCTACTACTTGTATTTTTCACCATTAACCGCACAATTTGTAACATCATTTTGATGTAGCAAAGCCTGAAACCCAGATATAAGAAAATAATAGTACCCGATAATATTTGGCATTTCCAATCGGAAGCAGTGACACTGCGCACTCAAAGAAATCAGTATACCCAAAAACCAGACTTTAACTATTTCAATTACATGTCGTTTTTGCACGCATTTCAATTACATAAGTTCAATGGAAAATGTCTTAAAGTCTACTCGATTAGTTTATTTTCAGTTTATAGTAACCGTATTTACATAATTATTTGAACAAATAAACTCTTGATTTGATATATTTCAGTTACATTTTATTTAAAACTTCAGGTTTACCATTTGCCGTTCGCTTATTAAGGACCTCTATATGTGTCTGTTGTGTTACCGTGTTGCCTTTCTTTAATTCTGAAAGAATGAAAGGCATAAGGTGTGACTTCTGTTTCATTTCCACTTAAATGTAGTGACAAAATAGATTTTTACCTCAAGTTTAAACGATGCAGAACGTTCTTATCTGGCTCTGATTTGCTGTGGCTGTTTGTTGGTGTGTGAAGACACGGGCACATGACAGCAATCAACTGACTGTCAAGGCCAGCTGTGGAGATAGCATCAGACACCATTGTCAGGTGGCTGGGTCACAGACTGAAAGGAGCACTCCGCATGTCAGATCGTTTGCAGGGAAAGTGGCGTCTTCTGGGAATGCTGTAGTCGGCTTTAGTCACCTCCCTCAAAATTGTTCCAGGAAGAGGAAATTTGAGTGGGAGTCCCATTTTTGTGTGTGTGTGCGCATGTGTGCGTGTGTGTGTGTGTGTGTGTGTATGCCACTGCTCGATTGTTATTATAATTATCAGGTGAGATCTGTCTGGGTTTCTCTTTGTCTGCCTTTTCTTCCTCATTTTCATTCCGTTTTTAAGCCCCGAGTATTTTAACTATGCCGGCGTCGTCATCGAGATGAGTCTAACGAGTTTCAAAAGCAAAATCACTTTGAAATGATCTTAAACTCTATCCTAATAATGCCCAGGGACCTGATCCATGAGCAATACTCTACCGTGTGTGTGTGTGTGTGTGTGTGTGTGTGTGTGTGTGTGTGTGTGTGTGTGTGTGTGTGTGTGTATATTCTGGTACCTAGAGAGACCCCGCTGCCTCTGATGTGGGGGCCCTGCCTGCAATTACGACCCATTAGTTCCTGATTGATAGCTTCTCTCAGGGCTAATGCATTTCAAGGGCAGAAAACAAGATAAAGGGAAAATGACAATAAATACATAAATGAATAAAATGCCACATCTCGTTACTCATATCTTCGGCTTCTTTTTGTGTCCTTTGAGTAACTCATGCAGTATTTATCTACGGGAAAAAACTAAATTACACGTGGACGGCGGACGGTTCCTGCGGAAGACGTTTGAAAGAGAAGAAGCTCCAGAGAGGATTTTGTGAGACAATTAGCACAGGAACTGTTGTCTAATAAAGTGTGCCTGCACAGCGCTCCTCGCATCTGACTTTGCTTAAATCTACACAGAGTTAGATTAGAGACCTTTTAGTGCAGCATTATGACAGATAAGATCTGTGGTTTAACAGTAAGTCTTCTCACTAAACTGTGGGTTTAGTTGGTAATAAGCCCAACCTGTTCGCCCTGGTGTGTCACAGCCTCAAACTGCTACAGTGCCTCCAGAGACGAGGGTTCGCAAGAACCCACGACAAGTGCTTCAGCTTAGTGTAGGTGGCTGTTTGTGCTGGCACATACAGTATAGTATTAAGATACTCCTGTCCTCTCTGTGTTAAAGGGACAGCTCACCCTAAAATCCAAAATACATATTTCCTCTCACCTGCAGTGCTATTTATCCATCTATATCGTTTTGTGTTAGTTACCCGAGTTTTGGAGATATCGGCCACAGAGTTTCTGCCTTCTCTCCAATACAATGGAACTGGATGGGACTCGGCTTGTGGTGCTCAAAAGTGCCAAAGAAATACATTTGATAAACTCAACGGCAATGTCTCTTTCCAGAAATCATGACCCCGTTACTCAAGATAATCCACAGACCTTGTTATGAGCAGTTTCATGGAGGAACTATTTTTCTTTTGAGCCAACTACACCCGGTAGCTGCTAGCTAATTCATACATGAGACTGCAAAAGAAAATAGTTCCTACATGAAACTGCTCACAAAATATGTGCATTATCTTGAGTAACCGGGTCATGATTTCTGGAAAGAGACATTGCTGTTGAATTTTTCAAATGTGTTTTTTTTTTGGTGCTTTGAGCACCACAAGCCGAGTGCCATCCAGTTCCATTGTATCCAATAGAAGGCAGACATCTCTGCAGCCAATATCTCCAAAACTCAATAGGCAACTATCCCAAAATGATATAGATGGATAAATAGCACTACAGGTGAGAGGAAAAATATGTATTTTGGGTTTTAGGGTGAGCTGTCCCTTTAAGACCATGTGCGCGACTTTGCATGTGCGTATCCTATACATGAAAGCCTGCCTGTCTACATGCGTTATTGCCTGCCAGCTTCCAGGAAACCACCTCTTTTTCTCGACACCCCCACCCCTCACCCACCCCCTCCCACGTCCCACCACCACCACCGCCGCTGCCACCAGCAACCCCCTTGTCGAATTACAACCTTCTCCCCTCCTCCTCCATTCTCTCCTTTCCCCCGGCTCTGGCTGAGTGACAGTGTGGGGCCTGGCTCCTCCCCTGTCGTGAGGTCTGCATTGACCACTGGGTTATTGCCCCGTAATTATCAATTACAGGGCCAGGCATCCACACCTGGAGCAGGCCAGGCTGGGAATGAGCTTAGCCCATTAGGATGGCCCCCCGGCTGGGCTGTTTATAGAGGGGGCCGGGCCCCACCCTCTGGAGGTGTTAATGGACCTGCCAGTGGCACAGTCACTTTTAGGAGGCTGCTCCATCATTCTGCCTGCTGCTGGACAGCTTTTTAGCCATCCTCATCTGCTCTGGAGATAGTAGTGTTCCATATACGTTGAATTTGCTGTCATTGTGTATAATGTTTTCCTGGCCAGTTTTAAACGTATTCACAACTAGTCTGTACCCTGAGATGTGCCACAACTCTGTGCAGACTTGCCAAAAATGACAAAAATTCTCATAAACAGCTTAAAGGGACAGCTCACCCTAAAATCCAAAATACATATTTTTCCTCTCACCTGTAGTGCTATTTATCCATCTATATGGTTTTGGGATAGTTGCCTGAGTTTTGGAGATATCGGCCGCAGAGATGTCTGCCTTCTCTTGAATACAATGGAACTGGATGGCACACCGGCTTGTAGTGCTCGAAGCACCCAAAAAATGCATTTGGAAAAACTCAACAGCATTGTCTCTTTCCAGAAATCATGACCTGGTTACTCAAGATAATCCACAAACCTTGTTATGAGCAGTTTCATGTAGGAACTATTTTCTTTTGACCAAACTACACCCACTAGCTGCTAGCTAGTTCCTACAAAAGAAGCCAGAAACTCTGCGGCCAATATCTCCAAAACTCAGGCAAATAACACGAAACGATATAGATGGATAAATAGCACTGCAGGTGAGAGGGAAAACATGTATTTTGGATTTTAGGGTGAGCTGTCCCTTTAAATTTGTGAAAATGGAAAAACCGGCTTCCTCACATCCTGCCTATTGCAATGCCCAATGCCCATGTGCAGTTTGATCGATGGGCTAACTAGCACATTGCGGCTAACTGGCACGTTGCGGAGATGAATGGATGCTGACAGAGAGGACAGACGGACAGACTTTCCTTCATTCCATATAGTAAGAGAAGATAAGATGACATGATGTCTTTTCTGAGAGGACATTCACAGACGAGACACAGACATGTTGTATTGATCTAACCAGATTGCAATGCAAATGTAGTTATGTTGTATTATTGAGCAGTACAGAACACGAGCTGCATGAATGTGAAACCTCGTGATGGCAGCAAACAGCCTGTGGCCCCTGTTGAGATATGATTACCATGCTTCATCTGCACTGATTTACAGGACTGTGCACCATGTGACACCATGCTGCCCCATCACACAGGATCTGTATCTATCTCAATCATCTCTTCTTCTACAGTGGCAGAGAGGGGACATCACTTATGGAATAAATATACATATATATATATATATTTATACTCATATTACCTTATTAATACAAGCATGAAAGGCATGTCCCTCTGTAGCCAGGATTTATAATGACATGAAGAAACCAACCACATAGTTCTGTTTTTACTTCTCATCCAGACTCCAGCTCTACTTTTAGGTTTCTCTCCAGGCTCCAGTAGGGCTGGGCAATATAGCGATATTATATCGATATCATGATATGAGACTAGATATCGTCTTAACATTTTGGATATGGTAATATCGTAATATATATTATATATATATTATTATATATTTGCATAAATGTCATCTCTCCCTTGTTTTAAAGGCTGCATTACCGTAAAGTGATGTCATTTTCTGAGCTTACCAGACTGTTCTATTATTTGCCTTTACCCATTTAATCATTATATCCACATTATTGATGACAATTTGTCAAACGTCTCATTGTGTCAATATTTTTGTGAAAGCACCAGTAGTCCGGGAAGGAAACCCTGACTTTGAATTTTATTTTGATCACAGTCTTGTTTTAATAAAAATGCTTGTGAAATCTCACATGTGGCATTGACTTACAACTGAACATTTAGCCCACATCGTTCTTAGCTTACACAGTTTCAGGCATGGCACTGAAAGGAAAACTACTACCGTTCATATATATCATATACTGTATATATATCATACCGTTCGTATGTTGTTTGCTTGTAGCTGTTTATATGTATTATATATATGTGTGTGTGTGTGTGTGTGTGTGTGTGTGTGTGTGTGTGTGTGTGTGTGTGTGTGTGTGTGTGTGTGTGTGTGTGATAGAAGACATGCTGGCGCTTTCGTGTTGCCCCCCAGCCATCTGTGTCCGCCACTTTGTCTCTATTCATGTAAGGAGAAGCACAAAAATAGATGTCTTTTCACACACGAATGCAAAGATTGACTTTTCTGTCTCTTATCATCACAACGTGCAACTCTCTCAAGCCTTGTTCTCCGGCTCTATTCAGGTGTAGGCGACGTTTAGGTGAAGAAGCCATCTTATGGCAGCTGCGCACTATATCATAATAGAGAGATTGAAATGAAAATGAGGCATTTCTCAAAATAGCTGCAGGCAAATGGGGAAAGCTCGTTGTCAGAGTATCGAGGGTGACGGGGGTGAAGATATATGTTGTGACTTTCTGTGTATCTTAGAGCTCAGCGGCTGGTGTGGAGTCTTTGTCACGCTGAATGCTTCTCAGATATGTCACAGGTGTTGTGATGAATTGGAGATCGCGCTTTGAACAGCATTGACTTTGAAATTGCCATGTGCGAGAGAGAGAGAGAGAGAGAGAGAGTGTGTGCAGGTGTGTGTGTGTGTGTGTGTGTGTGTGTGTGTGTGTGTGTGTGTGTGTGTGTGTGAGGGAGAGATTTAAAAAACCTTTATTCTAAACTATTAACAAGTTAACAGACAAGGGATCTCAATCTCAACTACGGTACATTTTTTTAACACCAGTTTAAAAAGAGGGAGAGAGAGTATGTGCAGTTTTGTGTGTATGTGTGTGTGTGTGTGAGGGAGAGAGAGAGAGAGAGTGTGTGTGTGTGTGTGTGTGTGTGTGTGTGTGTGTGTGTGTGTGTGTGTGTGTGTGTGTGTGTGTGTGTGTGTGTGTGTGTGTGTGTGTGTGTGTGTGTGCGTGTGTGTGTGTGTGCTTTTGAATGCAAACATGTTATTGTGTGTGTGTGTGTGTTTCATATCTCCTCCCTCGCCCCGGCGGTCTTCCTGTTGGTGTGTCGGTATGTGATTGGGTTTGCGTGCCTGTTTGCATATTTGTGTGTGAGCCAGACCTAGGAAGGAAATGAACGAGCGAGACACAGCTTTGCATTTATTTTCTTATCATAAGAGCTCCGTGATTCAAAGCAGATTGAAAATATGCTTTTTGTATCCTTCTATCTATGAACTTGGCTTATTAAAACCTCTTTCGGTATAATTTTTTTAATGTTTGCCTTTGTTTGATGGTGCTTCCTAATAAATCCATTATCCAGACTAATACAGCCGGGCTGCAACTAACGATTACTTTCATTGTCGATTATTTTCTCAATTAATCGAGTAGTTGTTTGGTCTACAAAATGTCAGAAAATGGTGAAAAATGTCGATCAGTGTTTTCCAAAGCCCAAAATTACATCCTCAATCCTCCTTCAGACATTTTGTTCAAACATGTTCTGAAAAATAGCTAGCGCTAATTAATGTTAACTAACAAATGAGAATGCTTTGAGAAATAAGAAAACATACAATGCAATGTCAATATAGATTTATTTTTTTTGCATTGTCCAAGAATTATTTTCTGCATTATTCCTTCAGATGTTACTTTGTCATTTTTTAGCATAGTGATATTGGAATGTTATCGCTGGGCTGACTGACATGCACTGGTGCTTTCTGCAGTAGATGTGGACATATGGATAACTGTAATATTTTCGTATTGTCGACTCTGTAGTAGTAGTAATAGGCTATGCCCTTCTGATGCATAGTCGTGTCTTTCTTTGCCTCGCTGTAATGATCTCCTCTGACCAGAGGCGACCGATCCTCCATTACATTGCCTCAAATTGCATCGTATGAAGGTGTTGTTGAACTAACAGATGTCTGTCAATCGTCTTCTGCCTCCGCTTCACATGCAGGCAGAGGTGTGAGTTTCATGTCACACTTTGCAAACGCTGCGAGCAGTAATCTATCAAAAACATGTCACCTCGCTGGTGAAGTTTAGAGTGTTGACTCATAGGTGACCTCAACTTAACATTGTTTGACCTTGATATGTTGAAGCCCGGGGGGGGTGGCTTCATCTGAGCCCATATGTCCCCACCACTTCTCAATAGTAAGTGACACCCTTGCGTAGGAGAATAAGGTAAGTGTTTAGACTGAACTATTCAACTATCGCTCTGAAACACACCAGAGCACATGCTTGTCATTCAGCTTCAGATTGACTTGGTGCATAATCATGTCAGTCACCATGGAGATATATACACAGCACAGCACATTAGCTTGTTTTTTTATGACCTTGTATCTGTAGTCATCTTGTCCAATGGCCAGTCATAATCAAATCACATGACATCTTTGCATGTATATAACAGAGTTTCAGTGTGAGCTAATGTTATTTATTTCAGATGGGAGCAGCTACTGATCATCCTAGTTATTGTATGTTTGTTGGGCGTCTGGGTAGTGCAGTGGTAGATTCCCTGCCTACCAAGTCGAGGGTCACCGGGTTCGATCCCCCGTGTTACCTCCGTCCTGGTCGGGGCGGGAAGCCAGATTAAGGCCGTGTGTCCATCTAGCGTCTTTTTCCGACTGTTAAACGCTGGAAGTACGCTGGGAAGCACAATATTCAAGGAAGCAGTCTGAAACTAACATTAGTTCAGTGCGGTAGTAGCTTGATAGCTGACAGCTAACATTAGCAAACAACACACATACAGTGATTTAGCTCAACACTCACCAGAAATATTGTCTAGTTGCGATAGTTTCTCCATATGATTAGTAGCCAGAAAAGGAGCACCCGACACCTTTTCTTTATGAAAAGTTAAAATATTTTCAGCTGGAAGCGCTGGGAGTCGGGCGCACAAAAACGCCGGAGCGCTCTGAAAATAGACGCTGGGGGCTGCGCGCTTTCTCTAGACGTCCGTGTGCGCTCGCATACGCTCTCCCCCCATACGCTCTCCCTCCATTGGAAACAACTGAAAATAGACGCCGGAGCTGATGAAAAGACGCTAGGTGGACACAGGCCCTTAGGGTATGTGCCCTGGTCACTACACTAGTGCCTCCTCTGGTCGGTCGGGATGCCTGTTCGGGGGGGAGGGGAACTGGGGGGGGGGGAATAGATTTATACTCCCACGTGCTATGTCCTGCCGGTGAAGCTCCTTGCTGTCAGGTGAAAAGAAGCACATGTATCAGAGGAAGTATAAGTCTGTAACTCTGCACAGATCGGCAGAGGAGGTGGAGCCACGACCGAGACAGCAGGGGAAATTGGTCAAGTAGAATTAGGGAGAAAACAGGCGGTAATACGAAGAAAAAAAACGTATTA
Organism: Poromitra crassiceps; assembly: GCF_964638095.1. Lineage (NCBI taxonomy): Eukaryota > Metazoa > Chordata > Actinopteri > Beryciformes > Melamphaidae > Poromitra > Poromitra crassiceps. Next base: position 13,173,843 of record NC_139644.1, read on the forward strand.
TATTTTTAAATATATTCAAGAGGATAACCCATAAGGAGAAGAGAACAGAACAGAACAAAAATATAGTAATAGGTACTTGTGTTTTATGAGCACGACCACTTTTCATCACCTTTCCTTCACATTACCTTCAGCCACAGATGATGAAATGTGAAGTTTGGGAACACGAGTCCTCTTGGCAACCGTTAATGATGTTCCACAGACTCCCTGCTGTCCCCCTGCTGTGCTCCACTGGAGCCGGGGGACCTGTGCACTGACGCAAGTTCAAGTCCCACGCCGCCGGCCTGGAACATCAACAGTTTGGTGACTGTGTGCTGAGGGAAGACAACACTTTACACACAGGTGCTGCCGAAGCTCACTGATCACTAATACTGCTCTGTGTCATCGCTCTCTCATTCATGTTCTCAACCTCAGGATGAGCGGCAGATCAATCTTTAACTCTGAAATACTGATTTTCTATTGACCTATCAGACCAATCTCCACTGACCACCAGTATCATTTATTTGCATTTTATTGCAGCCATAATTTGTGGTTGGCAGCTATTCATTAATTTCAATATAGAAGATGACGAAAATTGCCCTTCACTTTAATTACTGATCAATTTAAGGAAATTAGAAGCCTCGAGCCTCTGGTAATATTGTATAATACATTATTAGTGTCGTGACTTCTGTTGTGGATGAGTTGTTGTTGTTGTTGTTTTTTTGTTGTTGTTTTTTATCCTATTTTTATTCCCCATTAGTGCTAATTAATTATTTATCCTGGTTGCTGCTCCACCCTCTGCCGATCTGGGGGGAGCCGAAACTGGCTCCATGCTTCCTCCGAGACATGGGCAGGTGCCAGCCGCTTCTTTTCACCTGACAGGGGAAGCTTCACCGGCAGGACATAGCACGTGGGAGGATCACGCTATTCCAACGAGTATTCCCTCCCTCCGAACAGGCGCCCCGAACGACCAGAGGAGGCACCACTTCAGCGACCAGGATATTGCATGTTTTGGTGAGGGGTTCGTATATGAAGGAAACCCCCAGGGGGCACGGGGAGAACATGCAAACTCCACACAGAAAGGCACTTTTGACGACCCCACCCGGGCGGCGGGCACTCGAGGACATGCGGACGGGCACGCAGTCCTTCAGCGCTCACAGCGTCCCAGGTGGGAATCGAATCCAGGACCTTCTAGCTGTGAGGCGACAGCGCTTACCACTGCGCCACCGTGCCCCCAATGAGTTGTTGTTTTTGACCACTCTCTCCACCCCCCGGCCAGTCTGTGGCTCTGACACACCTGGCCTTGGTCAGTCTGTGGCTCTGACACACCTGGCCTTGGTCAGTCTGTGGCTCTGACACACCTTGCCTTGGTCAGTCTGTGGCTCTGACACACCTGGCCTTGGTCAGTCTGTGGCTCTGACACACCTGGCCTTGGTCAGTCTGTGGCTCTGACACACCTGGCCTTGGTCAGTCTGTGGCTCTGACACACCTGGCCTTGGTCAGTCTGTGGCTCTGACAACACCTGGCCTTGGTCAGTCTGTGGCTCTGACACACCTGGCCTTGGTCAGTCTGTGGCTCTGACACACCTGGCCTTGGTCAGTCTGTGGCTCTGACACACCTGGCCTTGGTCAGTCTGTGGCTCTGACAACACCTGGCCTTGGTCAGTCTGTGGCTCTGACAACACCTGGCCTTGGTCAGTCTGTGGCTCTGACACACCTGGCCTTGGTCAGTCTGTGGCTCTGACAACACCTGGCCTTGGTCAGTCTGTGGCTCTGACACACCTGGCCTTGGTCAGTCTGTGGCTCTGACAACACCTGGCCTTGGTCAGTCTGTGGCTCTGACACACCTGGCCTTGGTCAGTCTGTGGCTCTGACACACCTTGCCTTGGTCAGTCTGTGGCTCTGACAACACCTGGCCTTGGTCAGTCTGTGGCTCTGACACACCTTGCCTTGGTCAGTCTGTGGCTCTGACAACACCTGGCCTTGGTCAGAAGGCCGTGATGACTCTCCTGTCTGGGAAACACCTCAGCGTAACAGAACTATTTGTCACTCTCTATTCATGTCTTGAGAATCTCTGTGGCTTCTAAAATGGCCGTCATGGTTACTTTGTAGTGGCCCCAAACTCAGAACGACTCCGCGTTTCAGCCCTTTGATTTGTTGTACATTTATAAAGCAGCTATGTTGGAATTTTGTGACTCAGGACCTTAATACCTGAAATATGTGTAAATGACCTGTGTGTCATAACCAGCATCTTATGAGGGTGCATTGGAAATTAATTGACACACATGACACATTTCTTTCAGGTCCTTTGGACTTTGCTATAGCAGCCTCAGCAGGGTTTCCAAAGTCTGAGACTGTGGGCCTCCCCCCAGAGGCCCACAGTTGACTTGCTTAACGTAGTTTCGCTATAGATCCTGGATGCCTATGGGATCATGATTGTTATTTGATCCCATAGACACATTTAACAACTTGTGTTGACCAAAGTGCTGTGCAGGCAGCAAATCACACACACACACACACACGCACACGCACACGCACACACACACACACACACACACACACACACACACAAAACAAAACCGTAAAGAAAACCGTAACAATAAACAATGGAAATTAAAATCAAGATGTCAAGGTTAACTAGAGTCAAAGACCAGTGAGAATAGGTGTGTGTTCAGGTGTGATTTGAAAGTGTCACGGGTCCGAGCAGAATCTAACATGAACAGGAAAGCTGTTCCACAGAACAGGGCCAAAGGCAAAGCCTCGGTCGCCTCTGGTTTTGCATTTCGAACCCGGGACATCAAGGAGCATCTAGTCACCGGACCTCAGTGCTCTAGCTGGAGTATAAATACATAATAGTTCAGGTAGATAGACAGGCGCTAGTCCATTCCAAACCTTAAAAACAAGCAACAAAAATGTGAATCTTAAAATCAATCATGAAGTGAACTGGAAGCCAGTGAAGGGAGGCCATCATTACCGATGGTCACGCTTTCGTGTACCAGTTAGGAGCCGAGTGAGTGCGTTCTGCTGGAGCAAACGACGCATATTTATGTGCGGGTGTCGTCTTTCATTACATGCTTCATTCCTCTCCCGGGTCTCTCTCGTATGAACGTGTGTTGAGGTGGGAAGTGGAACACACACCTTGCCTCGGGGTCTCCATGCCGGAGAAGAAGAAGAAGACTGCCATTTTAGAACAAAGCAACAATTAAAGCATATCCCACCGCGCTCACATTGTGCTTCTTCGTTGGTGGCTCAATTCCTCTGATGCCGGAATCCAAATCTTTCTCATCGCAAATGAAAAGGACGTGTAACACGACAAGCCCCCCCCGCCCCCCCGTCCGCCATGATCCCTCTTTACCATTATTCATCTGCAATAAGCGCCGCGGCTCCCCTCAGGGCGACACGGTGCGCGTTCTGACGCCACGCGCTCCTAATCACACTGTGTTTGCCCGTTATTGGATCGGCTGTAGTGTTCCC
>NC_139644.1:13182291-13189791 GCF_964638095.1 Poromitra crassiceps
GCTAAGACGATATCTCGTTTTAGGGATGTAGCGATAAAGTGCTTTACTGCGATATCGAGCAACAACGATTGTCCTACCGTAAGCCTTCCCTGTAATACCGTGCCCACAATGTTACACAATATGTACGCCGCTGCACACCACTACGAATACGTTGATAATGGAGGACCCTTGTGTAAACGTTCTCATATAGAGAATGATGTCTTTTTGTAGTCGGAACGCAGAAGTCCCGGACTTCCGGGTTCTTCACTGTTTCTGCCTATGGGATTTTTGAATGGGTTTTTGGCGCGATGCTTCAAATAAGGTCTGTGGGCAACGCAAGCTTAATCAAACGCGAACCAGTGTTCAGCGGGATAATCTTCACACATGAGGACCACAATGGAAATAAGCCCTCTGACTTTTTTGTGTTTTTATCCTCGGTGATTGATATATTGTCCGTTCTTTCATTACTATATGTACTGTTGTGTTATTTTATTTTATCACCAAATAAATTCATTCATTCATTCATTCATGAGTTTTGAAGCATAAATGCGAGCCCTAGAAGTAAAAAGCTTGTGCTAAGCTAATCCAGAACTACACACAGTGTCGCATAGGCTTCCCCGTCACGTCACCACTCAACCTGGAGTGTTGTTGATGTGTGCGCTGCTGTGCACTGATTACCCCGGGCTGAACCAGGTGAGGGAAAGAGAATTTCCGTGTTCGTCCTTTGAAGTGATGACGTTATTGACGTATAATATCCCTGTCGTGTCGACTCAACAGTGTAAACTAATTTAGCCGTTTGCTAGCTAGCCGCCCTTTTAACGGCACGTAAAAGCTTAAAAACTCATAAAAGTGGTCCTCATGTGTGAAGATTATCCTGCTGAACACTGATTCGCGTTTGATTAAGCTTGCGTTGCCCAGAAACCATATTTGAAGCATCGCGCCAAAAACCCATTCAAAAATCCCATAGGCGAAAACAGTGAAGAACCCGGAAGTGTTAGCATCGATGTTTTCCGGACTCATTCCTGGGGCTCTCTATTAGTTTCACTTTCAGTGAAGCAATATTTTTCTTCAAAGCACAATACCTGTTTTTTTCTCACATGGGCCATAGTAGGCCTACGTTTAATTAAAAGGGAAATAATGAATACCGTGAAATACTGTATACCATGATATTTTCATACCGTACTGTACTGTACTGTACCCTATCGTACTGTGAAATTTCATATCGTTACATCTCTAATCTAGTCTCATATCATGATGATATATTGCCCAGCGGCCAGCCCCTTCCTTTCTTGATCTGAGGGGAAAACACACACATTTTTACCTTTGTAGCATACCTGGCACCCCCCCTCCCCCGCGCTCTCTCTCTCTCTCACTCATCAACACATGTCGGTGTTGCTGGTGCCCTCTCAGCGTGCACCATCGCCCCTTCCCCCCCACACACAGCGAGGGCTTTCTCCTGTCGCTACATCCTCCTCACAGGGCATCATCCTCACAGGGTATCCTCCTCACGGGGCATCCTCTCGCAAAAACCAGCAGCCTCTTCAAAGCTCAGCCTTCCGTTTATCTCTCCGTATCTCCCCCTCCCTCCTCCTCCTCTCCCGCTTTTATAAATGCCGCACAAGCTCCTTTCAATTATCTTACCCTTCCGCTCGGCGGCGGCGGTCGCTGGGAAACAGCTTTTTCTGCACAAATATTTGCGTTTCATGAATATGCCATCGTTAAGCGCCCTGCCTGCATAGGTGTGGGCGCCGCGACGGCCAAATGTTAATTGCCGGCAAGGCGAAGGCGAAGGGCCTCTCACACATTCCTCCCCTCGCTGGAATCTGGCAGGAGCTCAGACGGGGAACAGACCGTCTGGGTCAGGCCAGGCTGAGGGGAGAGAGAGAGAGAGGGGGGGGGGGGGGAGAGGGAGGGAGAGAGAGAGGGAGGGGGAGAGGGAGGGAGAGAGAGGGAGAGAGAGAGGGAGAGAGAGAGAGAGCGAGCAAGAAGAAGGAGGTGTGCGGGGGGAGGGCGGGCGAGAATGAAATAGAGTCAGAGAGAGGGATACATGAGGAGGGCTGAGTATCGGTACTAAATAACCCAGTACCTCCAAAACTTCTCCCGTCAAACGATACCTGCATTCGATCCTTTTTCTACACAGATCTAGGGAAAAAACACGACTACTTGTATGGTTTTGCTAGCAGCCAATCACCGCAAGCGTTCTTTCGATTTAATGCGGTGTGTGTGATCCGCCCACTACCACAGCAGCTAATCCATACAGCCTGTGGGCCGTGAAAGTCGAGTGCGATGTACGCATGGCTATACTACACAAAAAGATATCAAATCAAGTAGTACTCTATTATTGGTATCGATATCACTTTAAGGGTACTGGTACTGGTGTTGGTACTGGTATCGTGATTTTCGATACCGATACCCAGCCCCTAGACAAGGGAGCGATCAAGAAAGGAGGAAAATAACTTCTTACCCCACAAAGCTAAATCTGCCCTCTCAGGTCAGGCAGGGGTCTATACTCCTCCAAGCTGGACTAAGCCGCCCCCACAGGGGAGCACGTGCTCCTCGCCCGGGGGAACGCACTGCCGATCCACCTGAAGCTACCTGAGACCCTGCGAAGGCTCCTTTACAAGACGCCTACAAACCTTTCTTCACAGATTACCGCAGCATTCCTCAATCACTAAAAAGCCAACCACTTCTTTTTTTTTATCCTGATTGCTGATTTCTGTCGCTTTCCTGTTGTTTTGATCTGCTTTTAATCATCTTGTTCCTGTGGTACTTAATGAAACGTGTGTTACAAATCAAATGTATTATCGTTGTTATTATGATTAAGTCCAGGCAAAAGAGAGGGTGTGTGCGGGGAGGGGTTTCAATTGTGAGCTCTAGACTCGTACAACTGGATGAGGACCAAGAGGCCAGCATGAAAAGAGGGATTAGAGTCCATTTCAACATGGAGCTGGTATCTGTTGCAAGATGGCCTTAACGTGGTGAACAGCCACGGCTTTGTTTAAGGTCAGGTATGCAGCCGCTTCAACTCAACTAGAGGCGGCCATTTCCTTTGGCATGAGGGCCTGGCTATGTTGGCAAAGACCTCCTGGCAGACCGCAACACGGAGGCCATGACACACTGAGATATGGTATACGAGGGATCAGCCGAGCAGCATTTCGGTAAACAAACCGCGTCACTGGGTGGCAACGGCAATGGAACCCTATGGAGCCCAAGTGGCGCGAGGCGCGAGTGTCTGCTCTAGCCGGCTTGACTCTGTTTACATTTTAAAAACTGCGACAGTTCACACAACCTTAACACGACATGCATATATTATACATCAATCTCTTGAGCTACTTCTGCTCTCACTCAGAATGTCAAAATATAAGCGATGTGATGTATAGTTTTTGAGATATTAACGTTTGTTTGGCACAACTCATACTAATAACTGCCGCGGGGTTCAGCATTTCTGGGTGTCAAGTGACGTCACGCTGATTCGTCCTGTAAACCAATCTCATGTAGTCACACCGCTGGCCAAGAAATCCTCACCAAACATTTAGAAAATGGCGGCGAAGCTGTGGGCCGCTGACAAACCAATCAATTTTCACTCGGGTGGAGCTCTGCTCTTGTGTGTAATGGTTTGTTGTTGAAGGAACAGCTAAGGAAGTTGGTACAGTCAGCAAAGTAACGCACAACAACGCTTTTCTGAAAGATGACAAATGGCACAATTAACGGTACTAGCCTAGCGTCTGCTTCCAACCAAAAGAAAACGCACAAGGTTTTGCAACGTACTGTAGAGCCTCAAAGGAAGTCATCAAAGCTTCAGAAGAGAAGTCGCAGTCTTCTAATAACATTGAATCAAGGTGATTCCATTTTATTATAAGAGTGGCTGTTGCATCAAAAATAGAAACACCACTCACCACTGAAACATGGGGTGGACCTCATCAACAGACTGCAAGTAGTTGCTGTGAGAACATTTAGGTTCTGGTCCAGTCACTTATCATCTCCCGCCTGGACTACTGCAACGTGCTTCTGGCCGGCCTTCCTGCCGCTGACATCCGTCCGCTTCAGCTCATTCAGAACGCTGCAGCCCGTCTGGTTTTCAACCAACCCAAATTCTCTCATGTCACTCCCCTCTTCCGGGACCTTCACTGGCTTCCAGTCTCGGCAGGCATTAAATTCAAAACACTGGTTCTGGCCTACAGGGCAGTACACCAGACAGCCCCCCTGTACTTACAATCTATGGTCAGGCTCCAAATCTCTCACCGTTCCCTCCGCTCCTCCACCAGTGCAGGTCGCCTTGCCCCTCCTCCTCACTACGGGGGCTCAAAAGTTGCTCATCCCATTAGCAACTCTTCTCGTCCCTGGTACCTCAATGGTGGAACGAGCTTCCACCTTCGGTCAGGATGGCTGAATCACTGCCGATCTTTCAGCAAAGACTAAAGACACACATTTTCAGGCTCCATCTGGGCCCTTCTTGAAACTAACTTCTTTCTCTCTCTCTCTCTCTCTCTCTCTCTCAAAAAAAACGTTACCACTATTCCTTCAGAAGTTGTAGTTGTCATAGACTGTGTTGCATAGTTGATTGCTCTATTGCTGGCAAAAATGTGTTATTGTAAGTCGCTTTGGATAAATGACGTAATGTAATGTAGGTTTGACAAAGAAGCTGTTTTCTCTGAGTCCCGAGGACTCGCAGAATCTTGTCCACCGGCTACTTCTGCGTCTTCCTCTGCACTTTGACCTCCCTCTGCAGCGGTCATCCCCTTCACATGTTCCATCATTATTGACATCATGAGAAGACAGATGACTAATATTATGGATTCCTCTCCCATGTAATAGATCACAGGTTGTCGGCCATGCCCGTGTGCACATTTGTTGGCATCGCGTCTTTGTCCTTCCGTAGGCTTCTCAAGCGGAGAAACGCCACACATGCTTCTGGGCACACGACCTCGAGTGTATAGAAAGGCTTCCCAGACTCAAAAAGGGCAGACACACTAGCCCAGCTGTTGCTGCTGGGTCACCTTCCTTTTTTTGTTTTCAACTCCAGTGGAGAGAGATATATGTGAAATGGCTGCTGCAGACAGACAGGGTGCCGTCACACAGGGCTTAAGGATGACATGATTCCAGTTAGTCACACCAGGCCAACGTGACCGCGAGCGCTGGCGAGAGGCCGGTGTGATGTGGTGTGTTCTGCCCGCGCTCAGTCTGCCTCGCCAAACCGTCTCACTCAGCCCACTCGCCAGAATAAAATGTCGGCATTGTACCTTTTTTTTTCTTCTGGAATCCACGTAATCCTTGTAGGATTATGAACATTTCTGAATGAGAAGACGTCGCATATCACGTTTCTAGATACGTGGATTTATTCACGTTATAGACGCCGTAGTCTGATAACGTGTATAACGTTAATATTCACGCTCATTCACGGTCACATTTTGAAGAAAGGTCGCAGGCGCCTAAGGGAGTACGGGTGGGATTGGCGGATCAGCTGCGCCCACCCAACCTGACTCGGACTTTTGAAAACGAACCGCTCTCTCGTTGGTGCTACGACCTGTCAGTCATTCAATTTTGACCCCCCTAGACCCGGCCTCAGAACAGCAGTTGTGGCTGTGAAAATGTCACAATTAGCAATGTATTTAGCCAACGCTTTGTTTCAAAGTTACGTTGATATTGTGCCTTATCCTGGTTCTCAGACATGTAAAATGGCAACTTTTATTCTGCCGACTGGGTTGCTTCACGGTTTTGTCTTCATGTGCTGCACCTGGAAAAGGGGAGATGGAGCGGGGAAGATGCTCCTCTACTCTTCCTCCTCCCGGGGCGACCCTGAAATGCAATCTGACATGTCGACGTGCAGACGAGTGTGTGGGCGGAAAAACTCTCCGTCTCTCCTTTCATCACGTTTCCCTTTTTCTCATTCTCTAGTTTGCCACTCACTCCATCATCTTCTTCATCACCGTCGCAGGCCTTCTCTTCTCCCCCGTCGCTGTCGCCGTCAATCAGAGCACAAAACTGTCATGTGACTGTCGGCAGTGTGTGGCGGCGCGGGGCACACGTGGGCGAGAGCTCGCTTCCATCTCTACCTTCTCCCCTCGTTATCCTGGCGTCTCATCCCTTTTGCTCCCAGCCTAAAACCTCCTCTCTTCCCGCGTGCTCGGGTTCAGTTTCCTGTGCACAGGTGACTATGGCTGCACCCTCCCTCCGTGCTTTGTCTCCGCTCTATCACCCTCCCTCCCTCCCTCCCTCCCTCTCTCCCAGAGAAGTCAACCTGTTATCGACAGAGGGTCTATGAATAGCACAGTGGAGCTGCGACCCACTCACCTCCCCTGACATACTGTAGCTCCCGTCTTCACTGCTCCCGCGCTCCACATCCTCCCATCCTTGCAGCTATACTACTATGGCCGTTACACCGCCATTACCACCACTCTACTTCTGCTACTATAGCGCTGCTATAGCACCCCCCCCCCCCCGGAACTCTCTATCTGTAGAACATGCTATGATTTGACATAGCATAGTGAATTATGTATAGAATGTGAAGATTCAAGGCAGAGAGGCGTTTAAATATTTCATAGTGCTCAAACGAAGTGCATGTTTTGCAGTTAATTAACAGCACACAGTTGATCTGGGTCTATGTGAATGTGGGTGTCTCAGGAGTTGGCATGCACCACCTCTCCTCTACACCACCGTTAAGAGTACACACAATAAAAGGAGGGACGTGTGTGGAAATGATTATGATTGATTATTATTATTATGATTATGATTATGATTATTACTTTTTTCAGACCCCTCCCACCCTTCCCCCTCCCGTATTTGGCCAATTCCCCTTGCTGTCCCGGTCGTTGCTCCACCCCCTTTGCTGATCTGGGGAGAGTTGTAATGTGGACTAGCACATACTTCTTCTGATCCTCTGATACATGTGCAGTTGCCAGCCACTTCTTTTCACCTGACAGCGAGGGGTTTCACCGGCAGGACGTAGGGAGGATCACGCCATCCCCCCCTTCCCGAACAGGCCCCCCCGAGTGACCAGAGGAGGCACTAATGCAGCGCCCAGGACAAAATACCCTTAAACCGGCTTCCCACCCGCAGACACGGCCAATTGTGCCTGTATGGACGCGCCGACCAAGCCAGAGGCAACACGGGGGCTCGAACCCGCGACCCTCGCGTCGGGAGGCATGCAGGGAATCTTAACGCGGCACCAGCCGGACGCCCTCTATGTGAAAACGATTCATAAATAATACTACACCCATCGGCATTCTGCACCTGTGCACATTTTCTTCCGTTTTCCCAGCATAAAACAGCAGCACACTCTGAGATATCATGTAAACAGCTAAGCAGTGACAGCTGTGTGCCGATGCAGCACCAAGATAAGCTTTCGCCCGGGCGCCGCTATCGTCGTCAGCGCCATCGCTTTCCCCCAACGGCGCGCCTGAACATTTCGGTTACGGAGAGGCGCTTCTTCCCCCCCCCGCAACACTGACGCCTGTTTACATCAATGCAGTGAATCATCCTCCCCGATGTGTCTCCTCCTCCATGCCGGCGCTGCACTAATAC
>NC_139644.1:13197291-13207291 GCF_964638095.1 Poromitra crassiceps
GGTTCTCAACGTGGGGTCCAGGTCCATGAAAGGGTTCCATTGGGTCCATTGGGTCCCCATTGGGTCCCCAGTAAATTGATGAATGGTAAAACGTCACCGTCATTTCATTGACAGGAAGTTGAAACAATTGAGAGGATGTAGAAGAATTCACTGTTATCTCTCTACCTACAATATAGAATAGTCAAGGGACTTTGGACAAAATCATTTCTAACAATGAAAATATTCTCAGATTTGGGTCTACTAGAAAAATAATCAAATGGTGGTCCGTGGCCCTACTGTATGTGTGCTAAATTAGGGGTCCTTGATAGGAAACAGGTTGAGAATCACTGATTCAGTGTGTGTTTCTGTGTATTCATTGGATTCAAGGGAATATATGATGATGAAGATGATGATGAAGATGATAATTATGATGTGTTGGAAGATGTTAATTATTCATCGATTTTTGATTAATCAATTGTTACGAATTTGATCGATCAAACATATATTAACTGACAATTATATGAATCGACTGCCGGTTGTGTGACCCCCCCCCCCCGAAATGATTTCACCACAAGGGTGCAACTTAACTTTCACCACAGAGGAAAAATCTAGCCAAGCAAGCAAGCAGGCAAAAAGTCCAGTGGAGAATTACACCCAAAAAGACAACATTATTTATTGCAAACATTGTAATACAATGTTGAATAAAGCATGGGTTTGCTTGGTTGATTGACTTATTGCGTAGGCCTAAAGACAGGTGTAAAAACCCGCATTTTGTATTTTCTATCAAGAGCTGTTTTTTTTTACATAATGACTAATCGATAATTAATGTGACTGATTGATCAATAAGGAAATTGATTACAATTTGCATTCCGTGTGCGTGTGCGTGTGTGTGTGTGTGTGTGTGTGTGTGTGTGTGTGTGTGTGTGTGTGTTACTAGTAGGTTTCACTGTTGTCAATGTATGAGACAGCTGGAAGTTTTGCATACTGTATGTAGGCCAGCATCTGTCCCCCTGTCTCACCTCTCCCTCCGAGTCTAGAGAGAGAGAGAGAGAGAGAGAGAGAGGTTGGGGGGGCAATAGATTTTTTTTAAGGACGCATCTTTGCAATTGGATAGGAAAAACAACAAAGTGACCATTGTGAGAGGGAGAGGAGATGTGGTAATGTGCTGTCCATGTTGTTAAGAGATTTCCAAGGCAGACTTAATGACTCTGAGCATGTAATCACTGAGGCAGTTCATAGGAGGCATGACTCACCTCTCTCTCGCTCTCTCCCCTCTCTCTCTCCACCCCTCTCTCTCTCTCTCTCTCTCTCTCTCTTCAAAGTTCATTAAACCTAAGCAGGAAAGGAGAAGTGGAACACTCTCTTTCGCTCTGACTCACTCCCTCACAGTGGGTTTGACCAAAACAAGCCACAAGATCAGCCAGCCAAACAGTCTGTGTAAAGATCAGCCAGCCAAACAGTCTGTGTAAAGATCAGCCAGCCAAACAGTCTGTGTAAAGATCAGCCAGCCAAACAGTCTGTGTAAAGATCAGCCAGCCAAACAGTCTGTGTAAAGATCAGCCAGCCAAACAGTCTGTGTAAAGATCAGCCAGCCAAACAGTCTGTGTAAAGATCAGCCAGCCAAACAGTCTGTGTAAAGTGCAACAAAGAACCACCAAGCTGCCACTGCACGGCACAGGCCAACAAATCAATTCACAAAATCACCACAAAAAAAACGTCTGAGATTTTCCTCCATGCAAATCCATAACCAAAATTACTAACTAAGACAACCTGCTGTATTCATAACAATACTTGGTGCTAGGGCTGGGGCGATATGGACTAAAGATCATTTTAATAATACTATTTTTAGGCTGAAATGTATCTCCATATTTTCTACGAAGTGCGGCTAGATGTTGAGTTGTAAGTCAAAGCCACATGTGAGATGTCACAACACTTATTCAAACAAGACTGTGATCAAAAAGAAATGCAAAGACAGGGTTTCAGTACCTGACTACTGGTGCTCTCACAAAATATTGACACAATGAGATTTTGGATAAATAATCATCACAGTAATGTAGATATAATGACTTGGGTAAAGGCAAATAATAACAGGCTGGTAAGTTCAGAATATGACATCACTTTATTGTAATGCAGCCTTTAAAACCAGGAAAAGACAACACTTGTGCCATATTACGATATCCAAAATCTAAGACGATATCTAGTCTCATATCACGACATTGATATAATATCGATATATTAACCCAGCCCTTTGTGCGATGATGTATCGCCTCCACAGCATCAATCCACGCATGGCAGTATATGAAAATCCACAATAGCCAACAGAGGGTCGGCTCGCCATATTTCCTCTTCTTAATAAGCCAAGTCTCTGGGCTACAGGCAGCAACACACAGCAAGCAGAGAATCTTCTCTATGAATATTAATGTGTGGTACGGGGGAGGCTGAGGGCAGGGAGGGTGGGCAACCAAAGCCTCTCCAAATCCTCTGCAGATAAAGTGAGAGAGGAAGAGAGATGATTACACGCATGGTTCTTCACAGGGCTCCCCCAAATCTCATTTTCTCTAGTGCATTTTAATGGGATCCTCACGCACACCTCAGCCGGCTAAAGTCTCTGGATGCTACCGTTTAAATCGGGCCGATCAGATTCCTCCAGCTCCCCGGTGTTACGTCCCCCCCCCCCCCCCCCCCCTCCAGGAGGCGGAGAGCCGCCGTTGCGTTTTGTCACGCCTCTTATGCGAGCAGAGAGCGGGCCTTGTCGACCCTTTGTCTTTATAATGTGCCGTATGGATCGCTGTCACCGAAACGCCGCCTCAGACAATGGAGGCGCCGCGAGAGATGGATGAGATGAGCCGCTCAAATAGGAATCAAAGTCGTTCTCGGGCTGCGGATGATGGAACGGCTCGCCATATATAGATAGGGCCCTGAAGGGAGAAAATATCTGGAGATGTTTGTGACATGAGATGAGAACATCAAGTATAAAGAATGTAGGTATATGAAGAAGAGTAGGCCCGCTTTCATTGTGACATGCTAAAATAATATTAGCATATTTATATCATTTGCTCAGTAAACAGTCTGCCACCGAAATACAGATGTTCGTGTCAGTGATGCCACTGCCATTATTCTTGTAATATGACAGAAGAATGCAGGTTGGGGGGGGGGGGGGGGGGGGGGGGGGGGGCGTGAACGCTGGTGGTCCATTATAGACTGGGAAAAAAGATAGAGGTACAGTCGTGAGTGTGACATCACACCCAGTGGTTTGTGGACTCGTGTTTTGAAGCCTCTAGTTCGGCATTTGGGCCGCTGCCATCTTGGTTTTCGAGAGCAGAGGTTTCCCTCAGAGCCGCCTGCTATTGGTCTGTGATCGGCGAGCTGCGCCATCACTGGACAGGCGACCTGTCAATCACGCCCCAAACAGTCTTTGTTTTCATAGTCTACTAGCAGAATACCCGTTCCTGTGGAGACTGCAGTGTATGGAGTGTGAATGTTGCGTTCTCTGCACGCCCAACCCGTATGGAGTCTGTGCTGCAGGCTGCCCAACGGGGACAGACATGTCCGCATCTAGTTTGTTCCCCGCGCCGAAAGAATTCATCAAATTCATTTGTTTGATGTACATACAAAGCACTGCCACGATCGGATTTGTCACAAACCGGGTGTAGTGAGTGACAAAAAGGGAGTCCACACATGAATTCAAATACAAAAAGTAATTTTAAATTTCAATGTAAATAACCCAAAATAAACCCAAAATAACCCAAAACAGGTATCAGTATGAATAAATGTTAGGCATCAGTCATCTCTGAAGTGTATGGATGAGTGAAGTGTGTGTGTGTGTGCGTGCGTGTGCGTGCGTGCGTGCATGCGTGCGTGCATGCGTGCGTGCATGCGTGCGTGCGTGTGAGAGACCTGGGACCAGGCAGCAGCTCACGGGAGGAGAAGAGCGTGAAAGCTGTTAGAGTAGCCAGAGGGCTATAGCCTGCTTCTTACCCCCAGGTGAGGCAAGTTGTGCAGCTTTGAACAGGGCAACAGACCAACACAGTCAATAATCACATGGTCAAACGCTGGACCGACCGCACGATTTGGACAAAGTGGAGCTGGTTTGATTGACTGGTGTGGCTTGCTGGTCAGCTGGCAAGTATGACACGTTTTGATGTACACAGAAATGTCACGTTTCAAATGCCAAGCCACATTCTGATGAGTAGGCCGCATCCACAACACCAACTCCCGAAACTTAGCAAATGCTCCTCTCCTACCTCCAAATTCTACCAACCAACCAAACCTGCTTCAAAATCAGGAAACACAGGTCAAACTTCACATGTGGTACTCCCAACGCTGGCAAACAACCAATTAGTATCCTACCAGCACCACCAGGTGCTAACAGTAAGACTACAAATATTTGTAACGAATTAGCTCACCTATAAATAGATTAAGCTAAAGAAATTCCTTACAGGAACTGAATGCCAGCTAGATTTAACCAACACTCTCAGACCACGTAGAGATTCTGAGTTTCAACCCTGCACCCTTACCAAACCAAATAAACCGCCAATCTATCATCAATTAAATGCAATTTAACTTAATAGAACTGGCGAGCCCCCCTTTGCCACAAAGCGGATATAATGAGTGACATAAAGGGAGGCCACACATGAATTCAAATACAAGTAGAAATACCGCATCGCGGTTGTATGCCTCTGCCAACAAGTCAGCAGTCTACATCCATGTCTGTCCAGACTCATACAAGCACAAATACCTTGAAGTCCACAGCGCAGTGGTGTGACCATGCAGCCTTATGGCACTTTGGCAGTGTTTGGGAGTAGCTGAACAACACGGCTAATTGTTTTCACCTCCAAACCACCCACATCCTCCAAACCCTCGAACCCTGACTCTCTATGACCTTCCTATCCCCAGCTACGGCCCATTCTCCCTACTGATCACACCCCCTCCCACCACCCACATCCTCCTAGACATTCCCCCACTCCACCCCTCGAATCCCGACTAGCCACTAGCTATAGCCCATTTTCCCTAGCTCCGCCCCTTTCCCTCACCACGCTCCCTCCCACCACCCACACCCCCAACCCACTCCCCCTACCTAGTGTTCTCTAGAGAGAGAGTGGCGTCAGCGGAGGACCAAAATGCGAGACTCATTAGCCAATGAACAGCCAGGAATGGGTCTCGTGCTACTTTTGCATGCTAAAATAAAGCTGATAATGTACAATTTGATTCAAGGGGGGGAAACCCTTTCAGAGTACAACACAAACTGTCTATTTTGCTGCAACTCGACAGTGCTGCTTAATCCAGGACCTTACTTCCTGGAACTCTTGAGAGTAAAAAAACTGGTCCATTCGAGTGAATGGAGATGTCGGGACTCCTCCTTCCTATCCCTAGCTGTGGCCCCTTTTACATAGCCCCGCCCCCTTCCTTGATGGAACAGACGGACATGCGGCCACAGTGACCTTGAACGTTGACCTTTGTCCACCAAAATCTAATCAGTTCATCCTTGAGTCCAAGTTGACGTTTGGGCTGAATCTGAAAAAAAATCGTCAAGGTGTCCCTGAGATATATAATTACCTAATTAAAAAAAAATCTGTCTGTAAAGTCGGGCATTTTAACATGGGCGTGAATGGGGAATGACTCCCTTTTGCAGCCAGCATCAAGTGGCTGCAAAAGGGAACTGCAGTTTTCGGCACTTCCGCATTGGCCTGCCTGTTTCCACAACCGGAGCTCCCCCCTCGGGCGCCATACGCAAATTTGAAATCAAACACTCTTTTTTTTCTTCAAATGACATTGATTTTTGCCCCCCTCCCATCCGCTCCCTGTTTAGTGCTGACAGTCATGCAGCGACCCCGGGCCAGACCGGAGCACACACTGGGGCCAGACCGGAGCACACACTGGGGACTGTTTAATTACACACTCGCTCTCCATGTGACCGTCAATAACTCGATTGATGCAATCATTCATATTCTGGCCTTTTCAATCAATAGCTTCAAGACAACTGCAGTCAAACTCTGCCTCATGTGACTGGGGCTTAACCTCCCTTTTATTGCGTCGTTACTCCGCTCATTTTTACTGGCCGCCATTTACCAGCCATTCACCATCAGCTCATTTGTTGAGTGGCCTTTAATATGTAATTATGTAGCAAATTGCCCCTTTTATTTTGATATCATTTACATATTTTTAGGCTGATTCACAACATGCTTGTTTTGGAAAGCAGGAAATGCAAATGAATATTTTATCAATTAATTACTGATACTAGCACTTATATAATTTAAAAACAGCCATCTACACAAGCCTTATTTAGCATGATCAAAGAGTCGTTAATTGAGGTTGACTGAAGATGGTATGAATATACATTTTTAAATCAATGCCTATAGATGCCTTTGAGGTTTGACTGGAAAATTACCAGTGAGTCAAACGATCGCCTTCTGATATGACTCTTGCTGCTGAGGCCACTTCTACCACTTTCACATGAATAATTCTTTAACATGATGCGGGACAATGCTGCCTTCACTGTACTGCCAAGTGCCTCATTTAGTATGTTTGACTCCCTCTGTTCCCTTCACTCATTCCCCTCCTAGTTTTCTACTATGTCTTCTATTCTCTTCCCCAGAGGAGCACCTCCTCCTCCTCCTCCTCCTCATGCCCTTAACAGCATTGCTCTTTTGAAGCAGCTCCTCTCCAGAACAAGCTGCAGTCAGAGACTTCTTCAGGGAGGCTTCTGTACAGCGCCTATTGTCTTGTGGAAACTCTCTGACCCGGACGTCACTGTGGAGCAGTGATACTCAACTTGCGGCCCGGGGGCCAGATGCGGCCCGCGTCAGGGGTGCAGGGTGGCCCCCTGACTATTTTCTCTATTTTCTATTTCACAATGAAAACTGATGTGAAATAACATTTGACTGAGCTCCAGCTAAATTGTCAAATATCGTTGTCTGCTCGCCACCCAGGCACTTATGTACTTAACTTAACCTAACTAACTATCCTGTGTGCACAAAAGTGTCAGACTAAACTCCGGCTGACACCGCTAGAGAAAAAAATAATATTAATGTTTGTTTATTAACTGGCCCCTGGCCTATCATTTTACAAAAGTGGCCCCCAGGCAAAGAAAGTTGAGTATCCCTGCTGTAGAGCATTGTGGTTCTCAACGTGAGGTCCGGGGACTACCACGGGTCCTTGAGGTGGTTCCAGGGGGTCCCCCAGTAAATGGATCAATTGTTTAACTTCACCAATAGACTTATTTCATTTCCAAGATGTGAACACAAGAACGACATTTTCTCATCTATCTACAATGCAGATAATCATGGAATTCTGGACAAAATAATTTCTACCAATAAACTAGGGACCATCTTGCGACGGGATGACCAGCCCCTGTGACTTAAAACGAATGTGGGCCAGCCCATGGGTGTAAAGTGGTGGGGGGGAAGCTTGCTCAGATCACACCCATTCAAGTTTCATGACAACTACACACCTATCAAGTTTCATGACAACTACACACCTATCAAGTTTCATGACTGCATCTTTCACACTTTTGACGCTATCACGCTAACAAAGTCTGTCCAGTTGCCGCCACAATAGGTGTCTCCAGGACCACATGATGCCATGATGACGTACGATGACAGACTCACAAGGTGAAAACAATACCAGCCGCAAGCTGTCGTAAATGTCCTCCGTCTTGGCTCTAATGTGGACTAGCTTAACGGTCCTTGAAGAAGGTTGAGAATCAGTGTTCTGTCGGCTTTTCACAGCAGAAACCTCTGGAGGCCTGCAGTAAACACAGCAGGCTTGTGTATGTGGCACTAAATAGAGAGCCAAATGCACCAGAGCCACTCGTCCGCCATTCTTTTTTTCAAAATGTTTAAAAAAAAAAATCTGCAATTTTTTAAAGTTTTGGTCTGAGTGAAATGTTCTATGGTCTCTCGTTGTGGCTCAAACGTGCATGTGCTCATCTAGCTCTGTGTGTGTGTGTGTGTGTGTGTGTGTGTGTGCGTGTGTCTGTCTGTCTGTCTGTCTGTCGTGTGTCTGTCTGCATAGTGGGTATAAAAACAATCTGGTAATACACAGCAGATGACTAGGAGTCTGGTAAAGGGGATGGTGTGTGTGTGTGCACGTGCGACTCCGTGCCTGTCTGCCTGTGCAGCGTGTTTGATAAGGAGAGAGAGAGAGAGAGGAGGCTGTGGCCTCAGGTGGAGCGAGGGAAGGTGTGAATGCAGCTATACGCTCGCTCTCCTGCTCATAAGTGTTAGATTAACATCACACATCCCAGCTCTCGCCCACTGCTGCAGACTCAGCCCAGGCAACACAGCACCTGCAGTAACGTGCAAACGTCTGCACACAGCTATCTTAGTGAGTACATTCACTGACATAATGCCTTACACTTACACTTACCCTAACCTAACCTAAACCATCACAACTAAATGCCTTACACTTACCCTAACCCTAACCTAAAGCCAATTCTAACCTATCCCTTAATACCAAGGCTTAAAGGAGCATGCCAACATTTTGGGAGATTCGCCTATTTGCCATATTCCCGATAGAAAGACGGGAATGTCGATGCCTTCCTCTCTGTGCGTGCATTATAAAGTGCGGTGCCGGTGCACCCCTCCTGCTGAGCAGCTGAATGGTAGAGGGAGGTACACGGTCCAGTCACCCAAAATTGGGGAATCTGGCAGATATCTCCAAATCTCCCAAATTGTTGCCGTGTTCCTTTAAGCTTCAAACAGCCCTTTGAAGGTGTGTGAGGACCGGGCAAAAGCTCCTCACTTCACACGTATAAAACTCAAATGGGTCTTCACTATAGATAGCTGTACAAGAACACACACACACACACACACACAAACACACACAAACACACACACACACACACACACACACACACGTGTGTGCGTGTCTTTTACATGTATTCTGTGTGGCCTCTGTGTGAGTGTGCTGTATATCACACATACACACACATACACACACACACACACACACACACACACCACTTTTATTGCAGAAGTTTGAAGTGCACCCTGAGATCTGTGGTAGCTATTTGGGAGTGACACTATGTGGTCTATAAATCACTCCTCTTCTGGCAGTGGGGTGTATGTGTGTGTGTGTGCGTGTGCACGTGTGTGTGCACGTGTGTGTGCGCGTGTGTGAAGATGACGAGGAGGTGCAAGTGTGTCGTATGTGTGCAAGAGCGCATGTTTGTATTATGTGCTGGGTGGGGTTTTATTTGCTGTGTGCTGAAATTGAGTTTACAGTAACAGCCATTTTCCACCCCACAGATAAAGCAAAACAACGCGCGTAACATAAGAGAATCTGTCTGTTAGTCATCCCAGTCTTCTCAGGCTGCTCCAACACAAAAGAGGCTCTTTGAAAACAAGCCCCCAGCCTGGAGGACCCAGGCAGGGAGTTTGGCCAGAGCTCCACCCTGGAGAAGGTTCTCCGACTTGGGACGCGGGGAAGACAACTTTCCCTTTGTCGGTGTGGGAGCGTGGGTACAGCCGAACAGTCACCAACTGTTACTTCAGCTGTCACCATAATTGAGTGTGTAGTGTTGCCCCCCCCACACACACACCCCCCCACACACACCCCACAGCATCTACAACCTTCCATACCAAAAGGGGGGGCAATGAAGCAGGATCCCCCCCCCCTCTTGAGAGTGTGGTGAGTCAGGGAGAGATGCCCCCCCCCCTCTTCAAAGAGAGTGTGGTGAGTCAGGGAGAGATGTCCCCCCCCCCCCCCTCTTCAAAGAGAGTGTGGTGAGTCAGGGAGAGATGCCCCCCCCCCCTCTTCAAAGAGAGTGTGGTGAGTCAGGGAGAGATGCCCCCCCCCCCTCTTCAAAGAGAGTGTGGTGAGTCAGGGAGAGATGCCCCCCCCCCCCTCTTGAGAGTGTGGTGAGTCAGGGAGAGATGCCCCCCCTCTCTTCAAAGAGAGTGTGGTGAGTCAGGGAAAGATGCCCCCCCCCCTCTTCAAAGAGAGTGTGGTGAGTCAGGGAGAGATGCCCCCCCCCCCTCTTCAAAGAGAGTGTGGTGAGTCAGGGAGAGATGCCCCCCCC
>NC_139644.1:13212291-13267291 GCF_964638095.1 Poromitra crassiceps
GTTGGAGTGGCCAAAGGTTCAAATAATGAGGGAAACGTACAGTATGTGAAAGTTATCCCCATTAGCAAAAATGGTGGGATTTTGACGGCTCTGAACGAGAGGTTACAGAGTTCAACGAGAACACGGCTATAGGTGATGTCGGATAGACCCTGCTGATTGCTTGCCTTATATGGTCATTGCTCCAGCCCCCTGCACTGTTCAAATCATCCCCAACCAATGGGATCCTATGGAGCCAGCCTTGAGTACCTGATGTCACAATTCACTCTACCAGACTTTACAGGCTGTACTTTTGGCAATGCTTTAGAATACAGGCCGCAACTTACAGGGTAAGTACAGGGTAACAAAATATGGGTACAAAATGTGTACTTAGAGGGTAAGTACAGGGTAACAAAATATGGGTACAAAATGTGTACTTACAGGGTAAGTGAGGGTAACAAAATCTATACTTAGAGGGTAAGTACAGGGTACAAGATCTGTACTTACATGCTAAGTACAGGGTATCACATCTCTACTTACAGGGTAAGTGTACTTACAGGGTAAGTACAGGGTAGCACACCTGTACTTACAGGATACAAGATGTGACTTTACCTCGCCCCTGTAGTTACACTGTAGTTACTATGTAACTACGAGGATACAGCCTGCACCCCTGTAGTTACTATGTAGTTACTATGCAACTAGGGGGGATTGACACTGCTTTAGAATACAGCCCGCGCCCCTGCAGTTACCATGTAGTTACAGATGTTAAGATGAAGATGTTAAGATGATTTTCTTGTATTCTAAAGTGTTACAAAAAAATCGAGATCTTCATCTTAACCTCATCTGTAACTACATGGTAACTACAGGGGCTCGACCTGTATTCTAAAGCAGTGTTCATCCCCCCTAGTTACATAGTAACTACAGGGGTGTGGGCTGTATTCCAGAGCAGTGTTAATCCCCCCTAGTTACATAGTAACTACATGGGTGTGGGCTGTATTCTGAAGCAGTGTTAATCCCCTCTAGTTACATAGTAACTACATGGTAACTACAGGGGTGTGGGCTGTATTCTAAAGCAGTGTTGATTCCCTCGTAGTTACATAGTAACTACAGGGGCATGGTACATTCACATCTTGTACCCTGTACTTATCTGGTACCCTGTAAGTATACAGATGTGGTACCCTGTACTTACCCTGTAAG
Source organism: Poromitra crassiceps (assembly GCF_964638095.1). Lineage (NCBI taxonomy): Eukaryota > Metazoa > Chordata > Actinopteri > Beryciformes > Melamphaidae > Poromitra > Poromitra crassiceps. The sequence continues at coordinate 13,213,465 of NC_139644.1, forward strand.
TACAGATTTTGATTTTGTTACCCTGTACTTACCCTGTAAGATGCGGGCTGTATTCTAAAGCATTGCCGTACTTGACTATGACAGTTCACACAACTTTAACACTACATATTATACATAAAACCCTTGAGCTACTTCTGCTCTCACTCACAACGATGTGATGTATAGTTTTTGAGATAGTTTGTTTGACCCCTAGTGTTCCACTCTTTTTCACAGTAGGCCTATTGTAGTTTCTGCTGATAGCTGAACTGAGGGGCTGCATAAAGGGACAGTACAAGATAAATGAGTTTCTTAAACTGTGTATCATGCAAAGCTACTCAAGTGAAGTCCCAGAATAAAATAATAAAATATAGAACTGGAAATTATTCCCATTTATCCTGTTTAAATGGTTTTATAAACTCAAGGCTTGTAGATTTTTCTCCGCTCATACAAGCATGTAATCCTTCAATTGAAGTTCAAATATGAAAGAAAATCACCAAAATTGCGTTTATGAGGTTTTGCGCCCGACATGGGTGTATGCGTGTATTGTATGCATGCGTGTGTGCAAGTGTGCGTGCTTGTGCATGTCTTCCTCCCTGATTCACAAAAAAAATCGGAATCCTTCCACCCGCCAAATACAGTACCTATATTAGTATTTGTCTTTGTGGTGAGTGCAAGGGCCATATTTGACAACTTACCACAAAAACCCGTCGCCCATGATGCCACACTGACACATGGCAGGGTGACAGAAGGGACCTCACAAACAGTGCAGACCACAGTACAGTGTGCATGCAGGCTGTGCAGAGAGCAGAGGACAGTACAGTGTGCATGCAGGCTGTGCAACGAGCAGAGGACAGTACAGTGTGCATGCAGGCTGTGCAGTGAGCAGAGGACAGTACAGTGTGCATGCAGGCTGTGCAGAGAGCAGAGGACAGTACAGTGTGCATGCAGGCCGTGCAGAGAGCAGAGGACAGTACAGTGTGCATGCAGGCCGTGCAGAGAGCAGAGGACAGTACAGTGTGCATGCAGGCTGTGCAGAGATAAGAGGACAGTACAGTGTGCATGCAGGCTGTGCAGTGAGCAGAGGACAGTACAGGGTGCATGCAGGCTGTGCAGTGAGCAGAGGACAGTACAGTGTGCATGCAGGCCGTGCAGAGAGCAGAGGACAGTACAGTGTGCATGCAGGCTGTGCAGAGATAAGAGGACAGTACAGTGTGCATGCAGGCTGTGCAGAGATAAGAGGACAGTACAGTGTGCATGCAGGCCATGCAGAGAGCAGAGGACAGTACAGTGTGCATGCATGCTGTGCAGAGATAAGAGGACAGTACAGTGTGCATGCAGGCCATGCAGAGAGCAGAGGACAGTACAGTGTGCAGGCAGGCAGGCCATGCAGAGAGCAGAGGACAGTACAGTGTGCATGCAGGCCGTGCAGAGAGCAGAGGACAGTACAGTGTGCATGCAGGCCATGCAGAGAGCAGAGGACAGTACAGTGTGCATGCATGCTGTGCAGAGATAAGAGGACAGTACAGTGTGCATGCAGGCCATGCAGAGAGCAGAGGACAGTACAGTGTGCAGGCAGGCAGGCCATGCAGAGAGCAGAGGACAGTACAGTGTGCATGCAGGCTGTGCAGAGAGCAGAGGACAGTACAGTGTGCATGCAGGCGGTGCAGAGAGCAGAGGACAGTACAGTGTGCAGGCAGGCTGTGCAGCGAGCAGAGGACAGTACAGTGTGCATGCAGGCCGTGCAGAGATCAGAGGACAGTACAGGGTGCAGGCAGGCTGTGCAGCGAGCAGAGGACAGTACAGTGTGCATGCAGGCTGTGCAGAGAGCAGAGGACAGTACAGTGTGCATGCAGGCCGTGCAGTGAGCAGAGGACAGTACAGTGTGCATGCAGGCTGTGCAGAGATCAGAGGACAGTACAGGGTGCAGGCAGGCCGTGCAGCGAGCAGACGAGAGCCTGTCGGCTCGGCTGTCAGGAAGAGGCCTGTCTCGCTCTGATGTGGCAAACCGCACTACCTGTGACACTGAGTTCCTGTGTTGACTGTAGCATGTCCTGGTGCACGCTCTCAAGGGTGGCGGGGTGTTGAGTGACAGAGGCACACGCAGCCTTGTATGCGGCCTGACAGGCTCGCCGTAGGCCATCAGAGAGAGGGGGGGGGAGGTGATTATACAACACTGCCTTGCAATGTTGCACTCATAATGACAGCGCCGCGGCTATTAAGGCTTACTGAGAAGGCGCACAAGTTTTCCATAACATAGTGTACTTTTATATGGAGATGAAGAAACAGAGGGTAGCAAGAAAGATGGGTAACCGACCGCAAAGACTTGGCATTGCAAAGAATTCTGCTTTTGAATGAGCGTATAAGAGTGACAGAGAAAACATGGAAGACAGAGGAGGGATGAGAGCATATAGGTCAAAAGAAAGAAAGATGATACTAAGCTAAAGCCTTTGTTGATGTAGCCTGATCTGAAAATGCTGCGCGTGGCAGTTTCTAAGTGGCCGTCACCCTTTTGTAGGAAACCACAGACGCTCCACGGCCGCTCGATTATCTCTCCACATTTAATACAACTCTCAAATCCCCGTTGTGCTCTTTGCACAAGTAAAGGAGGCATTGCGTTATCTCCCAGCTCCTCCTCTCTCTCTCTCTTTATCTCTCTCTCTCCCAGCTCGTCCTCTCTCTCTCTCTCTCTCTCTCTCTCTTTATCTCTCTCTCTCCCAGCTCGTCCTCTCTCTCTCTCTCTCTCTCTCTCTCTCTCTCTTTATCTCTCTCTCCCAGCTCATCCTCTCTCTCTCTTTAACTCTCTCTCTCTCTCTCTCAGAGCTCGTCCTCTCAGGGCCTTCTCTCTCTCCGAGCTCATCCTCTCAGAGCCTTCTCTTCTCTCTCTCTCTCTCTTTATCTCTCTCTCTCTCTCTCTCTCTCCCAGCTCGTCCTCTCTCTCTCTCTCTCTCTCTCTCTCTCTCTCTCTCTTTATCTCTCTCTCCCAGCTCATCCTCTCTCTCTCTTTAACTCTCTCTCTCTCTCTCTCAGAGCTCGTCCTCTCAGGGCCTTCTCTCTCTCCGAGCTCATCCTCTCAGAGCCTTCTCTTCTCTCTCTCTCTCTCTTTATCTCTCTCTCTCTCTCTCTCTCTCTCCCAGCTCGTCCTCTCAGAGCCTTCTCTCTCTCTCTCTCTCTCTCTCTCTCTCTCTCTCTTTATCTGTCTCTCTCTCCCCCAGCTCGTCCTCTCAAACCCTTCTCTTCTCTCTCTCTCTCGCTCGTCCTCTCAGAGCCTTCTCTCTCTCTCTCTCTCTCTCTCTCTCTCGTCCTCTCAGAGCCTCCTCTTCTCTCTCTCTCTCTCTTTATCTCTCTCTCTCTCTCTCTCGTCCTCTCAGAGCCTCCTCTTCTCTCTCTCTCTCTCTTTATCTCTCTCTCTCTCGCTCGTCCTCTCAGAGCCTTCTCTTGGCTCCCTCCTGCAGCCAATCAAACGCCCAAAGTGAATTATGAAAAGAAGAATCGGCGGCTGAATGGCTGCGTGGCTACATTTCCATATAGATAGACGGCCACATTAAACTTGTCTATCTGCAAGCTCTCCGTCCCCTCTTCCTCTTATTACATTTTGATGGAGAGATGCTCTTTTCATCTACATCATCAACTTGCAACCCCCCCCCCCCCCCCCCCCCCCCCCACCCTGCACCCCATCTCTTGTGTCTCTCTCTCTCTTCTCTCTCTCTCTGCCTATCTCTCTCTCGCTCTCTCTCTTGTCCCTATCTGCCCCCGGACACTTGATTGTCTCTGAACCAGTGTTGACCCCGTGGAATGAACCTGCGCCTGGTTTTGCAGCAGCGGGTTTGTTGTTGTGTTGCCTTGAAGACGCTCTGTGTGATCCTGAAGGTTTGTTATTGCTCACTCCAGCCGCCGGTGTCTTAGTAATCGCTCGAGCTCGTGATCCCACTGCGGTGAGTGAAGAGGAGAAGAGAGGGAGGAAAAAAAGAGGCCTCCTCATCACAGCGCTTCCAGGCTTCCGTGTAAATTAAAATGCAATTAAAAACAGGCAAATAAGCTGTTCCCGGGAGATGTTAGGAGGGGAGGAGGAGAGAGGCAAGGAGAAGCTCTCAGGATAAGAGATGTTAGACGGGGAGGAGGAGAGAGGCGAGGAGAAGCTCTCAGGATAAGGGCCTGTGTGTCACTCATCATTAGCATGGCATTAGATGGAAGGGAGCTAAATCTGAACACTGGGTCACAGGCACATTGAGACGAGTGTCTGCTATAGCCAGGCCTCCACACTATAGCCAGGTCTCCATGCTGAAGCCAGGTCTCCACGCTATAGCCAGGTCTCCACGCTGAAGACAGGTCTCCAAGCTGAAGACAGGTCTCCACGCTGAAGACAGGTCTCCACACTATAGCCAGGTCTCCATACTATAGCCAGGTCTCCACGCTAAAGCCAGGTCTCCACGCTGAAGACAGGTCTCCACACTATAGCCAGGTCTCCACGCTAAAGCCAGGTCTCCACGCTGAAGACAGGTCTCCATGCTGAAGACAGGTCTCCACGCTGAAGACAGGTCTCCACGCTATAGCCAGGTCTCCACACTATAGCCAGGTCTCCATGCTGAAGACAGGTCTCCAAGCTGAAGACAGGTCTCCACACCATAGCCAGATCTCCATGCTATAGCCAGGTCTCTACACTATAGCCAGGTCTCCACACTATAGCCAGGTCTCCACGCTGAAGCTAGGTCTCCACACTATAGCCAGGTCTCCACACTATAGCCAGGTCTCCATGCTGAAGACAGGTCTCCAAGCTGAAGACAGGTCTCCACACCATAGCCAGATCTCCATGCTATAGCCAGGCCTCCACGCTATAGCCAAGTCTCCACACCATAGCCAGATCTCCATGCTATAGCCAGGCCTCCACACTATAGCCAGATCTCCATGCTATAGCCAGGTCTCCACACCATAGCCAGATCTCCATGCTATAGCCAGGTCTCCACACTATAGCCAGATATCCACGCTATAGCCAGATCTCCACGCTATAGCCAGGTCTCCACGCTGAAGCCAGGTCTCCACACCATAGCCAGATCTCCACGCTATAGCCAGGTCTCCACGCTGAAGCCAGGTCTCCACGCTATAGCCAGATCTCCATGCTATAGCCAGATCTCCATGCTATAGCCAGGTCTCCACACTATAGCCAGATCTCCATGCTATAGCCAGGTCTCCACACTATAGCCAGATCTCCATGCTATAGCCAGGTCTCCACACTATAGCCAGATCTCCACGCTATAGCCAGATCTCCACGCTATAGCCAGGTCTCCACGCTGAAGCCAGGTCTCCACACCATAGCCAGATCTCCACGCTATAGCCAGGTCTCCACGCTGAAGCCAGGTCTCCACGCTATAGCCAGATCTCCATGCTATAGCCAGATCTCCATGCTATAGCCAGGTCTCCACACTATAGCCAGATCTCCATGCTATAGCCAGGTCTCCACACTATAGCCAGATCTCCACGCTATAGCCAGGTCTCCACGCTATAGCCAGGTCTCCATGCTATAGCCAGGTCTCCACACTATAGCCAGATCTCCATGCTATAGCCAGGTCTCCACGCTATAGCCAAGTCTCCACGCTATAGCCAGGTCTCCACACTGAAGCCAGGCCTCCACACTATAGCCACTTAGCCAGGTCTCTATGCTACAGCCAGGTCTCTATGCTATAGCCAGGTCTCTATGCTATAGCCAGGTCTCTATGCTACAGCCAGGTCTCTATGCTACAGCCAGGTCTCTATGCTACAGCCAGGTCTCTATGCTACAGCCAGGTCTCTATGCTACAGTCAGGTCTCCACGCTGATGGAAATAACCGCACCAATCCATCCAGAGGGATCCACTCTGCCATACAGTCCCCATCGGAGAAGAATCCACACAATTATCCAACGTTTCTGACCGTGAATTTCAGCTATTGTTCTCCGAGTGCGGCTAAGCTTACTATTGTAGGCCTATCCCCCGGTGACTAGTGCTCTTTCACAAAGCGCTGGAGTATCTATCATTGATGGCAGCAAATGAATAATTCCTACATGCACAATATTGGATTTTTTTGCCAATATCCGATATGCTGATATTTTCCAACCCTTTTGGCCGTTTGCCAATACCGGTATATGCGCACATCCATCCACCCCCACCTAATTTCAGAGAACACCAACTCTCTCTTGGAGTGGAATTAATACATTATTATGCCTACTCTTATTGTGATGGCCCAAACAGATGCAGACACAATGCTTAAATAAGAAAAACTTCAACTTGTAAAACGTGCCATATTTGGGGATAATTAAAGCGTCATTTTATCTTCCTGTCATATCCGCAGAAATATGTTGTTTTCGGGCCGATACCAAGCCGATACCTCGGTGCATCCCTAGATCCCGTTCTGGATTCAGACTGACGGCATTGTGCTGCGTGTGAGAGTGAGACAGAGGGGTGCAGCTGTAGCCTATATTACTCTCTCTCTCTATAGTGGAGGCTCTTCTGTCTCGGGCGCTCTGCCATGCTGCTTGCCTATCGTGCTGCTGAAGCTCAATACTGTATTGACGACTCTGCTGCAGCCAGCCACAGTCTGCCAGAATTCCACCGCACACACCCCCCTCCACTCCTCTCCTCTCCTCTCCACTCCACCTCCCCCCTACTCCCCTGGCCCCGGCCCTCACCCCTCCACCCGCTCCAAAGCCTGGCGCTCTGCGTGGGCCCCCCGCCTCCCACTCTCCTCAGCCCCCCACTTCCCTCTCTCCTCAGCCCCCCACCCCCGCCTACCCCCTGCTCCGGCTCCTGGGTAGAGGGGGATCAATGGGGGTAGCGGATGGTGGGGGTGAAGGGGGGGTGGTGGTGGTGGTGGTGGTGGTGGTGGGGGGGAACCCCACACGACGGCAGCCTCGCAGGCAGGCAGGCGGCAGGGGGAGAAGGGGAGGGGGGAGCCCACCCTGGCAGAGGAGCACCCCTCTCTGTCGTCGCCTCGTCGCAACAATGGCCGTGACAATGACACTGGAGGAGGAATTTCCGCTGCCCCCCCCCCCGCCCCCCCTCCCCGCCCTGCCCCGCCCCACCCCATCTTCTTCATAGTGCATTAAAATCTGCAGCGCCGCACCAAGACGAATGGCTTCCTAATAGCTTTCATTTGTTACAATTATCATAATTAAACATATGTCAGTGAGCAGACAAAGGAGAGGAGAGATTTCTGTGTTAACACCTGAATGACGGGGATGCAGACGCTGGAGAGGGGCCGCTTTTGTTATGGCATAATTAGCCAGGGTGGACTTTTATGCAGAATCGTGCAGCATAATTCATATTTGTGTTTATATTAGATGATGATGTGTTCAAAATGAGGCGACGTGAGCAAGTCATGTCATTCTTTGCATGGATTTGACTTCCTTTATTGCCTCCTATTTATGCCATAAAGGCGGGTATTTCAATAATTCACTATAGTTTTCATAAATGTTGCTTTTCAGGGTTACCAGCGACTGTGTGAACCTTGAAGAGTCTTCTTGAGTCTTCTTGTCATTTCTGTGCATGTAGTGTATATGTCTGTGTGCATGTAGTGTATATGTCTGTGTGCATGTAGTGTATATGTCTGTGTGTGCGTCTGTGTGCATGTAGTGTATATGTCTGTGTGCACGTAGTGTATATGTCTGTGTGTGCGTCTGTGTGCACGTAGTGTGTGTCTGATGTGTGTGTGCGTCTGTGTAGTGTGTGTCTGTGTGTGCGTCTGTGTGTCCTTGCTTGATAGGGGAGCTTAATGACCGCCTGCGGAGCACTGTGAGAATGGCTGTAGGGCCCTCTTAACATTTTTGTAACACCCCCTCCTTCTCCTCCTCTTCTGCCCTGTCCTTCCATTCTGTCCTTTAAACCAATCGCTCTTTTCTTCCGCGTCGCTGTCAAGGAATGAATCGGATGCTTGGCCGGCCAACGCAATGGTCTGTATGGTCTCTCTCTCTCTCTCTCTCTTTCTCTCTTTCTCATGGTTCTTCTCCTTCTCTTCTTCCTCTCCCTCCCTCACTCTCTTCTCTCCTACCACTTGCCTGTGAGCCTGAGTGCCCCCCCCCCCCCCCCCACACACACATCACTCCATTCCCTCAGTTGGCACTCTTGGCACCGTGGGTGGCGGGTGCCAAGGAGGCCCTCCTGGCTTCCCTGAGCCGCCATTTTGTGGCTGGGTTGTGTGAGCCAGCTGTGTGTGTATGTGTGTATGTAGCCTATGTGATGGAGAGAGAAAGACAGTGGAGAGAGAGAGAGAGAGAGAGAGAGAGACAGAACAAGGAGACAAAGAAAAAGGAGAGAGAGAGCGATGGAAAGGTCACAGGCAGAGTGCTCAGAACTCCCTGCTGAGACTGGTCCAGAGATCACGGCTTAACCTGACCCTGGCCCTGCAACACACACACGTGGCGCACGTGTGCGCACACACACACACACACACACACACACACACACACACACACACACACACACACACACACACACCGGTGTGCTTACTATCTCTCTTTCATGCACAGTTTTGCATACACAAATGCACTGAATGCATGCACTAATCATCTTTCCTATTACTTTATCTTTGCTTGCTATTGGAAAGTTGTCAATTATCGTTTTATACCAGTCCAGTGGTTCTCAAAGTGGGGTCTGGGGACCCCCAGGGGTCTTTGAGGGGGTTCCAGGGGGTCACCAGCAAAAAGGGCACATTTTATTTTCACTATAATTTCATCCATAAGTAACACAATGACAGAATGTATGACTATTTTGATCATGGGTTTCACACTTTCTGTAGGCTAATAGAACATCTGAAAGCAAAAAATCTTGCAGATGGTGGACCCTGGGACAAAATAACATCAAATGGGGGTCAGTTGTCTAATTTGTGCAGTTTAGGGGTCCTTGAAGTGAAAAAGTTTGAGAAACACCGTTTTACACTATAATTCATAATATGCTATATTTTCATGGGTCAGTGAATTAGTTCTATATAAGTGTATTTAAAGCATAAGAGCATTGGCCCAATATGAGGACAAACGTTGTTAAAAAAAAGTTCTTTCAGGGAGATAACCGGACTGACTGGCCCTGAGTTTACCCTCGTGTTCAGATAACAGCTCGTTTGACCTTGGCGGGCCTCCGCAAGGACAAAATAAATGTTGAAGGGTTACGTTGGAGTAGGCTATGTGAGGCGGCCGTTTTTATATAAAATCTGAAGTCATCAAGTCCATTTTAAAAAGTGAAACATCCAGCAACTGAGTATTTGTAAAGTAGCCTATATATTCATTTAGTGTAGTTTTTAAAGCGCAAAGAACGGGAGAGAAAAATAGCCTATACTGTAAATGCGTGACGCGTGAGATGAGTTTCGACACTTTGTCAATAGGATCAGGTTCATAAGGAAATGTTGCAGCAGTCTTGAGATTTGAAACACAGCAAATGGGATATGGGACAAATTCTCAAAACCGTTTGAGACCCACTTAATTTCGGCCTAATTTCATAGCAGTCAGTGTGTGCGTTTTTATTTCATTTCATTGTTTTAGGATTCTTAATATACATATTTAGCATATGCCTATTTTTGTTTTTGGTTGACATGACATCGGATATTGCAATGAATGCTCACAGACCTCCAGTCACTTTTATCAGCATTTAGAGTTTAGAATTCATGGTGAACAAGTGCACACGCGGGACCTGTCCTGAGCTCAACTGCAGCGCATTCCAGACAGGACGTGCAGATAGGTGAGCCGCACTGTCTGCTTAATGTTCTTCTGAGAAATAAGAGGTTTTAATTGGAATAAGATGTGTTTAATAGCCTGCGTGTGTAACACGTTGCAGTCGCATTGATTACGATTTCGTCCCTAAATGACAAGAAAATCTTCCCTAGAGGATCAGCAGTTAAAGGTGCTTGAGATCTGTTGGCCAGCGAGGACAGAGAACATGATGCTCCTCACCTAACCAAACATTTCCAAACGAGATAAGGCAGGAAATGCACTGCAGATAAAGGAGAAAGGAGAGTGCCAATGCAGTTCATCAAACATGCATATTTGATGTGCATTGCGCTGCCAGCTTCTAAAGAATCCGTCGTGTTGCCTATTGGTAATGGTCTATTCTCCGCTTATTGAAGTTCAAAGATTGATGCGGCTGTTGATTTGCGAGGCATTACCAAATATATGCAGGTGATCGAGCTCAGAAAAACGCCGACAAGCTGCGTCAGAGAGGCATTGCAAATGGAATGATCCCCCCACCACCCTCTCTCTCTCACGTCTCGGCGCAGACCAGCACAAAAAAACAATACACATTTCATATTTGGGGTATAGGCTACCTGGTGGTGACTTAGTATAGGCTACCGACACCTCCAAAATCATGTATAATCGGCCCTGCGCTTACATGATGTTGACTGCGCATTTCGTTTCCAAAACATCCATTGAGAGAGAAAATAAAATCGAGGATGGGAGCTGCTTCCTATTTATCAAGGGCTGTTGGTTATTAGTCAAAGTTAAATTCTCTCTCTCCCCCCTCTCTCTCTTTCTCCCCCCCCTCTCTCTGCCTCTCTCTCTCTCTCGCTTTCTCCCCTTTCATGGTGTTGCTAGGGAAGCAGGGCGTATGCGCTCCCTGACCGCGGCTGAAGGGCAAAGGAAAAAAACAGGAATAGGGCTCAAATTCATTGCTTTTATCGAGCATGTTTACAACGGACCAGGTCCTAACCTCGTCCTGTATGCATTTCTGGACTCAAACTCGGGAATTAATGAGTGTATAATGTCATATTTCGGTGATTTCTGTCCATTACCTTATATGGCAGGGCAGAGATATATCGTGCCTGTATTTAATAGGCTGGCCGCTGCCGCTCTGCAAGAGGCGCTTCACTTTAACCCTTGTGGTGCTGAATTATTTTTGGAGCGAAAAATATGCCTTGATTTTTAGCTCGTTCCATGCCCTTTTTACGCGGAAAATATGACACACATTCCCAAATCTCGTCGTTTTGACGAGAATCTTTACACAGGTCACATGTTTACGCACAGAAACAGGTATTTTACGCGCGGGATGCGCATTTAGTGTTATGTGTCGAAGTCCCCATAAATTAGGTGACTAAATATGCGACGCTTATTACACAATGTATAGGCCTACAGACTCATGACAGTGTGGTTTCCATTGAAGGGTTTTACTTGGCATGGTGCAGAATAATCAATAATGGGCTATCATAGACTATTAATTTTAAGTAAATAGGCGAAGTGTTCTGGCAGTGAATGAGTTCACCATGAGTTTCCACAGGTAAAGGCTGCACACCAACCCTCTGGTGTGTGTCAAATTAATGGCAGTTGAGCCCAGAGGACATGGCACTGGTTTGACGATTAGAGTGTGTGACCTATATTTGCAATACGCTGTTACCAGACCGACTCCTAGTCCTTAAGCCTCCCTCTGCACATTTAGAACTGCGGTGCTAAGGGGCTCAGAAATAACGAGAGGAGTGAGTCTCTCATCCCCCCGTCAACCTCAGTGATAACGTCAAAAATAAGGTTTCCTGATATTGCGCAGTTGATTTCGAAAGCGCCATGCACTTTCAATGCTTTCTGAAAGAAACTCTTATCATCAGTTGATATAGGCTATAGGCTACTCCAAAATGTATCACTTTGCATTACAGCTGTCTATAATTTTGGATGTTGTGTGCCTGTTTCCAGCACATGTCTGCGCGCTGGCAAATTTATAGTCTATTTAGGGAAAACCGGTTCCCCCAGGTGCGGTTTCACGCCATAGATTGCTTGATATGCCCTATACAAATATATATATTTTAATTCAATTTGATAGCCTAGATGATATCTATCTATAATCTATGTCTATTTTCAATTACATTAGGCATATCATTGAGGAGATGCTCGAATATTTTGATTATGCCTACAACCTTGCAGAAAAGCAAATTCTATCAAAATCAAGCTTTGAAACTTTGGATATTTTTTCCTGAAAATACTGGCTATGAAGTGTGTGTGGGGGAAGGGGGGTCCCGCATCGGCCTGTCACTATCGAATTAATTTACTGACACAGAAAGCACAGTTCGATTCTGCATGCATAGGCCATGACGGTAACGTAGTGATTGATTTGAATTTGCAGAGATCCCTCATGCAGGCAGTCCAACGCGCAGGGATCAACCCCAACCTCTGTGCAAGGTCTCTCCACCTCCCCCTCCCCGTGCTGACGTCATGCGCCAGGCTGAAGCCCTTGCACGAAAAGAGCTGCTCGCTGCGAGCCGCACACTACTGTGAATATCTCTATGCTGTTCAGTGCCAGGACTGTGGAGTGTGCAAAGGAGGGGGAGCAAGAGAGAGAGTGAGAGAGAGAGGAGCGGTGGAGGGAATACAGTTGGGTTTTGGATACGACTGGAAAACTACCAAGCGCGCAGAGGACGCACCGAGCGGAAAGCACATATCGACGGACCGTAGCCAAAATTTCACCCACTTTCCGTGCGCTGCGATCGGATTCAGGCGAGAATGGAGCTCCCTGCCGCCGGAGAGCACGTCTTTGCGGTGGAGGGCATCGAAAAGAAGCGCATCCGCAAGGTAACGAGAGAGCGTGTGCGCATTTTCAAACGCGCTGCGTCCGTTAAAATGTTGCCGTTTTAGCCTCACCAAATGTTCTCCTCCTCCCGCTACAGGGCAAGATAGAATACCTGGTCAAGTGGCGAGGCTGGTCTCCCAAGTAAGTCTGAAATGCATTCATTTAAAAATAGCCTATATATTTAAATATCGGATAGATTCACATTGGGAACATTCTGCAACAATTAGCAAGTGTTGTTCCTTCAAAATGCTATTCGCCAAGGGGTTGCGCTATGCGTGTGTGTGTGTGTGTGTGTGTGTGTGTGTGTGTGTGTGTGTGTGTGTGTGTGTGTGTGTGTGTGTGTGTGTGTGCAGGCTTGGGGAGCGCGGTCGGTATGTGTTTCAATGTATCCGCGGATGCCTTCACTAATTTATGCGAGGAAAGGGGGGAGGCAGCACAGCCATGTAATCCCGTTTTAATTATTTCTGCTCTGCCAGCGAATTTACGAGACAGCGGTGCTAAAATGGCCGACTGAAAGTCTGTGCAAGAGGAGCGTTTGGAGAGCCTTTTTGACATTTTGCTCCATTCGTAGGCCTGCTCATGGTTGATTTGCTGCAGCGGGCATGTGATTCACAGTTGTTATAAATGGGCTTCTCCTTATAAGTTCTAAATCCAACCATTTTGGAGAAAATACAGTAGCCCAACACACATTTACTAGGACATATTTTGGAGGCATACACTTAGCCTACCTGTCCACTCTACATAGATTGCACACTATGGGCAAGATCAGCATTGGAGGCAATGTGTGACTGCCTGTATAAGTCAAGATATCTGGGGAAAAGGACGTTTTCTCGCCATATTTCTAACAGCTTGCTCCTCTCTGCAGATACAACACATGGGAGCCAGAGGAAAACATCCTTGACCCGCGTCTTCTCGTCGCGTTTCAAAACAGGTGAGATGGGTGGACTTTGGACATGGCCGTGCAGCCTCCAGTTCAGCCATGACCTTATATGGGCATGGGAGGAGGGGCGCTGTAGTAACTCTATTATTGAATCCCCCGCCCCGCCCCCCCTCCTCACACACAGGACTGAGGGCTCTGTGAGAATTCCTGCTTAAGGAATGATTGGATAAGCGCAAATGTGCATGGATGTATGCTTTATGACGTGGATTTTAACACATTATCATATCACATGGGTTAACTCAAGAGCATATAGCTCAGATGATCACACAGTGGTCCAAAGAAATAGCAGTCTATTTCACAATGGGGGTCTACATCAGTGATTGTCAACCTTTTCCATATCAAGGACCCTAAATTAGTCCACATCAGAGCCACGGACCCCCATTTGATGAGATATTGTCTCTTGGACCCGAATATTTTTATGATTTGGCCCAGAATTCCACGACTATCTGCATTGCAAAACAGTTATTCTTATACATGATTTAATGGATTCAACTTCCTGTAGATGAAATAATGCTGAAGTTGAACCATTCATCAATTCCCTGGAACACCCCCAAGGACCCCTGGTGGTCTCTGGACCCCACGTTGAGAACCACTGGTCTACATGCTGGACCATGAAGAGAATTGTGAAAGCGATCCACCCCAGTGGACCTATAGACGGTTTTCATGGAATTGTGTTGCTAGGGAACAGTTTGAAACTAGCTTATGTCCTGTCAGTTATTGTACTAGCAAACTGCAACAGGAAGTAAGCTGGGGGGAATTGAGAATGTTAATGTTGTCAAGTTGAAACCGTCTATTTGTGTTCCCATGTCACCACTTTATTTGCTGTGGTCCTGCTAGGACCAGCAGGATAGGTGAAGCTGTTTTAACAGTTGAAAACTGTCCTGGAAAGCCTGAATTCATCCTCAATTAAGACCTGAGTACCAACCAATCAACAGCACACCCCTTTCTCTCCTTTCCTTCTTTAATTACCATTTGATGTTATGGAAAGATAATTCCTAACCGTTCAGGCATTCATTGACTGACAGTGTGTCCATAATCTAATTAGTTCCCTGTAAAATATTCGCAAAAAGGCCCAAATGTCACCAAGAGTTCGTGCTGTTAATGAATACAAATGCTTCTGTCATTTTAGCCCTATGGCATGTCACAACAGCGTTATGTGTATGTTGCCGGACCCATGAGACCTATGAGATAGACTCTCCCCGTAGGCCACCAGTCCACTCATGGGACTGCCTGGGTAAGACATGAATGCTGGGGAAAAGGAGGCAGGTTTTTGAAAATGCTAATTTGACGCCGCGGTGCTCTCCAGCGTTTCCAGTGCGCCGCTCTCGTATTCCCCATGCAGCCTGCCTGCATGTGTGTCTGGCTCTGTGTTGATGGTCATGCGGTGCTGCCTCTGCGCTCTGTGTGTGTGTGTGTGTGTGTGTGAGCGGACTCTGCTCCCAGAGGATGGGGGAGGGGATCCGACACAGAGAGGCTGTAATTGCCAAATCTCCTGTAAATAGGGGTCAGCACGTTGGACGTTGCTTGTTTTGAAATCACACACATTATTTGCGTTACGGACCGTGCATTTGTGTCGATTTGTGCTCTGATAGCTTGAACATCTGTAGCAAAAGGCCCAGAGTATATAGGCTGGGTCCATTATGCATGCGGCCGGCCTTCACCGACTGCTGGTTATTTATGAGCCAATGATGAGTCAAGGTTTATATCGGGGAACAATATTTCACAGAGACAGACCAAGGCACCATCTACTCACTACAGCTAGAATAACACCCACAATATCCCCCTCTCTCCTCCCATTGGCTGTTGTAGTCAATGAAAATGGTTTTCCAATGTGCCAAAAAGATGTTTGTTTTCAGTTGGGATGTTTATCACCTATAAAGTTTTGAATGCTTATTATAGGCATAAGCTGTGTTCCATAAGGCATTGTGGTGTGGTGTGCAAATATTCAACCTCAGCATGAAACCCATGAACTATTCCAGCGTGTTGTATTTATCCCATTTCATCCATACCTCATGACCCTCATTAGGATGTGAATGGGAGTGGGAGCGTCGAGGGGAGAGGAAGGAGCAGGAGGGAGGAGGTTTGAAAGACAAGGAGAGACTCTCCCCCGCTGGAGACTTAATTGAATTTCTCTCCGATAATGAGAATATGGAATGGGCCGATTACCATGGAGAGAGCTATGCAAATAAGGACCACAATGCTTTGCAGCAGGTCACACGTGGGCCTTCATTAGTCTTCCAAATCTCAATTCCACATTTGACCTTGAAGGTAGAAGAAAATGAACGACTACAGGAAATGGCAAAACCTGTAATTTTCTATGGGACGTTATGTATTGTATTAAGGCAAAGGCCCATTCACACTTATGGTAAGATAACTACTGTATAAAAACATGTAAATGAGATGGAAACCAATCACATAGTTGTAGTTGTCGTTTTGGATGTTTTATAGTTCTAGTGTAAACACAGCCATTCTATTTACTTATAGCAATTTACATATTTGTATATTTACTGTTATCTTTATAGTTATGGTTCCAAGTCTGAATGGGCCTTAATTCATGTTGTAAATGATGTATACAGAAGGTGTGTTTGCCAGGGATGCAAACTAGTCACCTTTCGGTGACAGTCACCTTTTTCATCCCAAAATAGGACGCTTAAATGAATGATTTTTAGTGGTTTTGTGTCTGTCCTAGTAGATCTGTCACCTTTTTCACCCCCCCCCCCCCCCCCCCCCCCGTGAGTTTGCATCTCTGGTTAGCTGCTGTTCAGCATTGTAATGTTTTTGTTTTCACAGAGAGAGACAGGAGCAGCTGATGGGATATCGGAAGCGAGGGCCCAAACCCAAACATCTGTTCCAGGTAAGTGCCATCAAACATCGCTTCTGTGAACGTTTTGTTGAGACGCGAGTTTCACTTCAGTGTTCTCCGAGAGGCCAAAAGGGGCGGCGGGCGGCGGCCTGTCAGGTGTTCTCCACATGCTGTCATTGTGGTTATTTGTGAATTTGCATGGTGAGAGGTAGAGTGAGAGATACAGGGAGGAGAGGTCCTCCAGCTGGCTCATCATGAAACTGGGTTTGTTCCCTGAGGTTACGTAAGTGTTGCTTGAGCGCACTCGTTTTTATCTCGCCATGTTTTTATGCTAAATAGCTGTGTGTGCAAAACACCGCTTCCCCCCCATTCCTTTTTTTTTAAATCGAGTGCTTCTAGAGCGTATGTTCTTTTTGCTCCAAGTGAATCTGTACTGGGAAAATATGTTGTCTTCCATTTCCTGTTTGTAAATGTTTTCCCCAGGACAGGTTGTTCTAAGCGTAATTCAAAGCCAACGGAAATATGTGGTTGAAAATAGCACATTGTCTTTCCTTTTGAGTATCTTTAGGTCTGGATTTTGTGGGCCAAATGTGATTAGATCTTTTGAGAGACCTCGAAGCTGATTGCTATGCAGTGTCACTCCTTAAGAGGCATAGCGTTCTGCCAGAGTCACACGTGGCCCGCCATCAGGCAGAAAGCGTGACATGTCTGGTGGCACTTCTCTGACCTAAGGTCACAGCCAAAGCTGCTTGAGCGTTCCGCTGCAGTGCCCCTCTGATGGCCCACAGGGTCAGCCTGGGGTGCAGAAGGGGGGAGGGAACAAAATGGCGGGAGGGATGTCATAAGTTAGGCACTGATTGGATACGTTATTTATTTGAATTGTCAACATCCTGTCATATGAATTTGAATGTTATAATAGCACACACATTCGTATGTCTGTGAAATTTCATATCAATAACCATCCATTGTCATCTAATAATTTAAACATTATTTATTTACATGAATTGATATCCTAAGGAGACCCTAGAATTATGATTATTTATGCATTTCTTATGCTGAGAATGAGATACAGATGCAAATGGTTGAAATATTAACCTTGTGTTGTTTCTCTTCTTTGCGGCTCAGGAGGTAGAGCGGGTCGTCGATCCCCGGCTCCTCCAGTCCGCATGTCGAAGTGTCCTTGGGCAAGATACTGAACCGCAAATTGCTCCCGATGGTTGCGCCAGCTTGCCTCCATCGGCGTTTACGTATGAATGTGTGCGTGAATGGGTGAATGTAGGCTTGGGCGATACCCAAATTTAAATATCGCAATATAGTCGCACCCAAATATCGTGATATACAATATTAACGCCGGGGGTGTGGGGGCGGAGTGATATTGGGTGGGGGCGGGGTGTAATTATAGGTACATCCAGAGCCGTGTAGATAGAAGAGTCCCGACATCTCCATTCACTCCAATGGACCAGTTTTTTACTCTCAAGAGTTCCAGGAAGTAAGGTCCTGGATTAAGCAGCACTGTCGAGTTGCAGCAAAATAGACAGTTTGTGTTGTACTCTGAAAGGGTTTTTCCCCCCTTGAGTCAAATTGTACATTATCAGCTTTATTTTAGCATGCAAAAGTAGCGCGAGACCCATTCCTGGCTGTTCATTGGCTAATGAGTCTCGCATTTTGGTCCTCCGCTGACGCCACTCTCTCTCTAGAGGACACTAGGTACATCCATTATGTATTATGACTAGTAGTATGAATGGAAGGTTGCTATCCTCTTCACTTCCTTTACTTCTCCCTTTGCAGTCATGTACAGTAAACATTTTCAAAATTCTTTGGACAGTTTTGCACAATCTGCCCTACCGACCGTAGGGCAGATTGTGCAAAACTGTCCAAAGAATTTAGAAAATGTTTTTTGTTTTGTTTTTCGGGAAATATCGTTATATTCGATATTATCAAAAATTGGCCCAAGCCTAGGTGAATCTAGGCATTGTTGTAAAGCGCTTTGACTGGTCGGTAGAATAGAAAAGCGCTATATAATGATTGATTGATTGATTTCTTTTATTTTCGTGATTGATTGATTTTTTTTTTTTTCCGTGTCATGCAGACAAAGTGCCTAACTAACCCTCATGGGTTTACAAGACACCAAATTTTACCATGGCAGTGGTTAGATAATTAATAAATACACTTAGTCGTCAAACAATTCAAATACAAATGCACACAATTTACCATTTACCATTGTCCTTTCAGGTGCCCTCGTTTGCCAGAAGGTCGAGTATCCCTGCAGGCTTCGAGGAGACATCCCAGGATGCTGAAGGCTCCCTCCGGACAGATCCCATCCAGGTGCAGCGCTCCCAGCCTCAACAGTACCAGCTGAACAGCAAGAAGCACCATCAATACCAGCCCAACCAGCTGAGCAGCATGAAGAACCATCAATACCAGCCCAGCAGCCAGGAGGTCCCAGACCAGCTCAACGGCAAGAAGAAGTTCATCTACCAGCTAAACAGCAAGAAGCACCACCACTATGAGCCTGATCCCAATATGTATGATGCACAGGCTTCTAGACTCAAAGAGGTGGTCAAGGTTCAAGAATCAGCCAGTAAGCCAGCCAACCCTGGCTGGAACTTACCACTGGCACTGCAGCAGAAATGGGTGCGTGACAAAGACACCGGCTGCTTGAGCAAAGTCAAAGAGCTGGCAGTAAAGATACAGAAACCGACAACTATTGTTAAGGAGGCGGAGAGTGAACATGCCCTCAAGCCCAATCCTAAAGATGCAACCCTCCCTAGTGCTATTAGTAACAAGATGAAGATAATCAAGAACAAAAACAAGAATGGCCATATCGTGATTGTCATGAGCAAATATATGGACAGTAACAAGGTACATGGGCCAAAGGGTAAACATGGGGAATCATCGGGTGAAGAGAGACCCCAACACACCAAACCGTCAGAAAACAATCCATCGCACAGAACCAAAATGGTGGAGCAGTTGCACTTCGAGAATGGTGTCCCCAAAGAGATCTGCAATGGCAGTTCCCCCCCTGCCGCTGAGCATCCCAAAAAGTGTTCTCCCAAGGACAGACATTTCTCCAAACCTTCGCCGAGCACGGCAGAGGAATATAACACAGAAGTGGCTCGCGGTCAGGCTGATTTGCCGGATGACCTACCGCTACAGCTAACCGCTAGCCCGCTTCCAACATCCTGGGCTATGGACACAAATATCTCAACCGCGATAGCCATTGACCATCAGATCAGGATCCCCTCTTTCCCCAACGACCGCAAGCGTAAGCTCTCTGAGCCGGTGGAGGACAGGAGTGTTTCCAAAACTTTCCTCAGTTCCAGAAGCTTCAGTGTCCCGAGCGCTGTGCTAACTCCACCCCAGGACAAACCTATGGACCTCCACTGTAGCGGGCCACGCCAAAGCAGTGCATGTAGGTCTACATATGACGTTACGGACTCTAGCAGCCAAGAGGAGCCTATGGATCTTAGCTGTCCAAAGACCAAGAAGCAGACAGAGCCAGAAATACAACCACAACCAGAACCGGAACCAGAGGTTGAGCCTGTCATTACAGATCCAGTAGATCCAGCTCCTGTGAGAGAGGATCCAGAGACATCAACAGAAAAGACTAAGGACGAGCCCGTACGAAAAATCTCACCTTTTATGGGCAATATTATAATCACCGATATCACAACAAACAGTCTCACTGTCACCTTCAAGGAATATGTTTCCTTCTAACAAGCTTGTTTTGTCAAATGGGACTACCAATTGGAAGACACTGTCAATATGTGCATTATGTAAAAACATATGAGAATTTTGTATATATGGAAATTTATAATTTATCATCCAAATTCAATATGTTTCTTATAATGTTTTATACTGTAACTCCTCTGTGATGTGTAGCCAAGAAAGTGCCCTCGAGGATTTGAGTGACTGCATTGAGGTGGATGTATACCACTAGAAAAATATCCGTATATTTATGAAACTTCATGGAATACCCTTTGCCGTTGTTTCATACCAAACTTATAGCCTGAGATTTATGAAGGTTTATACATATTTTGTATTTAATATACGTTATTTTGGTCCTAATAGAAGGTAGAGAAGAACTTTGTTGAGTGTACGGTGATCAAAGATCAAATTGAAAGCACTTAATTGCATTTGCCTGTGCATATGTTGATTTGTATCATGTACTCCGCTCGTGGAGAGAGAAACAGCTGTTCTCCATACGTTTTATTTCATTGCTTCACAATCGACTCCAGTCAGGTCCCCTCGGTCTGAATTGGCATATTCCATTTGATGATTTGTTTGTGGCTTTGTTGAAGAGAAGTTAATGGCCATGAAATGCAAATGTAAAAACTAGGTGCGTCTGGCACCCGAGGCAACAGAACACAGCGTAAACACCCACAGTCGGCTGCATTCGCCTGTGTCAACAGCTTGCAAGCAATTCCCCCTATATCTGTTTTGTCAACTTCCTCTAGGTCTTGTGATGCAACAGAAACCTAGATGCTATCGCACCCCTGCTGTCAATGTTGTAGTCGAGTGGGGTCGGACTCCTGGACTCGTTTTCACGACTCGTGACTCTTGACTTGGACTCGAGCATTCATGCATTCGGACTCTGAAGTTGGGAGACAAGAACTCTGACTTGGTCATTGATAACAAATGTTAATTGTTTGTTTTGTGATAGGCCCTAATAGTTTGGTATAAGATATTGATATTGATATATTAATACCATGACATTATTAAATTTCCTGCAAGGGTATGCACTTGTGTTCCACCCACATGTGGTAACTCCGGACTCGGACTTGGGAACTTGACTTGGACTCTTCTTTGCTGTCTTGGACTCGGAGTCGAACACTGGGGACTCGAGACTCGACTTGGACTCAAGATATAGTGACTTGACTACAACACTGCCTGCTGTATTGCACTTTTTACCTTTTGTCAACATTTAGGGAATAAAGTGTGACATTTTCTAAAGGTCAGTACCCATTAAAGAGAAGATCTATGAAAAAGGAGTTTCATTTATCAACCATGTCACTTTCCCATTAAGATGACTTATTGATTCTTACCATACCGTAATTAGGTTGTGATTTATTACATTGCCGTTGACCTCACATTTTGCTGGCATTACTTTCAAATATATCCTAGTCTCTTTCTTTTTTAGGAGTGTCTTAATGTCACACAGATTAGCAATATTCATCTCATTTTGCTATTGAAGCGTATATGATCTGAAGAATATACTGTATGTGTCTGCTACATGTTTGAGACCAAGCTACCAGGGTTTAGTCATTTTGTACAGATTTGACGTGAGTTGCGAGGCTGGCTTTTGTATCCCGTTTCATGCAATCCAATGAGTGCAAGCTATTTTGATAATGCTGCTGAAAATGCAAATGTCACACAGTACTTTTGTCTTTGAAAACCTGTTGGATGTAACCTATACATTTGAGTCTAAATTGCCTTCTACGCACACGTAATGCAAAGCCAGTGAGAATGCTAGAATAAGCATCTATATAATGAAGATGAAAAGTGCATATTTATTGACCTTTCATTTGTTGTTCAAAACAATTACAATATGTCCTCTGCATCAGAAGCTGCAAATGATTCCGATGAACAGTTTGTCCCTTTTTAAAAGACGTTTTTGAGTCAGTTTGCTACCTTTTGTCTAATTCTTTCGCCGTTTTGTTCATTCTTTCTTGCACTTGCTTCACAGTCAAAATGATTGGGTAACACTTTATTTGGATAGTCCACCTACAGAGTCTACAGAGTATTTGTCACATTTCAACAGTTTATTAGTTGACATTCAACTGCTTCACTTTTGTCTGTAGATGTTGAACTGATTATCTATGGAGTATATGTGACAATGCATGAACATACCTACATGTTCTCAGAATAATTTAGTAGCTCCATGGTGATGAGAATCAGGTGGGGAGCAAACATAACCTGTTAAACATCTATAGACAATGCAAAATGGTTGACTTGTTGAATGTCAACTATAAGCTCTTGAGATGTTACAAATAGGCTATACTCTTATAGGCGGAGTATATATCACGTAACGTGTTACCAATAGTGATTGTTATACAGTAGGCCTATGTTCTGTATACGGACTTGGTGGAGTTGATGCTGTCAGCACAGCTTACTGGATGGTATGTTTCACAATAAAGAAAGCAAACTAACCTTTTATTGATGTTTTGTGGTATTGACATGTGGTGGCGGGGCAACATGCTGGGCATGCTAACATGCGCTCAACATGGGGAAATATATCTTTAGGCTATTTATATTGATACTTTGAAACTTTACTCATATTTGAGATGTTGCTAACATCCCTAATGCAGTGGGGGTCCCTGGGGGGGGGGGGGGGGGGGGTTCCAGGGGGTCCCCAGCAAAAAGGGGAATAATTTATTTTCACTATAATTCCATCCATAACACAATAACAATGTATGACTATGTTGGTCATGGGTTTCATACACGTTGTGTAGGGCCTAATAAAACATCTAAAAGTAAAAAATCTTATCAGATGGACCCTGGGGCAAAATCTTATGAGACGGGAGTCTGTCGGCCCATGGAATTTGTGTCAGTTTAGGGCTCCTTGACGTGAAACAGATTGAGAAGCACTGCCTTATGTTAACTTGTTCCTGTCTGAAGCCATTAAACATTAAGCACAGTAGAAACAGTCAGTCACGTGTGATCTAGAACAACAGATCACGTTGCATAATCACAAACAACCCTGCACAAAGGGCCCTCTGTCTTACATAACCCGCACTGCATGGCCACTTGAACTATTAAAACTCCACTCAGGCATTATTTTTCTATGGAGGCTCGACCCTGAGCAGGAATGTAAACACACAACATAACTGCAAGAGGTGAGGATAATGTCATTCGTACTGCAGATTCTATGAAGAAGAAAGGATCGGTGGAGGGTTGGCATTTGACCATCACACTGCCCAAAGAGGTCTCTGCATTCCACCACACTGTGGGGTGGGGTGTAAGATTGCAGGAAATTTAAAAACGATGTGTCTCCAGGGAGGCCTCGTGATATTTGCAACAGCTTTTAGTTGGCCTGGGGTCTGTTTTCCAATAGGCTTGGTTCATTAAGGCCTACATCAATCCATAGGCCATTATTATTATTATCAAATATTGCTATGCATGGCAAATCACCAAGAACTGTAAAGTAGCATAATTACATAGACTATTATAGGCTACACTTATATGGCCCAACTTTAATTAATTAAATTTCAGTTATGACTTTTCAAGACCTGGTTGACCCAAAGCGATGCAGCGGGCATACTGTAGCCTATTGTTCATGATCTGAAAAGAACTATAGGCATAAATTGATATGTTGACGCCCCAAGCCAATAGAAAGAATGCGGGAGTGCGCTTGAATGTTTTGAATGGTAAGGCCGTGGAATGTGTGTGTTGTCGCTGTTATGTTTCCCATGGGAGTTGCCTATCAAAGAATGTTGTGAGAGAAACACAGCAACCTTGAAGCGGATTAAGACAAGTCGAGAAACATTGTAGCCTGGCAGTGAAAAGAAAGAAAGGAAGAAAGAAAGAAAGAAAGAAAGAAAGAAAGAAAGAAAGAAAGAAAGAAAGAAAGAAAGAAAGAAAGAAAGAAAGAAAGAACATGTCCATAGCAGGCATGTCTACAATCCACACAGCCTGATTTTGTATCATTTCAATAATTAACGGTCTCTTATAAATTCATGGTGAAACAAGACGCATGCTGTGAAAGCAAAACTGGTTTCCATGACGCCTTTGTCTCCCAGCATTTCCCTCATTTGGTTTTCAAATAGACTAAATTAATCTGCTGCGAGCTTGATTTGGTTGTCAATTCCCTGCCAGTTCAACAGCTTGAAGCTATCGGGAAAATCTTTAGCCTAAAGAAAATTATTTTCAAATCTCCTTTAATTATATTACAGATATGGGCTCACAGCACATCAGGCTATGTCAAATTTTCCACAACGCCGACAGAGAGACAGCCATTTTCTCTACTCTTCTCTCCTTCTCTGGGGGTCTTGTGTAGGAAATGGTTGCTTATAATGCGCTGAAGGAAGATAAACTTCAGGTCCGAGCGCTCTGATGCTGCTGGCAGTGTAAAAACAGGTTGCATTTCATCATAAGGTATAAGGTCCGCAGGTTCAGGATGGCATGTGCGAGATAGGTTCTTATTGAATTCCAATAGGCTATACGGCAAACGAGTCAGAACAAATATGAAAATATCATATAGCCTATAGGCCTAATGGATGAATCATATCATCATCAGGGACATTTTTCTGTGAAATGGCAACCAAAGTCATAGACCAATGAGAGAACACATTTTAAAGCTCATTTGTGAAAATCAGCTAGTAAAAGTAGACTATATGGCAAAATTTTAGTGTCATCTGTGTATTGCTCAAAGCCTCTCTCTCTCTCTCTCTCTCTCTCTCTCTCTCTCTCTCTCATTTGACTCAGTCATGCATGTTGCAGGAAGCTGAAACATCGTTGCGCAGGGGAGCATATTTATAGACCAAGTGTGATGTTTCACATTCCACTTTTATCATCGTGCCATGCACTCACTTGGCTCAGACTATAGGACCGACCATGCAAGCAAGATCACTCGGTAATTTATACCCGTGTGAGTGTGGTCTACCCGGGGAAAACTATCACACAGAGAGGCTATCTGGAAAGGAAACTTATTAGGCCTATATAATGAAGAAGTGCATTCAATAGAATGAGCTCCTCAATGCATTTAGAGAAATATAAATAGTCTAATGTAATTAGGCCCAGCCGTACACTCCATATTGTTTGTGGTAGCCTAGTAGCTATAAGGTTATGATGGGTTATGCTTTTTTATTTTATTTTAGAGCGAACTATGAAACCCAAATAGATCCAACCTAAATACCTAAATAATTAGGTGCTTATTATGAGAAGTGAAAGCCCTGCGGTGAAACCAGGTATAGAGAATATGCTATTTCGAATTCGCCCTGCGTTATAACGTCGTCTTCTTCCCCGTGTGGTTTTGATCTGAAGCGGCTGTGTGAGCCACCTCCAGTAGAAAATGTCGCCCGGTATAAGTAGGACAGTGAAGAGCGAGCTGTGTGCAGCAGTTGCCCAGAAACCAGAGAGCCAATAATGTTCTCACAGAGCCAGCACTGTTTATTCATACGGCTGTCGCCATTGCGGTTCTGCAGTCAAACAGCTCGTATAGACGCGCTTATCATCGACACACCAAATATGGAGACTCTCCCTCTACCTCCCCTGAACAAGCACCGCGTCGTTTCTCTCTCTGAAAAGCGACCATGTAGCCTAGTACCGACAGGAAATGTCGGTCTGCCTCTGACTGTATCAAAATGGAGGTTCATATTTCCACGGCAGCCACAACGCATCTTTTGTCCGCGGCGCGCCCGCCTTTGTCTGCTGGCGAATTAATTAAACAGACGGATCGGGTGCTTATGGCAAATATTAGACCATGATTGTGATTGACTATGTTTTTTATCAGGAGAGACGATGTGGCAAACGTGGCTGCGCTTCTCCAGGGGATAGGTTCATTCCCTGCCTGCTTTTTGATTGTGCCCTGAATCTCCATGTTGCGATTCCATTTTACACATCAAACAGCAAAATGCGTATTCACATCCCATCCGATATAATGCAGCCTACTAATAGACGTTATGAATATTTTTTAGCTAAACATAGGCTAGAGTTTGCATGGCACATGAATGTATTTTGGATATGGCAAGGTAGGCTACACTTTCCATATCAGCATGAGTGGATCCAGACAGTTTTAATTAATATAGAAAATATCAAACAAAACGACAAAAAATCGACAGAAATATAGCCTATTTGAAAGTTTAAAAAATCATATCTGGGTAGCATGCGGGACTAATGTTCCCTCGTTCTGTGCGTCTGTGCAGCAGAGCTTATGGCCAACATATAGTAGTCTATTAATTGATCACACTGACCAACATCTTGTCAGTCGGCCAATTGCCATATTTATCCCCAGAAATGTAGTCGAAATAGTTTCGAACGCATGAGATGCAGAGCCTTGTGGTTTACCGACTAAACTCCTACAGGCCTACTGAGTGTGTGACTATGCAGGGCTGCTGCAGGCTGCATTCCTATCAATACTTATATTGGAAATACTACATGAACTGAGAAAAGAAAATCGCTGAAAACTGAGGGTGCAAAGATAGCCTATTCGTATGAGCGATTTTCTTTTATTGTTAAATGACCCTTGTTATTCACTAGATGTTTAGCTCTTGGATAAATGAAGGGCTAGTGAATGTAGAAAATTGTACCAGAGAATGTGAGATTGAATTTATTTTTCTTTGTGGCGAAAGAATGTTTGAATCGCAATTACAAGACAATGTGGAGTTGCAATATTCAATTAAAGTGTGACAGTATTGGGCCGAGTGCCAATAATGACGTCTTGAGAAAAGAAAAAACTAATAATAATAATAATCATAATCATAATCATCATCATCATCATAATAATCATAATAATCATAGTAATCATAGTAATCATAATAATAATAAAATAATAATAATAATAATAATAATAATAATAATAATAATAATAATAATAATAACAATAACAATAACAATAACAATAACAATGACAATAATCATATTAATAATAAGAATAGGTTCCTATTGACACAAGATATAATAGCCTATTTTATGTGCAATGAAATCAAGAAACGTTTAGTTTAATTAATTTGTATAACAGCAAGAAATAAAATAATGTGAATAATAATAATATAATCACAACAACAATAATAATAATAATAATAATAATAATAATAATAATAATGACAACAAAGTGCTGTTAATAATATCCCAATGTTCAGAACGTCTTAGGCACTGTTTCCTGCCGTCACAGAGGAATCACTGAACACCTTTAAACTTGTAAGAAATGACAGGCCTTCGTCCCTGTCCATATTTAGATGTACAGAAAGGGGATCAATTGTGACAGGATTCAATCAAATAATATAGATGCACAAAACGTTGTTATATCCCCTTCAGCTTCAAGCTGTTAATTGAGGCAATTCTGACTCAATTCGGAGTGAATCAATCAACCTCTCACTTTCATACCCTTTCCGATCTAATGACGTATATACCGGTATGTCATTTAATTTGTGGCTGGATTTCAAGGTAAGCACTCTCCCTTAAAACAAATGTCTGTTCTTATTGCGCTTAATCGTCTAACTAAGTCTGGATACTCCCCCTAGGAACTTCACCGGCATAAAGCTTTTTAGCCTTACTCTAATCAAATAATCTAATGCTTATAGGAGTAATATGTGTGCCAACAAGCTATACAAATTCAAATGTGCAAGCTAGCCATATTTGAACCGTAGTGTCGGTGATCTCAGGATAGCCTTCAAAAGTGAGCTAATTGAAAAATTGAAGGTGTGCCTTGTTTATGTGCCACTGCTGCATTCTTTACAAGCGATGTTTAAGCCCTACGCTAATTTATCTGGACATTCAAACAAAGAGTTTGTGCCTTTTCTAGGTGTGCCATGCGTAAAGTTGTAATAATGCGCAGCGCAAAAGTCCAATTACGCATTGTATGGCACATGATGATGAAAGGGCCTTTTTGTGACTGGATGCTGCTGTGCAATATGTGACACTGTAATGAAAATATGTCGTTACAGGTTATGAAAATGCATTTTAAATAAGCGTTTGCGAGCCTGTAATATAACTAATCTGTGCCTGTGGCCAGGTTTACTCAGGCCAGCGGTTCTCCAACGTTTCCATGACACAGATCCCCATACGCAGGAGTGGATACCATAGGCCAGGCCCCCATTTAATAGAGTTTTCTCGCAGGGACCCCGATTTGAAAACAAATTTGGTCATTGTTGTCGCTGCTGATTTATTCCCATAACATTCTACCTATTTCTAATATAGGCTAAATATATATTTAGATGTATTTGTTTTGAATAGATTGTCTGTGCGTTGGAGGTAGTGGTGACGGTGAAACCTGTAGTCATTCTCATAGGCTATATTATCTCACTATAATTTATAATCAATTTAATCATAGTGAAATAAAACTATTCCTCCTTTTGGTGAGGGCCCCTGGACTCCCCTCGGGGGCCCCTGGCGGTCCCCGGACCCCACTTTGAGAGCCTCTGACTTGGGCTCTTCTCCTTTGCCAGCAGACATTCCTGTACAGCCGCCAGAGCAGCGGGGCTCCTCCCCTTCACTCAGCAACCCGGAGCACGTAGCAACAGCTGAGCCAATGTGCTCTACCACGAGCCTTCCTACCGACTGTGGTGCCTGGCAACAGAAAAAGACGTGATGACGTCCTCCCCACATCGCGTATTATGGGATGTGCGGAATTAAACAACCCGAAGAGGACACGGGGAAAGCCAAAAACAACAAAATAACCCAGGCAGAAACAGACGAGCTTCATGTTAAACCATGGAGCTCTCGGCTGTTGGTGAGAGCGTCTTCGCAGCCGAGTCCATCATTAAAAGGCGTATCAGACGGGTATATTCGCTGCGTTTTTGTCCACAAGCTGTCTCCACATTACGCAACCATGTGTTTGTGCAGCGCTGAAAGGCAATCCTCTGATAACCTGAATCTGTTACGGATCTGTTTTGCAGGGTCGCTGGGAATATCTTGTGAAATGGAAGGGCTGGTCGCAGAAGTGAGTATATTCGCCGAGGCTGCAAAGGACAGCGCTCCTGCCTGGCCGCTCGCACAACTGCAGCAAGAGCTCGGAGTCTGTCATTTTGTTTGTATAGGCTACATATCGCCTACACAGCCTACTCTGTCTACTGTTTCATACCAGAGCCTACTGTAGGCTATAGGACGGCCGTGCGCAAGAGCACCATTTGGAAGATGTGTGCGTATCAGCCCGCTGGGGATGGAAAGTCACCACTAGCTTTTAGCAATGGCTGAGTTCAGTGCGTCACTGTCCGCTACGTAGTCGAAGCGAGGCAGCTTTGATCAAACTGCCGTGTGTGTTGGCGTGTGAGATGCGCACCCCTCACGGCCCAGAACACCTCTCTCCCTCTCCGTTATTTTAGGTACAGCACCTGGGAGCCGGAGGAGAACATTCTGGATGCACGTCTCTTCGCTGCCTTCGAGGAGAGGTGAGGGTTTGACAGCGCAGTACCGAGTTTAGGCCTCTCTCTCGCTCTCTCTCTCTCTCGCTCTCTCTCTCTCTCGCTCTTTCTCTCTCTCTCTCTCTCTCTCTCTCTCTCTCTCTCTTCTGCAGAAATGAAATGGCAGCGTTCTGCACCACAAAACTATTCACCACCAGTGCCACCATCAATCGTCTTTCTAGTTTTGAATATTAAAATCTTATTTTATTTAAACAAGTGAAAACAACCGTGCCAATTGAGATGATTTAATTGGTTTCTGATGCAAATCAATTTGTTCCAATAATTGACTTGGTCTTGATATGGAGACCTGCCTTCTCAATATATTGGCATTTGTCAAATATATACAGTAGGCTATATAGGCTATCGCTCACACATTGACCGATTACCCATTTGCGGAGACTAAATTGGACTAAATGTGAAATTACTTGTTTGGTTTAGCATGTGCTTATTCAAATGAATGCTGTGGTGCAATTTAATCTTTTAATGACACTATATTAATGATATTCACCAGGGAACGCGAAAGGGAGCTGTTTGGGCCGAAAAAGAGGGGACCTAAACCCGAGACGTTTCTTTTGAGGGTGAGTGAATGTTAATGACAGCTTTAACAGTTCTATAGTGCATGGTTTGCATTTCCTCATTTCCTGTCATGCAGCATGTGATGTAACCTATGGCCCAAATGAATCATTTCCATGATAGGCAGCCAGTGTCATTGAGTTGTTTTTGATGAGAGCTACATGTCAGTTGTTGCATTAATGAACAGACTTATAGGCTATATTTCATGGGGTGAAAATCCATTGAGTAACCGAAAAGAAAATATGGATTTGTTTGATCATCAAAGCAATTTTAAGGTAGATTATCTTATTCAATATATATATATATATATTTCAAAATAATTTCGGCTAATTGAAATGGTCGGTTATGATAAATATGTGCACATTCTGCAAGCATCCATACAATAATGTAGAAGCTTAAATTTTCCTATTTTTTTTTATTTTTTTTTAATGATTGTCTTACAAACAAAAATCAGCTTTTGAGTGAAGCCTTGAAAGTCCAGTGTACCCAAATAGATCCCCGGCTCCCTCTCTTATAGCCTACTATTAAATTCCCTTTAGAGACGACAGCTTGTCATCAATAACGTATAACTAATCCTCTCTGTCTCCAGGCCAAAGTCAAAGCCAAAGCCAAGACATATGAATTCAGAAGAGAAGCTCCGAGGGGGATCCAAGTTTCCTATCCCGTCCCGGAGCCTGTCATAACACCAAGGGCCCGGGAGGGCTTACGCACCATCGTCCCCACTATCTTCCCACCGAGCGTGGTCAACAGAGGGGAATGTGTCCATGTCGGACCTCCAGAGAGGAGGCCCAGGCCGTTTCCACCAGCCTCATTCACGCAGGACTCCGCCAGTGTGCCCAAAAAGAGAGGGCGCAAACCCAAGCAGATGTTACCTCAGAATACAGATCATGACAGCTCGGCAGAACCTGATAGTAAGCGGAACAGGCTGTTGGAGGAGCCAAAAACGACCCGATGTTTGCACCAGCAGCACGGGGAGACGTCTGATCGGTCTGATCACACCCTTCTGCAGCTGACGAGGAGGTTCCAGGAGGAGACCACGATCACGCCCAAATCCAGCCTGCACGAGCAGAGACATGAGGAGAGCGCGGGCCTGGCCCAAACTTGCGCACGCAATAGGACTCATTGGCCCAGGCCGAAGCATTTGGCGCAAAAGCAAAACTGTCGGGCTGAGGAGTGTGAGTCCGGGGGACAAGCTGCTGCCATCTCTAGACAGGCGGAGGCCGGCGAGTCATCGCGACCCGACGCGTCCTGCTGGACCCCGAGTCTCGGCCGCTTGGATACCGTGACTGTGACAGATGTCACCACCAACTTCTTGACGGTCACCATCAAAGAGAGCAGCACGGACAAAGGCTTTTTCAGAGAGAAAGTATGAGTGGCATACGTTTTGATAGGGCTTAAGAAGCTACTAACAACCATACTGTATAATTATATTTTTTTCTATGTAACGCCGAAATATTTAGGCTACTGTTGAGCAAATAAAACAAATCTGAGACATAACTTCTAATGGCTTTGTTGTCTGTATAGCCTAACATTTGCGGGTTTCGCCTCAAAATTGTCAATTCGCTCTCATAGGCCTACTTGTTTAGTGTACATAAATCCAAATAAGCCTTTTGTGTCATTGTTTACAGAAGTTGAACCATAAATAGCCTCCATTCTAGTCAAAACCTGCATTCCGTTGCCATTCATTATGTTTGAAGAATATTTTTCTATTCATCATTTTACCCCCATCAGTCTTTGGTCGGATTTATTTATTTATTTATTTATTTATTTATTTATTTATTTATTTATTTATTTATTTATTTATTTATTTATTTATTTATTTATTTATTTATTTATTTATTGAGTGGGAGGTAGTTCTTATAATAATTGCGTTGATTTTTCATTTGAAAATTATAGAAAAACAAACTCATTATTCAGCCTTTCTTGCCTGAATGTTTTTCGGTATCAACCACGCCATCGAAATCATTACTTAACCGCGGGGTCAATGGCCTATACCTTCTTCAATTAAAACATAGCGTTTTCAAAGAAATGTTTTTCCTGCACGTTGCAATTATTGCACTGATGCCCTATTGCACTATAGTGTTTCACATCCAAAGTCACATCCAAATGTGGTGTGCCCAATAATTCCAGGACTGATTTTAGCAGTGATTTGGGCAACATAATGAAGTTCCAAATGTAGCCCCATTGGGAAGAATAATTTAGGCTATTTAATTTAGACAAACTTGATTTTCATGATGCTGCAGATTAACATCCCTTTTACACCATGAGTCCTCCAAGGGATTTCAGATACAAACGGTGACCATGACCTTCTCGTTTCACCTGAGGTCTAATAGGCCCGTTCTCAAGACCTGAACTGAACTCAATTCCATTTTGAGTTTTCATTCCAATCATCCAAGAGACAACAGAAAAACTATATACTTAGGCCTATTATTGTATGGCCAATAACTGTTGAGTTACAGGTTAGGTTATAGGTAATGGGCCCATATAGGCCTAAATTTGCCAGAAACTTCACCACCACCACCATGTCATGGTAAAATTATTTAACTTTAAAGAAAAAGAAAAAAGGAAGTGCAGAATTAAGTTTGAATTATGGGCCCAAACTATGCTATATGCTTTATTCGATATGAGCAACAAGTCTGTTTTTTTATTGTATCAACCATTCAACTGTTAATTACAGTATTTTAATATTTTGGTTACAGGCACCCCCTGAGCCATTTACCGAGCAAGATATGAGGAGGCTTGTAAATTGTAAGCATCGGTCTGGGTCAACAAGTCAAATTGCAAACAAAATGTTTATGAGTCTTCTGCCTTCATTGTTGATATAGCCAATTAGCCTTTTGGAAAATCCAACGCCGAGTCTTTTGTTTAAGATCAGTCTCTCTCTGTAACAACTTTGCATGGCTTGTATGATTTTAACATCACTGAAAGTCTCAGACCAGGGAGGGACAGCAGTCTTCGTCCTCTGATAAAGCATTCAGCGTGCAGTGCGCCACTAAAAGGCGGCTCTTTTCCGCACAAAGGCTCCATTCATTTTGCTCTCCTCTCTCTCGCTGGGACACATGACCCAATCAGACCAGCCAGTACCCCCTGTAAAGGATCTCCGTTTCTGGCTCACACATTTTAAATGAGAGACAGGATAGGGGCCATTGTAATCCTATTAAGCAACTTGCGGACTATCAAAACGCCCAAAGCTTTATCCACACAGTATGGCATCAATTGGATGGGTGTTGGCAATGACACGTTTTCCCCTCGTAGCTTAATGGAAAGCGAAGATCAAGCATCACCAGAAATGTATTTGGAAGATATAGGCCCAGCCAGGCCTATAAGGATTCAGGACCAACATTGCCATAAGCCGCGCGTCATGCAATATAGCGTATTCTGTGTGACCTAGCCTATAATTTATCACATACACCACATAATATCTTGTCGGTCATCATCGGTCAAAGTTGCTGTGGTAATAAAATTATATTTGCCATACTTTAGGATTTAGTGAATTGACGCTCCTGCAGGGCAGCAAAGGCTTTTCCTGCAGCTGAGAAAACATCTGGGCAAATTCTCCATATGAGTGTAATTTACTCAACGACATACCCATCAAAAACCTCAAGCCTTTGATCTGATGCTGCCCTAAGGGAATATAAGCAGCCGGCCTTGAAAAGCAGCCATTACCACTCTACGGCGGCCCATACACTTTACCTCCAGAAGATGTCGCCACTAGCATGAACTGGGATTTGTGCCAAATTATTCTGCACAGGGACAACAGACAGAGCTAGGTTGCAACACATGGACCTAGATTACAATTGAATTGGCTAAAACTGCCCATCCTCAGGCTAGATGAATCATTGCTGAAAGCATGTAACGCATTCCAGGTCCGATATAGCGACTGATGAGTTGTCTGTTTTCGGGCCAGTATCGCCTGAAGCCTATGCTGCATTTCAGCTTCCAGATGTGAGCTCACTGTGCACTGCATCAACCTGCCACTAGATGAAGCTCAAGCACCGAAACTGTGTTTGTTTGGGTTAATGAAGTCATACATGTATAGACCTATTTAATTTTCCTGAAAATATTGTACCTCCCTAGCCTAACTAATAATTTCCATGCCGTTTTTTTTTTTATTAATTTAGGATTTTAAATACTACTTTTAAATGTGCTATTCATAGCACAACATGCCAGGCTTTTGAGTTTATTCTTCTACATATTAAATTAGGCCTATACAAAATGAATGAATGAATGAATGAATGAATGAATGAATGAATGAATGAATAAATAAATAAATAAATAAATAAATAAATAAATAAATAAATAAATAAATAAATAAATAGGCATATTAATACATCCATCCATCCATCCATACATACATACATACATACATACAGGCCTACATACATACATACAGGACTACATACATACATACATACATACATACATACATACATACATACATACATACATACATACATACATACATATATACATACATACATACATACACATAGGCTACATAGCCTACATACATGCATACAAAATCCCGATAATAGGCAGGCTAATGTTGATGTTAACAGATGGCTGAAGGCTTTCATAAAGGACTGTCTCTCTTTAGAGAGCAAAGACAAAGACCTGCAGAGACCAGCAGTCTGTAACAACTGGATCAGTCCTAATTAGCTAAATCTGAATTTTATTAGGCCTAATGGACCGAGAGACTGAGAGAATGAGGCGGGGGCGGAGAGAGAGAGAGAGAGAGGGAGAGAGAGAGGGGGGGGGGGGGGGGGAGGGAGAGGGGTCTATTCCAGATGAAGCGCCCCGTGTCTTCATTCGGCTGAATCGCAGCATTGTGATGCACTGTGCACTGTGTTGCAGCACTTCTTTCTAACTAGCCTACAATCACTGTATAATAGGCTACTTGTTGAGTCATGTGTTGTCGTCAGGCTGAGTTTAGATTTCTCTCTTGTGGTTGAGATGTCGCCAAATGGGATTATTTCGATTGTTATACTGGCTCTTCACTTTTGGCACTGTGCGGCTGATCTATGCAACTGGACCGGAAGGTGAGGTCTTTTGAAACGAAATTCAAACGTAGGCTAGGCTAAATTCAACACCCATATGAAATTAAATTATAGACAGATTAAATTAGAGACTAATTAAGGCTAATGTAGGCTATAGCCAATTTTAATATATTTTTTCATTCACCTATAGCCTACATCTTAGCCTGCTAATGCTAAAATTGTCTTGATTATCTGTAGCATATTTGTATGGCCTTTATTTGAATTTTGCAATATTAGGTTAAACCTTTTTTATATTGCTGATCTACTCACTCGTCTTTCTCCGTTGGATGCAGCGGTTTGGGTGCGGATGGGAGGACGGTGCTTCAGGTGCGGCTGCGCTGCACAGAGGGCTCGGTGCGGTGGGTGTACCCGGGCCAGGCCCTGCGGGTGGTGCTGGAGCCCAACCTGTCCTCCGCCCAGCGCACCACCGTGTGCATCAAGCCGTCCCTCCCGGCGCTCCGCGGGGCCAGCGTGTACATCGAGCGCGCCGGGGAGCTGGAGCTGTTGACGGAGGGCGGGCGGCCGGGGCAGGTCTTCTGTTTCCGGGCAGACGGGCCACAGAGGCCCGCTATCTACCTCCAGGCCAGCCCGCACAGCGACCTGAGCAGACCCATGGTGGGCTTCAGATATGAGCTGCTGTTGGGGAACAGGAGTGCTACACCCCTGGGACACAATGGGCTGCAGAGTGAGTAGGCCTTGGCTATTAGCCTATTATAGTCTATTTTGCCAATCTCAAATGAAGCCCTTTATAATCTGAGGTTATATCTACAGTATCTATATGGCAGTGTGGGCTCTCTGTTCTCTGTTTAATTTTTTGTCCCACTGATGATGTCATCAGTGTCAGTGATGTAATAAGGGGGCACGGCACACACATACACGATAGCCTGGTAAACCAGCCCGTCACGTGAACTCACATTTCATTTGGTTCTGCGTAACCTCGCGTCACCAGGCTCTTCTCGGCGAGAAAGAGCCTGGCTCCCGCCCACAATTGATTTTGTCACCCTACTGGCAGCGTTTCTAGCTCGTCAACTTTCACGTTAACTTGACAATTTGACCCAAGTATCAGAATCCTCTTTCACCGTTTTGACCGGTGTGTCAGGCGGTGGTGGCGGAGATGCCATATTGCATAAACGTTTTGTTTTATGTAACGCTAGCTTTGTTTTGATCAGACTCTAGTTTAGGTAACATCACCGCGTCAAGCTAACGGCAACAAAGACGTTGTTAGGCGCATTGCCATCCGGTGTTAATTCTGGGTCCGGGGTTTACGCCCCCATGACAAAAAGCGGGGTGGAAGGTGCCCAGACTAGTTCTGCGTGACGGTCTGGCCCCAACTCTTCACCCAGTGTGTTTAGCAGGGGCGGGAGCATGGGCGGGCGTAGTTGCCTTGACAGACAACTCCTTCAGGCAATCAGCGTCGGATCCAGTCAAACCCAAATCCACCTGGGAGAATGGCAAAAACATGTTTTCCGCCGAGAAACTCCGCGGTTGCGGCGATACTCATGTACTTGTTTAATTGTTGTTATTGTGTCTATTTCGGCAATAACTGCACTTTATGGCTGTTTAAACTAGACAAACGCTGACATTACCCCTCGAGATGATCAGGCAAGGAGGCGGCCATTGTTGTTTTGTTAGTGCAGCGCTAGTGGCTTTCACTGTCTTTCACTCTCCAGAAACCTTCCTCGGCAGTGACTCGAAATGTGCTGACGCTACTATATAACTTGTGTTGTTGTTATTTTCAGGCTCTAGCTAATGTAACCACGTCGCGTCAAGCTAACGGCAACAAAGACGTTTTTTGGCGCACTTATTTCCGGTGTTGTTTCCTGTTTCCTTGGTTTACGCCCCCATGACACAAAGCGGAGTAAAAGGTGCCCAGACTACACCCTCCCAGGCTTTGGGGCTAGACCATCACGCAGAAGCAAATTAAATGTGAGTTCACGTGATGGGCTGGTTTACCAGGCTAACACAAGGAGGCATTGTGACATCACTGATGATATCATCACTGTAAATATGTAATCAGTGATGTCATAAGGGAGCACATGTAACCCGTGCGTTACGACTGCGTTGTGTTCTGGGTTGTGTGTGTGGTGACACTCAGGAGGCAAGAGGCAGTACTGGGTCTCAAGTTGTTGTTTACTGTGTGACACAGAGCAGAGCCAATGCACAGCATTAGGGTTTGTGTACATATGCGCGGTCTCACTCCCCTCGCTGACATTCTAGGAGACTGTGATGGGAGCTGCGCGCATGCGCACGTAATGACGTGCTGCGATGGGTGCGTTTGGAACCACTACACTCTAGAGCACACAAGTAGGAGATTTACAAAGGAAATGGGGTGTTTTGGTGAAATTCATAAGCGGGACCATATTAACCTGTTACATTCACCCTCCCTGAATTTCCCCAAAATCACCCGCCACAAAGCTACTTCACTTCAACATCACGGACGTGCGGAAGACACCACCCAATTCTGCCCTTCTGGACCAGTTAACACAAAGATCAAATCCTTGAGTTCAGTTGAAAAACTATCCGTAAAACGGATTAAAAGGTATTAAAGGTTGATCATGCCCTCAACCCTTCAAGAACACAGGGGTGCAGCCTACACCCCATTACACCTGGCCCCTCGGTACTCGTATGCGACACCGTGTCTTACCCCAACATACATCCAAAGCATCCTATGAAGTGACTTTAAAGCTTCACGCTACGCCACGCCCTGCGCGGCGACAACAGACCCCATGTAAAGGGTTTCTGTACCATATTCTCTATAAGCCTGGTGGCTGGCTTGATCACCCTCCCCGCCCTCGTGACCACCCCATCCAGAACTGGGACTCGGACAGCGTCACGTCTGGGCAAGTCCGACTGTGGCCTGTCATGTCGGTGACCAGAGGCTTGAGGTAGGTCGGTCTGTGGACTGTCATGTCGGTGACCAGAGGCTTGAGGTAGGTCGGTCTGTGGCCTGTCATGTCGGTGACCAGAGGCTTGAGGTAGGTCGGTCTGTGGACTGTCATGTCGGTGACCAGAGGCTTGAGGTAGGTCAGTCTGTGGACTGTCATGTCGGTGACCAGAGGCTTGAGGTAGGTCGGTCTGTGGACTGTCATGTCGGTGACCAGAGGCCTGAGGTAGGTCGGTCTGTGGACTGTCATGTCGGTGACCAGAGGCTTGAGGTAGGTCGGTCTGTGGACTGTCATTTCGGTGACCAGAGGCCTGAGGTAGGTCGGTCTGTGGACTGTCATGTCGGTGACCAGAGGCTTGAGGTAGGTCGGTCTGTGGACTGTCATGTCGGTGACCAGAGGCTTGTGGTAGGTCAGTCTGTGGACTGTCATGTCGGTGACCAGAGGCTTGAGGTAGGTCAGGGTCGATGACAGGAGCAGTCTGTGTCTCTTCAGAGTCAACCGGACAACTGGTTGGAGTGGAGGCCGTGTTTGTCTGTGAGTCATTGACGTCATCGGAGAGCTGCGAGACATGCTCCCCTGCCACAGTCTCTCCATCATCCTCACGGCCTGAGTCAGACAAGACCCACATGGACGTGCGCTCCTGAGAGGACTCTTCGCCCAAGCCACTGAGATCACCAGCATCAGATGAAACGTCCAAAGACTGACTCTCCAGCAGATCCCGAACAGGGAGGAAACTGACATCCAACAGTAGGTTCCTGTGCACGACCTTATGTCGGCCTGAGACGTCACTGATCTTGTAGATATGAGTCTTTGGGTTTCTCTCGACAACGGTATACACCACCGGCTCCCACTTGTCAGCAAGTTTCTTCTTGCCCCGTTCCCCCTTGTTGGCTAGCAGCACACGATCCCCAACATGTAGAGAGACGCCCTTGACCTTCTTATTGTACTGACGGGCCTGGTGTGCTTGCTCTTTGGCGGTGTGCTGTTGAGCGATTCGGGCAGCCTCAGACAGGTAAGTCTGGAGGGTCTTTGAGTAACTGCTGAAATCTGCCACCACGGGATCATGCAGGGCAGACTTGAACACAACGTCCACTGGAAGCCTCGGGACACGGCCAAACATCAGGTGGAACGGCGCATAGCCAGTGGTCTCATGGATAGTTGCGTTGTAGGCAAAGGTCAGCGTCTGGATCTGCTGCGGCCATTCTTGCTTGGCTCTAAGAGGGAGTGCTCGCAACATATTGCCAAGGGTCCGGTTGAACCGCTCCGTGCCACCGTTGCCCATGGGGTGATATGCGGTGGTATGAGACTTGGCCACCCCCGACAGCAGCAGCAACTCGGACACCAGTTCACTCTCAAAGTTGGCACCCTGGTCTGAGTGAATGCGCTCAGGGAAACCGTACACACAGAAGACACAGTCCCACAGCTTCCTGGCTATCTGTTTGGCTGTCTGGTTCCTGCACGGGAAGGCATGTGCCATCTTCGTGAAGTGGTCGGTTGCCACAAGCACATCAACAGAGCTCTTGTTCTTGTCTTCTGCCGACCAGAAGTCGATGCAAACGAGCTCCATGGGAGCTGAGGTCTTTATGCTCTCCAATGGGGCTCGTGCAGCAGGCTCCGGAGTCTTGGCAAGCACACATCTCTCACAGCACCGGACGTACTCCTTCACATCCCTCTCCATGTTAGGCCAGAAAAACCGCTGCCTTGCTAGGTGGAGGGTTCTGACCTGGCCTTGGTGCCCCGCCAAATCATGGACTCCCTCCAACGCCTTGTCCAGCAGACTCGATGGCAGCGCCAACTGAAGCCTCTTTATCTTGCTCACAGGGTCTCTTGTCTCCCTGTACAAGACACCGTCTCGGACCTTGAGCTTTTCCCAGTGCTTCAGCACAGCCAGCGATCCGGCTCCCAGACCCCCTCTCTCCCGTCTGGAGGGACGTCTCCTGCGCACAACGAACGGCAGGACACAGGCGATGGCGGGATCTTGAAGTTGGTGGTCCTCCAGCTCACGCAAGGTGAGTGAAGGCAGAGTATCTTGACCAGCAGGTTGCAGTTGCTGAACATGGTGGACTAGGCAAGTAGCCCTATTCTCCGCAGCAGTCGCCCAGTCACTGTGATGTAGCAAGGCAGCCTTGACTTCAGATGAGCTGCAGGAACCGGTCGTGTCTGGAGCAGGCTCTGACATCTGGACCACTTGAAGATGCTGGATGCCAAGCCTGAAAGTATCTTGCACTCTGTCAGCTTCTGCACCCTCTGCTTCATGCACCAAGGTACTGTAGGGCTCCTGAATGAGACGTTTGCTGATGGAAGAGGTGAAGGGGTCACGGCTGAGCGCATCTGCCACAATGTTTCTTGGACCTGGGATGTACTTCAAGTCGAAGTTGTAGGCCGACAACTTGTCCACCCATCTTTGTTCATAAGCGTCGAGCTTGGGCTTGGTCAGTATGTGGGTGAGTGGATTGTTGTCCGTCCACACCGTGAAGTCATGCCCTTTCAGCCAGTGACTGAACTTCTCTGAGACACTCCACTTCAATGCCATGAACTCAAGACGATAGGCGGGGTATCTCTGCTGTGACTTGCTGAGGGCCTTACTGGCAAAGGCGATGGGGCGTGCCTTATCCTCCCCAGCAGGCAGTTGCGACAACACTGCCCCTACTCCGTCCAGAGATGCATCCACAGACAAGATGAAGGGCCTTGAAAAATCCGGATGAGCCAGCACAGCACAGTTGAGAAGCTCCCTCTTGAGCCTATGAAAGGCTTCCTCACACGCGGGGCTCCAATCCACAGCAGTCAACTTCCTGAACATGCCAGCACTCCTTCCACCCCGTCCCTTCCTCTTCTGGCCCGCTGTCAGAGCGAACAGGGGCTTGGCAATGGCCGAGCATCCAGGGATGAAGCTCTGATAGAAAAACACCATGCCCAAGAAGGACTTGATCCTCTTGACAGAGGGGGTGGAACCATCCTCTTCCATCAGGGCTTCTCTCGGCATGTTAGAAATCACATCCACCTTGCCCGGATCCACAGCAATACCACTCTGGTCGATCACATGACCAAGGAACTTGACTGATTTCCGCAGGAGATGACATTTCTTTGGGCTCAACTTGAGATTACTGCCCCTGAGCTTCTGGAAGACTACCCGTAGCCTGCTAAGGGCTTCCTCTTCAGTGGGAGCGAAGACGAGAAGGTCGTCCAGGTAGCAGAGCAGACTGGTGAAGTTGAGGTTGCCGAAGATGTTCAACATCATCCGCATGAAGGAAGCTGGACTGTTGCAGAGCCCTTGAGGCATTCTGTTGTACTCGTACAGGCCAACAGGTGTCGTGAAGGCAGTGTACTTTTTGTCCTCCTCGCACATGGGGATGTTGTAAAACCCTGAGGTTAGGTCCATCGTGCTGAAGAAGGCATTGCCTCCGAGAGCTGCAAGGCAGTCCGCTTGGTGAGGGAGCGGATGGGCATCCTTAAGAGTCCGAGCATTCAGCCATCTGAAATCTGTACAAATCCTCATCCCGCCATCCTTCTTCCATACCATGACGAGAGGAGATGCATACTCGCTGATGGATTTGCGGATGATCCCCACCTCCTCCATCTCTGTCAGCACTTTTCGGAGACGTTCGTAGTGGGCAGGGGGGACTCTCCTGTACGGCATGCGGAACGGGCGGTCATCTGTCAGGCGGATGCGGTGCATAAATTCCTCAGCCTTGCCACAGTCAAGTGAGTGCCTGGAGAAAATGTCTTGGTACTCTTCGACGAGTTCAACAAGTTCTTTCTTAGAACAGAAGCTGGCATGGCATGAGTCAATGTCGAGGGCACTCAAACCCAGTGTGGAGAGCCTGTCTCTGAGGCCAGCATCCGTGGCATCCAGCCCGATCTCCTGCTCCGGGTTCCTCGACTCTCTCGCACAGGAGCCCTGCTGGATGTCTAGGTCTTCCACTGCAAGACAAGGTGAGACATCAGCGACCTTGGAGTTGCGCTTCAGCGTGATTGGCTTGGATGAGAGGTTAGTCATCTTCACAGGCACCCACCGATCCCCCCACATAGGCGTGATGACCCTCCCAACGAGTATGTCTCTTGGCCTGGCCCTCGAGGTGCACGGCTCCACGATGACTGTGCTGCCTGGAGACACTGGTACACCGCTGGGCAGCCTGCCCCACACCAGGTATTCACGTTGAGGGAGCAGTGTAACAGCACGGGGCAATTTCACGGTGCCAATTCCATTGGGAACCTCGTCTCCCCTCCATCTGGTGGTGCATGACATCATATCCAAGAAATGCTCGCGATCAAGAGGTGTGTGCTTGCACGCTGCCGATATGAGTTTCCAGTAGGAGTCACTGCCTTTCATGACACGCATCAGGTGTTTAAGGACGTTCGAGCCAATGATGAGGTCATCGCGCTGACCTGGTACCACTAGAACAGGGACAATGCATCTCACTCCGTAGATGGTCAGTGTCAAGTCATATATGCATTTGGGGTGGGTCTGTTTCCCTCCACAGCCAACCAGCACAATTCGCTCTGATGACTGAGGTTCTCCCACTAGAGCTCCTGCTTCTCGGAGCACACATTCTGCCTCCTCATTCAGCGTGCAAGCCATGGATCCTGAATCCATCATGCCCTTCAGCTCAACCTTGTCATTCACCACAATCTGAGTGTAGAACAATTCACTGAAAGCTGGCACCTCTGCTGATCCCTGTACCACTACTTGGCATTCTGGCATCGCTGAACAGGTGTTGACGTAGAGAAGCTCAAGATTTGACTCATCTTCACTGAGGGTTTTCTGTCCACCTCCCACACTGCCCCTCTCCGAGTGTGGGTGTTCTAGTTTTCCGCAGGCTGATCGTGACTGGCGTCAGCCTGACCTGTCTGTCTCTGGCCACGCCTGTTGCAGTCTCTTTTCCAATGACCAGGGCTGAAGCATGAAAGGCATAGATTATCTCTCCTGCAGTGCATGAGTGTGGAATGGTTGGTACCACCGCAGACCTGGCAGTTCCTCGCTTGAAAAGGCCCCGGAGTAAACGGTCTTGGTGGGGCTGGTGCATGTGCTGCCACCTGCACATTCTGCTGTGCCATCATGCGATCCAAGAGACTGAGCAGAGTACGCATGCCATCCACATCAACAGCTGGAGTGGGGGCCGGAACTGGCTGAGTAGCTGAAAGGAGTGCTGGCGACGGTGTGAGCTGAGCGGTGGCCACTGGTGCTGGATGGGTGGATGTCGGCAACTGGGGAAGCTGAGGGGTGAGGGCAGCAGTCGGAGCCGGGATAAAGTGGGCTGCTGTGGGCGAAAGCTGTGGAGCGAAGGCTGTGACTGGTGCTGCACTGAATGCGGCTGCAGCTGGGACAGAAGAGAGACGTGAGGTGGGACTGACCTGCACTGGCTGTGGTGCATCCAACTCCTGTGGCATGGCTGTCTGGGTGTGGCTGACTGCATGTCTCTGTGGGGCTTGAGTGCGTGTCCTGAGTTCACGCTGGAAGCTGTCGATGCGCTCCTGAACCTCACTGGTTGACCACTCTTCAGCCGCCCTGATGCTGAGCCTGTTGAAGAGAATGGGGTCTGGACAGTACTTAATGAACATCATTGACACTTCACGCCCTGGATCCTCAACGCCACGTCCCTGTCTCTTCAAGCACTCATCCGCTATGTCGATAGCATTGTTCAGTCTAATCCAGTACTCCATCACTCCCTCTCGTTGCAGTGGCTTGGTGTTGTAGAAGTCAGCCATGGGCATTGAGGAGTAAGACAGCTCACCGAAGTGCTGCTTCAGCATGTCAAAGATCAGGTCAGGGGTCTGAATGGGGTCAAGTCTGGGGTTGTGGCGTAGCGTAACCCTCACTACATCCTTTGCCTGCCCCATTAGCTTAGATAATATCTCTTGTGACTGCTGATGCTTCGGTGTGTTTCTCTTCATAAGGTACACCCCCACCATTTCCACCCACTCACGGACAGAGTATTTATCACTGCTATCACCCCGGAAAATCGGTGGCTCCTTAACATCGGACTGCATGACGAGTTTTACCCCAGACAAATTCAACTCAGAAGCTCTCTGCTCCGACCTAGGGCCCTCTGTTGACATAGACCCACCAATACTCCTATCACCCCGTAGCTGGGTTGCGATAGACTGACCAATCTGATTGGCCAACTCTGAGATGAGAGTACTCAACTCAACATTGGATGCTGCATGTGGGGTTCGCAATTCACAGAGCGGGACTTGGACACGAGTGGAACAAAATCTTGGGGTTTCTAACCCACCCACCCTAGGTGTCTGAAACTCATCCCCCAAGGACCCACCTCTCCCAAGGCTCGCATTATAGAAAACCCCCCCTTCAGGAATACCAGCCCCCTCTGAACTAGCTGCTGGATCCATGACAGATACAGATTTACACAAAAATAGAAAATCACATACACATATATTCACACTATTCAATCATTCAATTTTCAACGCTCTCATTTGACCCTTAAAATTATTACTCTTATATATTTTTTCTTTTCTGCTTTTTTTTTTTTACTTCTGACCCTACTGTTATTACCAACTGCAGTGTCT
This sequence comes from Poromitra crassiceps, assembly GCF_964638095.1. Taxonomy (NCBI): domain Eukaryota; kingdom Metazoa; phylum Chordata; class Actinopteri; order Beryciformes; family Melamphaidae; genus Poromitra; species Poromitra crassiceps. The sequence continues at coordinate 13,257,766 of NC_139644.1, forward strand.
GCTTTCACTCAAAGTGTCCCACTCGGCCGACCAACTTTGTGCAAGGGTGAGCGTGATGAGCCTCCCGCGGTGATCGAGACGACATCGATGCAGAAGGATCCAGAAGGTCACGGCACCAATGTAACCCGTGCGTTACGACTGCGTTGTGTTCTGGGTTGTGTGTGTGGTGACACTCAGGAGGCAAGAGGCAGTACTGGGTCTCAAGTTGTTGTTTACTGTGTGACACAGAGCAGAGCCAATGCACAGCATTAGGGTTTGTGTACATATGCGCGGTCTCACTCCCCTCGCTGACATTCTAGGAGACTGTGATGGGAGCTGCGCGCATGCGCACGTAATGACGTGCTGCGATGGGTGCGTTTGGAACCACTACACTCTAGAGCACACAAGTAGGAGATTTACAAAGGAAATGGGGTGTTTTGGTGAAATTCATAAGCGGGACCATATTAACCTGTTACACACACACACACACACAAGGAGGCATTATGACATCACTGATTATGTCATCAGTGATGCGAGCTGCAGGGCCAGCTGGGCGATTCAAGATTTAAGATTCAAGATTTTTATTGTCACTCCGTAGTACAACTGGGCGATTCAAGATTTAAGATTCAAGATTTTTATTGTCACTCCGTAGTACAAGTATCACGTGTGAAATTCTTGTGCTGTAGACTCCGTTACAACATAGTGCAAAATAACACGGCATATAGGTTCAGGAAAAGAAGAGAAGCAACAAGCAATAAGGCAGTAAAGCAATAAGACAAGTCAAAGACAGTGACAGCAGGGCAGGCGAAGCCACGCAGCGGGCAAGCCTAGGAATCGAGCGCGCGTATTCTAACATTCATTGTAGTTATTCATATATTTTGTTATAATTTACTAATGGTGTAATGTACTATAATGTAGGCTATACCTTATTGGGTAACACTTTACAATAAGGTACACAAATTTTGTAGTAGTTACTAGTAAACAAATGAGAAACTAACTATTAGTTAACGAATAGTTAATGATTAGCTAATGGCCTTTAATCATTAGTTAATCATTAATTAATGATGAGTTAAAGTCAGTCCTGAGTATAGTAGTTAATCATTAGTTAAAGTCACTTTGTGAGTATAGTAGTTAATCATTAGTTAATGATTAGTTGTCAGTTCCTTAGTAGAGTAATTATTCAGTTAATGGTTCATTAATGGTCAGTTTGTGAGTATAGTTGTTAATCAGTACTTAATTATTATCTGTCCATTAGTTACTCTTTTTGTGTACCCTATTGTAAAGTGATGCATCATACCTAAGAAATAAATTCAAGACTTGTTCCGGGTGAGATTGTGAGATTTGAGAACAAGCCTTGAATTTATTTGTTAGGTACCGTATAGTATATGATGTTTCACTTTACATTAGGGAACACAAAAAGAGTAATTAATGGAAAGGTAATAGTAACATTCAGTACTTATGAACTATCTGATGCATCACTTTACAATAGGTTACACAAAAAGAGTAACTAATGGACAGGTGATAATTAAGTAATGATTAATTAACGATTAACTACTATACGGTACTCACAAACTGACCATTAACTAACCATTAACTGAGTAATTACTCTACTAAGGAACTGACAGCTAATCATTAACGAATGATTAACTAATGATTAACTACTATACTCACAAAGTGACTGTAACTAATGATTAACTACTATACTCAAAACTGACTTTAATCATTAATTAATGATTAACTAATCATTAAAGGCCATTAGCTAATCAGTAACTATTCATTAACTATTCAACCTCTTCTAAAGCCACCTATTTCTGAAGAAAATGGTGAAAACGACATACCCAAACTAAAAGGCTTACTGTGGCTGAACGGCTAGGGTTACAGACAACTGCCTGACCTTTTCTGAAAGGTAAGACTTTGAAGTTTCTGTTCCAAGTGTCAGAATGACTCTATGTGAACCCTGAGTAACACCAGCTCAAACACAGTGGTTGATTCTCGCCTAGAATAAAAAACACTTTTAGAGTGTAAACAGTTACCTGTGGTTGTTGTATTTATGGCTAGAAACCCAATGGAGACATAGCCACAGGCCTTATTACCACATCCCAACTCAAAGAAGATGAAAAAATACCAAAACATGAGTATTTGGCAGTGGTTTTTGTAGGGAGATACCTAGGTGGATTTCCAAAAAGCCATTTGAAAAAGCCATTTGAAAAAGCCAAATAATCTGAAATGTTGTCTTTGTCTTTGTACAAAGACAGCTATAACTTCCGCTGTGTTGATCTGATCTGAAAAAGAAAGACATGGTTCAATGCACAAGATTCAGACGATTAATTTGGTATGTAGCATGAACAGCATTGTTCAGAATTAACCCCCTAATTCATCACATTAATGACAGATGAACAGCAAAAAATCTGAAACGTAACGCCCGTGTTATGGTGCAATGCAAGAGGTTTAACCAATAGTTTCTCATTAGTTTACTAGTAACTACTATAACATTTGTGTACCTTAGTTGGTTAGGGTTAGCCTATAGTTATGAGATAACACATAAGGGTTAGTTAGTTAATAAGCATCAACTAAGGGTTAATTAATGCTTATTAAGCATTATTAAGCATTAACCCTTAATCAATGTACCCCCATTGCAAAGTGTTATATGTTAGGCTACTGAATTTAACTGAGAATTTGAGACTTTGCACCTCAACCATTTTCACATCAATGACCCCTAATTTAGTCCACATTAGGGCCATAGAACCACATTTGATCAGATTTTGTCTCTCAAATCCAAATCTGAGAATATTTTTTATTGTTATTGAGATAACAGTGAAAATATGTCCAAAATAGTCATTCTTCTACATTCGCTAACTTCTTGAAATAATGGTGAAAGTTTGACAATTCATCAATTTGCTTGGGGCCCGTGGAACCCTCTCAAGGACCCCTGGGTGTTCCTCAGACCTCCCATTGAGAACCACTGGTTTAATTGACCAGTGGTTCGGGGGCCACTTGCTATAGTCTCAAGTCGGTTATCTAATCAAAGGCAAACCCCAAGCATGCAGAGTGGAGCGGGCAGCTGCTGGTCAGCCGTGTGTTTTGTCTGTCTGTCTGTCTGGGACAAAGCAGGGAGCAGAGAGCAGACCTCAGGGCGACCGGGGGTCTCCGGCCCACAGGGGCTTCAATCGAGACGGCAAATATTTTGCAGATTCCGCAAATGCCTCGTCATTGTCCCTGTGTGTTTGTTAGCATTGCTATGTGTGCGGGCCAGTCTCAATGATGGTGATGTCACCCTCTGTCCGCTGATAATAGCCAGCTGCGCTCTCTGTCTGTGTGGCGGGGTGGTGGAGGAGAATGTGTGTGTTGACGTCTGCAGCCTTCACACTGGTATGGGGGCCTTTTAATTAGGCCGATACAATAGGAGTCAAACATGGGGGTGAAGACTAGTCAAGGTTTTGGATCTGGAGTTGGTGTGGTGGGCAGAGCAATGAATGGAGCATCAGCAGCATTCCTCCATATGACCCTTGGTTTGATCTGAGGAGAGAGTTGAATGGAGCTGGTATGTGCCTCAGTGAAGTGCTACGGTGGAGAAGTGACAGCATCCATCAATCAATCAGTCTGTCTGTCTGTCTCAGTCTACACTCAACATGTTTTCTTCTCATTTTCTCCACAGCTTCATGTCGGCCCTGCAATGACACAGAACTCCTCATGGCCATCTGCAACAGTGACTTTGGTGGGTATTCTTAATCATAATGACACATTATTGCCTGGGTCCAGACCTTCAAATCCACCCACTCCACTGAGTTGAGTTTTGGCTGCTTCTGCAGAAGAGTGACCATCACTGATCGCATCATGGAGTGCTCGAGTGACCTCACTCAGTGCACATCTGCTCAACTTCGCATCACTGATGACGTCAGTCATAGACATGATGACATCACAATTGCTTGAGTGACATCACTGATGATGTCATAGACATTGTGACATCATCAGTGACAAAAATCATCACACAACTGGGGACCAAAATCGCAGGCAGAAAGACAGACAGACAGACCTAGCCCACTTACTCAATTTTATGATGATGATGATGATGGTGGTGGTGATGACGATGATAGCTGAATGGTGAGATACTGTGTCATGTTCCTCAAAGAACATTGTGGTTGTATGGCAGTGCTTCTCAAATGGGGGTCCGGGGACCCCCAGGGGTCCGTGGCACTTTGCAAGGGGGTCTGCGAAAAGTTTTCAGGAAAATAAAAAATAACTTTTTTGTTGTTGCAAAAGCTTCATAGTTCAATTAAAATATTTTATGCTTTAAATCTAAAATGGTTCATGGATTATATTCTAATCTAACAAACCTATCAATTAAAAAGTCAAGCACGTTACTGTGGAAACAATTAAGCTTAGCCCAAAATCACAAATCAGAATGAGGGGGTCCCCGGTATATTTCCTATCTTGTAAAGGGGCCTTGGCTGGAAAACATTTGAGAACCTCTGTTGTATGGGGTATAAATATATAAATGTTTCTATAAAAAACGCTTTCTAAGTGTGAAGCAGGATGGTGCTGAAAAAGAGCATACAGTTAATCTTCCCTGAGTAAATAAAAGTAAAAAAAGAAATCCCAGAAAGCAGCTGTGTTTGTTGGACAGAGGGGGCCCAACAGATGTGGGGGGTTGGCTGCATAATGGGAGGGGCATGTGCTTTAGATGGCAACAGAGCAGAAGCAATGGGTCCATTGAGCCCAACTCCATTTAGAGTTTGATTCCCGTGCCCTAATCTCACAAATCACCATCTTTGATTTGTTTTGATGAGGGAAAATAGCTGACCAGTTAGCAGACCACAGAGGGACAATAAAATGGACATCTGCAGCTCTTTTTTTTTGTCACAGAAGGAATGAGAACGTGGGGGTTTGGAAGAAACTTTTGGTGGGAACTTTGAATCAGTGCAATGACTCAATGTCCATGCATCAGATCATTTTTTGTGGAACTGCAACAGTGCCTGCCTGACTGTTTGAGTGACTGATTGAGTGATGATCTTACACCATTGGTCGGCCGGATCACATGGTTGGCCCGGAACACGGTCCGCTTAACACCACAAGACTTTGTAGAACGGTTGGCAGAGGTATGCACTCTACAGAGTGCCTTGTATTTATTCGACAGTGTGAAATGTACAGTATCACTGGACTAATAGAGATTCTGCCCCTTTCTTCCTTCCAGTGGTTCGTGGCTACATCCAGAACGTGTCCCATGACCCGGAGCGACAGTGCTCCCTGGTGGAGGTGTCAGGCGGGAGGGTGTACCGGCAGCGCAGCGGGGTGTTCGAGCACGAAGAGGGCACCGTGGGTGCAGCCAGGGCCCTCTCCTCTTGGCACGGACACATCCACACGCTGCTGCGGTGCCATGTGAAGCCCGGGGGCGGCGAGTTTCTGTTCACAGGGTCAGAACACTTTGGGGAAGCTTGGTTGGGGTGTGCCCCACGATACAAAGACTTCCTGTCTGTCTACCAGACGGCCCGGGCGGCGCGGCGCAATTCCTGTGACTTCCCTTTGGACTGAGGAAGCGTCTTGAACTACTTTTAGCATTACTGAGCTTTCTGTCCTTTACCCACAGGACCCTCGGCCCTACGTTTTTCTGTCACTGGCACTGTAGGGGGCCCTGTTGTCATAGCAATGGGACTGTGCCATGGAGGTGGCACCCGACATCAGAGACCAGCTGGGACAGAACTGCTGAAGTGCTGGTGAAAAACACCATTATGAGGACCAGAACAGGGGCCCAGCTGAGCGAGCAGGGCCCCTGCACCGGTGCCTCCCCAGTGGGAAGAGGCTTCTGAGAGGGCCAGCCTTTGTTTGTCCGCTGACTGCGTACGGCCCTGGGGGACTGGAAATGGGTTGGGTTGCTGCTCTCCCTTTGTGCTTCTCCCCACACCAACCACTGTTCACTTTGCTGGCTCTGTGTGACGATTGCCCTCTGAACTGTGGCGGGAGGGAATCAAGACTAGTGGCTAGATTTAAGCCTCCAATTCATAACCGTGGAGAATTTTTGACTCAATTCGTCCCAGTCAATAGGCTTTTACATATTTGATTGTAAAGTAATTTCTGTTTTGTTAATTTTGTATCACTTAGGTCCACTACAGGGTTTGAACAATGCCAAAGTTTCAACGCATTGTCTACAGTAGACTACATGCATAGGCTATGCTATTTTCTTATGGGGGAAAAAGACCTTTGAATTAAATGTTTTTGTATATCCAAATAAGGATGATCATTTGTCTATGAAATGTCTGTAACACAAAATATCTGATATTTGATGTATTGAAGAACTCACTGTAATAGTGCTATGTTTTGGCATTTATTCAAATGATGTTTTATTAAACAGTTAATACTTAGTTAAGAAATAGACAATGCGTGCGTGCGTGCGTGTGTGAGTGAGCAGAAATTGTGTTCGGCCACAGCTATGCCATCTTACCTGCGATCGCGCTGAATCTTTCAGGAAATGTAAAGAGCAGCCCTGCGGGTGACCTAATGGGGCCGGCTTTTTGAATGAGGTAATTAGGGCCGACTAAATGGGCAAAAATGGCTCATTTGTGGCCAAAATGAGTGAACACAGGTTCAGCACCATGGAGAGTTCCATTCGTTAGCTACTGATGGAAGACACCTGGGTGGAGGAGCACAGCTGAGCGGAATTGGAATCAGCCAGGGAAGTGCACAAGCCTCTCTATACTAGGCCTAGAGAGAGAGAGGAGAGGCTGCATGCCAACTCTGTCACTCTGTGAGCGAGGCCTGACTATGGCCACATTTACGCTATTCCCGTATTTCACTAGTACATGTAAAATATTCAATGAGTAACATTTTTGTCTTGTTGGGTTTTCCCTACACTGTATCACCAATTCTGTTTATGATGCAATCAATTTATAGAACCAAAGATTTTTTTTTTTTTAGGCCTAATTGTAATTCAACTTTATTATAACAAATGTTAGAGCCAACCAAGATATGGATGATCCTGATTGTGAGTGAAAGCAGTGGCAGGGTGCTTGAGCTTTGACTCCCCCCTCCTCCCCTCTCCCCCCCCCCCCCCCCCTGCCTGTCCTGGGTGAGGTTTGTCCTCCCTGTTGCATTGAGGCGAGCTAAGAGACACAGCCAGAGTCTGCTGGAGCCTGGGATAGTAAATAAAATATTTACTTATTCTTTCTCTATTATTTACGCATTCTTGCAAATACATTAGAAAGATGTCAGGTCTCTATCTTTATCAGCCAGATTTGATGTGCTAACATATTTTCTCAAGCTTGTTAGAATAGGGAACAATCTTAAATTAAAAACTCCCACATTTTCCCAATTTGATTGACTTGATTAGCCTAGTTGAATTAGCCACATCCAACCCCCCCCCCCCCCCCCCCCCGGCATTTAACACGGTGACCAGCTACATTTGGAGGTTATGTTGTCAGGGACAAATGTATGATTCAGAACAAAGCTATTTCAGCAACACATTAAATAAAAAAAATAAAACAAAAATCATAGTTGACAGTTTTTTATTTTAACATGGAATCTCGCCAGTTAATCTATCTGCGAGTGATGAAGTGTTTCGAACTGAATTGAGCTCATGAGCAGTGGATCAAAATCTGACTTTCATGAGGAGCCTCCAACTCACACGCATCTGAATGCACTGGCTCTGGATGGCCCTGCTCCTTTTCATGCATTTGATGCATCGCTAGAGGCTTAAACAAAATGTACACCCCCATCCCCATCTCCTCCTGCATAATCTCTGCTTTATGAGGAGAATGGGATTTAGAGCCAAATGTCCTCCAAGCTTACGTTGGCCTTTTTCCAAATCTTTCCCTTCTAATCAGCGTCTTATGATAATAGGATAGCCCTACCATATAAAAATTATATACAAATGCGCCCCCGATGGCTGAAGCAATGAGCAGGCTCAATCCGACTTTTCCTTTGAGTGGCTGTGGCCCTGCTGCATCACAGCCCAAGAAGATGAATGGACAGATGTGGGGCCCCCAAAGCCTGGGGTTCCTCCCCTCGCCCCTCCCACAAGAGAGGAACAATCCATTGACTTTTAAAGCTACCGCTTTCTTAGCCTTTTGCACACTTCTCCTTGGCTGAGCACGGCTCACAAATTGGTGTGTTGGAACGTTTTATTAGGACTAAATAGCTGCCAATGAAAGTGTAAATGACTGTGTGCTGAATGGGGCCCCGCACAATGGCCCCGCAGTGACAAGCTTTCTGCCAGACATAATGACCATTGTCACGGGTGCTGTCATCTCGAAACGTCAGGGCCAATGAATCCAGAGAGCCGGAGGAGGGGGAACCTCGTATCTTTCTGATCTGGCTTCTAAATTCATTTCCTTTCAGAGGTTTCAGACAAGATGCCAGTCTTGCCTTCCTGCAACACTATCTTCTTCCCATCATCTCTCCGATATTTCTAATTTTTCATATCACTCTCTCATCTATCCTGTTTGCCTGGCCCAGTCTAAGCTAAAATTTTGGTCTCAGACAAGCAACATGTCAAGTTAAGCTGTCCTCATCTAGCCCTAGCTGGTGAACCCAGCCTTTAACGTGACGTCACAGACTATGTCTGTAGCGTAGTACATGGAGGTCACGTGGAGGCTGGGTTTACCCAGGCTAGTCCTCATCATCACCCAACAACATATACTTTTTGGGCTTTTTCATCAAAAGTTGGATCCCTCCCTAAATCAGGCTAATGTGGTCAAGTACAATCTGATTGCAATCTGATGGCAGGAAACACATGTTAACGCCAGGTGTAAATGGCCTCTATGTTTCAAAACCAAATTGAGACAGATTCTGGACAAATGATACTCTAGGCACATCATTCCTAAATTAATGATTTTCAAAGAGTCTCTGGTAATTATGTAATTATGCAGGTCATCACTATTTCCCATGCACACCATGTGCTGTAAATATATGTATAAAACAAGGTTAAATGTATAGCAAAAAAGTTCTTATTTGGAAGAACATGGAAGAACACATACATTTAAAAAAAAAAAGCCCCCCCCCTCCCTTTTTTGTCCTGCAAAAGCCCAGTTTGAAGCCTCATCTCCTCCCTCAGTATTGTTCTGGGGGGCCACCATGTCAAATTTCCAAGCAAAATATAGCCTCTCTGCAGGCTTTTCAAATGACACAATTCTCATCTCTGGGAATTCCAGCAGGCTCTCATCGGGAAACAAGCCCAGGGGGGCTCTGCCCGGAGCGTTCGGACGGCGCAGCGGCAGGAGTCCACCCCAGACTGGGGGGTAATTGGTTTATCCCACCGCCTGGCCGGCTTTCCCATGTGGGCCGCTGCTGCGGGGAGGCCCAGGGGTACAATATGGAAACAGCATGGAGCCCTCCAGTGCGGCATATAATGTAGGCATTCACTTCTTCTGCTATAGACCCGGGCTAGGGCACCACGAGCACAAAGCCCACGAGATGCCTCTCTTGGCTTTGGAAAGGTCTGCTGTTATTGGTGGTCAGAGCATGTGGTTGAAAATCTGTAGTAGTAATTGAGTTTTGGATAATGTGATTTTGTTGTTTTTATGTTCCCTCGATTCAGAGGGTAATGAGTCTGAGAGTT